>NC_138529.1:103662487-104279753 GCF_964234715.1 Podarcis melisellensis
CCCTGCTCCTGCCAACCTAGCAGTTCGAAAGCATACTAGTGCAAGTAGATAAATATGTACCGCTCCAGCGGGAAGGTAAACGGCGTATCCGTGCGCTGCTCTGGTTTGCCAGAAGCAGCTTAGTCATGCTGGCCACATGATCCAGAAGCTGTCTGTTGGCTCCCTCGGCCAATAAAGCAAGATGAGCGCCGCAACCCCAGAGTCGGCCACGACTGGACCTGATGGTCAGGGGTCCCTTTACCTTTATAATGTGTCACAAACAACTTCTAGACATGGGTACAAGGGCATGTGCAGAGCGAGATTACATCATTTTGCAAACAAGCCACACAAGAGTCCTTTCCTAAGCAGTTCCTCTTTCTGGGAGTCTATCTCAACAGTGTTTTTTTTTGGGAGACATTACAACAGCAGGCAAAACCAGAATATTTCTAGCCTCTTCCCCGCTCCCCTCCTGTCCTGTCTGCAACTGCCAGTCTGTGTTGGTTTTTTGCCCATATTCAGCTGACCTATGCAAGTTTAAAAACAGACACCAGACTGTTAAGTTGTGGGTGAACATATCAGACGACACAGCGATTCTTCAAACAGCTCTTGTTTATTCACAGGCCAGAACAGAACAGAACAGAACAGAACTGAAGAGTTCAGCCAGCCTGCTTATATAGAGCTCCACTACAAGGCAGCAGTAACCACTTTCTGTAACTATCCAATCACTGAACGTCACTTTCAATCCGCTATTTGCATATGTGGACCTGAGTGAAAACTGTCTACAGTATCCTCCAGGGTGAGAACTTCAGTACATAACACAGACAGTTTGCTCATCTCCTTGTGACTGACTTTCTTGACCAGCCAGTTTACAAAGCATTTTGTGGCAAACTGGAAAGTGGGGGTTGTGGCGGGATGGCTCTGGAGACATTTTCTGCTCATAGGATACTTTTTGGGTGTTGGACTGATGAGGCAAGTAGATTCTATTTTCTAACTGCTGAGCTGATTTCTGCACTATTCCCTCAGGCAGACATTTTGTGATCATCATTGGGGCAGGGGCTGCTGGGGGCAAATGGATTCTATCTCATCATTCCTCAAGACAACACTTTTTTTACATTACATCCCAACAGGTCTCTCTCCAGTTGTGACATTTGTTCCCCAAACCCTCATATCCTATCTTTCTTAAAATATCATTCAAATGATATTTTAATCATGTAGTTCATTTCCCTGATAATTCCTTAAATTCTTTAAATTTATACTCTCCTCCCTCTTGTTTTAATAAGCTTCTATAAGTTGTCCACCCTTCTATCCTATTATTTTTCTTTACCGCTGTAGCTTCCAGCACTGACAGTCATAATGGTGTTCTTACCAGAACACTCCCATTTTCAAACCAAGGATCACTTAATGAGTATAACGTATAATTAAAGTCTTTTCATTGCCCATGCACTATATTAATTCACTCTGCACTATATTAATTTACTCTGCATTAGCCTGCCCCGCAATGATTTAAAAGTCAAGAGGGCAATGATTCTTCTGGTTAAAGAGACGTCTGCAAAATATAATTGTCCTACGAATTTGTTTACCAACTGTTCAAAATACAGTGGTACCTCGGGTTACAGACGCTTCAGGTTACAGACTCCACTAACCCAGAAATAGTACCTCAGGGTAAGAACTTTACCTCAGGATGAGAACAGAAATCGTGCGGTGGTGGCGCAGCGGCAGCGGGAGGCCCCATTAGCTAAAGTGGTGCTTCAGGTTAAGAACAGTTTCAGGTTAAGAACGGATCTCCGGAATGAATTAAGTACGTAACCAAAGGTACGACTGTACTGTAAATCTCAGAATGTACAGGGTGTGAAATGCATGTCTATGTCCCTTGGGCGCAAGTTGCATCTGCCCATTTAAAACTTTTAACTTGCCCATGGAGGGAGCTGAACCCCATATTTAAATCCCATATTTAAATTCAAACAAGGCCATCCCCAAATACAAAAATAAGGGTGGTGGTTTAGCAGAGAGAGGGATCAGGAAAAGGTGCTTTCCCTGATAAAGAGAGACAATCAGAATATCTGTAGGTATGTTGAAGGGTGAAGAGATAAGAGCGTACTGAGGCTTCTAGTGGTATGTTTAGGTAACTGTTGTCTCCAGACATCTGGACCTCACAGGGTCTCTCCCTGTTTAGAGATAATGTATGTTACTTCACTAGGGACATGGGTGGTGCTGTGGTCTAAACCACTGAGCCTCTTGGGCTTGCCAATCGGAAGGTTGGTGGTTCGAATCCCTGCGACGGGGTGAGCTCCCATTGCCCTGTCCCAGCTCCTGCCAACCTAGCAGTTTGAAAGCACACCAGTGCAAGTAGATATACAGTATATGTACTGCTCTGGCGGGAAGGTAAATGGCATTTCCATGCGCTCTGGTTTCCGTCACGGTGTCCCGTTGTGCCAGAAGCGATTTAGTCCTGTTGGCCACATGACCCGGAAAGCTGTCTGTGGACAAATGCTGGCTCCCTCGGCCTGAAAGCGAGATGAGCGCCGCAACCCCATAGTCGCCTTTGACTGGACTTAACCATCCAGGGGTCCTTTACCTTAATTTACCTAAATTACTTCACTAACTTCCAGCTGTGGTGAGCCAGCTGCATTTGAGGGCCTTTGAGGAAAACATAATTAATCTGCTACTTGATGTAAAGGACAAGTTTAGCAAAGTTTCAGGATATAAAATGGGGACTCTGGGCATCTGCTCCACCCAAAGTCCTACTCTGACAGCACCACTGGAAGCTTCAGTCCCCGACAGAAATAATGTTTAGCCCCACTCTTGAGTTTTCATCAGGCATTCCCTGCACGTATCCAAACCTGCCTTTGTGACCCTGTAAACTGACAATATTTTTTTAAGAGTCTCAATGTTTTGTGTTGTAGCCTGAGATTGTAGAGCTAACTGCCCTGGTTATGGCAAAAGGTAGAGGAGCTGTTCTAAATTTGTTTGTGTTGTGTTGCAACAGCAGTAGACAAATAAAGACCACTTTTCTGTACACATTGTCAGGCCTCTGCAGTATTTTTGAGGTCACAGTTTCTCACCGCTATAAAATAAAAGTACAATTCCATCTTTTATCCACCTTGGTTGGTAGGCTTTGATGCCTATATCTCAGCAATGTGTCTCATGCGATAGATTACTAGCTGTGCTACCCACAGACAGTGCTGCTATGGGAAAAACTGTAGGAAAGGTATATATTACCTTGCAGAATGAAAGGAAGAAAACAGGGGGGGAGAAAACATTTTGAAGGTTTTGTTTAAAGAGACAAGCAAGGCAGGGTTGCCCTCTATCCATGCTTTTGTTTGCATTATCTGTCTAGCAGAAATTATTAGATCTAACCAGATGATAACAGGTGTTAAAAGCTGCCTAGGAAGATTTTGAAATTAGCTTGTACGCAGGTGATGTGGTCTTATATGTTAAAGGTCTGGAAAATATAATTAGTCTGCTACTTGATGTAAAGGACAAGTTTAGCAAAGTTTCAGGATATAAAACAAACTGCACTAAATCTGAGCGGCTGGGTAAGATTCTCCAGTTTAATATTATGGCATCTATCATAAGACCTAAATAATGTATTTGAATACAATCATGAAAAGCTGGTGTTTAAAGTCAAAGGTATACTAAAAACTGGTTGCTGTTGAAAACATATTGTTTAGGGGATTTAACATTTCTAAAATTTTACCCAAAAATTTATATTTGTTTTTGAATTTTCCAATTAGAGTACTTCCCTAAATTATAGATACTTGGCAAAATATATTTATGGAGTTTATTCAGCAAAAGAAAAGATTCAGGGTAGCCTTAAAGACTTTACTAGGAGAAATAAAAACAGAGGGTTAGCTGTTCCATCATTTACAAAATATTATGAAGCAGTTACCATATTTTTCACTCCATAAGACACACCTGACCATAAGAATGCGCCTAGTTTTTAGAGGAGGAAAGGGAGAAAGCCCTGTTTTTTGGGCGATCAGCTCACAGTTGTGCAGCTTCTTTTGCAAAGGAGAAAAGCCTTATTTGGGGGGGGGGATCAGCTAACAGTTGTACAACTTCTTTTGCAGAGGGGAAAAGCCCTGTTTTTTGAGGATCGGCTCAAAGTTGTTGAGCTTACTTTGCAAAGGGGGAGAAAATCCTGTTTTTATGGGGCTCAACTCACAGTTCTGCAGCTTCCTTAGGAAAGGGAAGGGAGCCGTTTCTACCGTTTCCAGACAGATAAGCTAATCAGCCAGTCACATGTCTCTGGGGAAACAAACAGCCTCCTTCTGCAGAACATTCAACAATGGAGGCCTGGGCAAGGGGGCTGGGCCGGAAAGAGAGCCAGCGACTGACCACACATTCGCTCCATAAGACGCACAGACATTTTCCCTTACTTTTTAGGAGGACAAAAGTGTGTCTTATGGAGCGAAAAATACGGTATGTTAACTCGCTTAAGAATGTGATGCCACTGAGACAGATCACTATTCTTTTTTTTTATTATTCCCTATAATCGGAAGAATGCCTGATTGCATGTTTGGCTAAACAAAATATGAATTGTAGCCTGCATGGTTAAACAGACTAGTATGATCTGACTGAGAGGGGAAAGACAAGATTATGATCCTTTTGTTGACAATGTTATCATTTTTATTGTATATTGGGGAAATAAGGTACAGGAAAATATAAATCCACATGCATTGCTGGAAGTGCTTTGAGACTATATATCAAATTAAATTTATTGAACCTTAATGAGATTAATGCATCAAGGGAGATTTACTACCCAGGCTTACTCCTTTTCTCTCTCTCGCTGTTTTATTTTTAACCATTTCCATTATTATTATTATACTAATGTTATACATTGTTTAAAATGTCAAGTACTTTAGATCACTGATGTAAAACGCTTAAATGTTAAAGAAAGAATTGGGGGAGGAAACATTTGGAAGGTTTTCATACATTAGAATGCTGCTAAACGAAAAGGGAGAATGTTTGTTCATCTTATCTATCAAGAAAAGGGCAATGAAATGTGGGTTTAAGTAGGTGAGTTTAAATCAGCATTAGAAAAAAATACACTGGCAGCGGATGGCTATGCCTCTCGTTTGGTGTGTGCATTTGGTATGTGTATTTCTGCTGCTCAGGACTGGTAGAGAGCGAAGAATAGGAGATCAGATGCAAAAGGAAGAGTAAGAAGTGAGGATGCAAGAGGTAAAGATTGGAGTTGTGGGTGAATTTTTAACTGCTTGACACTCATACATAAAGACTGTCTAGGAAGCCAAAGACTGTCTCCAAAAGCTGATGGAGAGTAGAGCATACTCCTCACAGTAGTTTACCCCTCCCCTCACTGAGTTACAATTTCCATCAACCCTTAACACAAACTACAATGCCCAGAATTCTTGGGGGGGGGGGGAAATGTGCTTTGATTGTGATTTAAAGGTGTAGTGTATACACAGCCTAAGTTCCCAGCAAGGGAAAAGCTGCCATTGCTGCTAAAATAATGGAAAAATCCATGCGGAATTTTGCAGCTCATAAGACAACACTTGAGATGTATCTAATGGAGGAGCGAAATTTCCATTTTTATATTTGGCCTAGCAACAATGTGCCTAAGGCCACTCCTGTTTCCTGCCTGGGATGCTATGGTTGCCAGGCAACCATAGGCCTTGCTCCCTAACCCTTTTCTTGTGGCAAAAGTAGTGGACCAGTGGGGAGCAAGTAAGGAGAAGGGAGTTGGAGTCATCCAGAGTACCTCACTGCTTCCTGCTGGCCCTGTTCAGAAACAACTGGCAGGATCTGAGCCAAGCATTTCTGTCCTATTATAGAGTCTAAACATACCATGCACCCATCCTGCTGTACAGAATTTCCCATCATTAGAGTGTCATTTCTGAGGAAATGGGGACATTGAGTAGAAACCATCCCTCCCATACAGATCGGAATTGATTTTTTGCAGGGTTAACCTGACCTCAGCCAACCCCCTTAATTTCACCCCATAGACTTCTTTATGGTTCAACCCCTTATTTAATAAGCTTCAATCCATGTGCAGGGCTTAAGTTGCACAAAGGCTTGCCAAGGCTCAGGCCTGGAACATGTGAAGTAAGGACAAAAATGAGGGAATACTTGAGCCAGGGCAGAATGCGTTTATCTTTTCACCAAGGCTCGGTACACACTATACCGGAGCTTTCCAAACTTTCCATGACGGTCACACACTTTTTAGACATGCATCATTTCGCGGCACAGTAATTCAGTTTTACTAGCAAGCCGGAGGTTAAACTAACCCCTTATAAGAGGATTTGTGCAACACACCTACACACTGCAGCCAACACACTAATGTGCCATAACACACAGTTTGGAAAGCTTTGCACCGACTATACCTCCAAAGCCCATTATCTCCCTCAATTAATTCTAGGCACTGTGATTTGTTAAAAGTTGCTGAGAATTTTACCACAGTGCCCAAGATTCTTTACAGGAAGGAATGAGCACCAGATATGCTTCAGAGGTAGAGTGTGTATATAGCCCAAGTGAATACAAAGCATCCCAGATGCCACAGATTAGAGGGGAATACTTCCAGATTAGAGGGTAGCATTTCTAAACATACCTAGTCATCTTTTTCTAGAATATAAAGTGTTTGTGAAGCCTTGCAAACAGCCACAGACAGCATTTATCACAAACATTGAACTCACCCATGTCCCTACGATTGGGCTAGGCATCCCCTCAGGATCTGAGGGGAGCCACGTAAAAGTGGCCTGTCCCCTCAGTTATTTGAGCCGCCACCTGAAGCTAGCTGGTACCTGGGCATAGGGCTTGCCACCCATGTTTACATGGTTGCCAAGCAACTATTATATGCGGAAAGCATGGATTGTTAGATCAGGGACAAGAAGTTTGCCTGATGCTCAATGTGACATTTCAGCCCATTCTCTGGTCTTGAGAAGGAACCTGTGTTATTAAAATGTGGTGATTAGTACTCAGACAGTGTTTGGGGTAGTCAGAAGGGCAGGTAGATAGGGTTGCCAACTGCTCTCGAGACAAAATAAATAAATAAAAACCCTTGCCTGGCTTGTTCCAGTGTAGGAGTGCAAATATCCAGAGATGATCAGATGGGATTGCTACGAGGAATTATAACAAATATAGAGTAAGCCATCTGTGTCAGCAATGAAAGCATTGCGTTGACTGGGTTTAAACTATTTTGATATGATTCTTGATCAATCTACACCCCTGCATCCCTGTTCCATTCCTCTCTTCCTCACATGTCACATACACAGCCCAGTTGCTTAGCCAGGCAGGCATCTTGGGCCATAAAGATAGTGGGCAAGCTTCTTTGAAGTAGCCTTCCAATATATTAATCTTAGGATGTTAATCTTAGGGCCAGGAAACAGATCTCACATGAAGGTAATAATGATCCACTGTCCTCCTGGCCATCCTTCTTATCATATGTATTGCTTGTTTATGACCTCCGGGGTTGCTGTATTCGCTCCTTTGTTGTTTTCATTCATTTACTCCAGAGTATGTATGCCTAACTAGTGTTTATAGTTTAACTTTTACCCCACGTGGGTTTGTGGAAATGCTCAGAAGAAATCTGATTGGTTCTTACGAACACTCTGTAAAAAGTTCTTTTGTGAATAAAACTACCTGGGCCAGGGGCTGCACACGGACAGGCACAGAGAGACACGATTATACGCACCCTTCCCGGAGTCTTGCTGGTTCAAGTCTCTGTGTGTATTCTTATTAATCAGAGTTCAATCCTTCCTTTACTTTGAGAACGCAACATTCCAGTACCTTTGAATCAAATACCAATAGGTGAAGTATGTTAACCAATCACTTAAATAAATAGTCACAACTTTAAAATGGCACTTTGGCTTGACGCTGAGATTTGATCTTCAAGCAGACATTGTCGTATGACAACTTGTATTCAAACTTATTTCTATAATCATGAGGGATAAAACATTTGCTAGGTTCTGATCTATCTTATCTGTCTGTCTGTCTGTCTATCTCTCTCCATACTGCTGTGTGCCATAGTGGAACATATGTTCTTTGAGATGGACTAGGATTACGATACAGTTACGTGTGCCACTAAAATACATCCTCATGAATGTCTGTAGAACGGCATCTTGTCACACAGCTTTACCCATTGGATCTGCCTTAAGAGTGTGAATTTAGGACCAAATAAGCATTTTATATGGTCAAGATCAAGCTTCCTCAACCTCAGCCCTCCAGATGTTTTTGGCCTACCAACACCCATGATCCCTAGCTAGCAGGACCAGTGGTCAGGGATGATGGGAATCGTAGTCTCAGAACATCTGGAGGGCCGAGGTTGAGGAAGCCTGGTCAAGATCCTAACCCACCATAGCCATTGTAGGAGAGAAGATGAATGGATTTATGAAATAGTAACTTTAAATATTGGCGTTTCTGTGCGCTGCTCTGGTTCCTCAGAAGCGGCTTAGTCATGCTGGCCACATGACCCGGAAGCTGTACGCCGGCTCCTTTGGCCAATAAAGCGAGATGAGCGCCGCAACCCCAGAGTCGGTCACGACTGGACCTAATGGTCTCTTTACCTTTACCTTAACTTTAAATATTAAAGTTATGGCTTTTATGCCAGGTTGAACATCAACCTCTTTAAGTGCCCAGAAAAAACTATGTGTTTTTGTAGAAGTTTTTGTAAAAAAGGTGCTGGAAGGTGCTTAAGAACATCCACTAAATAGGAGACCAGTTGCTTTCAGGCACCTTCATTGCTTGTTAATAGATTAAAGGCTTCTTGTGTCTCACTACAGAGGCAAAAAAAAATCCACTTCCTTCAGATATATACTTGAAGACAGTGCTTGACAATAGCCCTAAGCTCTGTGCTGTGAAGGAGAGAAACTAGAGAGTGTAACAATGAGGTTAGCTGTCATAGATGGCTATGAAGGGAAATGTCCTTCTTTAATGAAATGTTACCTTTTTGCACAGAAGCCCACGGAAAATATCAAATCTCATTTTCTGAGCCCCAGAGATCCAGCCAGCAATCAGCACAAAACTGAATCTCCACAGCTACTTCTGAAGGAGGGAACATTCTGTGTAATAGCAGAAAATAACACAACAAACTGGTGCCAAATCTCACTGAAATTGTACAGTGCCAAAGCAACTCATTATTTCTTAACGTGTATGGAAATGTCTTCAATAGGAGCCAATGAAGCCTTGTAAGAATAGCATGGATTTTTGTCATAGTCTGTGGGATGGTGATAAAATAATTTAATAGAATAATTTAATAGAATTTTTTGTTGCGCAGATGGCCAAAGGGAAGAATCGCACAAAGAAAGGGCAAGAGAACAACGAAGCAGGTATGCAGCATTTAGTGCCTACACTGGTTGGTTGGTTGGCATCCGTCTGTATCAGGAGACTATGGAGGAGTGTGCCTTGGAGGGTATGCACTGATAAAAGCATGAAATCCATTATCCGGCATAGATTTTGACTTGTTGAGAATCTACTTTCGAAATGCAATTATAAAAATACATTTTCATATTTCACGGTGGCAAAGGAAGGCTTAATTATTTGCAAGTCAGAAGCCAGAGGGGGGGGCTCTCCAAGCACAATTATACTTGGTAAGGGGATATGCTTGTGTTATGCATGGATCTGTATCTTTCACCATGATTCTTAGGCCCTATTCCAACTGTGCCATATGGTTAGCCTGTGTCTCAATATACTCTCAAACTCTGTTTCTTTCAGTATGTGTATTATTTGCTGGCATGTACATAATTTGCACCTGTCCTGAAATATATTTAGCAGGTGATTAACAGAATATTTCACACACACACACAATATGTGTGGATATGGTGGAAATGTATTCTTGAAGGTAAGGCAGTCAAATGGACTCAAATGGACTCACAGGATCAGTATGCACAGCATAGCAACTGTGGTCTAAAGTGAGCAATGGTAGCATCAATTTCCTATATTATTTAGTATCTCTACTGAGAGGTATTTTTAAGCCTACTTCCTTTTTAACTCTACCAAACCCGGGGGCAGCAGCCAGCAGGAAGAGCCCAGAGTTGAACATAAAACTGATCTTTTTTCACCTGAGTGTCTTAACTCAGCTCAGCTCAAAATATAATTGGGATGTTAAAAAAAACAACCCTGTGGCGGGAATGTACTTTCTCTTTCATGTTGTATCCTTCTACTTTAACAATATTGGCATTCACATGTAAAAGCTGAAACAGAGCATACCATCTCTTCGGTTTGCACAGGTTGGCATTATGGTGTACTGGCTATATACCCGGTACCATCATACTCAAGAAATAACTGTATTGAAAAAGGAAAGGAAAAATAAAAGAAATTACTGTATCTAGTAATAGTAACACTGACTTTTTATTTTTTTGGGGGATGGGATCATTACAACGGAAAAAAACAGATAAATATTATTACTCCCTTTTCAACTCTTTAGCAGGATATTGAAACAATGAATAGTTAATAAGTCATTACATCTGCATAACCAAAGCTGATAAACTTTCCCTTGGAGAATATGTAGCTCATGGATTATTTACTCAGTTGTTGTGATGGGAAAATTTAGCTCCCTCTAATTTCCTCAGTAAGTGAAATTCCCATGGTGTTTATATATTACAAACATTGGTTTTGCTTGCATATTTGCATGCCCTTCTGACAGCAGGAAAAAAACGGAAAGTCTTACCACCCCAATGCTTAAGTAAATCATTGATTGCATAAATTACAAGCCTACAATGGGTAAAGCTTTCACTTTACTGTCTGTAAAGTCAGTATGAATCCTACAATTCTTGTGCCCAGTACGGTAGAGATAGTGACCAAAGTTCTTCAGGCTGCAATCCAAAATACAGGTAACTAAGTTCTACTGAAATCCGTGGGAGCGAAGTTCTAGGGAAAACTTGAACAAGATCAGACTCAGGCCCGGCTCACCCATGAGGCAAGCTGAGGCAACTGCCTCAGGCGGCCGGATCCATGGGGACAGCAGATCTGACCTCCAATATATGCATTGCCTGCTGCTACTGCAGTAGTGGCAATGGCTTTGGCACACTCCTTGGAGGCTGGATCTGTCTCTTTCTCAGCGCCCTCCACCAATGCCACCTCTACAGCAATGTCTTGGTCTCCCCCCCACTCCCAGGGAGGAAATGGTGGGGGCTGCCCTCTGGGGTCTGGGCTCTGCGGCCACCCAGCTTGATTCTGACCTGGCTCCTTCCCCCCAACCACCCTCAATGACCTTTGATTCGCATTTCAGCTGTTGGGTAAGGTTGCTTTGATTCCCCTCCACCTTGTTCCTGGTGCAGATCTTCACTCACCCCCTCTTCCCTGGCCAGTGGATGTGAGCGCCATGTTGTGGTTTGCCTCAAGTGCCAAAAGGTCTTGGGCCAGCGCAGATCAGGCTGTATGCAAAAGAACAAAAAACTTATCAAAACTTAAGACACCACACTGCATCACTTCAAGATTGATTTGGAATTTGTATTTTACACTTCACTAGGAGAAAAAATGCCATTTGCCTACAGGCAAATCAATGGAGCACAAGAATGCTGGATATGGATTGAGTGAAGGTCCATGGGGCAATTTAACTAGACTGAACTTTGCCCTTTTCCAATATGGTGTGGAAAAGTATGCTATAGCTTCTTCTGTCTTTATATCTTTTAAAGGAAGCCAGTTTGCACAACCTGTTTTGAGGGAATGTTTCAGACTCCTATCTGTTGGAATGAGATTTCCTACCTTGATTTTGTTCTTTATGGGATAAACAGAGGTTAGTAAATGGGGAGATTGCAAGCATATGTTCCCCCCACTTTCACCCAGTGAGAAGCAAGCTCAAAGCCACGTCTTAATTTTTGGAATAGCAGGGGCTGCCTGCCAAAACTCACTTTATTTCGCACACCTTTGTTCTGCCCTTTGTTGGGGCTTACTGCAAAGCGCTTTGTGTAACAAAGGAAAAAAGAATGGGAATCCTGAATCACAGGGGCTAGGATTAATGGAATGGCTCATTAGGAACCTAACAATGTCATCCTATCCCCAATTTATGCTTGCTGGGTAAAGTAGGATTGCTCCCAAATCCCCATTCACACTGGCAATCAAAAAGGACACTTTTTGCAACAACTCTTCTGTTTGCGGGACACTGACAGTGCCAGGGGGGATATGGGTCGATGAAGGGCATGTTGATGGAGGAGCAGGATTCAGGATCCTATGCTTGGGTCAGATCTGCTCACACCCAGTTTGAATAATATTATGTCTGTATCTCTTTGGTTTAGCCACTTTTTGTCTCCTGAATCAGACGTTTCTGTCCTTTGAGAGGAGCACCTTGCTCGGCCCCCATTTCTTTAATGACCACACACGTGTTAGCTTTTTGGGGTGACTTTGCATAAAAATTATGTGGACCGCTTAGTTAAACTACAGACTTTCATTTGTGTTCTAGCAGTTTAACTGACATGGCTCCCCGCCCCCCAAAAAATCTTGGAATTTGGTGAGGTGTTGAAAAGCCTATTAGAAATTTCCTAGCCTCTCCCTCAATTCCAAGGATTGTAAGTAGAGAGAATGAGTATTAAACCAGCTTTGAAGCAACCTAACAGGTTTCACCTCTTTCTCTGACTTTCAGGGTGTAAGCTTACATACCCCAACCTGAGACTCAAATACCCCATTGGACTCAAAGGTACTTTTGACCACACGGACGTTATTATTGTTATTATTGTTATCATCAATATAATTCTTCACACGAACTTTTAAGAGACTGTTCAGAGCTAGGCAACGGGCAAATGTAACTTTTGATGTTCATTTATATGCACTGACTTAACAATTGTGATTTTTGTTCCCTGGTGACTTGGCTACCATTTCTTTATACAGAAAAACTGGATTGCTGAGGTCTTAATATTCGGAGTAATGGGATTTCCAAGAGTGTTTTTTCAGGGGATGAAGAGTGCTGAGATCTCTTGAAACAGCAACTGAATGTTGTGAGGGGTTTAGTTCTTCCCGAGTGGAATTTCTCTTGAGGAGAAATCTGATTTATTTTTTAAACAAAGCAGTTTAAAATAATGATGATGATGAAATGTCGGTACACATAACCCAAGTCTGTGGTGCTTCAATATTCCTGAGGCTCTGAAAAGACGGGTGAGATTAGGAAAAACAGGATTGCCCGATCCCAAATGGGGAGTTCCGGCTGTGAAGGGAAGGTGGAAACGAGATGAGGACGTTTCTTGTGAGGGAAGCGATAAAGTTAATTCGGTCAAGGAACGAAAATACTTATTTTTATTGAGGCGCTGCCTCTCTTGGGGGGGGAGGTGGTGGCGAAGAGACTTGTGCGGGCCTTGTGCGATATGCTTTGCGCGTGGGCCACCCTTAAAACTTTATAAATATATATATATATATATATAGCGAGGATCCCTCGCTGCGTGAGGGAGAACCGTGAGGGAGCCTCTGGAGGCGCTTCGCCTGAGGAAGAGCGTCAGGCGCCTCTCGCGCGCTGCGCGCCCACTAAGCCGGGGAAGGCGGAAGAAAGAAAGGTCTGCTGAAAGAAAGGAGCAGGAGGCACGCTAGGTTTACAGTTTAAACCAATGCCTGCATGTCAGCTCTGCACACCCGGGGACATTTCTCAAAGGGGAGGAGGAGCTGCATCAGCAGCCCAACCCCAAGAGGGGAGAACTGGTCTCGCCTCAAGTCCCTCTTGGTTTTACATTGGCACTTGGGGGCGGAAGGGAAGGGATGCGGCAGGTTGCAAATCATGCAGAGGCAGCAATGGTTCTTCCAAGACCTTAAGCGCCTTTCAGGCACGAGTGACTTTGTAATAGTAGACGGAGTGTGTGGGGTACGAACCGTTCAGGGCGTCAAAAATAAAAACAAAAACGTCAAAGCGACGCCAATGGGACCTGACACAAAATAGTGTTTTCTGACCACCAGCCCGACAGCAGCGTCCTGTGGCCACCTAAGCATCGATGCATTACTGTATTTTAATATTTTGTTGGAAGCCGCCCAGAGTGGCTGGGGAAGCCACTATAATAATAATAATAATAATAATAATAATAATAATAATAATAATAATTAATAGTATCATTTTTTTGCGAGGGGTGTTTTGCCCCTTAGTTTTTCCTTGTGGGGGTATTTTCCAAAGATGCTGATACATGGGCATAGCCAGGATTTTTGTTTGGGAGGGCAGGCCTTTTTTTAAGGGAGGTGCAGAACCTCAGTTAGCTATGTCATTTTATTGATTTGTATTGATTTAGATGGGGCAACTGTCCCCCCTTGGCTATGCCTATGTTCTGATGTTGTCTTCCCCCCCAAGCATGCTGCTATCAAGCTCCCTCTTTCCTCTCCTTTTGTCAGCACTGTTTTGCCAGGGACACAATTTGCTATTGTAATAGTAACATGGGCCATAACTGAGCCCTGATTTTTCTGTGTGCATGCTAAGCATGTTTCACACATTTTCTCAAGAGGCATGTTTTTCAAATCCAAATTTCTTTTTTCTTTTTCAAATATACGTTTCTATTCCAGGGCTTTTCATCTACCCCAGTTGGAGGAACTTGACACACCATATATTTAAAGCACATTCCCACCCCCAAGAATCCTGGGGACAGGAGTTTAAGGTGCTTGGAACTGTCGCTCTGTGAGGGGTAAACTGTAGTGTTTCATATGTATTGTGTATACAGTCATACCTCATGTTACATTTTTTCAGGTTGTGTCCCACGGCGACCTGGAAGTACCGGAAAGGGTTACTTCCGGGTTTCGCCGCTCGCGTATGTGCAGACGTGCAAAATGATGTCACGCGCATGCGCAGAAGCAGCGAATCGCAACCCGTGCGTGCACAGACGCGCCGCTGCGGGTTGCGTTCTATTCATGTTGCGAACGGGCCTCCGGAACGGATCCCATTCGCAACCAGAGGTACCACTGTAAATGTGTTTTATATGTATTGTGAACTTGGACGTTGTTTGTTGCTTTGTACCTGCTCTCAATCACTTTTCCACCCTCCAATACCCTTCTTGGTAGTGGCGCCCTCCCTCTGGAATGCCTTCCCTTCAGATGTCAAGGAAATAAAAAACTATCTGACCTTTAGAAGACATCTGAAGGCAGCCCTGTTTAGGGAAGTTTTTAAAGGATTGATGTTTTTGTTATGTTTTAGATGTAAGCCACCCAGAGCGACTGGGGAAACTCAGCCAGATGGGCAGGGTATAAATGTAACAACAACAACAACAACAACAACAACAACAACTTAAAAAGAAGAAGCCAGGAAATGAGTAACAGCATTATCAATTTTTATTTGTTAGAAAAAGTTGATACTGAGGTCTCTCACAAGAATAGTATTTGACTTGCATAAGGCTTGTGCAAGAGTAATTAAGAGGCCTTCCACAAGAGCTCTTTTATTATTTTTTAAAACAACAGCAGCAGAAATCCTGATATATGGATTGTGATTACAGTTTCCTTGGTAACCCCACACATTTATTGTGTGGTGATCATGAGAGAACTGCTCTTCCAAATTGAGGGTGCCTTCAGCATGTAGAAATCGGTGGAAATAGATGTCTTTCATTTGGTTTTGGGGACCTCCAGAAATAAAATGGATTGTAGGTTGTGCTCAGCTGAAGAACAAAGAGGATCAGATATGGTGACAGAGACCACTCATCAAAATGTCACACCGTACATGTGACAAACTGCCCTCCAAAAAAAACCCAAAAGAAAAACCACAATTGCCAATGTATAATGGGCTATTTTTACATATTGGATTTTCTGTGGGAAGTGAAAAATCTAGTTTACATGTAAACAAACATCTATGGGCTGGCATTCTGATGAAGGTGACTTCATCTTGAAGCACCCTGTGTTTCACTCCTGTTGATTTTTAAAGCTGAGTGGCACTAGAATCTTGACAATAACAACAAAACCAAAGCAATATATTTGCCTGAGTAGTGTCCATTCTTGAAGCAAGGTGGTCAGCAATTTACTTGGAGATTGTGTCTTGTTTTAGGGTAGTTTCTTCCACTGCCTAGCTTTCATGGCAGTCGTGGGGGAAACAGCTGCTAAAATTGTTGTCTTGCTGAAACAGTGTATGAGAAGAATAATGCACCACACTGCAACATTCACATATTTCTCTTTATGTTTTAACAGGCAAGCCTGGGAAATGAATCCAAATCTCTGGAATGTCAAAGAGATGTTTAGCACTCCTATAAAGATGGGGTAAGCAGGTTATTGCTGCCATTGTTATAGTAGCATTCTTGTGTCGTTATCGTTGACAGTGCATAAATTCCAACCATGGGTTCCGATTCTGGTTTTGACGCTATAACCAACCCTAACTGTAGTTTGGGCCTATAAAGCCTTAAACGGCTCAGGACTGCAATACATCAAGGAGCTCCTCTCTCCATATGAACCTACCTGGACCCTGAAATAATCATCTGAGGCCCCCTTCTTCATGCATCTCCTCCCATGAGAAGTCTGCAGGGTGGCAACACAAGAACAGGCCTTTTCTGCAGTGGCTCCTCATTTGTGGAATACTCTCCCCAGGGAAGTTGGGCGCCTTCATTATGCGCCTTCCTCATCAACCAGGCCTTTGGTTGATTAACATGTTAAAGGTAAAGGTAAAGGTACCCCTGCCCGTACGGGCCAGTCATGTCCGACTCTAGGGTTGTGCGCCCATCTCACTTAAGAGGCCGGGGGCCAGCGCTGTCCAGAGACACTTCCGGGTCACGTGGCCAGTGTGACGAAGCTGCTCTCGCGAGCCAGCACCAGCGCAGCACACGGAAACGCCGTTTACCTTCCCGCTATAAAGCGGTACCTATTTATCTACTTGCACTTAGGGGTGCTTTCGAACTGCTAGGTGGGCAGGAGCTGGGACCGAAAGACGGGAGCTCACCCCGCCGCGGGGATTTGAACCGCCAACCATACGATCGGCAAGCCCTAGGCACTGAGGTTTTACCCATAGCGCCACCCGCGTCCCTTGATTAACATATTATACCCCTATTAAATGCGTTTGGGGGGGGTTATTGGTTTGTTATGGGTTTTTTATTACAGTGGTACCTCAGGTTAAGTACTGGCCATTCCTTTGAGATGGAGATTACCCAATTCCTGAGACAATGGGAAGGTCCCCCCACCCCTTGCAGAGAAAACATTTGGTCAGTTTGGGAGTCAAAATGGTTTCAGGACGGTCTTCCTGTGCTGCTCCAGACATGTGGCCCACATATCTATGTACAGTGGTACCTTGGGTTAAGTATTTAATTTGTTCCGGAGGTCCGTACTTAACCTGAAACTATTCTTAACCTGAAGCACCACTTTAGCTAATGGGGCCTCCTGCTGCTGCTGCGCCACCAGAGCCCAATTTCTGTTCTTATCCTGAAGCAAAGTTCTTAACCTGAAGCACTATTTCTGGGTTAGCAGAGTGTGTAACCTGAAGCGTATGTAACCTGAAGCATTTGTAACCCAAGGTACCACTGTATTGTTTTTATCAGGTATGTTGTGCTTTTATATTATATTTTTATGTTGTGAACCGCCCCGAGATCTGCAGATGAAGGGCAGTATACAAGTTGTAATAATAATAATAATAATAATAATAATAAGTCAGTGGCATGCTGGGCATCATAGAATTGTATAGTTGGAAGGGACCCCAGAGTCATCTAGTCCAATTCCTTCAATGCAGGAATCTTAACTAAAGCATCTGTGACAGATGGCCATTTAACCGCTGCTTGAAAACCTTCGAATGAATGAGAGTCCACAACCTCCCAATGGAGTCTGTCCCGCTTTCGAACAGAAATAATAGGAATACTACTACTACTACTAATAATAATAATAATAAGTACTAATAACTACTAATAAGAACCCACCTGACTGGGTTCTTCCTGATGTTTAGTCGGAATCTCCTTTCTTGTAACTTGCAGCCATTGGGTCGAGTCCTATTCTCTAGAGCAGGAGAAAAAAAGATAAAGAAATCTCCACATAGAAGAGCTCCTGCTGGGTCTTCGAGTATGGTTTTTGAACATTACACTGCTCAGAGCACTTATTTGTGCGTATCAGAGCTATTTCATAATGTGCAGATTAGCTCTTAGTGATCTGGACAGCCTAGTGTCCTTGCTTTTAGAGAAATAAGGAATTGCTGCCTCTGTGAATTGGCTCGAAAAGCATTTCATTAGTCTAAATTAGAATTTACAATGCAATGCATGATTATGCAATCTGAAGCCCACGACCTTGTGATTTTTAAAAAAGACATCTCTAGAAGTAGGGCAGACTGCATTTATATGGTTGATATGAGTAGTATTTAAGGTGACATGCAAATACATCCATCAAATGGAAGGTGATGCATAATTTGTTACTTTTTCTGAAAATGTCTGATCTTATATCACGCTACAAGAACACAGACATGGTAATATATTTTAATTTTACTTGAGGGGGAATATTAAAATGTGCGGAAGATACTGTTTTACCGCCAGATTAAATTATTCTAGGCTTTGCGAACATTTTATCTCTGTAATTTCCCTTGTGCTGTTTACAGTACAAAGCTTATTATGTGAAAAGGGCCTCTCTAGTCATGATGAAGACAGTGCTGAAATGAATCATGATGCTCAGAATACAATTTACTCATTATACAACTGTGGAGCTTATTCTACTGCATTTATGAGCTTGCTTATAAGTTTTTCATTTAAGAAGTAACAGAAGAATAGGTTCTGCATCTAGGATGTAGCAAAATACCCAGTGTTTTTCCTGTTGTAGACATTGAGAGAAAGCAGCGGCAGGGCAATTTATAAAAGTGAGGGGAGCAAAGTAGACCCATTTCACAAACAGATTAATCCCCTGTGTAACACCAACACAGCCACGTGACCAATTTGGCCCACTGAGCATATGCTCTCTAAATTAACCTTCTAAAACTGCCACAAAAATTTACCAGTGTACACACTAAATCCTCTGCTATTGTGCTTTGCTATGATGGCGGATGAGGAGGAGAATTAAAACAAGAAAATAAATTAATAATTTATTTGCCAATTAAGGGAAATGTACTCACGTCAGGCAGGCAAGTTAATAGAATTTTGTAAGGCAGAAGGAGTCAACAAAGCCAACATGGAGAACAGTGTGATTAATTTTCTCTGGCATGATTTACCATTTATTTAAACACATGCTGCTTAATTGTGTTACCATCTAGTAGTTTTCAAAGTCTGTTTTTTTAAAACAAGGCTTACTAGATTCATATCTAAATCAATTTCAATGTTTTCTCCTAGTGTAAGGATTTCACATTTATATAGGAAGACTCATAAAGGGGCATCAGAACCTGTGGCCCTCCAGATGTTGCTGGACTCCAACTCCCATAAGCCACAGCTAATATAGCCAGTAGTCAGGGATGATGGGAGTCGTAGTCCAGCAATATCGGGAGGGCCACAGGTTCCTCGCCCCTGATTTAAATACAGTGGTAACTTGGGTTAAGAACTTAATTCGTTCTGGAGGTCCGTTCTTAACCTGAAACTGTTCTTAACCTGAGGTACCACTTTAACTAATGGGGCCTCCCACTGCCGCCGCGCGATTTCTGTTCTCATCCTGAAGCAAAGTTCTTAACTCAAGGTACTATTTCTCGGTTAGCGGAGTCTGTAACCTGAAGCATCTGTAACCCAAGGTACCACTGTAATCCAAATGTTCAAACCTTCTGCTACAGCCAGAAGCAATATATGATGCCCTCAGGAAGAATCTGCTACCTCCCTATCTTTCCCCACCACTTTTAAAAATAAATAGTTATTTGAATCAGGCAAACACATATGACATAAGGCAGCTTGTTCACACTATGATCATCATGGGAGTCAATCAGAGGGTGACATGCAGGATGGATGTGAAGTAATGTGTGGTGATTAGGGCAGAGAGTTAAACTTCAGGTCAGGTCCAGTCCTGTGATACAACTTGGTGAGAGCACTGCCTGTTGTTTTTTTTTATCATGTAGGCAGTGATTGCAGAAACACCATTCCAGGGCTAGAAAAGGGTCTCAATGACAGAGGATGGAAACGTGAAAAGTGCTAGTAGGGATGCTAGTGCCTGAACCACAGATGGTATCAGAGGAGGCCAGATCTCCCCCAGGCAAATAAATTGCCCTCTCCGCTGTCCCCTATTGCTGGACTTTTGTGCTTACTACAAAGGAAGATACTTTTCACATACTGAGAGCTTCTGTGGCGTCGTGGTTGGAGAGTTGGGTTAAGACCTGAAGCTTGCTGGGTGACCTTGCACCAGTCTCTGCCTCTCAGTCTAACCTACCTCAAAGGATTGTTGTGGGGATTAAAAGAGGACAGGGAGAGCAATGTATGCTGCCTTGAGCTCTTTGGAAAAAGAGGTGTGATATACAAGAAATAAATAAATTTAGAAAGGTGTGTTCCATATGGGATAATGTTAGCCCTAAAACCTGTTTTTTGGGGGGACGACAACATAGTGGTGCTGTCAGTTTAGGACTTTGAGGCAACTGTCCAGGGTTCCACTCAGCAGAATTAGCAAAGTTAATTGCACTAATATAGCTCTGAATGTTAGGTGGCGCTGTGGGTTAAAGCCTCAGTGCCTAGGACTTGCCGATCGAAAGGTCGGCGGTTCGAATCCCTGCGGCGGGGTGCGCTCCCGCTGCTCGGTCCCAGCGCCTGCCAACCTAGCAGTTCGAAAGCACCTCCGGGTGCAAGTAGATAAATAGGGACCGCTTACCAGCGGGAAGGTAAACGGCATTTCCATGTGCGGCTCTGGCTCGCCAGAGCAGCGATGTCACGCTGGCCCCGTGACCCGGAAGTGTCTCCGGACAGCGCTGGCTCCTGGCCTCTTAAGTGAGATGGGCGCACAACCCCAGAGTCTGTCAAGACTGGCCCGTATGGGCAGGGGTACCTTTACCTTTACCTTTAGCTCTGAATGTACAAATCTAAGGCTTTTTCTCTCATCAAATCCCTATTCCTGAAGCCCCAGTAGAACATTCCTCATCAACAAGAGTTGCTGCTTCATCAGGGATAGAGGTGGGATAGCACTGTACGTAGGAGCTTGCTGAATCAGGCCAGTAGCCCATCTAGTCCAGCATTCTGTCCTCACAGTGGCCAACCGGATGCCTGTGGGAAGCCTGCAATCAGGACCTGTGCACAACAACACATTCCTCTCTCGTATGTTTTTCAGCAACTGGTATTCAGAAGCATACAGCCTCCAACCTTTGCATATAAAAACTGTTCTGCTCCCTTCACTAGCCCTCAGGGTGACCTAAGGAAAAAGAAATCTGGGGCGGCAAGTAAAAGGTCAGGCTACTTTAAAACCAAGTGTCAGTTTAGTTCAGCAGTCTGTCACTAACAGCAGCCAGGTGCCTCCAGAATCTCATAGGCAGGTGATGGCCTCTTTGTTGGAACAGAATATGTACTTCTGGCATACTGCATTGAAAAAGGCTGACCCATACTGTATGTTAAAACCACGCTGATTAAATGACTTGGGAAGAATTTTTATGTGAATCCATTGTGACTTTTATCAAATATCAATTTCCATTACTAATGTAGGATGGAGGGAAAGTGCACAGTTGTAGGTGGTATTCAATCCCTTTTTAGATGTAATTTGTGCATAGCATAGAGCTTTGTCTGCATCTGGTACACAGCTGAGTTCATAGTCTGATGTTATTATATTTAAAACAACATTTGCATATTTATTGCATTTCTGCAGTCATATGCTTCCCAGTCATTTTTCTGATGTGTCAGTACTCCTGTTCCAACATGGCTGGCATCCTATAAATAGCAAAGATTAAAAGCAAAAGCGCTGTTTTGTTGGAATAGGGCCTCTGACATCAAATAAGCATGTCGGTGTTTGAGCTGCAACAGAAAAGCACGATCTGAAAGGATGAAAAGGGAATGATCTGGCGAGCCTAGTAGAAATCAATCCTCAAAATGACTTCCGGAGGCGGCGCAAAACGGCAATGGCGGTCCTCTTTACCGTGTGAAGAGGGGCTCCGCGAAAAAGGGTCGTCCGCTGCGGCAAAGCGGAGACCCATTAAGACAAACCGTAGGCAGAGCGAGCCTGCGGCCGTGGGACTCGGCGGGTGCCAGAAGCCCCCCCAGAAACGAGGAAGGGACCTCGTAAGAGGCTCCGGAACGTGAAAGGGGGAGCGGCGCTGTGAGTTCATCGCTCTTTTCACGGAAGTGAAGCCGCGCTGCTGTTGCTGATGAGCGTCGACCTTTCTTCTTGAAAATCATCGGAATTGGCTGCAATTTACCCGTGAGTAAGGGGTACTAAAGATTGACTCAAATTTATTTAATTCGGCTGAAAACGGGAGGCGAGTAACAGGAAGTCCGTCTCCCGGTCCTGCTAATCAGAGCAAAGCAAAGAACCCGATGTGGGCTGAAGCGTTCAAAAGAGACTTTGAAATTAGTATGAAGGGGCATTAACAGACTGTGTTCTTTTAGAAATCAAAAAGATTGAAGGATTAAATCTTTTGGTTTACTGCGCTAAGGAATCTTCCTCCTATTGTGAAGTGACGTGGAATTGAAGGGATAACCGAGCTATCGGACTGCCAGTGTTGCAAAGGAGTACTGTCAGGCTGCTGAAACTTTTTCTTAAGTACAAATTGTTGCATTGATGGATACACTATCGCTTTAATACTGATATTGGAACCTTTCTGCTACCTTGTGGCACTATTTTGAAACAGAACTATCTGAAAGCCTCCTTTTCGAACTTGGGGACTATAAAAGTTGAAATAGGAACTTTGATGGTGGAAAAGAAACTTTCTTTCTTTTGAAAACCCCCCCTAGTGGATTTGCGGAGGCATAGAGGTCTGGGAACTGTACCTTATTGGGATTTTTTGTGGTTTAATTGTTTACATTCTGGACTTGCCTTTCTCATGGATTGAAAGACTATTTGACCTTGAACAGAGGCAGCTGGGGAATGAGTGGCCCAGGGAAAACAAGAGCATCTAAAGCTAAGGAAGCCTTGGCTGAGGAAGCTAAAGAAAAGAAAAAAGATAAGAGAGCTGGGCAGCTTGTTCAAACAACGTTGACTCATCAACGCAGATCCTCGGTACCAACTGTGCTGACGGCGCAGGAGGAAGAAGTTGAAACGCTTGCAACAGAAGATATGGCAACTGGAGGAACTGATCCAGTCTTGAAACAAATTTTGGAACAACTGGCACTTTTGAATAAGAAGGTGGACGATCAGTCATCTAAAATTGACAGAGCTACATCTACTATCAGTAAGTTAACAGATCAGGTTTCCCAGCATACTCAGGCTATTGAGAAATTGCAAGGAGCTACGGCGGAGAACTACAAACTAGCTGCGGAAGCCAATCAAAAAGCTGAGCAAGCGTGCAAAAAGGTGGAGGAGATCAAAGGGGAAGTAAGACCTCTGAAAAGACAGGTAGGAGAACAGCAAGCCTACCTGTCAATGGTGGAACTGAAAAGTAAGGAATGTAATCTTAGGCTGAGGGCCGTCCCAGAGCTGGAGCAGGGCAACCTAGAGGAATTTTTGACACAGTTGTTTTCTAAATTTTGGGGGGTTGAGGAAGATAAAGACTTCAAAATTGTGACGGCCTTCAGATTGGGAAGATCGGTTAAGAAAGACAAGTCCAGAGACTGTTTGGTTTGTTTGAGAACAAGAGAGGAAAGAGACAAGATACTAGGCCAACATTTTAAAAAATCTCTGGAAGTTGAAGGCAAAAGGGCAGAAATTTATAGAGACATTCCTAAATATTTGTTGGACCTTAGAGCTTCATATACAGACTTGGCTAAATTGTTAAGGTACAACGCAATCCCTTACAGGTGGGAATTTCCTCAAGGTTTATCATTCACCTATAAAGGAAAGAAGGTAAGAATTAAAACACCAGAGGACCACCAGAAGTTCCTACACGACAACGAGGAGGACCTCCAAAAGAGAGCTGTAGATTCTTGGCCTCCACCACCGGGATCACCACCAAGACCCGTACCATCTGGAGGCGGACCGGCACCACAGCCTTCGGGAACGGAGGACAAATTAGATACCCAACTGTGATACTTAAGAAGTAGACCAGGATGTCTCTACAGCTTCTTAGTTGGAACATAAATGGCGGGAATTCTCCAGAAAAACGGAGAAAAGTATTTCATATTTTGAAAAAAGAACAATTGGACATTATTTGCCTGCAAGAAACACATGTGACAAGACTCCACAGAAAAGTGTTAATTAATAAAAGGCTAGGCCAAGAATTTATCTCATCGGACAAAGTTAAGAAAAGAGGAGTGGTGATATATGCAAAGGAGAACTTGTCACCAAAATTCGTATTTAAAGATGAACAGGGTAGAATTTTGGCAATTGAAATTCAGACACAAGGAGAAAAGTTTTTAATTCTAGGAATATACGCCCCAAATGATGGAAAATCGGAATTTTTCAAGAAGCTGCATGAGACTATGCTGGACTATTTGGATTACAACAACATTATCATGTTGGGAGATATGAACGGAGTCGCCTCAGTGAATATGGATAAGTCGCAAAGTGCTAATATAACGAAAGACGGCAGACTACCAAAAACCTTTTTTGAAATGACTGACAATTTGGATTTGATTGACATATGGAGGATCAAGAACCCTCTAGGGAAGGAAGGAACTTTCTTTTCTGAGGCCCACATGACATGGACGCGAATCGACCAAATATGGATAACTAGAGGGCTGGCACCTAAGACCAGAAAAGTGGAAATCTGCCCAAAAACCTGCTCCGACCACAACGCTTTGAGAATGGAATTGAGATTAAATACAACCGGATCTTTCAGATGGAGAATGAATGACGCTTTGTTAAGAGATCAGGAGATTGTTAAGAAGGCCCAAAAAGTTTTAAAGGACTATTTTGAAATAAACTTAAAGACAAATGTGGAAAAAAGAACAATCTGGGACGCAAGTAAAGCAGTTATGAGAGGGTTTCTAATACAGCAGAACACGATTAAAAAAAGGCTCTGGAATGAAAAGAAGGAGAAGATTTTGGAGAAAATAAGAGAAGGAGAGAAAAAACTGAGATCCAGGCCTAAATCAAAGGAAGTATTGAGAGAAGTGAAGTTTTTCCAGGCACAATATTCGAAACTGATAAATCAAGAGGTGGAATGGAAAATTAAACAAATGAAACAAAGATCCTTTGAATCTGCTAATAAGTGCGGGAAGTTGTTGGCTTGGCAGTTGAAAAAGAGACAAAAGCTTAATACAGTTACAAATCTAGAGATTGAAGGGAGAATGGTTCAGAAACCCGAGGAAATTAGAAAGTGTTTCCAGAGATATTTCAAAGAACTTTATTCACAAAGGCCACAAAAAGGCTCGGAGGTGGACCAATTTGTCACAACTAATGGATTACAAAAAATACCCCAGGAAATGAGAGCAACCCTGAACTGTAATATTACAATCCAAGAAATTGAATGCGCCATTCAGAACCTCCAACTGGGCAAGTCTCCGGGACCTGATGGACTTACTTCCAAATATTATAAGGCATTGAAGGATTCATTGATACAACCATTGTTGGAAGTTTGTAACCAGATTATGGAGGGGAGGAAGGCACCGGAAACGTGGAAAGAAGCTTTCATCACGTTGATACCAAAATCAGAAACTGAAAAAACTCAACTCAAAAACTACCGTCCTATCTCACTCCTAAATGTGGATTACAAAATCTTTGCAGACATTCTGGCAAGCAGGTTTAAGAAAGTATTAAATGAAGTGATTCATAAGGACCAAGCAGGCTTTCTCCCTGGCAGACATTTATTTGACAACACAAGAAACATCATTGACATTTTGGAATTTTTACAGATTAACTCAAATACAAGAGCGGTGTTGATCTTTATTGATGCGGAGAAAGCCTTTGACAACATTTCTTGGATGTTTATGAAGAAAAATTTGGAAAGGATGGGAGTAGGGCGGGGGTTTGAAAATGGAATAGAAGCAATTTATTCAGAACAAAAAGCTAAATTGATAGTAAACAACGTGGTGACAGAGGAGTTCAAAATTGAAAAAGGGACACGACAGGGGTGCCCTCTATCTCCTCTGTTGTTTATTTCAGTCCTGGAGGTGCTATTGAACATGATTAGAAATGACCGGTTGACACAGGGAATTGTGGTCGGAGAGAAACAATATAAACTGAAAGCTTTTGCAGATGACTGGGTATTAACATTACAGGAGCCAGCCTCTAGTACTAAAAGAGCGTTAGAATTAATTTCTGACTTTGGTCGGGTGGCGGGATTCAAGCTGAATAAACAAAAAACTAAAGTTTTAGCAAAAAACTTGACAACTACTGAAATAGAGGAGTTCAGAAAAGAAACAGAACTAAATGTGGTTAAAAAAGTAAAGTACTTAGGGGTGCACCTGACCTCCAAAAATTTGAATTTGTTTAAGGACAATTATGAGAAATGTTGGTCAGAGATCAAAAGAGACTTGGAAACATGGTCAAGACTGAAACTTTCCTTGTTGGGCAGAATAGCTGCTATAAAGATGAATGTTTTGCCGAAAATGCTATTTTTGTTTCAGGCCCTCCAGATCGTGGATAAGGTGGAATGTTTTGGAAAATGGCAGAGGGATGTATCTAAATTTGTCTGGCAGGGCAAAAAGCCCCGAATAAAGTTTAAAATACTAACAGATGCGAAAGAAAGAGGGGGGTTTGCCCTGCCGGACTTGAAGTTATATTATGAATCTGCAGCCCTCTGCTGGTTGAAGGATTGGATTTTGTTGGAAAACACCGATGTCCTCGACCTGGAGGGATTTGATAATGCTTTTGGATGGCATGCATATTTGTGGTACGACAAGGTTAAAGTTCATAAATCGTTCAAAAACCATATTGTCAGAAGGGCAATTTTTATGGTCTGGTCAAAATATAAAGACTTATTGGAGAGTAAAACTCCGAGGTGGCTCTCACCGATGGAGGCCAAAGCACGTAAAAGACTCAATATGGAGGCCCATTGGCCTAAATATTGGGAAATAATTGAAAAAATTGGAGATAAATGGAGGTTGCAGAGTATGGAAAAGTTAAAAAACAAGGTGCGAGATTGGTTGCATTATGCTCAAATCCAGGAAGTTTTTAAAGCGGACAAAAAAGTGGGTTTCCAAGAGGAAAAATCGAAACTAGAGACAGAGTTGCTTGAGCCAAAATCTAAGTTAATTTCGAGAATGTACAACTTGCTGCTTAAATGGAATACACAGGATGAGATTGTTAAATCCTCCATGATAAAGTGGGCGCAGGACTTGGGGCACAACATTATGTTTGAAGACTGGGAAAGGTTATGGAACACCGGAATGAAATTCACGGCATGTAGTGCCTTGAAGGAAAATATTATGAAAATGACATACCGGTGGTACATGACCCCAGTCAAGCTTGCAAAGATATATCACCTGTCTGATAATAAATGTTGGAAATGTAAAGAGGAGGAAGGGACATTTCTACACCTCTGGTGGACCTGCCCGAAGGTGAAGGCCTTCTGGGAGATGATACATAATGAACTAAAAAAGGTGCTTAGACTCACCTTACCCAAGAAACCGGAGGCCTTCCTCCTGGGCATGGTAGACCAGAGGGTGGCTAAGAAAGATAGAACTTTCTTTATGTACGCTACTACAGCAGCAAGGATCTTGATGGCAAAGCACTGGAAGACACAAAATCTACCCACACTGGAAGAATGGCAGACGCAGCTGATGGATTATATGGAACTGGCTGAAATGACTGGCAGAATTCGAGACTCGGGAGAAGAAGAAACGGAGGAAGTTTGGGAAAAATTTAAGGACTATTTGAAAAAGCATTATAAGTTGTATGAATGTTAAAAAATGCTTCTCTCTAGGAAATTATAGCTTCAGTATCGGTAAATCTTTGAATTGGTAAATAAGGCACAACAAGACAGAAGTGGTGTAATGAAATAATTTTATTGTGTTGAAACTAAAAATTAATGGATTCGGATTGAAATGTTTAGAGACCAGATATCACGATAAAATGGAAGATATATTATTATGTTTAAAATAAGTCAACAAATTGCTGAGGTTTTGGTTTTACAGAGAATGCAGTGTCCGGAAGATGGGGGGAGTCCACTAGATTTATGGAAACATGTATTTGGAATTTGAATTTTGTATATTATAAACCTAATAAAAATTATATATAAAAAAAAAGAAATCAATCCTCAAAATGTTCTCTAAGCTAGGGGATAGCTAAGGACACAGAAGTAAAAGAAGAAACTTACTTTTTAAACATGTAGATTTAAATGAATGGTTTTGTTACATGCAGTATGCTAGGGTTCTAAACACACCAAAAGCTCATACCATGGGTCTTCAAAGAATTCTGATGATTTTGAAGAAGTTGCAGGGAGAAAACAGTTTTGTATGTGTTAAGTTGTGGGTGAACATATCAGACGACACAGTGATTCTTCAAACAGCTCATGTTTATTCACAGGCCAGAACAGAACTGAACTGAAGGGTTCAGTCAGCCTGCTTATACAGTACAACGTAACTGTAACAATTTCCAGTACAACGTAACTGTAACAATTTTCTAAAACTATCCAATCACTGAACGTCACTTTCGATCCCTTATTTTTATAACTATCTACATTGTCCCCTACTGGCCCAGGGTGAGAACTTCAGTACATAACAGTATGAGCTACCTGATACTGGGGTTCAGAGGATGCAAAGATTCAGCTTTACTCATTCTTGCTCCATTGAGGAAGCATAATACTGCTGCTGATGTTAGCTCAGTCCAGGACTAGCCCTGTCTAGGATGATTGACAGAGTAGCAACAGAGACCCCATCTGCCCTATCCATTTAAAGCTATATCATACCACTTTAACCAGTCACATCTTCCCCCAAAGAATTCTGGGAACTGTAGTTAGTTAAGGGTGCCAGTAGTTGTTAGGAGACCCCTATTCTCAGTAAGTCACAATTCCCAGAGCAGTTTGACAGTCAATCCCTCTTCCCAGGGAATTCTGGGGATTTCAGCATCCCCCAGTTTTCTGACGTTTCACCTATAACCTTTCTACACAACTAAGCTCATTTTAAAAATAAATAAGATTTTCAGGATGATGCAGGATTCACTGCCTTTACCTGTGCCCGTCTCAACTGTTTTCCTACAGCAGTTCTGTTGGGTCGCTATTCTAGAGTTCCCATCGCAAATAGAACATGCACCTGTAATGACACGGCTCTGGAGACTATGGAACATGTAATGCTCTTCTGTCCCAACTGGACAGATGAAAGATCTCGGTTTCTAACTCCTCTCGTGAACAAGCTTCATCTCCCAATCCAGCCTTGGATAGTGTCCCTTCTTTTGCAGGATTCTGATTGTTGGATTACCGAGATGACAGCTAACTTCCTGCTTAGTGTGATGAAGAGGAAAGCTTGCACCAACTTCTTCTTTAACACCACAGCTGCAGTCGATACGCCGCACAATCGAACGAAGTTCCAAGTAGCCTTATTGTACAAGGACAAGGAGCTAGGACAAATCTGAGGAGATGAAGGACCCCTTAACGATCCACCTCCAGCCTCAGCAGTTTTTTGTCTTTTTGTTTTTGTACTATCTGTCACTCGATGTTTTAAATCCCCTGTCACTTTTGTTATCCCCATTTTTTTTTTAAAGTATTCGCCCAGGACGATATCTACTTTTACCTCCCCACCCCCATTTTATGTTGTTATTTCTATGTATATCATGCTATGGCCACATGGCTAATGCAATAAAATCTATTCAAAATCTATTCACTGCCTGTTTCCAAAGTCCTGTCCTTATATAGAATTGTAAAATACAAGTGACCCAAGGCATAAGTAATAACAAAACAATCAGTTACATCAAATTTGCAGCTGCTGCTGAGAACTCTTGAAATATTTTCCACTTCTGTTCATTCTCCTCATGTAATTTCAACCAAAACCTCAGACATTTAAATTTGTTGGATGAGGGGAATGATCAATTGTATTACTAGCAACATAAAAGCATTATTCCTGAATGCCATGAGAAGAATGATACAGGCCTTAATCATACTAGGATTCCATGTTTTGTGGTTTTTCTTTCTTTCTGATGAATAGTGGAAGTTCCTCTGCCTCCAAATGAACATTCATCAGGATTGCCAAGCATTTAATACTGTTTTGTTATGGAGTTTAGGCAGCTTGGGGCATGATAAAGAACCAAATATATTTTGGCTGTGCTGTATGTTTTTAATATATTGTCATTACTATTTTTTACACTTGCTTTTTCTGTTTTCCTGTTTCAGGCCTAACAAACCATTGAACTGGACCAGTGATTACAGCAGTATGAGTGACTCTCAGTTCCTTTTTGGTTCCCAGTTCTGCCCGGAGAATTCACAGTCAGCATTGACCCCACTTGAATTGAGACAAGACAAAAGTTCACAGCAAAATTCTCAGGATGTGAGTCTGATGTGTAATGTTTCTATACTGGTAATTTTCTGCCTTTGGGGAATTAGTAAAAATTGAACATTATATAGAGTTTGTTATTACATTGCTTCCTGCAGAAGCTCTATGCGGCATATTAACCTCACAACAAATGTGGCTGTGTAACCCATGACAATTTATTTCTAGAACCAATGGAGTCTGAATCTATGTAGTCCACATGCAATCTAGATCTATTGCTTATTTTTTACCCCCTGAAAGACACCTCTTGAGAAACTATTTTCATTCTGAAAATAAAAGCTCATGGCAAATTGATTTTGCTTTGCCTCACAATACATCCATCCCAGAAAAAGGGTGCATTTTTAAGTTCAGAATAGAGTAGTTGCTTTGGAAGACGATCATCAGGCATCCGCACAACATGACCAGTCCAACGAAGTTGATGTTGAAGAATCATTGCTTCAAAACTGGTGATCTTTGCTTCTTCCAGTACACTGATATTAGTTTGCCTGTCTTCCCAAGTGATGTGTAAAATTTTTCGGAGACACTGTTGATGGAATCTTTCGAGGAGTTGGAGATGACGTTTATAAGTGGTCCATGTTCACAAGCATATAGTAAGGTTGGTAGTACAATAGCTTTGTAAACAAGCATTTTGGTTTTCCTGCGAATGTCCTGGTCTTCAAACACTCTGCTCTTCAATCGGGAGAAAGCTGCCCTCCGCCCAAAAACCAATGTCCCCACTATGGAAGGATGTGTGGATCCAGAATTGGCCTCCACAGTCACTTATGGACTCATTGTTAAAACCGTGTTTATGGAAGACAATCTTACTCGGCTATGAGTGATCGCAGAAGAAGAAGAAGGATGACTGTATACCAATATCACAATCACTCCTTCCTTCTTCATTACCTGGGACACATGCAGGGAGAAAAAGACATGGAATAACCCAATCAAGGGGAGGGGTTTCAAATGTGGGAGACTGAGTAAGCTGCTTTGGGGTGCAGAACTGTGGCTAGGGAGTGTGGACCAAGGAGAAAGAGGAAGGCCTGAAGAGATCCTGATGGACTAGAAATTTGCTTGAAAGGAAAAAAGGTGTTTCTATACTGGTGTTGGGTTAAAAGCGTAATTGTGTTTTATTATCGGTTTTTGATTATGTGTCTTCTAATGCCTTTGCTAACTTGCTTGTTACTTTTCCACAGGGAACTTGTATTTTGCTGTTTGCTTGTATATCTTGAAACAGATATCTTGTGGGGTGTGTGCGGATAGTTAAGAGCTTGGGGAAATAGGCTGTATGTAGAGACCCTTCTAATCCCTGGATCCAGAAAGTGTTGAAATATAAGGCAGGTGGTCACCTGGGTGATGGGCCATTAAGAGAACAAAGGAAAAGGGCTCTGTGTGGGTTAGCAAAGGGGTGGGGCTCCTCCCTCAACTTGTACTTAGTTAGAAGGAAAAGGCAGAGTTATTATAGTGATATGAACTAGATGAAAAAGAAGCAAGCTGGAGAGAGGGAGAACAATGTTCGATTTCTGTTTGAATTCAAGGCTGTAGCTATGAGAGAAACAAGACAATTTTAGGGTGGTAATGCTGTGAACCCTTCCATCAGAGGCTCAGGTTGTAAATATGTGTAAATAAACCATATATCATAAAGACACCACAGACAGTCTCAGCTGTGCCTCATTCCTAAACCCTAGGTGAATACCTGGAATCCCTGGAATTTCACACAGCTCAGAGACTGGGCTGGTGTGCAATGCTACAAAATAGTTGCTTCTCTGATACGGCTAGAGGCTACTTCTACACAAAGAAGTAGACTTCTGTAACCATATCCTTAAGTTGATGGGGAATGACATGCAAATATGAGCTTCATTGGGAGGAAGGCCAGATGTCTCCAGCTAAACCAGTTGGAAGTGTGTGTAGCCATTTTTGTGCTGTTCCAAATAGTGTGCCATTTACAACTCATTCATCATTTTTCACTGAAATCATGCTTAAATCAGGGTACATCCTCAAGGGTCAAAAGAAAAAAGAAATCTAGAGCTCATCCAAACTTTCTCAACTCTTTCCCTGGGGGAAAAGCTGCTCTTTAGTGCTGAATTGGAGTAAACATCAGTGAGGTTTCTGCAGACTGACGTTTGGTCCAATTAAGTGCTAAATAACACGTTTTCCCTGGGACAACAGTGGGGCAAGCGGAAAACTGCTCAGAGCTGTGCTTTCTAAGTACAGGACAAGCGGAAGTATGGACGAGCCCCTAATGTTCGAGATTCAAAAGTACAATGTAGTCCTTTCTGTTGTCCTGATAGTTTTTGCCCCATCTGCACTTTGTAAATGGATTTTCCTACATTTTTGAAGATGAAAGAGAGTAATCCAGCAGGCTAGGCTTTCTGCTTAAATTGAAGATCAAGGGAGTGAGGTTTCCATTTTCTTCTACAGTGGTTTGGTGGATTAAAAGCAGGCCTTTTCTTCCTGAAATGCCAACAACTCATAAGAACATAAGAAGAGCCTGCTAGATCAGCCCAAATGGCTCATCTAGTTCATTATCCCGTTCTCACAGTGGCCAGCCGGATGCATATGGCAAGCCCACAAGCTGAGAGCAACAGCATTCTCCTCTCATGTACATGCTTTTTAAAAATGAATTGGTGGTTTAGAAAAAGGAAGGAAGGAAGGAAGGAAGGAAGGAAGGAAGGAAGGAAGGAAGGAAGGAAGGAAGGAAGGAAGGAAGGAAGGAAGGAAAGAAAGAAAGAAAGAAAGAAAGAAAGAAAGAAAGAAAGAAAGAAAGAAAGAAAGAAAGAAAGAAAGAAAGATGCTTTACTCAAAGTAGCTCTGCCTGGAGATTCCAAGGGATTGAGTTGAAGATGTTTTGCATCACAAAGCTATAGCCCTTGCTTTCCTTTTCATTTTTACTGAATTGTATTTTAACATACCATGTGTTAGCTGCTATGAAATCTTTCTCACTGAACAGTGGAGTAAATCTTTTTGAAACAAATGTACTTCTCTGAAAAAGAGGCTGCTTTTCCTAGTGAGTGTAGTTGCTATAGCCTGGGTGATGCTTTATCTGTCTTTCTGTTAATGCATGTTAAATATTAATAATAATAATAATAAAAAAATTTATTTATATCCCGCCCTCCCCAGCCGAAGCTGGGCTCAGGGCGGCTAACAACAATAAAACAGTACAAAAGTACAGCACAAACAACATTCTAAAATCATATTAGCACATGCTGTCTCTCTTTCTCTCAAAAACAGAATGAGCCCAGTATTTTTGCCAAATACCAGTCTAAACCACAGCTCTTTGGAGGGGATGGAAAGGAAAAAGGACCATTTAATTTTCCAGCTGGAAGATTCAAAGGTGTCTTGGAGCAATTTGAAGAGAATAAGAAAAAGATCAAGGAAAAACACGATAAGTAAGCAAACAGCTGTGGAATCAGTTGACTCTTCCTTCTGTTGAATACAATTGTGTATAAGTCCTACAAGATTTCCACCCCCCCCCCATAAATATCACTGCAGCTTGGCTAAGAAACTGTTTAGTAGAGAGGTCTCACTCCCACACTGACAGCTGTTGTTTAGTCGTTTAGTCGTGTCCGACTCTTCGTGACCCCATGGGCCAGAGCACGCCAGACACTCTTGTCTTCCACTGCCTCCCGCAGTTTGGTCAAACTCATGCTGGTAGCTTCGAGAACACTATCCAACCATCTCGTCCTCTGTCGTCCCCTTCTCCTTGTGCCCTCCATCTTTCCCAACATCAGGGTCTTTTCCAGGGAGTCTTCTCTTCTCATAAGGTGGCCAAAGTATTGGAGCCTCAGCTTCAGGATCTGTCCTTCCAGTGAGCACTCAGGGCTGATTTCCTTCAGAATGAATAGGTTTGATCTTCTTGCAGTCCATGGCACTCTCAAGAGTCTCCTCCAGCACCATAATTGAAAAGCATCTATTCTTCGGCGATCAGCCTTCTTTATGGTCCAGCTCTCACTTCCATACATCAGTACTGGGAAAACCATAGCTTTAACTACCGGTATACAGACCTTTGTTGGCAAGGTAATGTCGGCTTTTAAGATGCTGTCTAGGTTTGTCATTGCTTTTCTCCCAAGAAGCAGGCGTCTTTTAATTTCGTGACTGCTGTCACCATCTGCAGTGATCATGAAGCCCAAGAAAGTAAAATCTCTCACTGCCTCCATTTCTTCCCCTTCTATTTCCCAGGAGGTGATGGGACCAGTGGCCACTGTCTTCGTTTTTTGGATGTTGAGCTTCAAACCATATTTTGTGCTCTCCTCTTTCACCCTCATTAAAAGGTTCTACTGTTAATGCAACTTCACCACCCTCTCTGCAGCAGATCACATTGTGCACCCAGCATGGTGCAGACAGAAAGCCAGGAGTGGTCATGGGCTGATGTGGCTCAAGAGCCAGTCACTGTATCTGGCGGGTGCCCTGGGGCAGGACCAGCAGAAGGCCATTAAAGGGTGCCACCCCTGGCTATAGCAGCTCTCTTCTCTTTCCTGTTGCTTGAACTGGTGCTTCCAAATTACTACTATTTTTGGATGGGATCCAATCACATACTGGCAAATTCAGGTTGCACAGTTACATTTGATTGAGAGGTCTTGCTCAGCAAACCCACTTCCCTGAAAGATTGGACTTTTTGCAGCAAGTGATGGGAAAATGCACTGGAAATTGTGAGGTATCACTTGCTCAATGCAACATCATCTAACCTCCCCCACAAACAAATCAAGGTGAATGCTTCCTAAATAACCAGTGTCATCAAGTCTACCCAAATCAGGATGAGTACTGAATAAGCAGGTTGTCTGAAAGCATTCTCAGTGGAAAAGCACTCCTTTTTCAATATGGGTTTGGCTTTCCCTCCGTACATAAAGCATAAAGATTTTGCTGTATAGGCTACTGCTTTCTGTGTTTGTGCTGCTGGAGGATTTGATCCCCTGGCTACTACAATGAGCCCTATAAGTGTGTGTGTGTGTGTGTGTGTGTGTGTGTGTGTGTGTGTGTACTTTGATAGCCATTAGTGTCCTCATTTGCTACATGGGCTAGTAGGGATCTGCCTTAAGTTGCCATGTGACTTTTGAGGATTAGATGGAGCCATTCAGTACATCCAGTCCCTCTGGAAAATATATATATATTGTGGACATGCCCTAAAACAATGAGAACATAAGAAGAGCCTCCTGGCTCCTGAATGCTGCAAACCCACAAATGATTGTTCCGGTTTGCAAATGTTCTTTTGGAACCCGAGGGTCCAACGCGGCTTCCATGGCTTCTGATTGGCTGCAGGAGCTTTCTGCAGCCAATCGGAAGCTGTGATTTGGTTTTCAAACATTTTGGAAGTCAAACAGACTTCTGGAACGGATTCCATTCCACTTCCAAGGTATGACTGTATAGTGATCTTAAACTTAGGGTCATGGGTTTGAGCCCTACATTAGGCAAAAGATTTGTGCATTGCAGGGAGTTGGACTAGATGACCCTTGTGGTTCCTTTCAACTCTACAGTTCAATGATAATATGTCCTGCACAGCACCATCCAAACACAAATGTATATTAGTCTGAACAGGGAATTGGCTATATAGCAGATCCTCTCAAGGGAAAAATGAGAGTGTACAATGTTTGCCTTCGCCTAATAGGCATTAACTTTCCATCTGCTCTTTGTCAGGAGGAGAGGAGTCTGTCTTGTCAAGTTCCATTCGAGTGAATTTCAGGGGCAGGGAGGAATTTTCTAACAAAAACAATGCAGAGGAAATGCCTTATGGCTGAACAAAAGCACTGCTACACTAGTCTTTACGTTTTGATTAAAAGTAGGCCATGATTAGAATGATTGGTATGTTTTGAGGGAATAAATGTGTTTTTAAAATGTATAGCTTTATCATATAAACAATCATTTTAGAGCTGTGTGTTCTACTGATATTGCAGCCTCCCTATGGCATTCTTTAATACACGCTTTGTTAATAAGAGAGGATTAGGATGGATGGACCCTAAGAAAAACCACAGAAGTTTTTCCTCCCTTTAGCAAGCTATGTAATAACTTCAGAACCAAGTGTGAGGGATTTTAATGATTTCCCCCCCGTGGAGTGATGAATAATTCCAATTTGGTACATATTATGTTCAGAAAAAAAGATGCGAGAAAAATATGAAAAAAGTGTTTGTGTGTTCTTGTAGGAAAGCTGTATTTTGATGGAAAGACTTCAGGCAATTGTAGTTGCTCAAATGATTATCTCTCCTCTGACAAAATACATTGAAAAGCTTCTGATAAGACAACCATTGAAAATCTATTGGGAAACATTATCCACAAGCAAATTAAAAGCAAGATTGACAACCATCTGATTTTATAAACATTTAGAGAAAATTCTAAATGCAGATTTATTGTTTCAAAAAACCTTACGCAATTTCTTCTTGTTCCTTCATAATCTCCTTACCCAAAGCATCATCCCTTATCATTATCATCTACATCTGCAGAGAATTGTTGCCTTCGAGCTTTGTTCTCTCAATGTAGGGTTCCCTTTTGGTTTTTCGGAGCCCACATATAATGCAAGAGCCATTATATCCCCCCTACATGTGGCAAGTTCTAACATATGCTTGACCACTTTTGATTGGATTTCACATGGGCAATTCTCATCTACCATTCCTGCTATCTGAAGTTACGTATCTTGTTCATTATCACCCCACCTCCCACCTTTCACGTTTCCCCCCACTTCAGCTACTGATCTTGTTGCTGCTTGCAGAGCTTGTGCCTATACAGTGGTACCTCAGGTTAAATACTTAATTCGTTCTGGAGGTCCGTTCTTAACCTGAAACTATTCTTAACCTGAAGCACCACTTTAGCTAATGGGGCTTCCTGCTGCTGCTGCACCGCCGGAGCACGATTTCTGTTCTCATCCTGAAGCCAAGTTCTTAACCTGAAGCACTATTTCTAGAGTCTGTAACCTGAAGCATATGTAACCTGAAGCGTATGTAACCTGAGGTACCACTGTATACCTCTCTGTTGTGTTGTCAGCAACCAGGGCTGAGCAGAAAGAAGTCTCTGTGAGGCCATGCCTCTTTTATGCCACACAGAGCAGCATTGCAAAGGATAACTTGAGTACTAGCCCTTTGCCATGATGTAACAAATACAAATCTGGAACTGTATTTGGCATCTCTCAGTTGCTCCTGTTGAAGATGTTGTTCTTTCTTAATCGGGGACAGGGAACTGGCAGCCCATGGACCAGACGTGGCCTGTGGCGTCTTTGGATCCTACTCACAGCCTCAATGCCAGTTTTGCCCGATTAAAGCTTCTCTCCTCCCCCAAGCCTAACAACTGTGTAGATGGGGGTGAAGTTTGTAGAGGGGGGAAATGCAGCTGGAGAGGAAAAGGTTAACCTTCTAATGCACACTGCAGCTTTATCCCCCAAATGCTTCCTCTCCTGCCTCCCCCAAAAGGAAGAAGCTGATTAAGATTATATGTCATTTTAAATGTGTTTGTGGGAGAGGGGGTTGTGGAGGTCCCCCCCTTTGTTCTTGTTTTTGTTATGTATTTTGTGTTTCTTCATTTTGTGTTTTTATGCTGTGAAGCAGCCTGAGCTCTTTGGATGAAGGGTGGTTGGTTGGTTGGTTGGATGATAGATAGATAGATAGATAGATAGATAGATAGATAGATAGATAGATAGAGATAGAGAGATAGATATATGATAGATGCTGGCCTTCTGCTCTGGCACTGAGCAACACAAAGGAGGACATTTAATTTAAGTCAGTAGTCTTCAACCTTTCCTGACCCAAGACCCTCTTTTAACCCAAACAAGGATTTGGGAACCCAGGCCTTTCTTTTTAATAATATATTTGTGTAGTGGCAGTGCTGCTGTTGTGACCCACACCCAGTAAGTACTGGGTCCCAGCACCCCAGTTGAAAGCCAGTGGACTCCCCTTGTGGGAACACTGTCCCTTTAACTGGGTTGTGCCTAAGTGCATCATGTGAGACTGGAAGGCCCCTCTGGGTAGCAGAATGATTAAGCAACAGGTAAGCTATGGCTTTCTATAACAGAGGCTCCTCATCTTGTAAATAATAAAGTTTATAAAATGTTTATGGACACCTCTCTCCTCTACAAGAATTCTCTATTCAAATGGATACAGCCCCTACACAAAAATAATATCCGGCATAAAATTATTATAGATCTGCAACTTTGTTTTGATGGTTTTGTGTAAAATCGAATTATTTTCTTTACAACATTGTTTTTATCTTGGGTTTTCAAAACTTTTGCCTTCTAATTTCCAAATTTAATTTTCATCTTAGTTTATTGACAAGTTCACTATGTGGTATGAGTTTAGATAAAGTTAAAATGGAAGAAACTTGGTTGTGTTGAGTATCACGGTTCTGTTTTGCTTGCTCTTCACAAATCACCACAACTTTGTTCCTTACGGCCGCTCTTGGGAAGTTGCCAAAAAGTGCATCTAAATTAAAATTAATTGGAGTGCTTGTCCTCTAGGAACACAGTCCAAAAAAGCTTTCTGTGGACTTGGAGGAGAAATTTTCCACTGCAGCAATTTGAGGTACTGAAAAGGCAGGCAGCTTTTCAGTTTATAGTTTACAAAGTAAGTTCCTGCATCTGGAACTTACTTAAAAAAACTCCAACCTTTTTCCTCTGTTATTTTCACTGAAGTCCTGAGGACTGTATGAAACTACATCAAGGACCATTGCTGGTCCTCAGACCGCAGGTTAAGAACTATATTCTTGAATAAAATATTGGGGGTAAGATGTGGTGCACGCACACCTTTTGAATGGCACTGTCCATAAACTGGAGGAAGGAGCTGTCCCCTCAAACATTTTATTGGGAGAGCCGAAGCCCCTAGTGTGGTGAGCCAGTGTGGTGTAGTGGTTAAGAGCGGTAGTCTCGTAATCTGGGGAACCGGGTTTGCTTCCCCGCTCCTCCACATGCAGCTGCTGGGTGACCTTGGGCTAGTCACACTTCTTTGAAGTCTCTCAGCCCCACTCACCTCACAGAGTGTTTGTTGTGGGGGAGGAAGGGAAAGGAGATTGTTAGCCACTTTGAGACTCCTTTGGATAGTGATAAAGCGGGATATCAAATCCAAACTCTTCTTCTTCTAGGAGTTGGTTTCTATACTCCGGGCACCTTCATTATATGACTTTCGGATGATGCTGATAATACACCTCTTTACCCAGACTTTTGACATTTGAGGTGTATGTTATTAAGGCCCCCTTATTTTTATGGTTATAAATTGCTTTTAATATTGTGCTTTAATACTGTAACCTGCCCTGAGACCTCAGAGTGAAGGCCCATTAGGCCAGCTTTGCAACTCTGCTTCCCTTGTGTAGGTTACTTTCTGCTAGAGAGAGAACTGCAAGGCAAAACAATGCAGAGCCTGCCAAGTTAGCTCTAATCTAATTTGATATCTTGACATGACACCTATCCATGGTGTCAGTAACGTGACTTCTTGTTGAACCTCTTGATGACATGTTGTCTCCCACTCCACCCCACCCCACATGGAAGACTTCCACAGGTGAATAGGAGTTGGATATAATGCATTGAGAAAGCTCATTTCCCATAGTAATAATTGCAACCTTATTGTAAAAGGTCAATATACAGTAGTAATTTTGTTGCATTGTATTCCTGTCAGTTGAAATATTAAGCAGGACTTTCTCCTCTGTAATTTCTGTGTGCCCACGCAATCATAGGTGATCAGACATTTCCTTTGTTTTGAGACATTCTAAGACTGGGTTCACCACAATGCTAAACAAGCCACTGTTTTTCCTTTGTGATGCTTTCTCTGTGACAAACATACAGTAGCTTCATTTCATATACAGTGGTGCCTCGGGTTACAGACGCTTCAGGTTACAGATGCCACTAACCCAGAAATAGTACCTCGGGTTAAGAACTTTGCTTCAGGATGAGAACAGAAATTGCGCGGCAACCCATTAGCTAAAGTGGTACCTCAGGTTAAGAACAGTTTCAGGTTAAGAACGGACCTCCAGAACAAATTAAGTTCTTAACCAGAGGTACCACTGTATTCTAGTGCTCATGCCATTTCATGCATATTCTAAGTGTTGTAAATGTTTTAATTCTCACCTATGCTTCTGCCTCTTCTCCTGCTGTACAATTCTTGAAAAAGAACATACCTTTAAGCTTTATTTTAAAAAGGACAATGAAAAGCATGACAGCATTGCTGCCACTAGCAAGATCTCCCTCTCCTTGTTTAATGAATGCCAGAGACTGCGGTGGATTAACACTAACTATTTTATTGTCTAAAAGTGACTATACAGCAGACCTAACAAACTCATGAATGCAGACCTTTTGTGTACCTTGTAAGTCCTTTAGTCTTGGCTCTAGTTTCACTTTTCATGCCATACCAATAAGGCATTGCCTGTCTGTTCAGTATCACAGTTCCCCTCCTTAGCTAAAGTGGTGCTTCAGGTTAAGAACACTTTCAGGTTAAGAATGGACCTCCGGAACGAATTATGTTCATAACCAGAGGTACCACTGTATGCGTGTCCTTCATTCACCCAGGTAAGGGCTCCCAAGCCACAATCTCAATCTTTTCCTCTGCATTTGTCACCTTCCTAGAAGGAATACCTCCCAGACATTCTCCTGTTCATTTTACATTTGTTATTCCTTCACTTCCTCGGGTTGCTGGCACCGTTTTCAAATGTTTCCTCTTCCACAAACCTACCATGTCCCCCCCCCCCCATTTTCTTTTTTCCCATCATCAGATCTTAGCAGGTAAAACTGACTTGTTGAAACAAAGCTCTCCTACAATTACTAGAACCCCTGATTTAGCACTTGCCATCTGTCAGCATTTCAGAAAAACAAGTTCACTGGGGATTCTTGCTAATGGAATTTACTTGACTATAGAGGTGAAAGTTCCACGGAGATAAATACTTAAATGAGGAATTAAAATGTGTTAAATCTACATTTTGCTGTGTGGTGCATGCTGTCTCGTGAGATTATCTTGGCTTTTCCCTGTATTTGCATTTGACTAATTTGCATACAAATTCTGTTTTTTTGTGTGTATCTCCCATTCAGCGAGCTTTTAAACACCTTTATTTTGAACACTAAAGAGAGTCTTCAAAGGGTAAGTGAATCCAAATTATAAGCTGGAAGCAGGGGTGGGAAATGTTTCATGCATTTCTCCTATTTTCTAATTAATAGAGCATTTGCCTTTTGTCATGCCCTATGATAAAATATAATTGAACCTTTGGTTTGAATGCTTTTCGATTCAGCTGGAAACACTGACTATACTGAAAACACCATAAGGGAAATGAATAAATATTAAGTCTTTCACAAAACTATTTATTTTGCAGCTGCACTTTTCCTTAGATAAGTTTGAAGAAACTCTGAAATCTATTTTGGATGGCTTCGGAAGCTTTTCTAAGTCGAGTAAGTACTTGGACTATTTCTATTCCCATCAGAGTGTGGGGGTCAGACTGATCATTGCATCTGCATCTGTTCATAGCTACGGGGGACCTTTCCAGGTGCTATGGTTTCACCTGGGTGATCATGAACCAGCCACTATCACCATAGGAAATGCAGTGATTTACTGTATTAATTTCATCTTTATCCTATCCTTCCTCCAAGGAACACATTTTTATCCTCAAAAGAACCGGAACAGATAGCGACTTGGCAAAAGGTCACCCAGTAAGCCTCAAGGCTGAGCAGGAATTTGAACACAGGCTCTCCTGTGGCGCTCTAACCACGGTGTGATCCTGGCTCTCCACTTGTTGTGAATGACGCACTAGTTATCCACGTCTCTAGTAAATGACTTTTGCCCCATGAAAGCATGACTGTTTGGGGGTCACTTATTGTGGGAATAGTTTTACAGTGGTATCTCGGGTCACAGACGCTTCAGGTTACAAACGCTTCAGGTCACAGACTCCGCTAATCCAGAAATAGTACCTCGGGTTAAGATCTTTGCTTCAGGATGAGGACAGAAATCGTGCGGCGGCGGCAGCAGGAGGTTCCATTAGTTAAAGTGGTACCTCAGGTTAAGAACAGTTTCAGGTTAAGAACAGACCTCCAGAATGAATTAAATTCTTAATCCGAGGTACCACTGTATTAGTGCCTTGGAAGGGAGGGGTGGGGCATTGTTTGGTGCACTTGGGGCATGTTGGCAAATCTACCCCTCTGCTTAGCTGTGTTACTTTCCCTCCATCTGTCTCCCCTGTGAACCCCAGAAATTGTGCACCTATCCTTTCCATGGTTAGAGCACTCACTTCTGAAAATGAAGGCTCTTTCTCTATGGAGCCAGCTCATTTTCCCACACTAATGCTACCCCACATCCCTTTTCACTTAGGTGACTATGGAAGTGGCGCCTGAAGGGGCTAATACTATTATTAGTCCACTTTAATTGCCCAAACCTAAATATATGGTATGCTCTTGAATCCCTCCTGCAAAATAGTGACAGCCTAGAGGCACTTTAGATGCACCAACAGTGGCAAATTCAGACACGGAATAGGAGTATGAATTCTAGTATGGCATGACTAGAAAATTTGGTTTGAATAACATGGAACTAATTTCCTTTTTTACTGAAGGAAAAAGCCCAGCCATGAGCTAAGGATTTACATAAGGTAGTCCAGGAAGTCTATCGGCAGGCTGGGATTTAAATATTAAACTCATATGGAAGTATAATTGAAACACTGGCTACTATATTGGAAAAATTGCTTTGGACAGGTGTGTGTGTGTATGTGTGTGTGTATGTAAAAAATTGCCTGCCAATCATTTAAAAGCAAAATATGTTAGTATTGCTTGAAAGCTTAGCTATCTTCCTATAAGGCATTGTGAAGTGTAAGTTTTCATATACCAGAACACTTGGCATCTGCCGTATTAACAAGCCATATTTCAGCAGAATGTTGCATCAGCCATGTTCAGCATATTGCTTCTTCCATCTACACCGGTTCATCTGTACATATCTGGTTGCCAATAAACACTGCTGCTCGATTGGGATCACAGTGATGGTTAATTATCTTCCTACCATTAAGTAACTGCAGTGGAGTCTTGGAAGGATATCAGTTAAATGTGTTCCCTTTGAAATCCAAGTCTCTCACCTCCTGCATCTGGTGCAAAAAGATGAGAACGTTTTCCTCCAAGTGACAGGCATTTTGCAGACTGCAGCTGTCAGCGTGTGCCTCTGGGAGAATATTGTATATATTATAGGTTATTGGTAGATAGGGAAAGCAGCGGGAATTGGGTCGATGTATTAGACTTCCCAGTGTATCAAATGGGCAATGCCCTAGTCTCTAGCTGCTGTGAATATAGGGAGTTTGTTTTGAGAATGTGGCCTCATGTGAAGAAGGCAATGGCTTAGCTCATTTTAAGCTCATTATTTAGAGTTGTGCTGCTCATAACTAAGCTGTTACTCCTTTTCCTTTTTTGCCTCTGTGCCTGGCTGTGCAGTTCATCAGCTGGGGAGGGCGGGGAATTTTCATAGACATATATGCCATTGATTTAGCACAGTGGGATCCAAAAACGTTTAATGTAATAATGACTTCAGGAGAAATCTCAGCTTTCCTGCTGCTTGGCAGTTTTTTCACTGGCAGACGTTAGAACGAAACCTTCCACATGGGCAGTTTATTCCATCACTATCCATTGTCCTGCCATGTGGTTCCTCCTGGCCATAGCCCCAGACAGCTTTAGGTGTTCTAGATGAGGCATTAAAACTGCACACAAACTCAGCTAAGGGAATGTCACCTAAGCTCAACTTTGGGAACTTCACAGCTAAGTGGCTCATCCCAATGGGAACTTGCATAGCGAGGTCCTGGGCCCCGCAGTTCCCTTAGCTAACAAACACACAGACACGAATGTTTAGGTTAATGGGATAAAATAGGCCACAACTTTATTGGTTACAGATGTGAGTAGTTTGGCTTAGGCATTGGGTGAAACCAGACTATATCCTGACTCCTGCCCATCTGCAGGGAGTCTCATAAAGGTAAACCAGAGGTATGGGGAGCCCTATTATATACATCAAATCGGGGCACCCCCAGGGTCCCACTGGGGTCGTGCCATGGCCCTAGCCCACAGCCAAGCTTCGGACAGGAACCACGCCCCCAGATCCCTTTAACGGGTACCCTTAATTTGGAGGGACAGGTGGAGGCCACCACCTCCCTTCCCATAAACAAGGCTTACCCAATCCCTAACCGTACAAAGTTGTGACAGTTGCTACAAGGTAGGCGAAAACCAAATGGCTGGTGCCAATTTGCCAAGCGGAAAAATTCCTACCTGACCTTAGTCCATAGCAAGGCTGCTGTCAAGCAACATAAACATGAGGAGGTGAAAGGAGGTCACCCCCTGACCATGCTGCTGTTTAAACTGCTAATGGCCACGCCCCTAGCTATCCTGATTGGTCAACCGGGAGGCGTCATGAGGCCAGGAGTCCCTATGACGTGGGTGGCATCCCTCCCACAGCCAGGTCACTGGGAAGTCCCAGGTGCCCTCCTGCAATACTGAGAAGCGGGGCAGACTTAATATCACCTATTTCCATAGCTTGTTGGTGCCCCCATACTCGGCTGCACAGCAGCCCCCTCCCCACCATTGCATCTTTATTTAAGAATTCATGTGCTGCCCTTCAGCAGGGGAAAAACACATATTTTCAGGGCAACTTACAAATAAAACAATGAGTGGCTAAGTAAAATACATTGTGAAACAACAATATTATTTTTAAAACAACAGATAAAGGTAGCATAATGGACCAGAGATAAAACTAAGATTGAAAGACCTAGAAAATATATATATATATATATATATATATATATATATATATATATATATATATATATATTTTCATATTCACCTTTGCTTCCAAACAAGCATATATGCTGAAATTCTGCTATGAAAGGAAACCATCTCCCATCTGCTGCTTCACAGAAGTGCTGACCTAAAGGTCAGATGTACCTTTCAAAAAGGACTCAGCAGAGCAAGCCCAGCTTCTCCTTTGCGCAATGCTTTTGACTTGACATACATAACAGCAAATCAAGCACTGACCAAGCTGTCTGTTTTACATTTCCTTGCAGGCTTCAGGTCAGCTGTCCACTTAAAACAGACTACTAGCAAATTTATTTTATTGAGCTAATGTTTGTTTGGTGCACCCTGTTTTTCCTTAAACCCCTTCGCCCACTCAGTTTCAAAAGAGTTGGAAAAATTGCTCCCATGAAGAGTAGGGGGAGTTGCTGTCTGAAGCCCCTAGGCAAGCGAGCACAGTTAAAACATCTATATCTCATGTTTCCAAACTCAAGGCAGCTTTTCGCATTTGTATTATGAACAAATTGTGCAAATTATTCTAACCAGTAAAACAAACAAAACATTAAAACCGTTAATGTTAACATTCTAAACATTTGTTTTGCATAACAGAGTCTGACTTCCCTTTTAGTTTTATACAGTATAACATAAATGCAAAAGCTACCAGAGCCTTTCAGGCTCTTTCTGCTTCCACTGTTTGGAGGCAGTATGCGTCTGAATGCCAGTTGCTGGGACTCAAAAGTGGGGAGGGGGTTGTTGCCTTCAGGTTGTGCTTGCAGGCTTCTCATAGGCATTTGTTTGGCTGCTGTGAGAACAGAATGTTGCCTACAGATCTAGGACAGCTAAACTGGTGTCATGGTGTTGAAGGACCATATTTCTGATGGTTGGAATTCCCACTCATTATTACTGAATGGGCTCTGCATTGGTACCATCTTTAACATCAGATTGCTGGGTTTACCACCAAATAATTTATTCTCTGAAGATTTTGAGTTATACTGATTTGTTTCGAGTGTGCAGTTTCTAAATATATGGTAAGCTAACACAATGTGGAGAACGTCTGACGTGCAATTTAGAACTGGCTTATTATTTACTAGCTTTCTTAGCGAGCAATTAGAAAGAAACTCGCATATTCCCCCAATTGTTTTCTCCCAGCTTGTAACACTGGCATGTGTGCATGGATAGTGCCAAAGTGCATATGCACCCTAGAGAATTGTGCCCCAACCATGCCATAGAGCAGCTTGGAAATCTGTCTGCTTCCTCCCTTCCGCCCATAGCTGTCAACGGTCCCTTATTTTGTGGGAAGGTCCCTTATCCCAGCGCTGTGTCCTGCTGCTGTCCCTTATTGATGATGTCCCTTAAATTTCCTGGGTTTCAAAGGAAGCAGCTCCTCTCCCTCCCTCCCTGCCAGCCTGGGAGGAGGGAGGCTCCAACTGTGTTGCTTGGCTGCGTTGCTCACCCAATAAGGAGTCTAAGAACGACTGGGGGGTGGAGCTTGCATGCCTTGTGCTGATCAAATCGGCCGCGTTGCCTGGGGACTCGCCTTTGCTCAGCACTTCCCAGCGGAGAAGTGACAGTGGTTATCCTTGCTGCATCCCCTTTGCCGGGTTGCTGTGTTGTGGGAACCACCGCTTGAGGCTTCGTTTGGCTGCTGGCTGGGCTTTCTGCCTTTGGCTTGGAGGGGCTCAGAAGTTGAACACACCTGTGCTTGGAAAATCCCTTATTTTGGCTGCTGATCCCTTATTTTTGAGGCTGCTGGTCCCTTATTTTCAAATCTGTAAGTTGACAGCTATGCTTCTGCCAATAGGGATACACCTGAGAACAAGTGTGGATGGGGGAATGGCTAACCTACAACATGTCTGCAAGAAACAATCAAGAGAATTAAGCCAAATCTAGGGCATATATTTACCAAACAAAAAGTAGTACGGTTGTGCAGCGATCTTTGAGAGTCTGATTGAAAGTAAGAGGCCAACGGTTAAGAACATCTGTGCATGCACTTACAAAGTAGTCAGCTTAGCAGTTAACACAGCGTAACAGCAATCAATGAGAGCTTCATTGAAAGTAAAGGGCTTCCTTCAAGAACTTTTGCATATATATGTACAAAGCAGCCAGGTCAGCCTGACTGCTAATTCTACATTTCTCATATTTGCATTCCAAGCAAAAGAAATTATTTTTGGGGTAAATGGCACTCTAAACAGCACACCTGAACATTACAAACTAGACAAATTCAAATCCATGCCTGAAATTACAGACTTCAGCAACATATCTGAATAATGTAGTACAGTATCTGAATGAGCACAAAGCAAAATAATTGTCACTGAAATTATTGTGTATGAATGGAGTCAGAGATTGGACATTATTTGTCTCTCGATTATCTACCCATCACAGTAATGGGGTGCTGTGGCAAACGACAACGATCGAAGGTGTCATTATCCTTGCTAATGTAGCATGTCTGAAAAATTGTTGTATGTACAAACTACATTAGCAAGAAAGGCTTCCTCCTTGATTGTGACTACTGCGGCTGATGTGAGGACTCGGAGTAACCCATTAAAATATTTAGAATTAACTAATGCAACATCTACATAATTGCAATGGGCAACAGGTCTGCAGACAGGAGCACATGGAGGTATTCCTCGGTGTAATTCATAAACACAGGAAACCTTTCTAGTAAGTAACAAAGGTAGATTCAACGAGCCTGAATGCTGCCTGCTGCTGGGCTATGGTGACTGGCAGTAGTTCTTCAGGCTTTCAGACAAGAGTTCCTTTCGTAGTTCTACATGCAGATGCCAGAGATTAAACCTGGGACCTTCCACAGGCAAAACATGATCTGTAGCCATTTCATTAAAGAGAAACACCAGCTTTGATATCTATATACTGGTGTCATGGTGCCCAAAGAACCATATTTCTGAATACAGTGGTACTTTGGGTTACATACGCTTCAGGTTACACTCCTTCAGGTTACAGACTCCGCCAACCCAGAAGCAGTTTCAGGTTAAGAACGGACCTCCGGAACAAATTAAGTACTTAACCCGAGGTACCACTGTATACCCCTTCATCGATCACTGCCTTACCATGGCGAAGGGGCTTGAATAACTCAGAGAAGCTATGAGCTATGCCATGCAGGGCCACCCAAGATGGATAGGTCATAGTGGAGAGTTCTGTTTCATTGACTATGTGGAGGCTTCATTGACTATGTGGAGGCTTCATTGACTATGTGGAGACTTCATTGACATAGTGGAGACTTCTGCTTCATTGACTATGCAAAAGCCTTTGACTGTGTCGACCACAGCAAACTATGGCAAGTTCTTAAAGAAATGGGAGTGCCTGATCACCTCATCTGTCTCCTGAGAAATCTCTATGTGGGACAAGAAGTACAGTTAGAACTGGATATGGAACAACTGATTAGTTCGAAATTGGGAAAGGAGTACGGCAAGGCTGTATATTGTCTCCCTGCTTATTTAATTTATATGCAGAATTCATCATGCGAAAGGCTGGGCTGGATGAATCCCAAGCCGGAATTAAGATTGTCGGAAGAAGTATCAACAACCTCAGATGTGCAGATGACACAACCTTGATGGCAGAAAGTGAGGAGGAATTAAAGAACCTTTTAATGAGGGTGAAAGAGGAGAGCACAAAATATGGTCTGAAGCTCAACATCAAAAAAACGAAGATCACGGCCACTGGGCTCATCACCTCCTGGCAAATAAAAGGGGAAGAAATGGAGGCAGTGAGAGATTTTACCTTGTTGGGCTTCATGATCACTGCAGATGGTGACAGCAGTCACGAAATCAAAAGACGCCTGCTTCTTGGGAGGAAAGCAATGGCAAACCTAGACAGCATCTTAAAAAGAAGAGACATCAACTTGCCAACAAAGGTCCATATAGTTAAAGCTATGGTTTTCCCAGTAGTGATGTATGTAAGTGAGAACTGGACCATAAAGAAGGCTGATCGCTGAAGAATTGATGCTTTTGAATTATGGTGCTGGAGGAGACTCTTGAGAGTCCCATGGACTGCAAGAAGATCAAACCTCTCCATTCTGAAGGAAATCAGCCCTGAGTGCTCACTGGAAGGACAGATCCTGAAGCTGAGGCTCCAGTACTTTGGCCACCTCATTAGAAGAGAGGACTCCCTGGAAAAGACCCTGATGTTGGGAAAGATGGAGGGCACAAGGAGAAGGGGACGACAGAGGACGAGATGGTTGGACAGTGTTCTCGAAGCTACCAGCATAAGTTTGACCAAACTGCAGGAGGCAGTGGAAGACAGGAGTGTCAACAACCACCACCACTGTATAGGCACCTGTTGGTCCTAAACTGGATGAACACCCTTGCTAAGTCAAACAGGATTGTAATTTCTTAGGTGCTGCACTGTGTTCACAGATTTTAAAAAGGGAACCCTTATACTGCTGGTGTCCGACTTCATAAGAACAAACAGCAGGTGGCTGGATGGGTTGCTGTCCATCAGTGAAACACCTGTGTGGAGATTTGATTAAACAGCTCTCCCGAACTATACAGTTCTAAAGATGACTTCCAGACTGCTGTGCCTTTTCTCAAGTCATCTGAAAGCCCCCTTTGAGAAACTGACACTGTCTCCACTGGATGGTGTCACCAGGAGAATTGCTGAGAATTACTGTAAAAGTTCAAGATTCCCATTAGGACTCTAACCCAAATAATACATGAGGCTCGGCATTCAAATCCAGTAATTTACGGAAATGGATGGGTTTTTGAGCAAATAAATTTAGAAGCCATGCCCAGGGCACCAAGACTTCACAGGGCTGCTTAAAACTAATAAGCCCAAAAGCGATTGTGTTGGCTATTAGTGGAGAAACTGTCACTTAGCAGTATTATTTTTTCTTTGAAAAGGAAAAGAAAGATAACCCATCATCTGCATTCTGCTTTCAGTCTATAGCCTTGTGCGGTAATGTATTAGCCATTAATAAGGATAACCGCCATAGAGGGAAAGAGCCTTTTTTATTTCAGGAAACCTGTCTTAGATGTAGCAGCCAGACTTTTAATGAGGCTTTTGCTTTTTGTCTAGTTTTTGAGCAAGGTTGACTGGGGTCAAGTAATATGCTTGGCTGTGACTGTGGCATCAGTGATGGATCTAAATGTGCTTCTGCTGTGAAAACAGCTATAGAACATTTGTAAAAAATAATAATAATGAGAAATGATGGTACTGTAATAACACAAAAGGAGTTTCTTATTTAATCGTATGTGTTGATACTGTACAAGAGTGATGACCTTTTGGAAAACGGTGATAAATTCGATTCAGTTGAGGAAATGATGAATTGTAAAATACCCTGAGATCCACTAGTTTGCCAGATGGATTATATGAAAGAAGCAGTGTGTAAACAGGAGATAATCTTGAATTTGATAAGCTGCAAGATTGACTTTACTGACTTCAGTGAAATATTGAAAAGCATCAACTTTCCTGACAAAATGTGAATGGTTAGGAAAAGTGTGGAATATATTAAAAATGTAAAATGGGTTTCATATATGAAAACAAAGGTCAGAATAGATGTACCACTTCCTGTCTCATTGGCATTGGTTATTAGCTATACACATCAGGAGGAATTCAATGTTCTACTAAGGTGATCGTTCTGTTAGAATCCCTTCTCTCCTTCTGAAGCCCATTTTGATGAGTCCCCCTCTCCAGTGTTAACCAGGGTGGCCAAAGCCACCCATATCCCCAAATTAGGCCTGAAACCACAACAAAAGTGGTCTACATAATGTTTCTTCATAGAACAAAAACAAGCACAGCAACACAAAATTCCAATAGTTGGGACAATCTTTTATTTCCAATGCTAAGTGTGTGTGTGTGTGACTGAAATAAATTGATAAATTGATTTCCTCATTTACTGCTCCATCACCTCTTCCTCTGTTGTCTGTCCTGTGTTGACTATCCTGTGTAGCTTTTTAGATTGTAGGCTTCTCTGGCAGGGAGTGTGGTGTAGCGGTTAAGAGCAGTGGACTCGTAATCTGGTGAACTGGGTTCGCCTCCCCGCTCCTCCACATGCAGCTGCTGGATGACCTTGGACCAGTCACACCTCTCTGACATCTCTCAGCCTTACTCACCTCACAGAGTGTTTGTTGTGGAGGAGAAAAGGGAAAGGAGAATGTTCAGATTCCTTAGGGTAGTGATAAAGCGGGATATCAAATCCAAACTCTTCTTCTTCTTCTTGCTATACGTAGAGTACATTGTTGTTGTTTAGTCGTTTAGTCGTGTCCAACTCTTCGTGACCCCATGGACCAGAGCATGCCAGGCACTCCTGTCTTCCACTGCCTCCCGCAGTTTGGTCAAACTCATGCTGGTAGCTTCGAGAACACTGTCCTACCATCTCGTCCTCTGTCGTCCCCTTCTCCTTGTGCCCTCCATCTTTCCCAACATCAGGGTCTTTTCCAGGGTGTCTTCTCTTCTCATGAGGTGGCCAAAGTATTGGAGCCTCAGCTTCACAATCTGTCCTTCCAGGGCTGATTTCCTTCAGAATGGATAGGTTTGATCTTCTTGCAGTCTATGGGACTCTCAAGAGTCTCCTCCAGCACCATAATTCAAAAGCATCAATTCTTTGGCGATCAGCCTTCTTTATGGTCCAGCTCTCACTTCCATACATCACTACTGGGAAAACCAAAGCTTTTACTATACAGACCTTTGTTAGAGTACATAGCACTATATAATTAGTCAATACTAAAAATTCTCAGGAATTTTTTTGCACTTTTTTTGGCACTTTTCCCATGCCTGAGTAAAAACGCAGAATACACAGAACCCAAAATATGTATACTGAGGCCTGTTAACTACGATCGAAATTACTGCAAATAGCATAGCCAATTTGAATTTATTAGCAGAGGCTCTTCATGGGCTTTCAGTGATAGCTAGACCTTGCATTGGCTGATGCATGTTCTATGTGTTATGTACCAAAAATCAAGCAAATAATAACCTTGATGATGTTGATGTTGATGATGATGATGATATTTGTATACCGCCCTTCATCTGCAGTTCGCAGCATAAAAATACAAGATAAAAACACAAAATACGTAATAAAAACAAAACAACCCATAACCCCACCTCCCCCTACTCTGACTTCTCTTGTAGCTAATTCCTTTGTGGATATATCATTGGCACTGTACACTTACTTCCTGCTTGCAGCAAATGGGGCTCTGGCTTTTGTGGGAGGGGTGGAATGTGGTATGTGGTGGACCAGATGGGCCTCAAAAGTTCTTTCCAGCTCTGTTATTCATAGTGTGGGGTTGTTGTTCTGATTAACAAGCATGCTCTATACAAACTGTACAAAAGTTTTGCCTTTTGAGTGCCGCTTTTTTTTAAAAAAGCAAGTGGCATTTCCAAGAACCTTCCACATATGTCTCATCTTAGTCATTGGTAGAACTGTGGCATGATGATGTGTATTGGGTTGGGATGTGCTGTGAAAATACCTTGAATTACTTGGAATTATATGGAAGAGATCGGGCTAGGGATCTGTGTGTATAAAAGAAGAAGCAAGTGGGCTTTATAAAATTTATAAAATGAATCTTCCTTCGTTGCACATGCCCACTTGGAAGCACCATTGTGTCAGTTTTAAATAACACTGGTGGTGGTGGTGGTGGTGGAGACATTTTCTAGTTCTCTTTGTGAAATGTTGCGCCCACTTCATAACCCACAGTATACAATTTCATTCCAAGCTCGCTGAGAAACACTGAGTGGCATTTTATCTTTGACAGAGTAAATGTGACAGGATAAATGTGGTTTGTATTGATTTCTGTGTCTAGTGCAAGAAACGTCTCAATCCTATTATGAATTGGTGCTGAATGCTCTGAGAGACAAAAATGAAATGGAACAAGCATTACTAGGAGTGGAGAAGAAAAGGCTGGAAAACGTAAGTGTGGAGATTGTTCTACTTTATTTAGCTGAACTCTGCCCCTACTTCTTCTTTTCTCTCTTCAGAAAATGCAGACTAATTATCGGATGGTGCCTTCAGAGACACATCTGTACATTTCCTGTAACGAAATAATAACCAGCTTTTTAGCTGTAGTGCATTGTTGTCTGGGACTGTAGTTTGCCACAAACAAGACTCCCAAATGCCAAAAAAACCCCAACACTCAAGTTCACAACCGGCAGAATAAATTGGTCCCTCCACCATTATTATATTTTTCAAAGTATCACTCGCCGTATTTTTCGCTCTATAAGACGCACCAGACCATAAAACACACCTAGTTTTTGGAGGAGGAAAACAAAACAAAACAAAAAAAATATTCTGAATCTCAGAAGCCAGAACAGCAAGAGGAATCTGGCTTCTGGGATAACCGCACGAAGCCTATCCTGGGTAGGGGGATGAAGGCTCCCCCAAGAGCTGCGCTCCCTTTAAAGAGCGCGCGGAGCAGCCCTTCTCCCTCCTTGGGGAAAAGCCCCCAAGAACCGCACACACACTCCACGGGGCTCTTTAAAGGGAGCGCTGAGGAGAGTCTCCTGCCTGCATTCGCTCTATAAGACACACACACATTTCCCCTTACTTTTTAGGAGGGGAAAAGTGCATCTTATAGAGCAAAAAATACAGTATGTGTAGTCTCTTTCAGGCAGTGGGGACTTTTCACAGGGGGCCTGCATATCCTTGCAACATGTTTTTTCTGGTGAAAATAGGGATGTCCTGTTTCGTACCCTCCAACATTTATCCTATGAAATCAGGGGAAAACAGGACATTTGTGGGATAAAATCAGAAACTGGGACAGCTTCTGTAAATCCGGGACTGTTCCTGGAAAACAGGGAGGGTCTGGAATTGACATCTTTTTCTTGTGATGATAATCAGTTTTATTAAGAAACGAGAAACTCATCACCTTCATTATCGTTTCCCCCTTAATAATAAAGATGCAAGTTCCCTTCTAAGCACATGTTTGCTGAGAAAACATAAGCTACCAGAGCAGTCCACTCACATCTATGTTAGGGCTCCTCAAGATGACCTATTTATTAAGTATTCATCCTGATTTGCTTGCACAAAGCTTACATGGAAGTTAGATTAAATTGGGTCTTTATTGCACATTTGTTCTGATTTGTTTGTGAGGAGGCTATATGACAATAGGCGTGTGTCCTGATTTGCTTTTGGAGTGGAACATCCTTCTATTAATCATGCATTTTCCCATACTTTGCAATGCTTTTCCCTGTCACTTTCCCAACTGCTAAAATCTTTTAAAAAGTGGATTTGTTGCACTAGTGTGACAGGGTGCTTTAATCTACTTTACTTGTGCAAATACTGAAACCCTGGAGGTACCTTTAGTTGTTTGTAGTGTAAAGGTAAAGGTAAAGGGACCCCTGACCATTAGGTCCAGTCGTGACTGACTCTGGGGTTGCGGCGCTCATCTCGCTTTATTGGCCGAGGAAGCCTGCGTACAGCTTCCAGGTCATGTGGCCAGTATGACTAAGCCGCTTCTGGCAAACCAGAGCAGCGCACAGAAACGCCGTTTACCTTCCCGCCGGAGTGGTACCTATTTATCTAATTGCACTTTGACGTGCTTTCGAACTGCTAGGTTGGCAGGAGCAGGGACAGAGCAACAGGAGCTCACCCCGTCGTGGGGATTTGAACCGCCGACCTTCTGATCGGCAAGTCCTAGGCTCTGGTTTAACCCACAGTGCCACCCGCGTCCCTCCCACAGTGCCACCCGCATGGCCAAAAATAATTAGCTGCATTTGGTAAGATTGCCCCCATGTAATTCTTAACTGTTGCAGGTGAGTGGGTGCTTTCAAGCCTCTGAGGGGAGTTGCTCTGTATGAAAAAGAGGTATCAGGCACATCCAGAGCAGTGCTGCTATACTCTTGCGATCACCCTCTTGCCTTTGGTTTGCAGAATAAATTATCTTGCCCTGGAATGCCAATGCAACACCTCTGAAGTCAGCCTAACAAGGGACACGGGTTAATAAGGGTCTCAAGGATGGAATTAATCAACCAGGGTCACAAAGAGCTGTCTCTGTTTAAGATGTCAGCTTTCAAAACTGTACTATGCAGGAATCAAATATATTAAAAATGTAGCTTTCAGAACCTGAACTCCTACAAAAATAAGGGAACTTATTCAGTCTAAAAAGAGAAGTTAGGAATGTCATAAAATTAATAAAATTAGGTGAATAATTTGGGAACACTGTTTCATGAATGATCAGAGAAAAAGCCATGACAGGAATAGAATTAATCTAAAAGAAACCAACAAAGAATAGGGATGCTGGGGGGGGGGGGGGAGAGAATGATTTTGACTAATATCTACTTCCTTCTAATAACTGAAATTTCTATCCCAATTTCTACTCCAATAGGTAAAATATGCATGTGAAATGTCATTCAGGTCAATAAATTATTGGCTGAGTAAATTATCAGCACTTGTCCACATTCATGAAAGTGAGAGGTATCATGATGGCTATGTTCTGCCTCCATACTTGGAAGTAATAATGCTTCTGAAAAGCTGTTGCTGGGAACCACAGAGAGGAAGGTTTTCTTGTTCCTGGGTCCTGCTTGTGGGCTTTCCACAGGGATCTGGTTGGCCACTGTGAGAACAGGATGCTGGGCTAATTAGAACATTGATTGATCTATGCTCACTTCACTATTTCTTCGTTTTGTTTTGGTTTGGTTTTTTTTAGAATTGAAAGCATTTCTGTTCTAGATTGTGAATTCATACCCTCTAATGATTCTACTCCCCTCATCACTTTCCACAGAAAGATACAGAGATCTCAGATCTGAAATCCAGCCTGCAGTCGCTGACGGAGAGTTTGGAGCAACTCACAGCCCAGCAGAAAGAGCAACACTTGAAGCTCTGTGAGCGGTTAGAACACCTGCAACTCCCTAGTCTCCTGGCTGATTTGCAAACATTCATTTCTGCACCCAGAGTACCAATTCATATAAAGGACAGTGTTTCCCAGACTTCCCCAGACATGATGTCCAGACAGGTACCTAACAATTCCCACTCAAGTGATGCTCCTCCAGGCAGCCTGGTCATTTCTACTGCCACAGCCTCACAGGGCAAAGAAAATGCTGACATTCAGCGGAGCAGCCATTCTGGGGCTGGGAGCCGTGATGCTAGCCGTCCTCATTGCACCTGCCGCTCCAGTGCAGACACCACTGCAGGCAGCCGCGAGGAATGCTTGCTATATACTCAAGGACCAAGTCTATCCACACCACTGAGGAAAGTGATCAAGAAAGGCAGTCGGGCAAAGGGACTTAACACTCCAAAGCAGCCACAGTTGAACTGGACTCACAACGACAGTGCAGACAGCCACAAAAATGAGAACCTGGCCAAAGAGAGCATGATACAAATTAAAGGTGGAGGAAGCAGGATGAAAAGAGAACCCCCAAAATATAGCGAGAGGAAAATACTTTATTCCTCCAGGAAAGGAGGAAATCGTTCAAAGGTTACTACTAATGCCAGACAAGGGTTTCCTAAGTCCATGAAGTCTCCACACCTTCTGCTCCAATTCCATGAAAATTCACAGAATATACCAAATATGCCAGTAACGTCCGGAGTTAAAAAGAAAGTGGATCTTTCTTGTTCAAAAAACAATAGTTTCTGGGCAGGCTCCTCTCCAGAAAGCTCTTTTTCTGAAAACCAAGTGAGATGGCTCAATCTCTCTGATGATTACTCATCTGCTTGTGGTAAACCAGCCCAGCAGAAGACTAGAACATATTGCCCGTTATTTTTTGACAGTGATTTTTCTGATTAAGAGTGTTCTGTAAAAGATGCTTCTTGTATGTAATCATCTTAGTAATAGGTTGTTATGAAAAGAATTTGTGCATCACAAGCAGTAATATGCTCCTTTCTGCAAAACTCCCAAAATGCATCACTATAACCTTGAGCAAAATTATCTATACCTGGCTTCCTTTAAAAAAAATATGTATTGGGCCTATTAAGATGTTCCTTAACCAGATAGAAAACCTGGGGTAAGTCTCAGACTTCCTCATCCTTTACAATCTGATCTTAGGCTGTACCATAGTCTAATAAAAGCAGGAACTCCGTTGAACCTGCCTCCCCCCGCAGAATCCATTCCCAGAAAGAATAACTGATCTCTGCAGTGGCATTTGGGAGATACGCTATGTTCAAACAAAATACAGCATAGATCTGCCTTCATTTTCTTCCCATGTCAAGGAGATGGGAGGAGATTGTACGTGTTCCCCAGACACTTAAAGGGTTGAGACATCTCAACAGGCCCTTTGATATCCTTCTTCTCCCCCAAAAGCGTGTCATCTAAAAACAGAACAAAAGTCTGTTATGTGTGTTGTGTCCAATAAAGCAGTTATTGTTTACTTCGGGCAGTGCTGGTACAGTAGGTTTGGGCAGGGGAACAGAGTAAAAGATGTAATTGCTTTTATTTCTGATGTGACTGTTTGAAAGGTGTTAGTTAAGTGTGCATAATAAAAGTCCAATAGATAGTTATTGGTGCGGTACCAATAAAGTTGGAAACATTCTTGTAATTGAATGTTTCCGTAACACACATCCCACAGACGTGTGGGAAAGCAACGCCATGTGGCTTGTTGGTGTATGTGTGATAAAGAGTCCTTTATGGAGTGGTATTTGCTGGAGAAAGCATGCCTGAGTGTGTTGAGATGGAGAACACTTTCTTTTCCATATTGCTCTCCCCCTCCTGGTATGATGATTCCAGCAGCTTCTCGCTCCCTGCAAATTGAGGCCCGTTTTGAACTTAGGTATTACACCAGTCCAGCACTCTTCCGTGGGGAGAGGCATCTTTCTTGATGGAACCCAGAAGGAGGAAAAACCGAACAAGCAGGCAATTTCAAAAAGGGAAATACTGTACCATGTATTAACAAAAAAATGTTCCCCAAAACATTCGCCTTACTTTGCAGGGTTGCTAGTTGCAAGCCAATCCTGCACATAAACATTTACTTAGATCAGAGGCAAAAGCATTTCGTGGTCGCCTAGATGGGACAGATCCGCCCCTCTCCACACGGGCAAAAGCCTTTTTTTCAAAGCAGATGCTAAAAGAGAAGTTTGGGCTTGAAGCACAGGCTCGATTTTGGGCTCGGTGTTGTATGCTAATTTAGGATCAGCCAATGCTAACGATCCCCCCCCCCGCCAGCTGTGCAGAAGTAATTTCCTTTGAAGCTAAAATCAATTAATATGCAGATAGTGAAGAAACAGACGTGTCCCCCCCCCAATTAATCTATACAAGAATAAATACATCAAAGAAACAGGCGAACCATCAAGGCAAGCTGAGGTTAATTGTTTAGTTAATTTTACTCTTGCCAAGCAGCTCTCAAAGTCCCCAAACCAGCGGTAGATATCTCAGACGGAAAGGGATGTTGGTAATGAATTGAAATCCGTATTTTCAAGGGTATGAGAGTCCCATTTTATGTGATGTTTCAGCCTGTGATGAAGGCAGCCTGAAGATCAGTTTGGGATTTTCAGATATCCAGCATATCAAAATTATATCCAGGAATGCCCTTTTCATCACAAAAGGATAGCCCTAGATAGTGCGGTCTGTAGATAGGCAATTGTGACTGCACAAAAGCAAGGGGAGCAGAAGGAAATGTAGTGGAGGCTGGTCTACAAGCGTTACTGGGATGCAGCCCTCCCAAGGAGAATGTCAAGCGATCGAAAGCAAAATTCCCAAGAAATCTCAAAGCTGCATATTCTTTTCTCGCCCCACACACATTTTATACTTTTCTTTGAACTCTGAGAAGCTCTGCAGACATTTCTGCCAGTCTACTGTTCTCTGGCCAACCAGGTCTCTGTAATGCTCAGCCAATCCTAATCCCAAAATTATAGCTAAGGCAAAAGGGTCCCTCCGATGTGTCTCTGGGCAGAAAAAATATGTGGAAATTGAGCACTAGGGCTGCCTGCTTTTAAGCCCCCTTTGTGGTAGTCCCGCCTCCCTCCTGCTATGAAGCCTAGTAGGGCTGCTTGAAGGGCAGTCTGAGCATGCTCAGAACTGTTCCCTCAAAAGCCACACCTCAAAACACATGATTTGGAGTTTTCCAGGAGAATGGTTTGGTTGCCAGTTTGAGCAGCTTGGGTTTTTTTCTTTTTATTAATATTTGTTAAGAGGAAGTAATGGAAGACACAAGTGTGTCAGTATCTTTCTGCACCCATTTTTTTATTTAACCATTTGTATTTTTCATAGGATTGGGGGAGGAGGGTTAGGAAGGCTGTCTAGTATTCAAAGCATATTTCGGGTTTTTGTCGGTCCCCGGAAATATGTGGCAGTGTGGCATGCAGTACTCTTCACATGTCTTCCCAGGCCTCTTACCATTTTAAGGGCTCGTTTACTGATGATACCATCCAAACCAGCCCTTAAAACATGGATGAATTTGGGAAAGTGGGAAGAGAGGACAGAATGCTTGTGCTAGGACTGCATTAGCAGTAACACTCTAATCAGGAGTATGAAATCAGGAGTTTAGATATGTAGCGAAGGGTGGGAATGAGGTGGTAGAGCCTTGCTGAGGTGGTAAAATGGACTGTACCACTTTAGAGAGCGGGTAGAGAGATATTCGTGAATTATCCCCTGGGAAGAGGGGAAACCTAGGTAGGAAATGAACATAGCGGAAAACAGGCTGCAATAGCACTTTTCTCCCTGTGGTAGTTTGTGGGGAAGGATTTGATTTTTGTTTTTAAAGATAAACCCCTCAAATCCCCACTTGTTGAAACAATGTGAGGACTGAAAAACAGCCATCCTTCAAAATTCTCACATACTCCAGTTTTGCAATGCAGTTTGAAAGCCAGTTTCCCCCAAAATGCACATATTAGGTAAAAGTGTGCATAAAAAAATATAAGTGAAAAAACAAAAATGTAGTCTGTTCGGGGAAAATTGGTTGCAGAAATGTGTATGTTAGTCAAAACTGTGTTTATTAGGGTAAATTTACACTAAGATGCTGGTGAATTTTCATGAGGATCTTTTAAAAAAATCAGTTGCTGCCAAAAAGTAGAGATCTGAAGTTAAGTCTGGGGAAAATGAGAGACCTGAACTTGACAGTTCCCCCTATCCCTGTTTGCAGGTGTTATTAATATTATTAACTTGCAGGAACTTTTTTCGATGAGAGAGAATTACAAAAATGATACCCTAACTGGTACAGAATTGGGCCACCTCTTTCTATGGCATGTCACAAGGCCTGCAATCTCAAATCCCCAACATTGGGCAGACGATGCTCTTTTCGTATGCATTTCCTGCGTGGTGTAGAATAGTTGCCAGGCCTGTCTGCGTGAGACATGATCCATGCATGCTGCTCCAGCTGCTGCTTAACTTAATTTATCTCAATCCCCAGGAAGACGAAGCTGTGAAAAAATTATCGCTGCGCGTCCTGCCTCTGGTTTTCATAGGCGCAGGATCCCATCATTGCCTTTCCTTTCTGTAATTCTGCGATGTTCATGCCTCGTTGGGCAAACATGACAAGCTGACATTTTCCATCAGTGCGTCAACATTCCCCCGGGGAAGCCAAACGGCTCCTTGGAAAGTGACAGCGACACAAATGACTAAGGAAGTCTGCAGGGTCCTGAGAGCGATGGGTAATGCTGGTGCGATAGCCGTCGTGTGTGTGTGTGTCTCTACTCGCCCCCCCCCCGCCAGCCTGCCTTCCCTTATGCCATCATTACTCAAACAGAACTTGAGAAGGGAGCTGGTGTCATTCATTACCCTGGGGTCCAGATCCCTCAACAGCAGGGAAATAAGGGCCAGGATGCTAAAGGGAATGGCATGCGGTTCTAGCTCCAGAAGCGTTCTCCTGTCTCCCTGTCCAAAAATGCAGCACTGCCAATTCTCTACCACAGAAGACTCCATTGCAGACCCAGAAACTCCAGCGGGTGCAGAATACCGAGGCGAGACTCCTTATGGGGTCCTCACCATGGGATCACATTCACCCGGTGCTGTACCAGCTGCACTGGCTCCCGGTGGAGTACAGGATCAGGTTTAAGTGCTGGTTTTAACCTTTAAAGCCCCATACGGCCTAGGACCCTCGTACCTACGGGACCGCCTCTCCTGGTATGTCCCACGGAGGACCTTACGGTCTTCAAACAAAAACATCTTGGAGGTCCCGGGCCACAGAGAGGTTAGGTTGGCCTCAACCAGAGTCAGGGCTTTTTCGGCTATGGCTCCAATCTGGTGGAACGCTCTGCCACAAGAGACTAGGGCCCTGCGGGACTTGACATCTTTCCACAGGGCCTGCAAGACAAAGCTGTTCCACCAGGCCTTTGGCCAAGGCACAGCCTGACCCCCTCCTGTGGTAATTCTTCACAGAACTCTAGCCCAATGGTTGCCATCAATTTGATTTGAACTGATTTTAGAATGAATTAATTTTAGAATGCTGTATTATTTTACTGTTGTTAGCCGCACTGAGCCCGTCTTCGGCTGGGGAGGGAGGGATATAAATAAAATTATTATTATTATTATTATTATTATTATTATTATTATTATTATTATTATTACTATTATTATAGCAGAACAGCATCTAGCAGCACAGGTGCTGCTAAAAGCTAGGCTGCACCTATATAAGGGCTCTGTTTCAGCTTGTTTCTTGCTAGAGTAACCTCTGAGTTCTGTGTTCCCCTGGAGTTCCTTCCCCGCACCCCTTCTTGCCTTGATTTGCACCTGGCAGGGCCCCACACCTGGATCAGACCACAGGTTTTGCTTAGTAACCACATTGGACAAAAGATTCCTGCATTGCAAGAGGTTGGTCTAGATCAGGTATCCCCAAACTCGGCCCTCCAGCTATTTCGGGACTACAATTCCCATCATCCCTGACCACTGGCCCTGTTAGCTAAGGATGATGGGAGATGTAGTCCCGAAACAGCTGGAGGGCCAAGTTGGGGGGTGCCTGGTTTAGGTGACTGTCATGGTCCCTCCCAACTCTACAGTTCTAAGCTTCTAAGATCTTCTATCCCTCAGTGGCCCATGAGGGGTGCTTTCAGACGGTTGCAGTCTCCCCCCCTCCCAATTTTTTTATTGGTTTTCCAAATTTTTGGATAGACATCCCGGCGGTACTGATTTTCATCGATGCCGAAAAGGCCTTCGATAATGTCTCTCGGAATTTTCTATTGCAATGCATGAAAACAGCAGGAATAGAAGGCCCTTTTATGGAGGGTATAAAGGCAATATACTCAGGCCAAAGGGCAAAGCTGATTATCAATAACAACCTTTCCAGCTCCTTTATGATTATGAAGGGTACAAGACAGGGTTGTCCATTGTCTCCCCTCTTATTTATTATGGTTCTGGAAATAATCGCAAATAAAATAAGGGAGACATCAAAAATAAGAGGGATAAGAATCGGGGAAAAAGAATATAAATTAAAGGCTTACGCCGACGACTTGGTACTGTCTTTAGAGGACCCAATGGATAGCTCCAGTAACGCACTAGAGTTTTCCAAATTTTTAACAAACATAAAAGAAAACATTACACTATTAAAAAGACAAACAAACATGTATCCTAACTGTTAAAGTCCCAATTTAGTTATCATTCTTAGGTGACTTCCTCAGATTCCCCCCAAACTGAGTTTCCATAGATCTCATTGTAGCAGTTTTCCAATATCCACTTTCAAATAAATTTAACTTATTCAAATTACCATCTTAATATCTTTTCATAATGTTTTCAATCCAGAATATTATACAATTCCACATATTTTACTCCTAGGCCAGTTTGGTGCTTACAAGTCGTTTTACTTATGTTATTTTAGAATATCTAGCTAAATATTCCTTAAATTTCCTCCAATCTTCTTGATGTTCCTCCTCTTTGTGATCGTGGATTCTTCCAGTTAGGTCAGCCAGCTCCAAAAAGTCCATCTGCTATTCCTCCACTGTTGGTATTTCTTGTAGTTTCCAATTTTTGGCTAACAAAATTCTTGCTGCAGTTGTGGCATGCAAAAACAATCTTAACATCTTTTTTTGGGCAGTTCCATTCCTATTATTCCAAGTAGAAAGGCTTCTGGTTTCTTAATAAATGTATATTTCAACATTTTTTTTCCCAATTCATTATATATCTTTTCCCAGAAGTCTTTCACCAGACAGTTGCAGTCTTCAGGTGGGATTCAACCACATCCCAGCAAATTCAGATTAAGAACATAAGACCCCTACTGACCCATCTAATCCAGCATCCTGTCCCCACAGTGGCCTGTGGGAAACTTGCAAGCAGGATTCGAACACAGCACTCTCATCTGCTTTCCAGCAACTAATATTTGGATGCATTGCTGCCTCCAATTGTGTAGACAGGGCACAGCCATCATGGCGTAAACAGGTGGTGAAATTATAGATTGGGCGGTCTTTTGAAACAGACCCGCTTCCCCAAAATATTGCAGTTGTTGAGATAAGGAAGGGGGTGGGGAAATCCCACTGGAAAACCTGAGATAAAGCTTGCTTGATGCCATGCCATCTAACCTTCCTGTAAGCAAAGGAAGATAAATGTCCTGGGCCTCTGCTGCATGCTCATTGGCCAGAAAAGTCCTGCCTGCCAGCGAAAATGGGACAGGGATTCCCTTTACCACCATAGCTACTTCCTTTTCCTATTACAGATTCCTTCCCTTTTCTGTGCCCACAAAAAAGAAAAAAGTCTTCTTGCACCATCCAAGTTCCTATTCCCTGCAATGCAAAGAGTGCTGGTCGTCACCTCCTCAGATTTGTCAACTTGGGAAACTGCCCAGTTTGTCCTCCTGTAAATACATCTCTGGAAATCGATGTGAATTTTCTTGCCACTGATTGAAGCAGATGGCGGCAACTGGAGATCTCTCTTGGCGATCATTTCCTCCTCTTCTACCCACACTAGAGGGGGGGAAATCAGGGCTTGGCTACCCCTTTTGCTGGAATAAAGCAGCTGCCTATCTAATCAGCCCTTGAAATTTAAAACAACTATCTCTGTTACCATAGGAACATAGGAAACTGCCTTTTCCATTTCAGACTCTTTGTCCGTCTACCCCAGTGTTGTCAACTCTGGCTGGCAGCCTCTCTCAGGATCTCGGGCCTACCACCCTTTAATAGATCCTTTGTCTGGAGACACCAAGGTTTGACCTTGGAACCTTCGGCAGGTAAAGTATGGTTACCTCTGGTCTCTCCTCCTCTTCTGGTGACTCACCAATGATAGTGGCACTTAACCCTTCCCTTGCAAGCAACTTCCATAGCACACCAGGTCACTTCCCCCCCAAAGCACATCCTGCGAAGTTCGGGACACGGAACTGCATGCCAGTGTGACAGCATAGCTTGGACCTGCCGCACTCTTTGCCAAGGTGCACAGGAACATGCCTTCCAATATTTCTCCAGTGAAAACAGGGATGTCCCATTCCATGTTTGATGTTTTAGTATGTTCTGATATATGCTGTGAGCCGCCCAGAGTGGCTGGGGAAAACCAGCTAGATAGGCAGGGTATAAATGTTGTTGTTGTTGTTGTTGTTGTTTATACCCCCCCCCCACAAAACCTAGACAAACCTAAACAGCATCTTAAAAAGCAGAGACATCACCTTGCCAATAGTTTGTCCATATAGTTAAAGCTATGGTTTTCCCCATAGTGATGTATGGAAGTGAGAGCTGGACCATAAAGAAGGCTGATCTCCGAAGAATTGATGCTTTTGAATTATGGTGCTGGAGGAGACTCTTGAGAGTCCCATGGACTGCAAGAAGATCAAACCTATCCATTCTGAAGGAAATCAGCCCTGAGTGCTCACTGGAAGGACAGATCGTGAAGCTGAGGCTCCAATACTTTGGCCACCTCATGAGAAGAGAAGACCCTCTGGAAAAGACCCTGATGTTGGGAAAGATGGAGGGCACAAGGAGAAGGGGACGACAGAGGACGAGATGGTAGGACAGTGTTCTCGAAGTTACCAGCATGAGTTTGACCAAACTGCGGGAGGCAGTGGAAGACAGGAGTGCCTGGGGTGCTCTGGCCCATGGGGTCACAAAGAGTTGGACACGACTAAATGACTAAACAACAACAACAACAAAGTGGGACACTCCGGGATCAAATCAGAAACTGGAACAGCTTCTCTAAATCAGGGGTGCCCGTGGAAAATAGAGACACTTGGAGGGTCTGCAGGAAGTGTCCAGAAAGCAGTATCAGCTTTCAAAGTGTGACATTTGCAGAATAGTCGCTAGTCTCTGCATCTGTGCCATGCTGCCACCTAGAGGATCTTGCAAGTATCTGCTCAATTAAAATTCAACTAGACTAAGAGAGTGTGTGATTTCGGATAAGTAAACTAGAATTAATATCCCATTTAATGATAGTCCTGCTGGAACATACTAGTAGGACTAGCACTGTCTACAACCCTTACTTTCCATGTGGAATTTAAAATGGCTGTCTCACAATGGCGGGTTCCTCAGAATCGACCCTCAGTCCTTAAGACAAGCTCCATCATTTATTTTCTTTACAGTGGTACCTCAGGTTACATACACTTCAGGTTAAATACGCTTCAGGTTACAGACTCCGCTAACCCAGAAATAGTACTTCGGGTTAAGAACTTTGCTTCAGGATGAGAACAGAAATTGTGCTCCGGCGGCGTGGCGGCAGCAGGAGGCCCCATTAGCTAAAGTGGTGCTTCAAGTTAAGAACAGTTTCAGGTTAAGAACAGATTTCTGGAACGAATTAAGTACATAACCAGAGGTACCACTGTACTTTACTTTGTAACCTCAGGCAGTTGCATAGACAGATAAATAGTGTTTATGATATTGCTACGGCATCTCACCTGTTCCATGTAGCTTGTTCTTACTTCATTCTTTTGCTTAATTTCTTTTATTTTATGTATTGGAGTAGCCATTTTAATTGCTATTATTACTTTAAGAAAGCAGGAGCTGTTGACGATTCTACAACAATGGCAGTTTTCAAGTTTCTCTGGAATTCAGATGTGCGATGTTCCAATTCCTTCTTTATGTAAGATATGTTAATTTAGTCTTGTGGTTGAAAGAGAAGCAAGCAAAGAACATTTCAATTAGCGAGAAAACAACATTTTGGCTCTCCCCTCTCCCAACCACCAGATGCTACAGAGACAATGATCAATTTTCTCATTTTAAGAACCCAAGGCTATAATTTACCCCAATCTTCCTCTTTACAGCTGCTACGCTGACTAAAAGATCTGCATGTGGATTTCACCCATCTAATGGACTGTGCCTAATTGTACAAGCCAAAGGACAAAGGTTTATAAATCTTACAAAGTGTCTTATTCATAGAGTACTAGTACCAAACTAGACAATACACTGGAGATAACATTAATAGCTACTTGATGGGTTTTGTTTCAAAAAAGAGATATTTTAACCAAAAAGCAACACAGGAAGCTGGCTGTTTCAATGTGCGTTCCTTCTGAATTGTTTTCTGGGAGATTAGACGTTGTGGAAAAGCAAGTGCTATCCCATACTTTCTGGTGCACTTTTCCCATCTCAGAAAGTCTGATCGTTTGGGGAAGTAGGTTTGTTAGGCAAGACCCTCCCATCAGCTCTTAATTGCATGGCCTGAATTTGCCATCAAGAGATTAAATCCTGCCCCAAAATAGCCACAGCCTGGAAGCCCCAATAATAATAATAATAATAATAATAATAATAATAATAATAATAATATTTTTTTATTTATACCCCGTACTTCCTGGTTCAGAAAACCAGGTTCAGGGCGGCTAACAACAAATTTAAAACACTTAATTGATGCAACAAAAAACAGCATAAAATACAATATAAAATGTGAATGACAATAAATTCAGAATTCAAAAATCAGTTTAGGGGGGAAATCCATCCAATAAACATTAGATGATCACCAGGGCTAGCTGGCTAAATTAGTCGTATTTGGGCCAGTGAGGAGACCAGGGGAGAATTAGCTGTGGGATCCCAGAGCCGGTAATCTTCATAAAAGGGGAGGGGGAGGGAAGGAAGTGGAATAAAAGGTCAGGCTAATTTCAAATTGAAAGCCAGGCAGAATAGCTCTGTCTTACAGGCCCTCGCGGAAGCAAGTTAAATCCTGCAGGGCCCTGGTCTCTTGGGACAGAGCATTCCACCAGGTCGGAGCCATCACTGAGAAGGCCCTGGCCCTGGTGGAGGATAATCTGACTTCCTTAGGGCCCGGGACCTCTAAACTATGGTTATTCATGGACCTTAAGGTCCTCTGCGGGGCATATCAGGAGAGGCAGTCCCGTAAATACGAGGGCCCTAAGCCACAAAGGGCTTTAAAGGTCAAAACCAGCACCTTAAATCTGACCCAATACTCCAGTCAATGGTCCTCTCCCTTTTCACCCTCCCTCTTAGCAAGACGCTCCTTGACTCACCTTTTGCAACGTTCACACCAATAACGCATATGCACCACTCCCAAATTCTGTCTTTCATCAACACGAACCATGCGGCACCCACAACTCATGCAATAGGCACATCACCCATTCAATCACTCAATTGATCTCCTACTCAGTTACTAAACCATTATTGTCAATCACTCCTACGGTTCTACTAAAAATGCACTTCAAAATTACCACGAGACAACAAAACCATTCACAGGGAGAATCATATAAAATATCAAAACAAATTGGTACCCATCCATCACACAGATGTTCTCATATCCTAGACAGCAACCTGACACTCAACCAGGTTCCTATCTCCCACCCAATACTCTTAGCTCTCTATGAGTTGAGTACCAGCAGCTGGTTGCATGGATAGGGGGTGTTTTTTTTAAAAAAAATTACTCCACTCTTCAGCCAAAAAGGCTTCCCCAAAGAATCGTAAGAACTGCAGTTCACCTGTCACAGAGCACTCACAACAACCTGCAGTTTCCAGGATCCTTGGCGGGGTGTGGGGGGCGGAGAGAAGCTGTGTACTTTAAAAGTGTGGTTTGGATGTGACCTCTGGGAAATGGTGGGTTCAGCCTTATTTGATGTATTTTTCAAGGCAAAGGCTGAATAGTGAGCCATCAAGGATACTGCAGTGGAAGATTCCCTAAAGGGCTTGGATCTGGATTGTGTTCGAAGACTCTTCCAATTCTGTGATTCTGTGATTTTAAGGCAAAGCAGAGACATCACCTTGCCAGCAAAGGTCCGTATAGTTAAAGCTATGGTTTTCCCAGTAGTGATGTATGGAAGTGAGAGCTGGACCATCAAGAAGGCTGATCGCCGAAGAATGGATGCTTTTGAATTATGGTGCTGGAGGAGACTCTTGAGAGTCCCATGGACTGCAAGAAGATCAAACCTCTCCATTCTCAAGGAAATTAGCCCTGAGTGCTCACTGGAAGGACAGATCCTGAAGATGAAGGCTCCAATACTTTGGCCACCTCATGAGAAGAGAAGACTCCCTGGAAAAGACCCTGATGTTGGGAAAGATGGAGGGCACAAGGAGAAGGGGATGATGGTTGGACAGTGTTCTCGAAGCTACCAGCATGAGTTTGACCAAACTGCGGGAGACAGTGGAAGACAGGAGTGCCTGGCATGCTCTGGTCCATGTGGTCACGAAGAGTCGGACACGACAAAACAACTAAACAACAACAAGGCAAAAAGGGTTTTGGAATGTGTTCTACTTCCTATATGGAAGTACAAATGATTTATGTTGCCCATCCAAAACTAAGTTGGTGGCCTTTCCTTAGAAAAAGCTTTTGGATTTACCCATGCTCTTTCTTTCTTTCTTTCTTTCTTTCTTTCTTTCTTTCTTTCTTTCTTTCTTTCTTTCTTTCTTTCTTTCTTTCTTTCTTTCTTTCTTTCTTTCTTTCTTTCTTTCTTTCTTTCTTTCTTTCTTTCTTTCTTTCTTTCTTTCTTTCTTTCTTTCTTTCTTTCTTTCTTTCTTTCTTTCTTTCTTTCTTTCTTTCTTTCTTTCTTTCTTTCTTTCTTTCTTTCTTTCTTTCTTTCTTTCTTTCTTTCTTTCTTTCTTTCTTTCTTTCTTTCTTTCTTGGGGAATAAAGTGCCGGTACTCACTATGAAGTTGTTACAGCAAGTGCCACACTTTTAACTTTTTTTTTAAGGTGCCGGTACTGCATATCCTTTAGTACCCCCAGAAAATACCCCCAGATCATTTACCAGAGTCAGGCTGTTTTCACTTGTTCCACAAGCCATTCTCTCAATGGACACAGAGCAGACATAGTACCAAGACATCAAGAAGAAGAAGAAGAGTTTGGATTTGATATCCCGCCTTTCACTCCCCTTCAGGAGTCTCAAAGCGGCTCACATTCTCCTTTCCCTTCCTCCCCCACAACAAACACTCTGTGAGGTGAGCGGGGCTGAGAGACTTCAGAGAAGTGTGACTGGCCCAAGGTCACCCAGCAGCTGCATGTGGAGGAGCGGGGAAGCGAACCCGGTTCTCCAGATTACGAGTCCACTGCTCTTAACCACTACACCACACTGGCTCTCAACACAGGCTGCAGCCCACAACAGCTGAGAGTTGCTGTGCTTCGCGGGCAGCGGATATTTTTAGCGTGCTCCTGTGGCTCGCAGCGATTTCTGTCCAGTTCCACTTCACCGGGCTGTTGTGCAGCGAATGCACCAATAACCATCTGCCTTGCCCCCCTCCCCTTTGAACACCTTCCCGCAGCGCAAAATGTATGCAGTGAGCACATGGTTGTGACGCCGGCTGCAATGGGGGCAGCTGTCACATTCCAAATGGCACATTTCAGCTGAGAATCAGGAGGTGAAGCTAGGTGAACCAAACAGAGAGCACCCAGAGGCTTCAGACATACGTGAGGGAGAAACGGGGAAAGCACTCTTTGTTGAGTCGCTGTGGGCAGCATCAGACACCCATAGACTCAAAAACATGGGGGCAGGAAATAGGAAATAGCACTTAACACACACCTCTTGCTCGTTCTCCTCCACAACTCTTCCCCTTGGCCAGTAGTCCCACCTACCCTCTTCCCTGTTTCCCCTCAGCTGGCTTGGATTCCCTAAATAAACCACTCAGGAGCGAAGGCCTGAGGGAATCAGTTGCTGTGTGAGGATCGGCCCTATCAAGAGGCAAGGCGAGGTGACTGCCTCAGGCGGCAGATGCTGGGGGCCACAGGGATGGAAGGAGACATGGCTTTCCGTGCAACCCTTTCCATGCAGCTCCTTTTCCGTTCCGCTGCAGTTCGTTTTGTGCCAAAAACTACATCATTTGTCTCACTGCCTGCTGTGGTGGAATTACGTAACTCGGTGCATCTCAAACTGTGGTTGGACTACAACTCCTGCTTCAAGGGCTACCGTCCCAGGTTGACGAGCCCCATCTGCCCCTCATTTCCCTCTACAGCAGAAACCGCCTTCTCGACAGTTGAGGTGGATAATAGACAGATTAGTGGAAGTTTAGCTCAGGAAGTTGCCTGGCAGGGCTTTTGCCTCTAGGTGGTGCACAGAGACTGTGAAACAGACAGGTAATTACTGCTCTCCTACTTGAGAGGCCTAACTTCCCTTATATACTCTGCCTAAGCCTGGCAGAGAGAAAACAAGCACTTTAGCTGGGATTCCTGCATCGTAAGATGTTGGATTAGATTCCCCTTCCAACTCTAATATTCTGTGATTTAGAGCCAGGTTGCCAGCTCAAGTGACAGAACTGGATGGGCTTAGGATCCAGCCTAAGACCCCCTTCTCTGGTCCCGCCCTGGCCACACCCTAGAACACTTCATTCTGGGGACTTAAACCAACCCTGGCTCAGCTAGCTGAGCCCTGGCTGAGCAAGTTATGCCGGTGTATCTGCAGCTGAGCCAAGGTGGAGGACCAGAGATCTGCTGCATACCAAGCAGGGGCGTACGAAGTGGAGGGTGGAGAGGGCGGGTCAACCCGGGTGCCACTCTGGAGGGGTGACAAGATGGCCCCTGCCTCCCCCAGCTGTAGAGCGGCCAAGGGCACGCACAGTCAATATGGGCGCTGCTCGTACTCATGTGGCTGCAAAGTCCTATGTTACACAGGTGCCGTTAAGCAGTTGAACGTGCATACGTATTCCGTCTGTTTCCCTCCCACCCACCTCGGTGCAGCCTGGGCACTGGCAACCCCTGCTATGCCACTGCAACAGACAGCTCGTGACAGACAGTTTTATTTATGAGAGCCAGTGTGGTGTAGTGGTTACGAGTGGTGGACTCTGGTGAACCGGGTTCGCTTCCCCGCTCCTCCACATGCAGCTGCTGGGTGACCTTGGGCCAGTCACACTTCTCTGAAGTCTCTCAGCCCCGCTCACCTCACAGAGTGTTTGTTGTGGGGGAGGAAGGGAAAGGAGAATGTTAGCCGCTTTGAGACTCCTTCGGGTAGTGATAAAGCGGGATATCAAATCCAAACTCCTCTTCTTATTATTATTATTCTCGGAGACCATACCGAGAGGGAAGAGTGGTTTTTATTCCGTATAAGGCAGCTTCCTATACTCTTCCCTGCCCTTGACTGCTGTCGTGACTCAGGAAATCAGTGCTTTTGACTGCCTTGAGTTTTTAAGGCTATGTCCTGGCAGGAAGAAGAAACTGCTGCCCCCAGCAGCAGCAGCCTAGGGCCAACGAGAGCTAAGAGAGGCTCCACCTTGACCCTATTCTTTCCCCCTTTATAGAAGACTTAGCCACACTTCAGGTTTATCCGCACTTAACAGGCAGAGAGCCTTCTCAGCAGTGGCTCCCTCCTTCCCATCAGATCTCAAAGAGATAAAGAACTACGCAACTTTTAGAAGACATCTGAAGGCACCCCTGTATTGGGAAGATTTTAACACTTGGTGTTTTATGTTTTTATATGTGTTGGAAACCACCCGGAGTAGGCTGGACAACCCAGCCAGATGGGTGGGGTATAAATAACAAAATTATTGTTGTTGTTCCCTTTTGCCCTGCTCCTTCCAGGCAGAGGTCTATGCTTTATTGCTCTGTGTCTGAGCCTGGTTGTTTGGTTTTCTTGCCCCAAATTTTCCCCACAAAAACCTGCTCTTTAAAGCAGAATTGGAGCAAATGTCAGTTTGGTTTTTCCACAGATTGATGTTTGCTCTGGTTGGAGTGGGTATCCGCAGGGAAAGCTCCAGAGCAAAAATGAAAAAGAAAAAAGCTCGGACAAAGAGCTTTAAATTGCAGACTATTCCTGGAAAGAGCAGGCAAAAGTTAAGTATGGATAAGTCCTTACTCTCTTCCTGCTGCATCCCCGCCTGCTCTTCAGTGCTCAGTCGGAGCAAACAGCAATTCGAGTTTTCTCCGGATTGTCATTTCTTCCGAAGTATCGCTAAAGAGCGTGTTTTCCCCTTAGAAAGGAATGGGGCAAAGGGGAAACAACTCGGACCCCTGCTTTCTATGCATGGCACAAGCGGAAGTGTGGATGAACCCCAAAAGGCTTTCAATGACCCTGCCAAAGTTGACAGTAGGGCAAAAGTCTGGATAGACTCGCAAACGCCTTTAGCAGCCCATGCTCCTGTGCCTTTCTTAATAGTTTCATCTGCAGGCATTTGCAGGTGATAGTGCTCATCTGCATGCACTGGAAAACTTGACCAGCTCATTTCTGTGCTGATTTCCACAACAGCAGGTCAGGAAGTAGTTGTTCATGTTTTCCTGGTCCATGGGCAACCCTAGTTTAAAGAGAGGGTGCTTGTCCCAGTTCGGACTACAGGGATCTTGCTGTTTTGCTGATCTATCTGTACCTGAAGCTGCGTCTGTGTGCATATCTCTCTGGCCTCCCAGCCTCCCCTGCACAAATCCACAGATTAGCTGCCCTACGCCCTGCAAGCCCGACAGTGCTTTCATGCCCAAATCACCCTGCCTACATTCCCCGAATTCTGTGGGTTTAAAGGCTGCTGCCCCAGACCCATTGAACTGCAGTGCAGATCCCTCTAACAATGTGGCGTTAGATCTATTGGGGCTCTATGGGCCCAACCCCTTCATTAGGCAACAGAGGCTGTATCCTGTCTGTGCAAGAGCAACAGGGATGCAGACTGAAGCTCAATAGGGACCGGAAGTGGGCCATGGGTGCTGTTGTGAGAGAAAAAGCTCGTTCAGGTGAACTTTCCTGGTTTACATTCAGTTGCACCTCTGTTACCAAGACACCCCTAGCAGTCCTCACTTCTCCCAGTATGTTTCCAAGCACAATTCAAAGTGTTGGTCTGATCTTTAAAGCCCTAAATGGCATCAGCCCAGTATACCTGAAGGAGCGTCTCCACCCCCATCATTCAGCCCAGACACCAAGGTCCAGCTCCAAGGCCCTTCTGGTGGTTCCCCCATTGCAAAAAGTGAAGTTACAGGGAAGCAGGCAGAGGGCCTTCTCGGTAGTGGCGCCCGCCCTGTGGAACGCCCTCCCACCAGATGTCAAAGAGAAAAATAACTACCAGACTTTTAGAAGACATCTGAAGGCAGACCTGTTTAGGGAAGCTTTTAATATCTGAAGGATAATTGTATTTTAATATTTTGTTGGAAGCCGCCCAGAGTGGCTGGGGAAACCCAGCCAGATGGGCAGGGTATAAATAAATTATTATTATTATTATTATTATTATTAAACATTTGAAAACACACACACATTTCACATCACAATTTCGATGCGCATTTTGCATGCGTATGAAATGATAAATCGACATGTATGAATGCTGACAGCATCACTCTCAACCACACGCCCTGTTTGTTGACACTAGAAACCCTCCTGCCAATAAACCATTTTAGAAAATCGGAATTGTAACACGACACTGGCCCCGTGGGTAACTGAGGCTGGCTTTGCGAGTAAAGAGGAGCTGTTTGAACTATTAAGTTTCAGTGGTTGAGTGGAAAGCAGTCTGGAGGCTCCCTTGCCAGCACAGCTCCCCCTCTGACCATCTCTGATCCCCAGGGCAGCCAACAAGGTGCCCTCCCAAAGTTTTGGGATCCAGTTCCCCTCCACCCCAGCCAGCATGGCCAGTGGTTAGGGATGGTGGGAGTTATAGGTTAGCAAAACTGGAGAGTTCAGCATGTTAGCTACCAGATGCCTCCAAGCAGCCGCAAACAGAGCTGGAAGGCATGTTTGCCCTATGGCAGAAGAAAGGTGGGATATTGCTATGTGAATTATTTCTGTTTGTATTGCAACATTCAGCGCTCCGAAAAAGGCGTAGAGGATTCTTGGCTTCCGAGTTATGCCAACTGCTTGCCTGCAAAGGGAAATACCAGTTGGCAGTTGACCCTGCAGGTGCAAATGTATCTATCGGCGGAGGGAGGGTCCGCGTGTGTTCTTCTGCTGCCCATTTCATGCATCTCTTTGCGGGAAGTTTGTTTACCAGCATTCTTGCTCGGATTATGCATAGCAGTGACCTTGAGAAAGCCTTCTCTCCTCTAATGATAAGTTTGCAACATGCAGAGCTACTCCTGTTTGTGATGGCTGCTTGAAAAAAAAGTAAGCAAAGCTTCACCCAGTATAATAAACACAGTCGTTTTTCCATTAAAAAAAAGTTCCTTAATGTCCTCCGTTTATATCAAGGTGGCTTTGGGTTTTAGACATGCATTGTGCTGCTAATGCTGTTATGGCTGATATGCAGAGGGTGCGTTGTTATATATGGAATCATAGAATTGTGCAGTTGGAAGGGACCCCAGTGGTCATCTAGTCCAACCCCCTGCAATTCAGGAATTCTGCCCACAGCTGTCTCTAGGAGGGCTCAAACCACCAACCTTCTGGTTAACAGCCAGACACACGGACCCATTGTGCCACTGGGGGAAGTCCCTTAATGTTTTCTATGATTTTCTTTTCTATGTTATGTATATGCACTTCATTGCAAGTCGCCTGGAGAACTGTGAAGTGACAAGCGACTAATAAGATTAATGTTATTATTTTGCATTTATATCCCAGCTTTTTATTCCAAGGAGCTCAAGCTAGCCTACGTCGTTCTCATTTAATCCCCACAACAACCCTGTGAGGTAGGTTAGGCTGAAAGGCAATGACTGGCCTGAGGTCACCCAGTGACCCAGCAAAACTACTTAGGCTAGAATAAATCACAGCTTTGCAAATAAGTGAAGATTTTATTCACGGGGTTTCCAGAAGTTACACCCATCTGTTGGCAGTAAAATAAAAATGAAATAAGGTTCCAAACCAGGTTAGGCTGAGATGAAGCGACTAACCCAGGTCCACCAGTCAGGCCGAGTAGAAATTTGCACCCCTGTCTCCCAGGTCCTAGTCCGACACTCTAACCACTATACCAGGCTGAATCTCTTTCTTTAAAGCTTTTACAGCTGCCAGTTTCTGCCTGCTTCAAAATGAAAGGGAGGGCAGCCTTCAGGAGGTGGCCAGAGACACCAGCTGCCTCTCTACTACCCCTCCCCATGGAGCTTATTCCTTCCACCATTTTAGGTGCCTGCTTCCATTTTGCTGCCTGAGGCACAGCAGATGATGCCCTTCACCCCCTGCCACCCCCCAGAAGTCCAGGTGCAAAGTATCCAAGCTGTAGTTTGTTAAGGGTCTAGCTCTGTGAGGGGGGTCTCCGAACAACTCTCAGATCCCTTAACAAACTCCATTTCCCAGGGTTCTCTGGGGGGAAGCCATGGCTCTTAGAGATATAAGTATGCTTTGGAAGCATGATGTGACCTCCCTGTCTTTCTAAAGATTTCCTGCAAGAAAGCAATGTTTGCAATGCAATCCACTTTTTTAAATCATTATATGTTCACAGCGTTTGCAAAGAGATTGCGTTGGGAGTTTTCCTGCTTCTCTTCCATCATCCCACACACCAGTTTCAAACCGCTGTTTTGATTTTCTTCAGCCCATTCACACACAACCTGACCTCCTATTGGCAGCCAGCTCCCTTCCCCCTCTAATCCTCCTGGATTAAGCACCCATAGCCTGGGAACGGGTTATATTTAGCCGCTGCCGTTTTAATCAGCGGCGCATGAATAAAATTGGAGGAGGAGGAGGAGAAGGAGGAGAAGCCGCACTGGGGAAAGGATCAGGAGGAGCTGGAGGAAACCGCTGTGTCATGAAACAATGGAAGCAAGAGGTATCCATTGGCAAAATGGGCCTTAGCGTTCCTTGAAGGATCCTGTCTCTTCCCGTCCAAGCAATAAGGCCCACATCAGACCATGGGAGAAAGCATGGGGAACAACAACACTTGCTTTCGATGCAATGCCGTCCTTGCAAACAAATCAGAACGAATGCTCATTAAATAGCCAACCTCTCACCTAATTGCCCTTCAAACAAGTCAGGACAAATGCTCAGCAAACAGGTTGTCTGGAGGCACACCAGGATGGGGAATTTGGGATCCAGTGCCTGTTCAGATCTAGTTGCAGAACGGACCCCCGTCCCCTGCAAAAGAGTTGGGCGGACATTTTGAGAGAATTCTTATTACAGCGGTCCTAGACAGCAGAAACAGGAGTAGATGGATTACGGAGGGCAAGAGGTCAAATCCTTCTCCTCCCCAAATGGTTTTTTTGTGGGTTTTTGGGTACATTTCAGTAACTCTAGGCTCTTCATTTCAATGGTCTGGCATCCCTCCGCTTTTACATAGCGATGTGTATTATGTCATTTGCTTCAATATGTGGTCAAAGAAAGCCCTGCTGCATTGATGGAGGCCTTTCTCCTGTTCATTGTGCTGTTTGTGGTCCCGGATTTCTGTCCCAAAGTCCTGTCTCGGCGGCATCGCTGGCTTTTTCCCCTGACCAAGCACCTCTGGGGCTTAAACCGTGTGACAAATAATAGATGACCTACTGAAACTGTTCCTGGGCACCGCTAAGCGGCCTTCTCCCAAATCCAGCAGTTTTGTTACGTGCTTTAAACATGGAGGAGTGTTCACAATACAGTGGTACCTCAGGTTAAGAACTTAATTCATTCTGGAGGTCCGTTCTTAACCTGAAATGGTTCTTAACCTGAGGTACCACTTTTAGCTAATGGGGCCTCCCGCTGCTGCCGTGCCACCACCGCACAATTTCTGTTCTCATCCTGAGGTAAAGTTCTTAACCCGAGGTGCTATTTCTACGTTAGCGGAGTCTGTAACCTGAAGCATCTGTAACCCGAGGTACCACTGTACAGCGGTACCTCAGGTTAAGTACTTAATTCATTCCGGAGGTCCGTTCTTAACCTGAAACTGTTCTTAACCTGAAGCACCACTTTAGCTAATGGGGCCTCCTGCTGCTGCCGTACCACCAGAGCACCATTTCTGTTCTCATCCTGAAGCAAAGTTCTGAACCCGAGGTACTATTTCTGGGTTAGCGGAGTCTGTAACCTGAAATGTCTGTAACCTGAAGCGTCTGTAACCCAAGGTGCCACTGTAATGCAATTTCCCCCACCTGCAGTCCGAGGGGATGTCTGGTCCAGGAACAATTTTATCAGGCTGTTTGTGTGAACGAGGCCCAGCCGTGTTTGTGCCACCATGTCCCGGTGCCTGCTAACGCAGGACGGACTGCAGAGCTGCAATCCGACAAGCGAGCCTTCGCCCTGCTGCAGGCTTCGCCTTTCCATTACTTACAGACCAATTTAAGTAAAAGCCCACATAAGCCAATGTATGGAATGAGCTGCCGCTTGGAGAGAGGGCTGTAGCTTAGCCATACAGCATCTGCCTCAAATGCAGAAGGTGTCAGCTCATCCGAACTTGCCCTTGCAAGTAAACCTTGTGGGAATGTTCAGGGTGGCAGGAGAGGATTGTTTATTATTATTGTTTATTGAGCTAGCAAGTTCCTTTATGTAGCAAAGTTACATTCCTCATTTACATGCACAGCAGATAGCTGGTTGCAGGCTCGTGTGAGCCTCTCACTATTATACAGTGGTACCTCAGGTTAAGTACTTAGTTCGTTCCGGAGGTCCGTTCTTAACCTGAAACTGTTCTTAAACTGAAGCACCACTTTAGCTAATGGGGCCTCTCGCTGCCGGAGCACAATTTCTGTTCTCATCCTGAAGCAAAGTTCTTAACCTGAAGCACTATTTCTGCTATCCTGAAGCAAAGTTCTTAACCTGAAGCACTATTAGTGGAGTCTGTAACCGGAAGCGTATGTAACCTGAAGCATATGTAACCCAAGGTACCACTGTACAATTCAATCTGTCTCAGATTGAATTGTACGTTCCTGGTAATTTCCCTTGAATCCCTCTTAAAAGAATAAATACGCCACAATCTTATTCAAAGTCAATAAAAGAAGTTTACTCACATCAGTTTACAGTTGGATTCCTAAAGGCAGACTTAGTTACTAATATGTACGTGTGGATCTACCCCACATGGGGAAATAATCCCAGTGCTTCTGTTGGCTGAGAGCTAGCAGAGCAGTCCTAGCTAAAAGCTGGTCAAACGAAGAAGGAAATCAAAAAGAAGGAAAGGGTGCTGTACGACTCGTCTTTTTATTACCTGGACAAGTTAGGTCACACCCACCTTCTATCAGATGCAAAAGGAAGGATGCTCCAGCCAGGCAGAACAGGAAGTTTCGACTGACCAGACCAAACATTTCCTCGCTTGTCTTCTCTAGCATTCCAGGGAATGTTGTACTTGACTGCTTCTCATGAATCACATCCCACAAAACTGATCTTTACCGCTGAATTGGTGCAAATGTCAATCACATTTTCTCCGGATTGACTCTTGTTTTGATTTAGCGCTAAAGAGTGGGCTTTCGGGGGGGGGGGAACGTCTCAGATCCGTGGACAGGACAAGCACAAGCCTGGATGAGGCCTCAGTGTAGGCACTGCTGCACTAGACGGATCAAGGGGCTTGCCTCGGTTTTAGGCAGCTTTTTACGTTCTGGCTGAAACTCACTTCAGCGCTGGAGACAGGAGAACAACCCCCTCCATCACATCTTTGGGTAGCAGGCTGGTTCAAAGGGTGCAGGGCACGCACTCCTCTGTTGTCCAACGGAGGGGAATGTGCTTGCAAAGAACAGTCCTATGGCGCTGCTGCCCTCCCTCCATACACCCCCACAGCTCCTGCCTGAGGTGGCTGCCCGACATTGCCTAATGATAGGGCCGGCACTGTTCTGACTTAGCCCCGGGTCTCAGTGCGGCTATAGCAGTCCTGCTTCGATCCAGGGCATGCCACTTCCTGCTTGCAGAGCCGCTTCCCAGGAAGCTGTGTTTATGGAGAAGCATCGCCCCCTACTGGTCTCCTCCACTTTGAACCAGCATGATGACTACGGAGCCACCAGTGTTTCATAGCTGAGTAGGGATTTGAACCCTGGTCTCCCAGGTCCTAGTCAGACACTGCACTGGTTGTCCTGTTGAAATGCTGGCCCTCTGTACTACTACTACTACTACTAATAATAATTTATTATTTATACCCCGCCCATCTGGCTGAGTTTCCCCAGCCACTCTAGGCGGCTCCCAATTGAGTGTTAAAAACAATACAGTATTAAATATTAAAAACTTCCCTAAACAGGCTGCCTTCAGATGTCTTTTAAAAAGAAGATAGCTGCTTATTTCCTTCACATCTGAAGGGAGGGCGTTCCCCAGGGCGGGCGCCACTACCGAGAAGGCCCTCTATTCGCCTTAGCGGGCCAAACCACACCCACCCCATACATTTAAAACATTCTTAAAGCACTTTTAACAGTAAGTTAAAGGTTAGCTCTGTGAGGCATGGACTACAGTTCCCAGGAATCTTTGGGGGGAAGGTGTGGATGTGACGCAGTGAAACTAATGCAAATCTTTTCCAAGTGGAAATAGCAGACCACATCTCTCTCTCTCTCTCTCTCTCTCTCTCTCTCTCTCTCTCTCTCTCTCTCTCTCTGTGTGTGTGTGTGTGTGTGTGTGTGAGAGAGAGAGAGAGAGAGAGAGAGTGTTTGTGTGAGAGGGATATCAGGCAATGGGCATGTTTACTTCAAGGGTGACATTTTTAAAAGTGGAGGCAGTCAGTTCAGTGCACTGTTGTTGAGATTACAGGAGTTAGTCACCTTGCAATAATGTAAAAGGAACACACCCTACCCCACCCAGCTAAAAGATGAACATGAATAAAGAACGAAGTGTCTGGGTAAATAAGAACCTCTTTTGCCGGTGCATCTTTTTGGGGAGAGCAATGCCTCCTTAGGCAGGTTGCAGCAACTAGAAAATGTGTTCCTATTTGTTTATGATGGCATCTGTGTTTTTTTGTTTTTGTCTGATTGTCAGTGTTCACTCCTTCTTTTTTTTAACATTAGTGATCTAAGCCATGCTTTCTGTCTGCAGGTCTGGGTATCTGTGGAGGTGAAAGATGGCTTTGAAATAAATACTTTTAATAAATAAATGGGTGATATTGATTGGGGGGGCACATGAAAACTGAGTTGCAGCAGGGAGGAAAGGGGAATGTGTTTCTTCTATAGAGAATATGGAATATATAATTATTAAGTATCAGGGCAAAGCCACTCTTGGGAACACAGGAAGTCCATGTAGCTCAGTGTTGTCAACACTGGCTGGCAGCAGCAGCAGCTCTCCAGAGTTTCAGGCAGGTGTCTCTCCCCATTCCTTCCTGCACACTCTCAGGACTGAACCAGGAAGTTTGCACGGACGATGACACTCTACCTTTTACTTCTTCGCACCCACAGGATACCCACCACTGACCTTGAAACTGCACCTACATGGTCTTTCAGTCACTGTGGGTACTGGTTTCCATTGTGGGGAATAATCCTACTCTCTCTCTCTCTTTTGTAAACTGCTTTGAAAGGTTTTCTAATATATATATATATATATATATATATATATATATATATATATATATATATGCAGGTTTTGGTGTCCTCGGGTGTCTTCCCGTGTAAAAGTTGGGGTGTCTAGGCGACGTTTCGACGAGGTCTCACTCGTCATCTTCAGGCTGGTGCTTTCGGCTTCTTGTTACTGGAACAGAGCAGGATCTCAGTGTTTGAGTTCCTATAAATACTGTTGAGGGGGTGTGGTGTATAGCCTCCAATGTTCTGGGCAGAGAGGAAGTTCCCAGGCTAGTGTGCCTTTTCTTCTTTTGTTCCTTAATTACTTGAGGGATATCTTGAGTGATTTCTTGAGTGATATCCTGAGTACCACTTAGGTGGGTCATTAGGTGTGGATTAGTTGCTAAAGTCTTTGTGTCTTGACCTCTTGAACTTTGTGAAGAGTTTTTCTGAGAAGATGGCTGTACTGCACTTAGTTGTGCTCTGGCTTGGCTTCGTGTATAGGGGCGAGCTGTGGTTTTGTGGCCTGTGTCAGCCAGATCTGTGTAGGGATTGCAGGGGGGTGCAGCATCCGGAGGTGCCACCATGGTTTGGCTACTGGATGGTGTCTGTAATTTATCTGTGGAGAGGGTCTGGGTTTGGGTCTGGTGTGGTTGATTGGTGATGGCGTTCTGTGTGCCTCTGGATCTGGTGTCAGTTTTTGTGGGGAGGGCTAATTTCCAGATGTCTGGCAAGCGGGATGTGTCGTCACGCTTGTTCATGTTGTGAGGGTGTTTCTCTATCTCGATGGCTTCCATGATTATTCTCTTGTGGTGATGTTCCATGTTAAAGAGCAATTTGGAATCTGCAAAATTAATTTCGTGTCCTGTTTCTTTCATGTGTTGGAAAAGAGAGGAAGTTTTTTCTTCTTTTTTGACGGCATTCTTGTGTTCTGCGATACGTGCATTTATTCGTCTGTTTGTTTGTCCAATGTACGTGGCTGGGCAGACTTTGCAGGGTATTTCATAGACCCCTTGGTTTTCCAACTGGATTTTATCCTTGGGGTTTCTGAGGATATTGGCTATTTTTTGGTTGGTGCAAAAGGCTGTTTTGATATTGTGTTTATGGAGGATTTTGCTAATTTTATCTGTAGTGCCCTTGATATAAGGAAGGAGGGCCATGCCATTGTTTTCTTCTGTGTCTTGGTTTTTGGGGGGTGTTTCTTTTTGGATTAGCTTCGTAACCCTGTTTTGCTGGTATCCATTGGCAATTAACACATTTGAGAGATTCTGTAACTCAGTTGTCAAGTGGTCTTTGTCAGCCAGGCGTTTGGTTCTGGAGATGAGAGTCTTGGCTACGGAGTTTATTTGTGCAGGGTGGTGGTGTGATTGTGCATGTAAGTAGCGGTTGGTGTGTGTTTTTTTCCGGTAGATAGTGTGTCCTAGGGAGCCATCAGGTTTTTTGTAGATTAGGACGTCAAGGAAGGGAAGTTGGTTGTTGGCTTCTATTTCCATAGTGAATTGTATTTTGGGGTGTAGGCTGTTGAGATGTGTGAGGAAGCTATCCAGTTTTTCCTTCCCGTGTGGCCAAATTACAAAGGTGTCGTCAACATATCTGAGCCAAAGTTTGGGTTTGTGTTCTGACTTGTCTAAAGCATTGGTTTCAAAGTGTTCCATGTACAGGTTTGCGATGACCGGTGAGAGGGGTGATCCCATAGGTGCTCCTTCTATCTGTTTGTATCTTTGTCCATTGTGGATGAAGTACGTGTTGGTTAGGCAGTGGTTGGTCAGGTCCAAGATGTATTCGGGGGGATTGTATTTGTTTTGAATGGCTGTCAAGGCTTCATTAATGGGCACTTGTGTGAAGAGAGATACAACATCGAAGCTCACAAGTAGGTCATTAGGATGTAGGTTTTGCTTCTTTATTGTTTCTATGAACTGGAAGGAGTTTGGAACGTGTGAAGAGATGGATTCTGCATAGGGCTGAAGTTGCTTGGCGAGAAATTTAGCGAGATTTTGTAGAGGTGAGCCTATGGAGCTGACTATTGGTCTGAGTGGTGTTCCTTCTTTGTGTATCTTGGGGAGGCCGTAGAGTTTGGGGCATCTGGATGATTTTTCTCTGGGGATGATTCTTAGCTGGATTTCTTCACTGATAGGAGAGGCTTTTATTTTGGATTTGGTGGTTTTTTCCAGATAGGTGGTGGGATCTGTTTTTATAGGTTGGTAGGTAGGATCTTGGAGTAGATTTGATAGTTTTGCTTGGTAGTCCGATGTGTTCATCACAACAGTGGCATTACCTTTGTCTGCTGGGAGAATGATTATGTTGTTGTCTTTCCTCAGGTTGGTGAGTGCTTTCTGTTCTTCTTTGTGTAAATTGCTTCTGGGTGGTTTGCTGGAGCAGAGGATGTTGGTGACTTCAAGTCTGATTTTATTGGCTTCATCTGGGTTGATTTTGGTTAGGCTAGCTTCGACTCCGCATATGATGTTTTCCGTGGGGATGCGTCTCGGGGCGACTGCAAAGTTGAAACCTTTGGAGAGTACTTTGGTTTCAGTTGTGGTGAGGATCCTGTCTGATATGTTATGTACTGTTTGTTTCATGGGTTGTTGTGGAGGGTGGCTGGGCTTCTGGCGTTTCTCTAGTTTGTGGAGTTTGTTGGTGTGTGTGTCTGTCTTATGTGAGGTCTCCGTTTCAGCTCTCCAGACGGCTAGTTGTTTGCATTTGTCCCAGAGTGCAGGGTGGATTTTGTTACAGAGTTTGAGGTGAAGAGTGAGCAGATCTTTGTTGGTTTGGTTTAGTAGGTATCTTTTCTTGTGTAGTTCGTTTCTGATTAGGGATAGTTCAGTTCGTTTCAGGATCCTTTCGGTAGCTGGGGTTTTAGAATGGAATTTAAGTTGGAAGCATGTGGGAATTAAGTTGTTGTCTCGGCAGTTACGTAGGAACAAGAGATCACATAAGATGGTGGCTCTTCGGACTTCTAGTTTCTCGTAGGTTCTTGTCAGCTGGAAGGTTTCCTCCCCGTAGAGGTGAGATATTTGCTTTCGTAGATTTTCACGGGTACAGGAATGCAGGTTTTGGTGTCCTCGGGTGTCTTCCCGTGTAAAAGTTGGGGTGTCTAGGCGACGTTTCGACGAGGTCTCACTCGTCATCTTCAGGCTGGTGCTTTCGGCTTCTTGTTACTGGAACAGAGCAGGATCTCAGTGTTTGAGTTCCTATAAATACTGTTGAGGGGGTGTGGTGTATAGCCTCCAATGTTCTGGGCAGAGAGGAAGTTCCCAGGCTAGTGTGCCTTTTCTTCTTTTGTTCCTTAATTACTTGAGGGATATCTTGAGTGATTTCTTGAGTGATATCCTGAGTACCACTTAGGTGGGTCATTAGGTGTGGATTAGTTGCTAAAGTCTTTGTGTCTTGACCTCTTGAACTTTGTGAAGAGTTTTTCTGAGAAGATGGCTGTACTGCACTTAGTTGTGCTCTGGCTTGGCTTCGTGTATAGGGGCGAGCTGTGGTTTTGTGGCCTGTGTCAGCCAGATCTGTGTAGGGATTGCAGGGGGGTGCAGCATCCCTGCATTTTGCAGATTCCAAATTGCTCTTTAACATGGAACATCACCACAAGAGAATAATCATGGAAGCCATCGAGATAGAGAAACACCCTCACAACATGAACAAGCGTGACGACACATCCCGCTTGCCAGACATCTGGAAATTAGCCCTCCCCACAAAAACTGACACCAGATCCAGAGGCACACAGAACGCCATCACCAATCAACCACACCAGACCCAAACCCAGACCCTCTCCACAGATAAATTACAGACACCATCCAGTAGCCAAACCATGGTGGCACCTCCGGATGCTGCACCCCCCTGCAATCCCTACACAGATCTGGCTGACACAGGCCACAAAACCACAGCTCGCCCCTATACACGAAGCCAAGCCAGAGCACAACTAAGTGCAGTACAGCCATCTTCTCAGAAAAACTCTTCACAAAGTTCAAGAGGTCAAGACACAAAGACTTTAGCAACTAATCCACACCTAATGACCCACCTAAGTGGTACTCAGGATATCACTCAAGAAATCACTCAAGATATCCCTCAAGTAATTAAGGAACAAAAGAAGAAAAGGCACACTAGCCTGGGAACTTCCTCTCTGCCCAGAACATTGGAGGCTATACACCACACCCCCTCAACAGTATTTATAGGAACTCAAACACTGAGATCCTGCTCTGTTCCAGTAACAAGAAGCCGAAAGCACCAGCCTGAAGATGACGAGTGAGACCTCGTCGAAACGTCGCCTAGACACCCCAACTTTTACACGGGAAGACACCCGAGGACACCAAAACCTGCATTCCTGTACCCGTGAAAATCTACGAAAGCATATATATATATATATATATATATATATATATATATATATATATATACCCACACCCATATATATACACACACACACACACACACACACACATACAGTGGTACCTCGGGTTAAGAACTTAATTCGTTCTGGAGGTCCGTTCTTAACCTGAAACTGTTCTTAACCTGAAGTACCACTTTAGCTAATGGGGCCTCCCGCTGCCGCTGCACGATTTCTGTTCTCATCCTGAAGCAAAGTTCTTAACCCGAGGTAATATTTCTGGGTTAGCAGAGTCTGCAACCTGAAGCGTATGTAACCTGAAGCGTATGTAACCCGAGGTACCACTGTATATATATGAGAAATACAGAAACCAGTTGTGGAGTTAGATGGCTTAAAAGAAACAGGCAAATTATTGGATTTGTGGAGCGCAGGACTGTCGATGGCTTACCGTATTTTTCACTCCATAAGACACACCCGACCATAAGACGCACCTAGTTTTTAGAGGAGGAAAACAAGAAGCAAGAAAGCAACGCAAAGCCTCCTGAGCGAAGAGGGAAGAGAGCTCCCGCTGCACTCAAGAGGCTTTGCGCGGCTATCCCCGAAGCCAGGAGAGCAAGAGGGATCGCCGCACACCGATCCCTCTTGCTCGTCTGGTTTCAGCGACAGCTGTGCAGCCTGCATTCGCTCCATAAGACGCACACACATTTCCCATTACTTTTTAGGAGGAGGAAAGTGCGTCTTATAGAGCAGAAAATACGGCACTAGGCACAATGGCGAAATGGAACTTCCATGTTTAGAGAGAGTATACCTGACTAAATGCGGTCAAACCACTGGAGAATCCAGCCTCCCACATTGTTTTTACTACATTAGCAGCAGTGTGTATGGTCGTCCTGGGCTACCCACCCCACCCTTGGCCTCACTGATGTGGCCCAAAGGAAAGCAGAGCAATATGTTTGGCACCAGCTTGGCTGCAGGAGTTGATGTGTCTTGATTAACGCACCACTTGGGGAGGAAATGAGCATGTGAGCTTCTTGAGGGCATCTGGCTCACTGCTGATGGGGCTTTGGCTGTCTTGACCTGACAAAGCATTGTCAAAATGTGGGGATGAGGACTTCGGAGCATGTTCAAAGTGACCTTGCCCATGTAGCCACCTGGAACCGGGCTTCCAAAAAGGGGCCCTTTCTGTTGTTTATTTACTTATTTATTCTATTTATTAAATTTATATAATACAACCCTTCATCCGAGGATCACAGGGCAGTTTGCAACACACAAACACTCGTTGAACCCTTAACAGGAAAGTTCCCTGAGGCGCAATGCTTATCTATAGTGTTTTTATTATAATTTTATTATAACCTCAGGTTAAGAACTCGTTCTTAATAATTCGTTCTGGAGGTCCGTTCTTAACCTGAAACTGTTCTTAACCTGAAGCACCACTTTAGCTGATGGGGCCTCCTGCCGCCGCCGCACCGCCGGAGCACGATTTCTGTTCTCATCCTGAAGCAAAGTTCTTAACACGAGGTAATATTTCTGGGTTAGTGGAGTCTGTAACCTGAAGCGTCTGTAACCCGAGGTACCACTGTAATAAATTAGTCTTCTTGTCCCATATACAAAACTCCTCTCCTCCTCTGCCACAGGTTTCCTTTGCACAGACCTCCCTGTCAGCCTATTCTGGCCGGCAGACTTTCCGGGGCTTCGTTGGAGCCAGATCCTCCGGGAAAGGAAACGCGGAGCAGTGCGCCAGTGCATGTGCAGAGTGCAGAATGACTCACCTGGGAGGGAGGTGATCCTCCTAAGAACCTATCACATTTTAGGAACTAACATCACGGATCATCACGGCGGGGGTCTGCAAGGAGGGCGCAACCACGTGGTGGGGGGCAAAGGCGCAGTGGGGCGGGAAGAGTTTGGTGGGTGGGGGAGAGGGGGGCGGAGCGGGCCTCTCTCTCCCTGCTCCCGCTCCGCAATCCTTGAGCCCCATTAGCTGAACATCGCTTGCCCGGGCCGGCAGAAGCTGCGCTGGCTGCGTCCCGGGTTTGCTGCTGCCGCTGCACGTGACTGTGCGCCGCAGCACCTTGGCCTTTTGTGGGGCGCCCTGCTCACCGCCTGCAGCACCTTTGGCGCTGGGCAAAGTGGAAGAAGCAGGCAAGCAGGTCGGGACACGAGCCAACCCGCCGGCCTTCTCCATGCCGGGTGCACGGATCCCTTGGCACCGAGTGCGAATCCTGCCACAAGGAGCGGGGAGGGAGGGCGAAGGACGGGGCAGCGGCGGTTCCTCCTCCTGCTGCTGCGCCCCCTTCCTAATGCATGCTGGCCGAGCTCGATGCTATTTGGGGCTTGCGGGGTAAGGGGAGGGAAGAGGCTCTGCTGCTCCCCGCGCGGGGACGCTGCTGGAGCGCGCCTTGTTGCTTGCTGGGCTTTTTTTGCAGGGTGGTTTGGCTGCTCCCCGCGACGATGCCGGCAAGAGCGGAGCTGGCCGCGGGGGCCACCTGAGCAGAGGAGAAAGGAGGAGGAGGAGCTTTGGGCGCATCTAGGACACCCCACCCTCGGCTCCTGCCCAAGCGATGCGGGGCAGCGCGGGGCAGCGGCGCCAGGAGGAGCCCGAGGTGAGAAACCTGCGCGCGTTTGTGCACGAATGTCCGTGTCTCTCTCTCTCTGCGTGTTGTGTTTTGTGCATTTCCATCCAGGCTTGGTGGAAGGCGGGGCGGGGGGGGGGTTGGAGGGAGAGAGACCTCGTCCTCAATAGACACCCACAGACACCCGGGAGGGCACTCTTCCTGGCACCTGGCAAGGCGTTTCATGGAGGATCATTAAGTTTGGACGCCTGGCACACCCTGCGCATTACTGACCTTGGACGCCGAGACAGCCTGGCAACTCCCCGGCTTGGATGCTGTGTGAGCAAGAAGCCTTTGCACTGCCCGGTGCTTTGCCCCCCCCCGTACCTTTTGCAAAGACCACGCACCCGCCTCCAGGCTTATGGTAAGTGTAACTGCCCTGCCAGAAGAATCAGTGGCCATTGAGGATCTCGGCAATGGGACCTGGGAAGCTGCCTTATACTGAATCAGACCGGTGTTGAATCTTCTTCTTTGGCGATCACTCGTAGCCGAGTAAGATTGCCTTCTATAAACACAGTTTTAACAAGTGACTGTGGAGGCCAATTCTGGATCCGGTGTTGCATCTAGCTCAGTATTGTCCACACTGGCTGGCAGCCACTTTGCAGGCACCCCTTTGCAGCCTTTACCTGGAGATGCCGAGGATTAAAGCTGGAAACTTTGGCATGCAAAGCAAATGCTCCACCACTGAGCCTGGGCCCTTCCCCAACAGCACCCAGACTGGGGGCAGATTTGCATGAAGAACCCCAGGCTGAGGTGTGTGTCTTGTGTTCCCTTGTGCAGCATTCCTGCGTTCTTGAGCTCATGGGGAGGGGGAAAATGCCTATTCTGAGAGGCTGGATCCCTCCGCTGCTTGGTAGGATGTTAATGGGATGGCAGCATCTGACAGGGAAGCGGGTGAATTGTTGGGAGATGTGCAGCCTGGTGTTTTTATCAGCATCGTGGTTATAGCACTTGCCTTGCAGCAAATCAATGCGGTGGGCATTTATTACTCCCATTTTACAGCGCGGAGTAACTGAGGCAGAGAGGCAGAAACTTGCTCAGGGTATGCACAGTGAGCCTTTGATTTAAAAGTGGGAATTTGGAAGTCAGGTTCCTTTCTCTGCCCATTGGGCCATGCTGCCTCTGTTATATATCAATGGCTTGTGATAGCTAGTAGATAGGGTGCTGCAGTGTGGTGAAAAACTGTTTGGGGATAGTCAAGTGCCTTTTACCAAGGTGTGGTGGTTTGGGTTGCCTCAGGTGGGACATGAATGCAAGGCATTCCAAATCATGCAGCTCTTTGCTGCCAGGCCTGGAAAGGGTTAAAGTGCTGCAGGATTCCTGGCTCCAATCAGGGGTGCAGGGATCTGCTAGCTTGGTCTGAGCATCCCCATCTTCAAGCTGCAATAGACCAGGAGCCAGGCGCCCAAGGTGAACTTGCATGAGCTGCAGGGAGTAGGTGCTCTGCAGGGCTTAGGTATTGAGTCACACAGCTCCTGGGATGTGGTTTGCTTTTTGTAGGCCAGCTGATCATCTGCATTTTCCGAGATGTATGCCTTGCAGATGGTCCCAGGTTCAGTTCCTGACATTTCCAGTTAAAGGATCTTAACGAGAGCAGGAAAGGCCTCTGTAGCCCTGGGGAGCTGCTGCCTGCTGGGGTGCGCAGTATTGGGTTGCATGGACCAGGCAGCTGCTTACATAAGCCCTCTCACTCCCTGAGGTTTTGCTATTGTGCCCAAATGGCAACAAGAGAGATAGAAGATGGCCGTAATCCTATAAGGGCATAAGAGCCACCCTGTGTGGCCCTTGCCTTAGAACCCCACCAGAACCCCCAGAATGATACCACCATTATTGTCTTTTCAGATGGGGCAGCTGAATTGGCATGCCTCCTCTGGCTCAAGATGCAGTGGCAAAGCCCAGAGTTGGGAAGGGGGGGTTGGCTGCTGCCATCTGGGGTCCCTCCAAACCCAGCAGTGGGAGGGGAGGAGGCGATAAAACACTGCAGCTGTATGCCGGAGAAGGGAGAGACAAGTTGCCTATACATGTGACTTCAGCTTCATGTTTGCATCCATGTGCCATGCACAGCTGCTCACTTATGTTTGCCTGCAGCTCTCCGTCCACCCAGCTTGGCGTTCCGCTCATGTTGCTGCTTTTGTTTCTCGTGGAGGCAGTCTCCTGGCTTAACCCTGCTTTACCCATCGCAGCCGTTTGTCACCAAACTCACCCGCTTGCTTCCCTTGCTGTCGTTTTTTTGCTCCCGTTCCCCGCTTGCGACAGCCAGCTGCCTTCCTCACCCGTGTCGCTGTCCCGCAGGGTGAAGCCTGAGAAGCTGTGACGACGCTGGATGCGGGCCCCCTCACGTCGCAGCGATGGCCTCCGTGGGACTCTTCCTGGCCTGGAGCCTGCTGCTGCCGGCCGTGCAACAGGCATCCCGCCTCCCCACCCCAAACAACCCCACCTGGGACCCTCCCTTGAGCTCTGCCCCACGGCTGCCTCCGCTGAATGGACCTTCCCAAGAGCATCTCCCAAGCATAACTCCAACCCGTTCAGATCCCTTTGCCCACGAGATCTCCAGTGGCGATGGGGAGCCAGGCAGTGAGATTTGGGACGGGGCGAATCCCACAAGCCATCCCGGGACTCCAATACCCCGGGTGCCCTTTGACCTCCCTCCGGTGACCCGTTCTGGCTTGGGGACACCTGCTAGGGCTTCTGAAGTAAGCTCGGCTCCCCACCTCACCGTGCAGGGTCTTCCTCAGACGGGGGGCTTCACTCTGTCAACAGTGGGGCTTTCTAGCGTTCAATCAGAGCCTGAGGCAACCACTGGCCATGCACCTGTGGAAATAAGCCCAGAGCAGGGAAATAATGGGACTTCTCTCTCAGTCCCTGGTGCTGCAAGCGTGGCCACTCCTGGGATGGCCTCCCTGCCAACCTCATCCGGGGTCGAGGCCTCGGATTTACCTGCCTCCCAGGATGAGACCACACACAGCCGCCACCAGGCGGTGCTCAAAGATATCTCCATGGCAACCACACTAGGCCCCAAGCCTACTGTTTCCACCATCCCCTTGCTGACGTTACCTGCTGACGGGTCCCACGTAAAGTGGATGGCGACCGAACGCACCGGCCTAAGGGGCGATAGCGCCACGGGGCAGCTGGGAAGCGGGGGTCCGCAGCAGGAGCTGGTGGGCCCAAACCAGACCACCGTCAAATATATGGCTTCCTACAGGAGCACACAGACTTACGGGGGCGCACAGGGACGGGAGGAGCTCTCCACCACTCCTTTTAGACCCACACAGGCGGCTGGATACACCCAGAGGCCGCTTGGGCCAGGGAGGGACACTGTGGTTGTTGCTTCTGTCTCCCGGGCTGGTACAGCCATCCCACTGGATGGGACCCTGGTCTCCACAAGCGCCCCTCAGCCAGCCTCAGAGGTCTTCCCGAGCCCTTCCACCTCTTCACCGGCAGGGGACATGGCAGGGACCCCCCAGGGACCAGTTACACACCAAGGAAGCACCCATTGGAGCCTGATTGTCCACACAACGCAGCAGCCAGGACTTTGGGAAGTGGCCGGAACGGAAAAGACTCATTCTCTTGGCGGGTCAGCGACCCCAGGTAGGTTTTAGGTTGTTTCTACTTTGGGTTACGGTCTTACTAGCAATAAACGCCCCTCCCTGCCCCCAATTCTGGTCAAACTAATAGCCAAGCGGATACTCAATTGGTGGTCTGTGGGGGGTGGGGTCCGTGTAACACAGCCAGGGGGTTCATCACACCATTCACATAGCAAAGATTAACATAGCGATATCAAAATTTTCAAAAGTAGGGGGTCCATGGCTTGGCTTTTGAAAAACGGGGATTCCCTAGTTCGTAGCTAATTGGGAACCATTGGTAAATAGACCCATTTGCTCTCTCTTAAGGCTACATTCACAACATATGCTTAGAGCAGTATGGTACCACTTTAAACAGTCCCAAAGAATTCTGGGACCTGTAGTCTATTCAGGGCGCTGAGAGTTGTTAGGAGACCCGTAGTTGCAATTGCAGAGCGGTTTAGCAGTCAGTCCCTCTTCCCAGGGAATGCTGGGAATTGTAGCTCTGAGAGGAGAATAGGCGGCCTAAACTGACTACAGTTCCCAGAATTCTTTGGGGGAAGCGATGACTGCTTAAAGGTAGGGTTGCCATATTTCAAAAAGTTAACTTCTTGACATATGCAAAGTTGTTGAGGGTTTTTGTTGTTGTTTTGCTTTTGGAATAAATCCAATTGTTGAGCTTTTTGAGAGAAACCTTCCCCACCAAAAAACAACAACAGTGATTTTAAGTTTTTGGAGCTGTTTTGCAGCTTTTCCCATTTGTTGCCATACATCCGGGTTTTTCCTGAAACTTGCTATCGTTTGCCACTTGCTTTAGGGTGTCCCCATGAGAGTGAAAAGGAATGATCATACTGGGGAGGGTTATGCCTATGATAACTGCAGTGGGGGCTGGGATGTAACGTGGCAGAAGTAAGCTAGGCTCTGTACAGTGGCTGGCATATTAGGGGTGGAATCGAGTGAATTGTTTTATTAGTGCAGCGATGGGGGAAGACATTTAGTTGTGAGGGAGGATATATGAAGTAGCAAAGAGGCTGGCAGCGACAGGGAGGAGGTGGCTGGGATATTGCAGCTTTGCTACGGTTGGGATGGGGTTTAACGCTCTAGGGTGTTTTGTGAAGCAGCAACAGTGGCTGAAAGTAGCCTAACATAGTTTAATATGATTTTTATTTGAGCACTGGGTATATATCGTTACGTGAACCATTGAGAGGTTTATTTACCATATTTTTTGCTCTATAAGACTTACTTTTTCCCTCCTAAAAAGTAAAGGGAAATGTGTGTGCGTTTTATGGAGCGAATGCAGGCTGCTCAGCTATCTCAGAAGCCAGAACAGCAAGAGGGATTGCTGCTTTCACTGCACAGCGATCCCTTTTGCTGTTCTGGCTTCTGAGATTCAGAATATTTTTTTTCTTGTTTTCCTCCTCCAAAAACTAGGTGCGTCTTGTGGTCTGGTGTGTCTTATAGAGCGAAAAATACGGTACTTTACTAAGTGGTCTATATATTTTGTTGTTAAATAGCTAGCATAAATTAAAAAATATTGCTATTGTAAGCCACTTCGGATGCTCACCGCAAGCAGAAAAGTAACAAAACGGTTGTAACCAGCAATGCTGTACTCAGAGCAGACCCACTGGAATTAATGGACCCAACTTAGCCATGCCCATCAATTTCAATGGGTCTACTCTTGAGTATGGCTAAGAACCCTTAGCTACTCAGTAAGGTGTCTCCTGGTTCTTCTGCTACCTGAAACTCCTATTGGAATCAGTCCTCTTCGGGTTGGATAACTTTCCTCACCTCATAATCTCTTTAGCTACAAAGGGAACATTATTAACATCGAGGAGGGATTTAATTTTTAAAGGTTACCCAGACATTAGATGACAACCTTGAAATTATTAACTATGAGGGCGTGTGATTGTTTTTAGACTTTAAACATTTTTTTAATCAAATGGTTTTGACTATTTTGCGTTTGCTGCCCTGAGCTCCTTTGAGAGGAATGGCAGGATATGAAAATAATAATAATAATAATAATAATAATAATAATAATAATAATAATAATAATAATAATAATAAAAAATTTATTATTTATACCCCACCCATCTGGCTGAGTTTCCCCAGCCATTCTGGGTGGCTCCCAACCGAGTGTTAAAACAATACAGCATTAAATATTAAAAACTTCCCTAAACAGGGCTGCCTTCAGATGTCTTGTGAAGATAAGATAGCTGCTTATTTCCTTCACATCTGAAGGGAGGGCATTCCACAGAGCGGGTGCCACTACCAAGAAGGCCCTCTGTCTGGTTCCCTGTAACCTCACTTCTCGCAATGAGGGAACCGGCAGAAGGCCCTCGGCGCTGGACCTCAGTGTCTGGGCAGAACGATGGGGGTGGAGATGCTCCTTCAGGTATACAGTAATAATAAAAGCAATACTTCTGGGAGAAAACAAGGCAGCAGTTTGACATGGTGGGGTTTCCCTTTCGCCTGAGCTAGAGCTACCTGTGTAGTTGCTGAATCCATCCAAAGCCTATTCCTCTCTTTTTCTCCCCAGGGATTTTGGGTGCGATTGATATTAACCCCCAACGAGTCCGGGGAGCTGTAATGCCCAAGGTCCCTGTCACGTACGTTGGGTCCTCTACTCCTGGACAGGACACCTCTGTGGTGAGGACCAGCCCAGAAACCAAGCACCCAGGTGAGTGAGAACAGGGCAGCGAGGATGTTTACTAAGACCGTGAGAAGAGGCCTGTTAGATCAGACCATCTAGGCCGCGATCCAGTGGGCTATGCCTGCGGAGCCAAGGCGGTAGACTCCATATATGGACTCCAACTCTCATCAGTCCCAGCCAACGTGGTCCAACAAGAAGCCACAAACAGGGCTTGAAGGCACTATGATTCCCTGGCAAGGCTTTTGTTTTTGAGTTACGCTGCTTCTGAACATGGAGTTTGCTAATAGGGCTCCGCAAATCATCCCTCCACGATCGACATATCCCGTGGCTCTGAATTCAGGTATGGAGATGCCCGGGTGTCCCTGGAATCCTTCAGAATATCCCTCCTGCAGCTGCTATTTGCTTTTCTTAAAAAGAAAAAAGCATGAACAGCATAATACACAGTTTGGCCCTAAGTACATATAACTTTGGGGGGACGCGGGTGGCGCTGTGGGTTAAACCACAGAGCCTAGGACTTGCCGATCAGAAGGTCGGCGGTTCGAATCCCCGTGACGGGGTGAGCTCCCGTTGCTCGGTCCCAGCTCCTGCCAACCTAGCAGTTCAAAAGCACGTCAAAATGCAAGTAGATAAATAGGTACCGCTCCAGCAGGAAGGTAAACAGCGTTTCCCTGCACTGCTCTGGTTCGCCAGAAGCGGCTTAGTAATGCTTGCCACATGACCTGGAAGCTGTACGCCGGCTCCCTCGGCCAATAAAGCAAGATGAACGCCGCAACCCCAGAGTCATCCGCGACTGGACCTAATGGTCAGGGGTCCCTTTTACCTTTACATATAACTTCATTTACTCACCTATTTGTCCCCCTAGCCCTTTTGTTCTTCCCTTCCTTTCTCCCTCTCCCTTCATAATCTCCCTCCACTTTTGGGGTTTGTAGCTGACAAAGTCACACTCGGAACAGAACCCACAAGTTAGTTGTGGTTAACTGATTTCAACAGGTCCAATCTGAGTATGGCTCGGATGCCACACTTAGGCTGCAAAATTACTTGGGAGTATGCTCTGTTGATCTCGGTGAGATTTGCTTTAAGCAGACATGCATAGGATTGCACCGTCTCAGTGTAAACTTGTTGGCATAAAGACCTGCCCTGCCCTCTCTCTTTTGCTTATCTCGCTCCGCAAAGTGCTGTGCACCTTGCCGGTGCTCCATACATAATACATTGCAATAATAGATTGGATGTGTTATTGAAGGAGGAGGATTGCCTTACTGCTGGGCTTTCGTTTCAGGGCAGATTTTAAATCTGCCACTGTTGCAAATATGCTGAATTGACTAGCATTAAATTTATTATTGCGTTGCATAATTCATTCTGCTTCTCCTAGACTGTGGGCGGGGGGGAGGGACAGTGAGTTATACCGGGCACTCAACGAGTGTCTGGGTGGCCGAGCAGCCTTAAGACTCAAGGCTTTGGGTTTAGGCTAAGGTGGCTGTCCAGCTCTAAACACAACCCAGCTGGCACAGTTAATGGTCAGGGATGTGTAGTTCAGCAAAACCTGGAGGTCCACAGGTTCCTCATCCTCAAAGTGGACAGTGCTGGCCCAAGTAGGCCTATCTCAGTATAAGGTAGCTTTGAATGTCTGAAGCTGCATTCCTTCTCCATTCTATGTTCTGCTTTCTGCCCATTCAGCAAATTCTCTGGCATTTATTTGAGCTTTCACCTGGCACTGCCCAAACACACTCCCAGCAATATATTTGCAGCCAAAAACTTTTTTAAAAGGGGGGGGGGGAGATTCTGCAGCCGGTGCCCCCTTCCGCAGCCTTTCACGAGCTCTGCAAAACGGTGGCAATCAAACCCACAACCCTGCTTACCCTGTGTAACTTGGCTTGCTCGCTCGAGTCATCCCAGACAATTTGCTTTACAGATTTGTCTTCTGATAATGGTACGCAGTGGCGTGTAAGGACAAAAGCAAATACTTAACCAGCAGCTCCACCTTATTAAGGGTCCCAGCCTGGGTGGGGAGGCAGGGGGCGCGAGACAATTATTATATATATCTCAATTATTTCCAGCAGTCTCTCCCCTGTAGAATGGAAATGGTCTTCACTTTGGGCAGTAAAATTGGCCCACGTGACCTTTCAGCACCATACTTAGATAGATGTGGGTTCGTGTTCATGGTCACCAGTCCCACCAGAATGAAGGTGCTTGGAAGAGAACCTTTGACTGCGTTCAAAAAGTACAGGGTGCTTAGGGGTGCAGGGTGCTGGAACCCATCCAGACATACAGCTGTGTGGTCAGTTCAGGGGCAGAGTAGCAAGGCACACAAGCTCCCCCCTCGCCCGTTCTGGGCAGATACCATATTTTTTGCTCTTTAAGACTCACTTTTCCCCTCCTAAAAAGTAAGGGGAGATGTGTGTGCGTCTTATGGAGCAAATGCAGGCTGCGCAGCTACCCCAGAAGCCAGAACAGCAAGAGGGATCGCTGCTTTCACTGCACAGCGATCCAGGATATTTTTTTCCTTGTTTTCCTCTTCCAAAAACTAGGTGCGTCTTGTGGTCTGGTGCGTCTTATAGAGCGAAAAATATGGTGCTTGGAATCCCCTCCATACCCAGGGACAAAGGCTGATACCCGTTTAGAGCCTCTATTTGGAATTCTTCCCCAGATGCCCAGGAAGGATTTGAGTGGACCGGGAAGAAGCAAGGCTGCCGTGTGAGGGACCTAGTTCTGCCCTAAATGGATTGTTCCATAGGCAGCGGGGGGTGCTGGTTATATCTGAGCTCGGTGCCATTTCTAATCAGGATAATCTCCGGACCCGATTAGTGCTAACTACGCAAGCTTGGCTGTCCTCCTCGCTAGCTGCTCCTTCCCAGGGCATATCTCTGTGAAGACGAGGCAGGATGGGTGCCGGTTCAGAGAGGACCTCTTGCCCCTGAGCTATTTCGTTCCCTCCGCTAGGCCTCGGATCCCTGAGCCCACAACACGTTATCAGAGAGGATCGTGCGAGTCCAAAGTTGCCACTTTCTCCTAGGGCAGGACCATAACTTGGCCCCAGGTTTGATCCCCAGCAAAGCTGGGAGAAAGTCTGGGTAGCCACTGCCAGTCAGTGTAGACAATACTGATGGGGGGGGGAGGTAAAGGACCTGTGGACGGTTAAGTCCAGTCAAAGGCAACTCTGGGGTTGCGGCGCTCATCTCGCTTTCAGGCCAAGGGAGCCGGTGGTTGTCTACAGACAGCTTTCTGGGTCATGCGGCCAGCAGGACTAAACCGCTTCTGGCGCAATGGGACACCGTGACGAGAACCAGAGCGCACAGAAATTCCGTTTACCTTCCTGCCGCAGTGGTACCTATTTATCTACTTGCACTGGCGTGCTTTCAAAAGGTTGGCAAGAGCTGGAACAGAGCAATGGGAGCTCACCCCATCGCGGGGATTCGAACCACCGACCTTCCGATTGGCAAGCCCAAGAGGCTCAGTGGTTTAGACCAGTGTTCCCCAACCTTGGGCCTCCAGCTGTTTTTGGACTACAACTCCCATCATCCCTCGCTAGTAAGACCAGTGGTCAAGGAACCAGGCAGAGGGCCTTCTCGGTAGTGGCGCCCGCCCTGTGGAACGCCCTCCCATCAGATGTCAAAGAGATAAACAACTACCTGACATTTAGAAGACATCTGAAAGCAGCCCTGTTCAGGGAAGTTTTTAATGTGTGATATTTTAATGTATTTTTGATCTTTTTTGGAAGCCGCCCAGATGGGCAGGGTACAAATAAATTATTATTATTATTATTATTATTATTATTATTATTATTATTATTATTATTGGGGAACTGTTGCATTTGCAATTTCTGGATCCTTTTGCTTGCTCCCTACATACAAAGTTTTCTTTAGTGCTTCTCGTTTCAGAATTTCCACCATGCTCAGCATAATCCCTGTAAAACAGATGCACCTTAGGGACGGAGTAAGCTGCCTACTGAGTCAGAGCGTTTGCTCCATCTAGCTCAGCATTTTCTACGGCGACTGGGTTTCAGGCAGGGGATATTCTCAGCCCTTCCTGGGGACGCCAGGGATTGAATCTGGGAGCGTTTGGCAGGATGAGAGGATGCTCTGCTGCTGAGCCTTTCTCCACTTAGCCCATATAGCTTGTCAGTTGTTTACAACTATAGGCTTCTCTGCATGTGGCCTGGCCTGAAGCTTCTTCACTTTCCTCGCGTGTAGCTCGAAAAACAAAGTCCCTCCACTGTCATTCCTGGATCCCTAGTGCATATCCTCCAGGCTTATCTCAGCGGTGGCCTCTTAGCTTGCCTTACCAGTTCTGAACAATCTACTGAGTCTTCCTTAATCACCCCCTCCCCTCCCCTCCTCTGGGCTCATCTTCAGGCTGAAAAATTACCAGTTATTACAATCGGGAGAGGTGCAGTGTGTGGTATGCCAGCTCCGGCCGAGCTATTTTCTAGGATACAGTCATACCTCGGGTTGTGAACGTGATCCGTGCAGGAGGCACGTTCGCAACCCGCAGCTGAAGTGCTGCGTCTGTGCACGCATGTGATGCGATTTGGCACTTCTGCGCATGCGTGTGATGTCATTCTGCACATGCATGAGCGCCGAAACCCGGAAGTAACCCGTTCCGGTACTTCTGGGTTTGGTATGCAACCCGTAAACGCACAACCTGCAGCGTACATAACCTGAGGCATGACTGTACTCCATCCCAGTTTTCAGTTCCTCATTCCCAACAGTTAGCATTTTCAATCACTGAGTGTGTTCGGTCCCCATTGGGCCGGTTTTGGAGTTTACCACCAATCACCACTGCTTAGGGTTATTTCTCCTAAATACAGTGGTACCTCGGGTTAAGTACTTCATTCGTTCCAGAGGTCCGTTCTTAACCTGAAACTGTTCTTAACCTGAAGCACCACTTTAGCTAATGGGGCCTCCTGCTGCTGCCGCACCGCTGGAGCCCGATTTCTGTTCTTATCCTGAAGCAAAGTTCTTAACCTGAAGCACTATTTCTGGGTTAGCGGAGTCTGTAAGCTGAAGCGTATGTAACCCGAGGTACCACTGTACCTTTTTGTGCGCATTTGCAAACATCGGGGTCCCCCCCAATTAGGCTTGACACCTCCCGGTTGTGTGTGGCCGGTGTGTCATTTTGGCTACAAAAGGACCCGCGCTTGGAGAGCTGTGTCTGTCGGCCGTGAGCATAAATGATTGCCGGTTATGGTTGCCCTTCTTCCTGCATGCCAGCGTTGCTCGTCTCTCGCTCACCCTGCTGAATCTTGCCAGGTGGCAGGATGGTGAGGCGGGAGGAGGGTAATGAATGGTCCGGGGCCGCCCACCTGCTGTCGGGAAGGCCCCCTGGAGCAGATGGCAGAGGAAGCTGCTCCTTAATTTGGCTGCCGTCGCCTCCAGTTTGGGAGAGGAATAAATAGTCATCTCTTGTTCCCCCTCCAGCACAGATGACTCAGTAGCAGAGCGCATGCCGGGCATGCCGAAGGGCAAAGCTTGCAATCCCTGGCATGTCTAGTAGTTAAAGCATTTCGGGAAAGATATCTCTCTCGGACTGAGACCTGGGGGAGAGCAGTCAGTGGGGATAGCAAGGCCAGTCGGTCCAAAACTGTGTGTTGTTTGAGAGAACTGCTCATTTTGCTACAGTAAACCAATCAATTAAATGCTCCTGGGGCACAAAGTGGGATTTAATAGCATTGCAACCGGCGGGGTGTGTGTGTGTCATTGAGTAGGGAAGGGGCATAGGCGCCGACTCCATGGGGCTTGAGGGGGCCCGAGCCCCCTCAAAAATTCGTTTGGGGGGGCTCCGCCCCCCCAATAATCTCCGGCGCCCCTCCAGCAGAGCGCCATCGCCGCCCCTCCCCCAGCCCAAAATGCACAGGGAGGGGCGGGCTGCATGCCTCCTGCCCTCCCTCCCGAGCAAAAGCTCCACCCAATTTCCTTTGGAGCTGATTAATAGGCGCAGCACGCTCTCCCCTATTCGCTCACGAGGAGGCGGTGCCACTTTATTTGCATATTCATGAGCTTATTTATTATTCATGAGCTTTCCCGGGCCCCCCCAATATTTTTTATAAGTCCGCGTCCCTGGGAAGGGGTCTGGAGTAGCAAGAGTAGTGAATAATCCTGGCATCTCCAGCAGGGCTTGGAGAGACTCCTGCCCAAAATCCTGGAGAGCTGCTGCCGGTCAGTGCAAACAATATTGAACTAGATGGACCGGACATCCGACTCAGTATGTGCTCCTGTGTAATCTGTGCTTTAAAAAAAACCCAAGAACTACGTCAAAATCGGCAGCCAGGTTCCGCACATTATGCGCACAGCATGCCAATGAAGCAGAGTTGCAATCTTTGGCTATTTTTACATCCTATAATCTGCTTTTATTAGTCCTGCAGAGAGACAGAGGCAGAACTATGCGCAGCATCAGAGCCTTTCCAAGACTTGAAATCTGATTTGATCCTCCCCTCCGGCTTCTTAGATTTCACAATGCATCCTTTGCTCACATGCTTCCAACCGTACTGGGAAGAGGGAACCTCGTACTTGATGCTCCTTTTTCTCTCTCCTTGATGAAAATGTCGGTTCTGGACAGAGCTGGATGTATGCGTGTCATAATAATAATTTAACAATGGAACAAAAGTGCAGGTTTTCCACTGCATATATTTCTGCAAAAATGGTCTTTTCGGGGGCTTCCTTCCTGACCCTGAACCCCATCATGCTTTTCTTCATTATCATTTACAGACGCAGCTGGGACCCGTCCCGCCAAGCGGAGCAGCAGCACCACCACCACCACGTCTGCCCGCCTCCTGGACACCCCCCGCCGTGGCCTGATCCGGGTCACCACCCAGAGAGTCGTGCTGCACCGCCAGCTGGCCCGCCCCCAGCCCAGCCTGCCCACTGTCCTCACTGCCTCCAGCCCTCCTTGCCCTAGCCCTGGCAGCGCCTGCAGCCAGCTGCTGCCTAACCAGACCTTGATCCGCTGGGGGGACCTCGAGCGCACCCTGAGCTTTGCCTGGGCGCTGCACGTCTACGGCTCTGGCGTGCTCTTCCTGCTGCTGAGCCTGCTGAGTCTGGCCTGCCTGGGGGGCTCCCTCGCCTTGCGGGTGGCTCACTTCCCGCACGTCGCGGCTGCCAGCGCCCTGCTGCTGGTCTTCGGGCTGCTGCGCACCACCTTCTTCCTGGCCGACCCGTACGGCGCAAGGGGCCGCCTCCCGGCCGCTGCGGTGAGGGTCCTCTACACGGCGCCCTTCCCCATGCTGCTCACCACTTTTGCCGTGCTCCTCCTCCGCCTCTTCCGCCAGGCCCGCCTGGAAGTCCTGCCGGCCAAGTGGCAGAGCCTGCCGCTCTGGGCTGCGCTGGGGTCCGTGCAGAGCGCCGCCCTGCTGGCCGCCGACGTGTTCTCCCCTCCGTTGCACCCGGCCGTGCCAGTGGGGCTGCACACCCTGTCCTGCGCTCTTGGCATCTGCCTCCTGCCCTTCACGGCCTTCGTTTACTGGCTGCTGCGGCGCAGCGTGGCCGAGACGGCCGAGGGCACCCCGGAGCCGGGCGTCTGGAGCGGGGCGTGGCTGCTGCTGGCAAGCAGCGGGCTGGCCCTGCCGTGCTGCGGGCTGCAGTTCTACGGGGTGCTGTGGTTCTCGGGCCTCCTGGGCCAGGTCGACCTCTTCAGCTGGGGCTGGTGGTTCGTGCAGTTCTGGTTCCGGATCGTGGAGCTGGTGCTGTCCTTCGTCCTCGTCTCGCTCGCCTGGCAGGCCCTCTGCTGGCGCTACGGCTCGGCCGAGCACTCCTGCTGGGCCAAGCTCCTGCGCTACTTCTGCGCTTACCGCAAGGCCGAGGTGCCCGAGTACCCCAACAACTGCTACGACTGGGCCGGAGGCATCCTGGAAAAGGTCCCCAACAACGACATCAGCAAGAACCTGATCCGGAACCCTCCCGGGGGTGGCAGCGGGCGCCTCTGGGCACTCAAGGACAGCAATGAGCTGCGGGCAGCGGGCGTCCAGGGCTCCAGTCCGTCACCCGCACGCCCCGTCTACAGCCCCAAGTGCCCCAACGCCGCCGCGGCCATCATGGGCCGCTCCTACACCAGCATCTGCTTTGAGCGGGATTCGGTCCTCTCCCTGGCGGAGCTGGAGTTCCGGCCCCCGTCGCCCATCAACCTGAGCCGCAGCATCGATGAGGCGCTTTTCCGCGAGCACCTGGTGCGCGACTCCATCTTCCTTCGCTCCAGCCTCCACTTCCCTTCGCGTCTGGCCCGCCAGGACTCCTGCTCTTCCCTGCGCGGCGACTGCTCCACGCTCTCCCACACCGCCCAGCCCCTGCTGTCACGTCCGCGCCGCAGCAGCGATCCTGACTGCCTCTACAGCTTGGCCCGGGCCAGTTCCATGGGCGAACTCACCACTCAGAGCCGCGGCCTGGCCAGCGAACCCCCGACAGACACCTCCTTCGACAGCTTCTCCCGCACCTCCTTTTCCCGGGCCTCCCTCAAGTTCAGCTGGAACCCCTGGCGCCACGGCCTGTCCTCGCCAGAAAGCCTGCCCCCTGAGGAGCTGCCCAACCAGGCTCAGCTGCTGCCAGACGAACTGCCCCCCGCCCCTTCCAGCAGCGCCCCAAACTCGGAGCGCGAGGCCCGGAAGAGCTTCCTGGCCCTCAGCAAACAGGTGGATTCTCGCAGCCTCTCGAGCGACACCATTGAACTGTGAAAACGGCTCGCGATCCCGCCCTGCCTGAGGCGCACCGGCCTGGTTCTTCGCGGAGGAGGTGGGAGAAGGCGGCTCTCCCCAGGAAGACTCCCATTTTCCTTTCAAAAAAGCCATGGGGCACCTTTTGCCCCGACTCGGCCTAGTACGTGCCACTCACCTAGTGGCCCCCAATCCGTAGCTGGACTCCTCTAGTGTCAGCCACATGATAAATAGTACCGCCAGCCAGCCATCCACTCTGTGACAACCACAAACGTAGCACAAGCCAGTCATCCGTTCCCATGTTCTGTAGTGCCAGGAACACCCAAGCGCCCGCTCGCCATTTTCTGTAGCCACCTCTGTTTTCCACGTGTAGCATATGGGAATGGGAGGCAGGCGGGCACCAGGAACTCTTCTGGCTGCAAGAAGGATGCCGTGTGGGGAGAGAGCAGGGCGGGAGGGCAAAGCCAGCTCAGATGGCACTCTCTCCAATTCAGCCCCCAGTCCGGAAAGGCTCAGCTTGCCGTTACTGTTTGAGGCAGTGCCTACATTGTGCCATAGAAGTAACCCTTGGAAGCGAGGCTGAGGAGTGACAGGATGAGGGCCCGCCGTGATGGGCCCCCAAGTGTTTGCAGCAATCTCGGAGCAAAGCAGTGATGCAGGCCGGAGCTCAGTGGTAGAGTCCACCCCAGGCTCCCCCAAACTCGGCCCTCCAGCTATTTGGGGACTACAATTCCCATCACCCCTGGCCACTGGTCCTGGTAGCTAGGGATGATGGGAGTTGTAGTCACAGCTGAAGGGCTGAGTTTGGGGGTGCCTGGTCTACCTTCTGCATGCGAACGGTCCCAAATTCATTTGCTAGGTCTCTTGCACTAAAAAGGATCTTGCACTAAAAAGAGCTGGGAAAGGATTTCTGTCGGGGGCCTGCCAGTTGTAGCTCAGTATGAATGAGCTCAGTACAGCAATATTCTGAGTCTGTATATCTGCACGGCAGCGGCTTATGCTATAAATCATTCCGTGAGCTGTTTTTTTCTGGCTCAACATCCATCGCCCAAGGCACAGTGACTGATTCGTAGATGTTGGGAAACGTACAGTGCAATCCTGTGCAGGTCTACTCAGAAGTAATCACCCACCTACTGAGTCTCGTTAGAATTGCTCCCAGGTAAGTGTGCATAGGATTGCAGCCTTAATCTAGGTCTCATGGCTTCTGTGGAAAAGGTGGAGATCCATGCAGCTGGTTTCTTTCCCGTTAGCAAAGAGAAGAACAACATCTCCCATCTCTCTCCCACCAGGCACATGGCTGGGTTATGCTTCAATATGCTAGACTGGGGGTGGGGGCTTTTATTTCTTAGCTTTTTTGAGCCCCCCATCTTCTTCCATGACCCTCTGCCCGTGTCTGATGTAGTCTACATGCGCCCGTGCTCTCCATCCCTTGTGTCTTTTTTATATATACAAAATAATAATAATGAAAATTTGCCAGAGTTTGACTGAAACTCAGAACTTGGCCTGGAGTTGTGCGGGGGGTGGAAACGGGAGAAAAGATGTTGCAGGACGAGCTTGAAATTCACACGGGAATGCTGCTTTGTCAGATTGGAGCTAATAGCACAATTTTGCAACTTGCCTGGCAGCTTACCTCTCCCCCTGAGAGGGGAATGAAAGGATGGAACTGTCCGGATCTGCAGTTGGACGGGGGTACTGTCGAATGTCCATGTGGTCTGTTTGTGCCAAAAAGAAAAAAATGAATAAATAAAGCTGTCGGAGAATGTTAACCCTGGCTTCGGATATAGTTTCTTGCCCAGTTCTGTGCGACTTGGAGGGGTTACAAAACACACCTCCTTTGTGAGGGAAGAGCGAAGAAGGCCTGTGAGGATGGAGCTCTGAGGGAAAGCGCATGCAGACAGTGGAAGCTGGTCCACTAGGGCGAGTAACCGCTCCGGTGTGTCTCCTTAACAACCTGTGTGTCTCGTTCATGAGGTGGAGTTGCCTGTCAGCGTCTTCCCCCTTAGCCTCAGTGTTCCCCTTGTAGAACTCAGCCCACCATTGGTTCTGGCGCCACCTATTTTTTTAAAAAAAAGTTTTTTAATTAATATTTTCTATAAAACAACAAAGCTGCAGTTACGAAAGATACAAAACAGAGAAGAAAAAGGAAAGAAAGGGACAACTGAGATAAAAGTGAGAGAGAAAAAGAGAAAAATAAAGAGGGCATAAGAAAATAAACATTAGCAAAAATTACAGAAGATGAACTTCCGTTTTCCCATCATATATATATATATATATATATATGCTTTCGTAGATTTTCACGGGTACAGGAATGCAGGTTTTGGTGTCCTCGGGTGTCTTCCCGTGTAAAAGTTGGGGTGTCTAGGCGACGTTTCGACGAGGTCTCACTCGTCATCTTCAGGCTGGTGCTTTCGGCTTCTTGTTACTGGAACAGAGCGGGATCTCAGTGTTTGAGTTCCTATAAATACTGTTGAGGGGGTGTGGTGTATAGCCTCCAATGTTCTGGGCAGAGAGGAAGTTCCCAGGCTAGTGTGCCTTTTCTTCTTTTGTTCCTTAATTACTTGAGGGATATCTTGAGTGATTTCTTGAGTGATATCCTGAGTACCACTTAGGTGGGTCATTAGGTGTGGATTAGTTGCTAAAGTCTTTGTGTCTTGACCTCTTGAACTTTGTGAAGAGTTTTTCTGAGAAGATGGCTGTACTGCACTTAGTTGTGCTCTGGCTTGGCTTCGTGTATAGGGGCGAGCTGTGGTTTTGTGGCCTGTGTCAGCCAGATCTGTGTAGGGATTGCAGGGGGGTGCAGCATCCGGAGGTGCCACCATGGTTTGGCTACTGGATGGTGTCTGTAATTTATCTGTGGAGAGGGTCTGGGTTTGGGTCTGGTGTGGTTGATTGGTGATAGCGTTCTGTGTGCCTCTGGATCTGGTGTCAGTTTTTGTGGGGAGGGCTAATTTCCAGATGTCTGGCAAGCGGGATGTGTCGTCACGCTTGTTCATGTTGTGAGGGTGTTTCTCTATCTCGATGGCTTCCATGATTATTCTCTTGTGGTGATGTTCCATGTTAAAGAGCAATTTGGAATCTGCAAAATTAATTTCGTGTCCTGTTTCTTTCATGTGTTGGAAAAGAGAGGAAGTTTTTTCTTCTTTTTTTGACGGCATTCTTGTGTTCTGCGATACGTGCATTTATTCGTTTGTTTGTTTGTCCAATGTACGTGGCTGGGCAGACTTTGCAGGGTATTTCATAGACCCCTTGGTTTTCCAACTGGATTTTATCCTTGGGGTTTCTGAGGATATTGGCTATTTTTTGGTTGGTGCAAAAGGCTGTTTTGATATTGTGTTTATGGAGGATTTTGCTAATTTTATCTGTAGTGCCCTTGATATAAGGAAGGAGGGCCATGCCATTGTTTTCTTCTGTGTCTTGGTTTTTGGGGGGTGTTTCTTTTTGGATTAGCTTCGTAACCCTGTTTTGCTGGTATCCATTGGCAAGTAACAAGAAGCCGAAAGCACCAGCCTGAAGATGACGAGTGAGACCTCGTCGAAACGTCGCCTAGACACCCCAACTTTTACACGGGAAGACACCCGAGGACACCAAAACCTGCATTCCTGTACCCGTGAAAATCTACGAAAACATATATATATATATATATATATTACTACAGTGGTACCTCGGGTTAATTCATTCTGGAGGTCCATTCTTAACCTGAAACCATTCTTAACCTGAGGTACCACTTTAGCAGTTGCCGCTGCACCGCCATCGTGTGATTTCCGTTCTGATCCTGAAGCAAAGTTCTTAACCTGAGGTACTATTTCTGGGTTGGCAGAGTCTGTTACCTGAAGTGTCTGTAACCTGAGGTACCACTGTATTTAAAACCTTCAGTCGATGCGAACGTCTATCTACTCCACTTTCTGTTAAAACAATATTTCCTCCAAGTTAAGGTGTCTCAGAATTACATCTCTGGTGCCACCAAATGTTGGGCCTTCCTACCTTCTGCCCCAACAACCCCAATGGGCTCCAGCCATAACAGCCCTATCATAGTCTTTGAATTTGAAAGCCACACATGGGAATATTAGAAGAACCCTGGGCCAAAGGCCCATCTAGACCAACATCCTGTTCTCATAGTGGCCTCATCCAGATGCCTTCAGGAAGCCCACATGCAGGTAAAGGTAAAGGGAGCCCTGACCATTAGGTCCAGCTGCAGACGAATCGGGGCTTGTGGCGCTCATCTCACTTTATTGGCCGAGGGAGCTGGCGTACGGCTTCCAGATCATTTGGCCAGCATGACTAAGCCGCTTCTGGCGATCCAGAGCAGTGCATGGAAATGCCATTTACCTTCTCGCCTATTTATCTACTTGCAGTTTGATGTGCTTTCGAACTGCTAGGTTGGCAGGAGCAGGGATCGAGCAACAGGAGCTCACCCCGTTGTGGGGATTCGAACTGCCGACCTTCTGAACGGCAAGCCCAAGGGGCTCAGTAGTTTAGACCACAGTGCCACCTGCGTCCCCCCCATGCAGGACATGAGGGCAATCGTCCCCTAAATCTGATCCCTGGTGCACAGTCTGTTTATTAAACACGGAGGGTGGTATTCAACTAAGTTTTATTCAGAGCCCGCCTAACTTGGTTATGTTCATTGATTGCAGTGAGTGCGCTCTTGGGTGAAACTTTAAGTTGACAGCCACCTATCTACCTTAAATATATTTAATCCCTTGCCACAAAGGAGCTGAGGGCAGCAGTCATGTCTCTCCCTGCATGCATTGGAGCCTCTGAACAACCCTGAGAGGTAAGTCATGATGAGCAATAATGACTGGCTCAAAGTCATCCAATGAACTTCATGGCTGAGTGGCATGGATTTGAACCCGGGTCTCCCTAGTTTCTGGTCCCACGTAACCTCAACACCACTGCTCAAATACTTATATACACCTAGTTACAGGTAGGTAGCCGTGTTGGTCTGCCGTAGTCGAAACAAAATAAAATAAAATTTGGAAAATCCTTCCAGTAGCACCTTAAAGGTAAAGGTACCCCTGCCCGTACGGGCCAGTCTTGACAGACTCTGGGGTTGTGCGCCCATCTCACTTAAGAGGCCAGGGGCCAGCGCTGTCCGAAGACACTTCCGGGTCACGTGGCCAGCGTGACATCGCTGCTCTGGTGAGCCAGAGCTGCACACGGAAATGCCGTTTACCTTCCCGCTGGTAAGCGGTCCCTATTTATCTACTTGCACCCGGAGGTGCTTTCAAACTGCTAGGTTGGCAGGTGCTGGGACCGAGCAGCGGGAGCGCACCCCGCCGCAGGGATTCGAACCGCCGACCTTTCAATCGGCAAGTCCTAGGCGCTGAGGCTTTAACCCACAGCGCCACCTGCGTCCCGCAAAGAAGAAGAAGAAGAGTAGTAGTAGTAGTAGTAGTAGTAGTAGTTTGGATTTGATATCCCACTTTATCATTCCCCTTCAGGAGTCTCAAAGCATCTAACATTCTCCTTTCCCTTCCTCCCCCACAACAAACACTCTGTGAGGTGAGTGGGGCTGAGAGACTTCAGAGAAGTGTGACTGGCCCAAGGTCACCCAGCAGCTGTATGTGGAGGAGCGGAGACGCAAACCCGGTTCCCCAGATTACATGTTCACTGCTCTCAACCACTACACCACACTGGCTCTCTACAGTAGCACCTGAGAGGCCAACTAAGTTTGTTATTGGTATGAGCTTTCATGTGATATCTGAAGAAGTGTGCATGCACACGAAAGCTCATACCAATAACTAACTTAGTTGGTCTCTAAGGTACTACTGGAAGGATTTTTTTTATTTGATTTTATTGTTTTATGTACACCTGTGTGTGTTTGAACCCCCACTCCCAGCTGAGAAAAACTACAAACCAAGAAAGAGGCAGGGGGAAAGAGGAAGATTTTAAGGGGCTTGACAAAAGATTTATTTCATGTCCGTCACTTATGTGATCTTGCAGACCAGCTGCTCCGAATCCTGTTTCTTTTAAAGATTGGGCTTCAAGAAACCCCACCCCATTCCTCCCCAGAGGAGATCCAGAAGTCAGCCCCAATTTGGCCTCCCTCCTGGCCGTAGCTCCTGCATCGGTTCTCTTCTTTGTGGATAAAGTTAGCACAGCCTAAGCTATAAATAGGCCAAGCCACTTAAGGCAGAACTGGAGAGAGATTGGGGGGGGGGGCTGCTGCTGCATGTCTGCCATCTCTTGACGGTTACACAGAGTATAAAACAATGTTATGACACTGCAAACAGCCAATGCGGGAATAGGGCAGACACAGTGCAAATGGCGCCATGGCTAGTAAGTAATACCAGAGGTCAAGATGGGCACCTGCTAAGGACTGCAGTCTAGCGATGGGGTGTTTGTGTGAGTGTCTGTGAAACAACAGAGAGCTGCTGGGAAGGGGGCGGGCAGGGAGGGCTGTGGTGGTCAGGACTGTGTGAAATAATATCTAAATTCTGTGCATAACCAGCCCAGACTCTGAACCAAGAGAAGCTGGATTCAGCTTCAGCCTGTCAAAATTATGCAAACTGAAATACGTTGCAAAATTCTGTTGGTTGTGGTTGGGCACAAGGTCATTTAGGTCTCATCTGCAGTATACATTCAAAGCAGGCTTGTACCACTTTAAATAGTACACACACACCCCCCAATCCTGGGAATTGTAGTTTCAGAACTACAATTCAGTTGTTAGGAGGTCCCTATCCCCCTCATAGAGCCTCACTTTCCAGAGTTCTCTGGGAAGAGGGACTGGCTGTCGAGCCACTCTGAAAACGTAACTCTGAGAGGGCTATGGACCTCCTCACAACTTTAAACACCCTTAACAAACTACAGTTCCCAGGATTCTTTGGGGGGAAGCCGTGACTGTTTAAAGTGGTATCACCCTGCTTTAAAGATATACTGCAGATGGGGCCAGAATCCTCCATCTAACACTGAGATATTGCAGGGGGGGTGGACTAGATCAGAACTGTGTCTTCCAACTCTACGATTGTATGTACGATCTTCCAACACTCTCTATTCTACTGTTAAGCTGCTTGTGCCATCAGGAAATTCTTCCTAGTGTTTAGTCGATATCTCCTTTCTTGGAGTTTGAATCTGTTGGCTCAGGTCTTGCCGTCTGTGTGCAGCAACACAAAACCAGTTTGCTCCATCATCTGTGTGACACAGCCTTTCAGATATTTGAAGATGGCCTTTGTATCTGAAGGACCGTCACACCAAGTGAGTTACCAAGTATGTTCTTTCAAGCCTGCTTCTGCTTTTGCATGGCCCATAATCCATAACGTGCTGGCTCACTACACGCAGGGAGGAATATTTTCATGTGAGGAAATATTTAAGAAATGTGACGTCCTGGCCTTCGGTCCATTCTGCCACCTCAGATCTTCGCCACCTCCATCTGTTAATGCACATAAGCAGGCTTGTGTAACCACGGGTTATACATGCCAGCTATTCAATAGCACAAAAGCCCTTGATTTCAAAAAGCAGAAATTGGCGTGCGTGTCTCTGCACATGTGGCCTAAGCTATTCCTACGGCTACGGTTATGAGCAAAAAAAAAAAAAAGCGGTGGCAACGAACATCTTTGAAACGTGATGAATTATGCTCCCAGCTGAAATCCAAAATAGCACTCCAGCTTCTCTCAGACACGTTTGCCTGCCTTCCCTTCCCCAGCTGATTGAATTGCAGTGGCAGGATGTGAGGCTATGGGAGGCCTGGGAGGCTTGAGGGAACAGGAGCTGCTGTGTTACAATTCTTTGGACTGGAACAGCACCCTCACATGAAGGACAACATTGGCTGTGGCGCAGACTTAGCCACACAGGCCTTAAGCTAGGGTTCCCATATTCCCAAAAGTGAAAATCCAGACAGAGGTTTGGGGTTTTGTTGAGGGGGGTGTTGGAAGTTACTGAACCCAACTTGCCATATGTCCAGGTTTCCCCGGACATTTTGCCGAAAATCCTCCCGGACGCCATTTTCCGGCCCAATTCCCGGACGTGTGGCAGCCCTATCATAGAAGCATCTCCTGGCATTTCAGCAAAGAGCCAACATCTGCAGCCTCTTGCAGGGAGGGAAATATTATGAATCCCTGTGAACAACAAAAGAAAATGGCTGGGTACCTGGATTCAAAATGTGGAGCTTTGCATACTCTCCTGCTGGGAGAGATCCCCAGCAGCAGATATTAAATTCACAAATGAAGCAGCGGTATAGTGTTACGAATATAGCTTGTTAAAACCTTTTTATCCCGTTCAGCCAGCTGCACACAGCAACCAACCACTTTCTACTCCTCTTGCAATGAGCAGACCTTGGCTATGCCATGAACCCAGGATCTTCTGCATATAACATATGTGGTCTATGGCTAACCTTTCTCCCCACCACCCTACAATTTGGTAGCTGGATGGTCATACAAGGCATCCTACAGCCATTCAGGCATGAAAGCCTTGCAACTCGCTTGTAACTGTAGACTTTTAGACTATTGGAAATTGAAATATCAGCCTGTGTGTGTTTGTTTTTTAAAGCAAGTTTCTAACCCTCATGAAGATAGGTTTTAAAATATATGGGCCTTTAAGACCAACTGAGACTGCAATCTGATTAAGTCTGATTGAACTCCATGGGGGGTCATTTTTGAGTAGATACATACAGAATTGCAGCTTTTATTTTTATCTTAAAGCTGCCTTGAGTCTCGTCAGGGAGAAAAGCAGGGTACAAATTAATCACCATCATCATCTGCATGCAGTGAGCTTACACCATGTGTTTGGGAAGCAACGTTAGCCCTGATCCATATCTGTCCTGTCGTTCCTTATAAAATTCTGCATTTAAATGTGTTTCCCCCTCAAAACCTTTTTTGATCTGAATTAGGAAAAAAGGACATCCTAGCTGCGATTGAAACTGGTAACGTGTACACAACTTTTGTTGGAATTGACTGGCTGCCTGCATGTGAGACCTGGCATAATTTCCCTTTTTCTTTAAAAGATCCCAGTAACACTTTTTGGAAAGAGAGAGGGGCGGTCTGCGTAATATTTCAGTGTCCAACGCAGCTCCCCACTATGACTAGCAAAAATGCAGAATAATAAAAGTATGCAGAGGAAAGCCATATACAGTGGTACCTCAGGTTAAGAACTTAATTCATTCTGGAGATCCGTTCTTAACCTGAAACTGTTCTTAACCTGAGGTACCTCTTTAGCTAATGGGGCCTCCCGCTGCCGCCGCACAATTTCTGTTCTCATCCTGAAGTAAAGTTCTTAACCTGAGGTACTGTTTCTGGGTTAGTGGAGTCTGTAACCTGAAGCATCTGTAACCTGAAGTGTCTGTAACCTGAGGTAATCGTACCACTGTAATGCAGACTGGTACGATTTAAAGACCACAGAATCCAGCTTGTCAGGGCAGAATCTTTTATTTCCTTGCTTATTTCTGAAGATCGGAGCACCACAGAGGCCTGCATGAAAGGCAATACATACTGTACTGACTGCATATGCTAACAGTAAAGGCAGAAATGTGGGGTGTATCGTCCGTCTCAAGGCCCAACTTCCAGCTGCAGTGGCGCACCTGCGCAGCTGCAGTTTGAGATGAGCTATGCACTCCCTGCCCGCAACCTGCCAGGCTTGCTCCCGATTTGCAATTCAAAGGCCAGCTTATCAGGCATGACACTACATCACCTGCCAGCTTGCCTTGTTCCCTTGGAAGATATTGCTGTCACCCTTTTCAGAAAACCAAGCTGTTATTATGAAGAGAAGCCATTTATTATGAAGGCGTTTACAGTCACGCAAAGCATTTTCAGTTCGACAAAAGTGCTTCCATTTCTTAGTCATTCTCCCCCGCAGCCTTGCAGGAATACGATCAGAATGAATTTTCATACCGTTTCACTGTTTATGGATGAAAGCAGGGTTCTAATAACCGAGACTGGCGACTGCATGCCGTGAGACAACTAAATCTGACTAAGAGAGTACCGTGGGGGTGGTTCAGGAGATTATCATATTCACATTTGGGTGGGCGGGCGACAGAAAACCTCTCATGTCTTTAGTAGAAGCTACAAGAGGTTCTCTCGTGTGTGCAAAGGCATTTAGCTCACGAACTTGTTCAGAGGCTCATTGGCTTGATTAGTTAGGGGCAGAAAATGTTACTTATGCTCTCAGGCACTTGGCCTCAGAAGCAATGAATTCTGGGAATGGCTGCTGTCACCCGGGGCAGCAAAGATTACAGAGATCAACCGGCCTTCCCTTGGAACCATGGGTGGTTGTCTGCGTGAGGCGTCCTTTGAAACATTGCAGAGCTATTGGAAACTGACACCAAAGGTGTGATGGAGGGCCGAACCTCTGAAGAGCTCAACAGCTATGAATGGACTGATAAAGGGAGAGAGAGGCAGCAGCTACCCAGGCTAATCTGGTCGAAAGTCGGGGGCTAAATCTCTGACTGCGCTGTTTTGAGCAACTGGAATAACTGTGGGAAAAGAGGGATAAGGGGGCAAAGGTTTGTGGGGTGGGAACGGAGAAGGTTTGGTCATCTACTTGCTTCAAAACAGCTGGGTATCATCTGCCACCCCTTAAACTGCAGGAAAATCTCATTTACTCCCCCTCCCCCTTCCAGAATACACACTATATCCTTGCCACCCTGGAGGAAGGGTGGGATATAAATTTAATAAATAATGATATTGTGAAGTGGGGGGAGTGAGCAGGAGGCTTCACTTTAGCAACCATTTCCCAAATGCTTATCTTACTTGTGTTTTGTTTTTTTTAAAGGAGGAAAGTTAGTTTTCATCAAAGGGATTTCCCACCAGCATACAAAGAAATGTGAAATTGCAAAAATAAAGAATGGGAAGGGTCCTAGCTGAGTGGCAGTCTACCTCACACACAGTAGGCCTCACATTCAGTGTCCAGGTAGCAGTGGAAGAGAGTCCTGTACGAACGCCAGGCCCCAAAGAGCTGCTGCCAATCTGTGTAGGAAATACTGATCTAGAGTCTGGCTCAGTCTAAAGGCAGCTTTTTAGGCTGACAAACAATGAAGCAAACTTAAAGAGAAATAACACAATCCAGCTAGCTAAAAAAAAGAATAATTGTGGTGCAAGATGCCTGGAGAAATAAAAAGGTTTTAACTTGGTGTCGAAATGAATGCACTGGTGGTTGCCAGACATATCTCCCACAGGGAGCAGGGAGCGTTCATTCCATAGTCAGGATGACACCTCCAGAGCAAAGTCCCTCTCTTTTGCACATAGGGCTGTCATACGTCCAGGAATCGGGCTGCAAAATGGCGTCTGAGCAGATTTTTGCTGAATTGGCAAAATGGCCGGGGAAACCTGGGCATATGGCAAGTAGGGGTAATTTTATTTTTTAAATGCTTTTAATATAGCCGCAAGGATGCTACTTGCCCAGAAATGGAAAGAAGAGGAAGTACCAACGAAGGAGGAATGGATAACTAAGACGACAGACTATGCCGAAACGGCAAAGAGGGCCGTGAAAATCCAGGACCAAGTTGGAAAAAAGTTTATACAAGACTGGACTAAATTTATACACTATCTTAAGCTCCACTGTAAAGACTTGAAAACATCAGCAGGATTGACATAGCATCTATGAAGTCATGTGAATTAGGGTTATCAACGGACTTGTAACTGAATGGAAAACTAAAGATGTGTAAGGTAATAAAGGGGAGAAATTGGAAACCAGTGGTAGGGTGAGGGGAAGTCTAGAAGGGATGAATAAGTAAGTAATATGGATGTTAAATTGTTAAATTATTCAAAATTGAAAATAAAATATGAATAAAATAAAATAAATGCTTTAAAAATCCAAGAAAAGCCCAAAAACATATTTTTTGGAGGGACAACAACATGGACCAAAAAACCCTACCATCCAACAACTTTGTGCAGATTTTCACTTTTGGGAATATGGCAATTCTTAAATGCTTCTCCAAAATGTGGAACACAGAGAAGGGCCTCCTCTGACAAGCACAATAAGTGTTGAGCTCTCCAAAGGCCTGCGGAGGGAAATATTCCCTTGTCACCCTGTTTTGACCCTGCTGGAAATGCCAGCAGTTTATCTGCACAACATGAGAGGACACTCACAAGGAGTTTTTTTTTGGGGGGGGTAGCGAAGGGAGGAAGAAGAGGATATTCCGAGAGCCGCTTCTGAGAGTATGCAGTTGTTTGTGTGTCACGTGTGTGCGAAGTAACCGGCAAGATTTTTCAGTGTTTATTTTTAGAACCAATGCCTTAAATCTAAGAGTGGCTGAGATAGCAGGCCTTGTCCCAAGCTCTGACACACACCCTGCACTAGAATTGGAATTAGTGCAGGAGAGAGAGAGCCAGAAAAACGTGGGATGTGGACAGAGAGACCTTTAATTTCCTGAGACATGGACGGACAAATGGTTGAGTGGGCAGATGTAAAGGGGCAAGGATGGGCATGCGTGCCAATCAAGCTTTCCTCTGCCTCACACGCTGCCCCTTGGCAGCACCGGAGCTGTTCCACACATTATGCAGAAGGAGGCAAGGAGAGACTGGCGGGGAAAATAGAATTCTGGACTGTACCACTTCAGACGGCAGGGGTGAGTGGGACCTTACCTTTGAATGCTCCCTCCCAATAAAACTCCCTGCATTAAGTAAGCTAGCCTATCAGGGAGAAGGTTATGCCCTAAATCAGAGATAGGGAACATGTGGTCCTCCAGATATTATGGGACACCCATCAACCCCAGCCAGTACAGTGTGATCAGGAATGATGGGGGTTCACCAATAACTAGGAGACTTCAGGTTCCCTAGCCATGCCTTAAACCATTCTCACCATAGCTGTCAACTTTTCCCTTGTCTTGCAATGAATCCTATTCGGTATAAGGGCATTTCCCTTTTAAAAAGGGGGAAAGTTGACAGTTATGATTCTCAATGATGGTGCTGGCTCACTGAATGCAGGGATATTTTTTTTTAGGTGGGAGAAGCATTCCAAGTGCTAACCGTCCAGAATGGTACTGCCTCAGTTTTTGCCATTTCCTCCAGCGCAACGTGTAGATCAGCTCCCAGCCATAGAGGCAGCCCCTCCGAGAGCCAGCAGGGAGCAATTCCAAGCTCACCCACCCTGTGTTTCTTTCCACAGTGAGACAACCTTTTTCCTGGTCCATCTGAGTTGACCAGTGTGGGGGAGACTGGAATTCACAGGTAGGAACACACTTGAGATCATCCCACATGCAGTGAGGGCCAGGCCAGTCAGAGAGTAACGGGGACCTGTTTTTTTTCAGGCCCCACTGATGGTGACCCAGATCAGTCCTCTTGCACCATTAAGGGGTACTTCCCCCTCCATCTGAAGCTACGCCAACAGCCCCTCCTCTCAAGCCAAACTGCAGAGCTCATTTCCTCTTGCGTCCCCCTTCTAGGCCAAGGCTACCAAGAGCCCAGAGTGGGATATGGCCTGGTCTTTCTGCCTCTTGAATCTGGATTTTTAAAGGGGTGAGGTCAAGGGATTCCTGCCCACCAGCTGGCTCTCTGAGGCAGGACGCAGAAGGGGACGTTCACTTGGCCCGTGCACTATCTGCCTTTGATAAAGCCGTCCAGCACGCGGTCACTGCGCTCAGACAGCCAGTAGCCGGCCATAGCGGCCACGGCACCAATGAAAATGGCGGTGAAGACCATGTCTCCTTTTGCAGCTAGGGTGGCCAGCGCGCAGATGATGGCGCCGAAGAACATCTGCTGCAGCACAACCACCTCGTCGTCCGTGATGTCGTCAAAGAATCCTTTCTCTGGAGCATCTATGGGAGAAGGAACAAGTCGTAAGAAAAGGGAAACCGACAGCTTTTGTCACCTAGAGCCTCCTAGTGGCTGCACCAAGTTTTAATGAAAGCCACAACTTTGTTCTGATTTTGCATTTTACCTCCACACTTAGCATTAAATAGAAACGAGAGAGACTGAAAGGACGGACAAATTTATCATGTCACAAGTCTTCGTGGCCACAGCCCTATGACTCATGGCATAATAAATGTGCTGACCTCTTTGATGGTTTTGCTACAACAGGCGGTTTATTTATTACTAATTGCATTTATTATGTGCCGCCTTTCTGTAAAGAAGCAATGCGACAAAAATATCCTCAGGCGAACTTCAGGAGCTGATGGCACCAGCTGGCCTGGCCCTCCTCACTTGTGAAGCAGACTCTCGCCATCATTCTGAAAACTCATATTAAAGTGTTTTTATTTGCATGTAATGCTGTATCTTGAATGCCTGTGTCCTAAGAAGGAAGGCTTGTCTGATAGGTAGCGTTAACATTTCTGTGGAGCCAGATCACTCATGAGAGACTTGGATTGTTAGGCAAAAGTCATCTTCTGGGCAAACCAACACTGCTTCCCAGCAACCTACAAAATGGCCGACAAATCTGCTTCCGGGGTAGAAGGCAAGCCCTAGAGACTGACCCCCACAGGGCACCATTGCCTCCTCCAATTCCCCAGCTAGAGAACATGTGCTGTAAAGAGCGATGCTGCTGAGGTTTACCTGGGGGTTTGTCTTCCACACAGATCCCCTCCTTGCGAACATGTCCCTCTGCGCAGACACACCGGTAGCTGCCGTCCGTGTTCTCACAGGCCTCGTTGGCGCCTGTGCATACGGGTTCTTCCATGTCCCCAGCACATTCGTCCACATCTGGGAGAAGGGGGCATGGGAGTCACACTAGGTGGTTAGGAACCATTTCCCCACAGAGGGTGGAATAACCTTTCTAGGCCCCAACCCTCCCACCTTATATACAGACAGAGAGCAATCTATCGCTTGACTGTAGCAAAAACTTCCAGTGATTTCCCAAGAAACAATAAAAATCATCAATTAAAAATAAATACATTTAAAATAATGAAAATTAAAGGAGTAAAAGAAAATTAAGAGTAAATGGGCCTTTTCTGCAGGTTTCCCATTTGTGGAATGCTCTCCCCAGGGAGATTCGGCTGGCGCCGTCATTAATTTAGGCAACCAGGCAAAAACAACCAGGTCTTTCGCTGACTGACATTCAATGCCCTTTTAAATGTGGAAGGGGGGGATTATTGGGTCATCTTTGCTTTTATTTTTATTATGTACAGTGGTACCTTTATTATGTACAGTGGTACTTAATTCGTTCCGGAGGTCAGTACTTAACCTGAAACTGTTCTTAACCTGAAGCACCACTTTAGCTAATGGGGCCTCCTGCTGCTGCCATGCCGCCGGAGCACGATTTCTGTTCTCCTCCTGAAGCAAAGTTCTTAACCTGAAGCACTATTTCTGGGTTAGCGGAGTCTGTAACCTGAATCGTATGTAACTTGAAGCATATGTAACCTGAGGTACCACTGTATTTTGTGTTTTTTATATTGTAATTTTATGTAGTGAACCACCCTGACATCTACGAGTATACAAATGTAATAAATAACAGTAAAACAAAATAAACAAATAAATAAATAAGATTACAGCACATTCACATCCATGTGTCTAGATCCGCTTCCCTGAACAGAAATGTTTTAAGCGGGTGCCTGGCATCACTAGCCAGTGAGTTCCTAAGTGTACGAAGAAACTGATTGCTGAAAGATGCACAGCGATAAAAGGGACCCAGGATTCCAGAAAGGAAACAGAAAATTGGGGGAGAGGGTGGGAGGCACAGAGAAGCTCCCAAAGTTACAGCGACAACGGACAGTCAGATGACTGGCAGGAATAGAACAGCAGCCTTAAATGATGCTTCATTGATAGGCCAAACAAAAGGCAGAGCTTTGTCTACTAGCTTTGTCACGCAGGGAAGGGTTAGTTGTGAGAAAACTGCTTGAGAGGAGGAGGAGATTGGAGTTGTGGGGGCCTTTAGAGTTGGAGGAACTTTGAAACATGTCCTGAAATACCTTTTGGATTTCAGTTTCAACTATGGAAATTTGGCTGACCTGTCGAGAAGGAATAAAAGCATTGCTAGGTCGGAGCTTCCCCGAGACTTATCCCTCAGCATCAAAGGAAGGAAAAGAAGAACAAGATTAGTAGAAGACAAAGTAAAATGCATGTATAAATATGGAGAAGACCTGCAGAAGGGACTTGGAAAAGAGTTAAGAGCCTCGGACAGAAGATCACCAGGTTGATGGACTATATGGAATTGACGGAAATGACTGGCAGAATCCGAGACCAGGGAGAAGAGATGGTGGAAGAAGATTGGGAAAAAGTTCAAAGTTTATTTATAGAAATACTGTAAAATTAATGTGTGTTAGATGTTGGAATGAAATTATTTGGCTTTAGTAGAAATGTTATAAGGAGTTAAGCATAATTAAGTATTATAGTATTAATGGAAAATAAGGTTAAAAATATGTTGAGATAGTTATATGACAAAAAATAGAGAAAGATGGGACGGAATTGCTGAAACAATTAATAGAAGTGGAATACAAAAAGGGAGGTGAGAGGAGGTCGATGAAACAAGGGAATGAAAGATAGGGTATTGAAAGGGCATTGTCAGGGTTTCTGGGAGAGAGGAGGAGATGACAGAGGAGACGGAGAGCGAGTGGGAGGAGGGGCAGAAGGATGAGGAAGAAGATGACGGAATTCTGAGGGAATCCACGAGTCTGAGCAGCGAGTCAGAGGATTCTCAAAAGGGGGTTACCTTAATCAAGCAAAAGGGAGGAGAAGGGAGAAGCGGAGAGGAGCCCAGTGGAAGACAGACGCAGCAAGAGGCGTCTCAGCCGGAACGGAGTAAAGGGGGTGGAGTCGTCAGCCTCTCGGAGGGAGCAGGATTAGGAGAGAACAGAGAAAGGGGGTTGGAGCAAGGTGTTCAGCCGGAAAGGGTGGAGAGCAGAACAAGGGGTGGTGTAGCGGTCGAAAGAAAGGTCAGCAGCAACGTACGCGCGCCAAGTTCAAACGTAGAGGCGCGCGGAAGTGGAGAGAGCTCAGGGGAGGAGCCCGGCCCTAAAGCCAGAAGGAGGGGGGAAGAGGCGGCAGAGGATTCAGCCTCAGGCGAGTCACGGAGAGAGGGAACCCAGGGGGGCAGGAAGACCCTGCGGAAAAGAAAGGAGAGGAAGAGGTGGTCTAGAGCCAGGCTATTAAGTTGGTGTGGAAGAGGGGAGGAGTCAGAGGGGACTTCAGCGGTCTAACGTGACAGACGTACGGCCACGATGCTGAACTGTACGAGAAGCAGAAATCTTCAATAAACTTTTCCTGTAAATAAACTGCAACGGAGTGAGGTCTCTTGTGAGCTGGGACCCGTCCTGGGTGGCCGAGACAGTAAGTCCCCTCTCTGAAAGCAAAAAATTTTTTTTTGCGAAGCTCACGAACGGGAGCAGCCATGAGCGCTGAGGAGCAGCTGGTTGCACTGCGGGATCAGGTTACCGCTCTCACATCGGCAGTCATTGCTTCGCAGAAGAAGAATGACGACTTGGAGAAGACGTGCCAGGATTTGCAGGCAAGGTGGGAACACGCGGACAGGGCGGGGGCCCCAGGTTCCAGAGCGGAGGGCATTGCGCTTGGACGGAGGGGGGGTGCCCTGGTTCCGCATTTTAATGGCAACTTGCAAGACTATCCCAATTTCAGAGCGGACGTCGTATATGCACTGCATTTACTCCGTCACGATTTTAAAGATGAGGAAGAGAAAGTGGGGTTCATTGTTTCGCACCTGCATGGGGAGGCCAGGGCTTGGCTACGCAATCTGTGGCGCGAAGATGGACCGGCCCGTCGCAATTCAACTGCGTTCATCAAAGCGATGGATTCTTGTTTTCAATCCTCTGTGGATGTGGACATTGCGCGCCGTCAAATGCACGGGCTGAGGCAGGGGAAAGCGACTGTGCGCCAATACCACTCTAAATTTTTTGCATTGCTCACCGCCTTAGATTGGCCAAAGGACAGTAAGCCGGTCAGAGATCTTTTTTGGGAGGGATTGAGCCCCCCCATCAAGGATGAGATCGCTAGGGGGGACAGACCCCAGACCCTAGAAGACGTGGTGCAACGGGCTTTAGCTATTGGAATTCGACATGAGGGACGTCCGTGGCACGAGGAGGACGGGCCCCAAGCGCGTGCGCAAGCGAGGACTCTCCCTTTTGTGCACAGGGATTTCAGCCGTGCGCACCCCTCGCCAATGGGGAAGGACAGCGAGGAGCCAATGGAGATTGGTGGTGCTAGGGCTCAGAAGCCATCCCAGAGCCCTGTCCCTGGTGCAGCCAAAGCGAAGCCTCCTAGAGGAACCAGGAAGTGTTACATCTGTGACAGTGCGCACCATATGGCGAAAGAGTGCCCCCAGAGGCTCCAGAAGCACACTGCAGCACTGGCAACTGTAACAGCAGAGGTGCAACCAGGGGAGCAGCTTCAGGGAAACGACAGTGCCTGGCTGGAAGCAGAGCTACTGGGGCTCAGCCAGGCGGATCTGTAGACAAGCCCCCAGCATCACTGCAGAGCGTGGACCCTTTGCCTCCCAGACCGGCAGTTCTGCTCACAGCAACACTCCAGTTGCCTGATGGGAGACTCCTCGAGGTTCCAATAACGATCGATTCGGGGAGCAACGCCGACTTCGTGGGACTGCAGTTCGTTAAGCAGCACAATATGGCGCTCCTGCCTGCAACGACGCCTCTAAACGTGGTCACGGTAGACGGCAGGAAGTTGCTGGGGGGGCAAGTGGTGCAGCAAACCCCTCCCATGATGATGCAGATTGGCAACCATCGAGAACTTATTAGTTTCAATGTCACCCACTTATCGGACACACCCATCGTGTTAGGCATGAGTTGGCTGGAGAGGCACAGTCCCGCGGTTGCGTGGTACCAGCGGCAGATCACCTTTTGTTCATCGTATTGTGCTCAGCATTGCTTTCAGACCGATCAGGGAGGAGAAGCCGAGCAGCAGTTGCATCTGGGTATGGTGCAAACAGTGCCTCACAAGTACCAGGACTTCTTGGAGGTTTTCTGTGAGAAGGAAGCTGACAAGTTGCCGCCTCACAGACCTTACGACTGCGCGATTGATTTAGTGCCAGGGGCGCGACTGCCTGCTGCCAAGCTGTACTCCATGTCGGAAGACGAGATGCAAGAGCTTCGGGAGTTCATAGACCATAACCTCAAGCGAGGTTTCATCCAGGAATCTAAAGCAGCGGGTGGCAGCCCTGTGTTCTTTGTGAAGAAGAAAAACACGCCCCAAAAAAGGCTTATAGTGGATTACAGGTTCATAAACAGCTTGACTAAGCCCAAAGCTTTCCCCATGCCCAAGATTGACGACCTTTTAGCGACCGTCAGGAGGGGCAAGATTTTCACCAAGCTGGACCTACGTGGAGCTTACAATCTCATCCGCATCCGGAAAGGAGATGAGTGGAAGACCGCCATGTTCACCCCTCTGGGCACATACGAATACAGAGTCATGCCTTTCGGTCTCCAAAATGGCAGCCACGTTTTTCAAGCATTTATGCACCACGTGCTAGCAGGTCTCCTCTACAAGAAGTGTGTCTGCTTTCTCGACGATATCCTGATTTTCTCGGAATCGCCGGAGGATCACGATAGGGACGTGCGGGAGGTCCTGCAGAGGCTGAAGGACCACAGGTTGTACGCCAAGTTGGAAAAATGCCAGTTTGATGTCAGAGAGGTTGATTTCCTTGGCTACAAGTTGTCCGACGAGGGACTGGCCATGGACAGGGCTAAGGTTCAAGCGCTGTTGGACTGGAAAAGCCCTCGAAATCGGAAAGAGGTCCAGAGGTTCATCGGCTTTGCCAATTTTTACCGCAAGTTTATTAAAGGCTTTGCGAACGCGACGGCGGCTATCACTGACACCCTCAGTTCCAAGAAGAAGAAGTTCGTCTGGACCGAACAAGCGGAGCGGTCCTTCCGGACGCTTAAAGGTCTTTTCGCCTCCGAAGAGCAGCTGCTCCACGTGAATCCCGGCAGACCCATGCGGGTAGAGACCGATGCGTCAGACAGAGCGGTTGGGGCCGTTCTTTTGCAAGAGGATTCACAAGGCAACTGGAGACCGGGTGCGTTCTACTCCCGGAAGCTCAGCAAGACGGAGCGCAATTATACCATATGGGACAGGGAGTTGTTGGCCATTCATGCAGCTTTCAAAGCGTGGCGACACTTCTTAATAGGAGCCAAGCACTCGGTGCAAGTCCGCACGGATCACAAGAACTTAGAGTATTGGCGGACGGCTAAGTTACAGACCCAGCGACACATGCGCTGGGCGGAGTTCTTTGCGGATTTCGACTTCAAAATAGAATACATCCCAGGAGACTCCAATGTTATTGCAGACGCGCTGTCCCGAAAGCCGCAATACTTGGAGGAAGCAGCTCCAATCGCAGCAAAGCACATTTTCGCACCGCAGGCGTGGACGTGCGCTACCATCGCAGTCGACCTGGACGCGGTGCGACGCGCGTTGCAAAGGGATCAGTTTGCACAGTCCAAGATGGAGGAGCTACGCGGAGGGTCGCGAGACAACGATGAGTTCCAATTGCAAGATGGACTTTTGACTCGTAAGGGTGCCCTTTACGTGCCCACCGACGATCTTCGAGCCAAGGTTCTGCAACAATTGCATGACGCCCCTAGTGCAGGCCATTTCGGCAAAGAGAAGACGATGGAGTTGGTGGCTAGAGACTTTTGGTGGCCCCAGATGAGAGGAGAGGTGGCGGACTACGTCGCCAGGTGTGATATCTGCCAGAGGTCCAAACCAGTGCACCAGAAGCAGGCGGGATTGCTAGAACCGCTGGAGACACCGCAGCAACCGTGGGAGAGGGTAGCGTTGGACTTTGTTACGGACCTGCCCAGCTCCAGAGGTAAGACGGCGGTGTTGGTGGTGGTGGACTTGTTCACCAAGATGGCGCATTTCATCCCTTGTGCCAAGGTGGCGACGGCAGAACAGACCGCAAAGCTCTTCATCGATCACGTCTTCAGAGTGCATGGACTTCCGCAGTCCGTCTTGTCCGACAGGGGGCGCCAGTTTGTTTCCACTTTCTGGCGAAAGCTTCTGGGCATCTTGCACGTCAAAATCAACCTGACATCGGCGAGACATCCACAAACCAACGGTCAAGCGGAGAGGGTCAACGCGATCATGCAGCAGTACCTGCGGTGCTACGCCAACCAGCGACCTGCGGCGTGGGTGGACTATCTGCCGATGGCTGAATTCGCCTACAACAACACGAAACACGCATCCACCGGGGTGACGCCTTTCTTCGCGAACAATGGCCGTCATCCCAGAACCTTCCCGAGATTTGCGGCACCAGGAGGGGGGGGGCCTCAAGATGCCGACCAGTTTGCAGCGGAGTTGCAAGAGGTGCACGAGGAGCTGCGGAGACATTTGGAGCTGGCAAAACAGGCGTATAAGGTGCAGGCCGATAAGCACAGGAGGGCGGGAGAGGACATCCAGATTGGGGACTGGGTGTGGTTAGCAGCCCACGCGATGCCGGCCAGGTCATTGGCCAAGAAGAAGTTAGGACACAGGCAGCTAGGGCCATATCAAGTTGAGGCTAAGATCAATCCGGTGGCTTTTCGTCTAGCCCTTCCGGAGGGTTCCAGGGTGCACCCGGTCTTTCATAGGTCGGTGCTCACTCCCTACAAAACCCCACACAGGTTTCAAGAGTCAGGAGCACTCCCAGAGCCACGTAGGAGGGCGCCTGAGGGGGGGGAATCGCCAAGACCAGAACCTCTTAACGAGGTCACAGAGATACTGGACTCGAGATGGGGGGAGGAGGGAGTTGAATATTTTCTAGCCAGGGAAGGCACTCCGGCCTCTGCCAATAGCTGGGTGCCGGGTTACGCGTTGGACGAACCCCTGTTGAAGGAGGAGTTCCATGCACTTTTTCCGCACAAGCCCATGCCCGAGGAGTATTTTGATGATTGGCTTTTCACGCCCACTTTGTCAGACAGCACGTTCGAGGGTTTCTCCTCACCCGAGGGCCATACGCTCGAAACAAGCCCGACCAGGGATCCGAGACTGGGGGGGGAGGAGACAGGCCCTTGTTGGTGGGTGGATCAGCCAAGGGAGGCATGGAGTCAGAGATGGATGGTAGGTCCTTGGCAGGCAGCGCCAGGAGAAGCAGTGATGGAGGAAGAGACTGTGATGTCTGTGGGTGGGGAACCCGAGTTCGAACACACATATACGGAGATGACAGAGGAGAACGTTGAAGTGGACAACTTGTATCCTGAACCGACCCCGGAAGAACCACGTTTTCCTCAACCTGCACCCGGCGAGCGGGAGGGGGGAAGGGGGGGCTTCGAGGGGGGGATGGATGTCAGGGTTTCTGGGAGAGAGGAGGAGATGACAGAGGAGACGGAGAGCGAGTGGGAGGAGGGGCAGAAGGATGAGGAAGAAGATGACGGAATTCTGAGGGAATCCACGAGTCTGAGCAGCGAGTCAGAGGATTCTCAAAAGGGGGTTACCTTAATCAAGCAAAAGGGAGGAGAAGGGAGAAGCGGAGAGGAGCCCAGTGGAAGACAGACGCAGCAAGAGGCGTCTCAGCCGGAACGGAGTAAAGGGGGTGGAGTCGTCAGCCTCTCGGAGGGAGCAGGATTAGGAGAGAACAGAGAAAGGGGGTTGGAGCAAGGTGTTCAGCCGGAAAGGGTGGAGAGCAGAACAAGGGGTGGTGTAGCGGTCGAAAGAAAGGTCAGCAGCAACGTACGCGCGCCAAGTTCAAACGTAGAGGCGCGCGGAAGTGGAGAGAGCTCAGGGGAGGAGCCCGGCCCTAAAGCCAGAAGGAGGGGGGAAGAGGCGGCAGAGGATTCAGCCTCAGGCGAGTCACGGAGAGAGGGAACCCAGGGGGGCAGGAAGACCCTGCGGAAAAGAAAGGAGAGGAAGAGGTGGTCTAGAGCCAGGCTATTAAGTTGGTGTGGAAGAGGGGAGGAGTCAGAGGGGACTTCAGCGGTCTAACGTGACAGACGTACGGCCACGATGCTGAACTGTACGAGAAGCAGAAATCTTCAATAAACTTTTCCTGTAAATAAACTGCAACGGAGTGAGGTCTCTTGTGAGCTGGGACCCGTCCTGGGTGGCCGTGACAGGCATGATGTATGTTTTTAAATTGTTTTTGCTTTGTTTTGTTTAGTTTAATGTGTTAAGGTTGTGTTTTGTATTGTTTATATATTGTATCTTTTTATTCTTCTTTTTTCTTTTGTCTTTTCTCTTCGTCTTTTCTCATCTTTTTCTTTTTCTTTTTGTAAGGTTCAAAAGTAAGAAATATTATTTTAAAAAAAACAGATAACTGCTTGAGAGGGCTTACCAAGGCACTTGACACCATCGCGCCGATAACCCTTGTTGCATTTCTTGCAGCGGGAAGGCCCAGCTCCCATGCAGCCAATGCAGGCCTTGGCACAATCTGAACAGAAAAGGAAAGGCAGGATTAAGAGGCAGGTCTGGAAACTGGATGCGGACAAGAAACGCTAAAGTTCTGTTGGTGAAGGTTTCCAAATGGGCTTTGTTCTCAAGCCCTTGCTGCTCATATTTCTCCTCCTTCTCCACCCCAGCAAAAGAGTGATTGGTCCAACCTGGAATATATATTTTTATTTTGTCCAGGAAGGGGGTTGGGTGGAGGAACAGGGTACAGTGCTATAAATTATTCTGCAGAGCCGAGTGACTTGTCTAAGGGGGCTCTTACCTCGGCACTCGTAGGACCCCTCGGTGTTGACGCAAAACTGGTTGGCCCGGCAGTGTGCCATGTCTGTGCCACATTCATCTATGTCTGTGTGGGACAAAGAGAGATCTGTCAACCCAGGGCTCATGCAGAGCAGTTTCTGTTCTCTCCCCATGTGGGAATCATCTTCCTTCCCCCCCACAATAATCAGCACCACCCTGCAAGGTAAAGGGACCCCTGACCGTTAGGTCCAGTCGCGGATGACTCTGGGGTTGCGGCGCTCATCTTGCTTTATTGGCCGAGGGAGCCAGTGAACAGCTTCCGGGTCATGTGGCGAACCAGAGCAGCGCACAGAAACGCTGTTTACCTTCCCGCCAGAGCGGTACGTTTTTATCGACTTGCACTTTGACATGCTTTTGAACTGCTAGGTGGGCAGGAGCAGGGACTGAGCAACAGGAGCTCACCCTGTCGCAGGGATTCGAACCGCCAACCTTCTGATTGGCAAGTCCTAGGCTCTGTGGTTTAACCCACAGTGCCACCCGTGTCCCTGCAAGGTACCTATATCCAAAATACACAGTACCTCAAATCCTTTTTCACTGGTTGCTAAGCAACCATGGATTCTTTCCGGCCTAGTCCCACAAACTCACCAATGCACCTTCGGTCATGAAGCATCCAGCCCCTCTTGCAGCGCAGGCAGCTTGAATCTTCGGGGCCTGAACAGCGTCCGCAGGCCCGGTAGCACTCTGAGAGGGGAAGAGAGCCTAGTGTGTAGGGCGGAAGAGGAAAAAGCTCCCCATCTTTCCAAGCCCAGGCTAGAGTAATAGCACACGAAGGACTGATAAGAACTACGGAAGGGGACTGTTGTGAGTAAGGAAGGGAGACATTACTCCCCAGCATAGGGGGCCTACACAGCACTTCAACACCCTCAGGCCTAAGATGATAAGGGAAGGAGGAATAGGAGGAGGTAAACAGGAAACGCAGGCACCACTCAACCCAATACAGTGGTGAGGAACGTAAAATCATGTCTGTGACACTTCCGCTTTTGGAAGGGCAGTAGCTCAGTGGTAAAGCCATCTGCCTGGGATGCAGAAGGCCCCAGATTCCATTGCAGGCATGGTTCTCTACCTGCAACCTCAGAGAGCTGCTGCCAGCCAGTGTAGACAATACTGAGGCACATGGTCCATTGGTCTGACTTTGTATAAAGGCAGCTCGCTATGTGTTTCACTTAATTCAGCCCAGGTTGAAAATATTCCATCGGTAAGAGTGGCGACCGTACCTACAGACAGGGCCAGTGTTTAGCCAATTAATACCAGTTTTAGGAAACAGGGCTCAAGGAGGCCAGGTGGTACGGTGGTAACAAGGATTCAGACCCAGCCTCAAGGGCTCAGGTTTAACATCTGGCTCATTCACCTAAAAAGATCAAATGGGGGAAAGATACCTCTCTGCCTCAAGCTCTGGAGTCACTGCCAGACAGATTAGACAGGACTCCAGATGTTGGACTACAACTCCCATGATTCTTGACTACTGTTGCTGGCTGAGGCTGATGGGAGTTGTAGTTCGGCAACATCTGGAGGATGCCACGTTGACTACCCCTGGGCTAGATAAACGGACAGTCTGACCTGGAATGAAGCAGACTCCTGTGTTCCTAAATATTGATAAATAATAATATAGTGCAACATATTACCATATTGCCTTATTTAGAGTATGTGTACATCCCTGGGGATGCCAGGGGAGCTTATATAACAGCTTATATAACAGATAGATGGATAAAAAAGGTAAAGAGACCCATGAACATTAGGTCCAGTCGTGACCGACTCTGGGGTTGCAGCGCTCATCTTGCTTTATTGGCCGAGGGAGCTGGCGTACAGCTTCCGGGTCATGTGGCCAGCATGACTAAGCCGCTTCTGGCAAACCAGAGCAGCGCACGGAAACACTGTTTAGCTTCCTGCAGGAGTGGTACCTATTTATCTACTTGTACTTTGACGTGCTTTCGAACTGCTAGGTTGGCAGGAGCTGGGACCGAGCAACGCGAGCTCACTCCGTCACGGGGATTTGAACCGCCGACCTTCTGATCGGCAAGTCCTAGGCTCTGTGGTTTAACCCACAGCGCCACTTGCGCCCCGATAGATGGATACAGTGATGTTTATACGTTTTATTTGACGGAATATTGTGGAGATTTCCGGAACCTCATTGCACCACAGACAGGGCGAAGCTCAGGAACAGTGTGGTTGTGAGTATTCAAGGGAAACAAGAAAGGAAGGGGGTGGCAGGAAGGGAAGTCACTAACCAGCACTAGCCAGCACGGGCAGCAGAGCTTACATCTCCAGACCCTGCCCCCAGTCTAGCAAAGCATGGGCACTCTACATACCCGCACATACCAGGTGGCTGTCGTTGCGAGAAGCTTCGTAGTAGCCATCTCCACATTCGGAACAGAAGGGGCCACCGTAACCCGTCTGGCACATGCACAGGCCGGTGCCCCTGCGTGTGCCATCACCGTCGCACTGCCCATACCCGCTGCAAGGCTTCTGGGCACCCCCAGGGCAGGCTGCGGAGAGATGTGAGTAAATGCTGGGGTTCAGCAGTCGCTTGACCTTAAATGGCAACGCGCAGACCGCCGGATTCAGCACACGACCCCATTCAATACGCATTTACTCTGGAACGGTAACAATTCTGTATCTGTCTCTGTTCAAGGGCCCCAGCTGCCCACATACTCCACCACTTCCCTTAGAATCATAGACTGTAGTCGGAAGGGACCTTGAGGGTCACCTAGTACAACCCCCTACAGTGAAGGAATATTTTGCCCAATGGGGGACTTGAACCCACAGCCCTGAGATTAAGAGTTTCGTGCTCTACCAACTGAGCTATCCCTCAATCCCAAGAAGTGGACAACATGATTAACAATCGCTGGATTCCATCAACCAGCCACACTTTCTGGGGGGCTGATAATCCTAAATGCACCTTTCCCACCCCGACCTGGCCACAGTGATCCATGTGACAGTCACCTCCAGGCTTGACTACTGTAATTCGCTCTACGCGGGGCTGCCCTTGAAGCTGTCCCAGAAACTCCAGCGGGTGCAGAATGCTGCAGCGAGGCTCCTCACGGGGTCTCTGCCATGGGAGCATATTCACCCGGTGCTTTTCCAATTTGATTCCCTCCCCTTCTTTCTTTTTTCTTTTCCTTTCTCCTCCTGAGATGAGGCTACATTTTAATGTTTCAATATTTTAATGCTGTATTTTAATTTTGTTTTTAAGTTGTATTCATTCAACTTATTTTTATTATTTCTTGTTAGCCGCCCTGAGCTCGGCCTTGGCTGGAGAGGGCGGGGTATAATTAAAAATTATTATTATTAGTTCAGTGATGGCGAACCTTTTAGAGACAGAGTGCCCAAACTGCAACCCAAAACCCACTTATTTATCGCAGAGTGCCAACATGGCAATTTAACCTGTATATTTCATTTCTTCTGTGTGTTTCACGTTTCTTCTTCATGACTGCTGTTTTAATACAGTGGTACCTCGCAAGACGAAATTAATTCATTCTGCGAGTTTTTTCATCTTGCGAATTTTTCGTCTTGCAAAGCACGGATTCCCATAGGAATTGAAAATCAAACTTGTAAGACGTTTTCGTCTTGCGAAGCAAGCCCATAGGGAAATTCGTCTTGCGAAGCAACTCAAAAAACGAAAAACTCTTTCATCTTGCGAGTTTTTCGTCTTACGAGGCATTCGTCTTGCGAGCTACCACTGTAAATAATTCTTCATAAAGTTACTGCACTACATTCTTCATTAAATTATATTTCCATTGATATATAATTTTATGGCATAACTCAGCTGAGCTGCCCGCTCCCACTCCTACTTGTGTGCATCTGAGAGCCCCTGGAGCGCTTGGCTGCCTTCAGGCGGTGCAGGGGCTCTCAGATGCAGTTTCCGGGCTGCCTCCACGTTCCCCAACCCCAGCACCTATTCAGTCTGGCTGCCTTCATGGCGTTGCAGGGGAACTGATGCAGAGGTGGGGGCCCCTTTAAACGTCTCCCTTGAGGGGACTGCAGCCACGAACCCCTCAACGGAAAGTGTGACGGAGCCTGCACCTTCCCAGCTGAGCAGCCCTGATCCAGCTCCTGTTCCTGTGCAAGCAGCAATGCTGCCTAGTGGAGCAGCCTGATCCCACTCCTACTTGCCTGCAAGCAGGAGTGGAGGCAGGGATCTCTCAGAAATGGAGCAGGCGGGGGTGGGAGGGCAGCGACATCCCTTGCTTGCTCACCACAGTACCAGGGCTACAGGCTTTGGATGTGCGCCATCCCTCCTTCTCCTCTCCCACCCCCAGCGCAGAAACTATGGCCCTGCTGGGGCGACGGCATGTGCCCACAGAGAGCGTTACGAAAGAGCTATGCAGCCTTGCTGAGAAATGAGAGCACTGGAAGGCAGAGGTTGGGTTAGCCCTGTTAGAATTCCTGCTCCATGATTGCATTCATGGGATTGTTGTCTATCACATGACGGTATACGTTTTGACTCCACAAAGTGGGAAGTGATGAAGACAGGATGTTTGTGTTACTGTGTTCCGTGAAGTGGGACTGTTGTCCTTTGTTCTTTTCTCTTTGCTGTCTGATGCTAGAGAGAGAGGGAGCCATGTTGCAGTGCTCCGTGTGTGTTTATATGTAAATAAAGTAGATTAGCCAAAATGCTGAGGTCTGTCACGCAAGCTGCGAAGACTCTGCGGATCCCTAAGTGTGCTGATGTCTGTTGGCATTGGTCGCTGTGATGTTTGGGCTGAAGAAAGCTTTTGAAGCTCCCTAACGAACGACCAGGAGGGAGAGAACATGCCTGTGGGGCATGTGTCTCTATCAGGGTCCTACTCAAGTGTAGGATGAGCTCCTAACACTGAGTGCCTTCTCTGGCATGCGTGCCACAGGTTCGCCACCACTGACCTAGCTTTTTAGGAAAAAGAAGACTCTCCCCCCCCCCTTTCCCATCCATCAGTCTTTCACAATAAAGTACCTCGGGACAAGTCCTCTTTGGCTATGGAGGGCTGATTTGGAAAGAAGCCACTCCCAGCAAACCAGCCAAAGAAATATCCCACAGCGCAAACGAGTGTCTTTGAGTGACCCCCAATAGGGAACTGAGGCATCCAGCATATAAACTCAGAGGTCACACCTACTCCATACATTGAAAGCGCTATTGCACCACTTGATGGAGAATCCTGGGAACTGTAGTTTGTTAACGGTGCTGGGAGTCGTAGCTCTGTGATATCAGCACCTGGACCAAACTACAGTTCCCAGGGCTGTAAAAAGACTAATTGTAAGGTAAAGGTAAAGGTACCCCTGCCCGTATGGGCCACTCGTGACCGACTCTAGGGTTGCGCGCCCATCTCACTTAAGAGGCCGGGGGCCAGCGCTGTCCGAAGACACTTCCGGGTCACGTGGCCAGCGTGACGAAGCTGCTCTGGTGAGCCTGCACCAGCGGAGCACACGGAAACGCTGTTTACCTTCCCGCTATAAAGCGGTACCTATTTATCTACTTGCACTTAAGGGTGCTTTCGAACTGCTAGGTGGGCAGGAGCTGGGACCGAATGACGGGAGCTCACCCCATGGCAGGGATTCGAACCGCCGACCATACGATCGGCAAGTCCTAGGCGCTGAAGTTTTACCCACAGCGCCAACCGCGTAAAAAGACTGATTGTAAATGACTGCAAAAGTGGTATCAGAGTGAGTTTGAGGTACATGGCACTGATCACTCATCATCGCAACAACACAGGAAGCCACACAGCACCACTTACTGTGGCAGTCAGGGCCGTAAGTGCCGGGAGGGCAGCAGAGTTTCAGCGCATCCATGCAGAGCCACTGGAAAAAGTCAGGGTGCTGTTGCTGCCTGGGGAAAAGAGAGCCTCTGTTACTGCCCTGGTCCCATGCTGGGACTTATTTATACCACAGGCCCTGCACAGCTCTTCCACTGCGCTCGAGAATGGAGCAGCCAGAAATAGGCAGGAAAGACCCCCTCGGAAGAGATGTTCTATCAGGCAAGGATAGAGACACCTGTGGCCTTCCTGTTGTTGCTGGACTCCAACTCCCATCAGGCCCAGTCAACAGGGAGGTAGTTCAACCACACCTGGGGGGGCCACACATTCCCCATCCCTGGCCTATAGCTACAAACATACTGAGCACGGAACCAGAAGCGGGTCCTGGGATGCGTAAGGAAACATTCCATGATGGAAATTCTTGCTCTTTCCCACTCACTCATGGAACCACCAATGCTCCACATGGTCTTCTCCCTGCTCCAACAGCTGGTGGCATGCAAAGTCTGATGTGGCGCACACACCCTCCAAGACTTCCAGCAGGCGGGTCTCACTGAAAGGAGGGAAAGAGGCCGCGTGAACATCAAGGCAGCTGGGAAAACCAAAGCAGTCCCTCCACCAGCGTTACAAAGTCTGCCCTCTCTGCTTCCCCTGCTAACCAGTCTCCTGCCCAATCGACCATTTGTAAACCTCTGTCCCTCTTTTGACCAGCAAAGTCTGGCTGGCCCTATCTTCTTCTCAAAACTCCACCAGGAGAGCTTGCGTTTACTCTGCTCAAGCAGCCAGTCCCTAAGGAGTTCCCTTTTGCCCCCCTGAGTAAAGTCAGGAGGTGGCAATATGGCCGACAAGCCACCCTGGGGAGCTCGTGGGCGACAGCTGCGCTATCATGGAATAAACAGGCAAGATGTTTGTCAGGGCTGACAACATTTCCTTCTCTAATCCGTATAATCCTGAGGGCTAGTAACTTGCTTTTAACAAACATCAGTTTCAGCCGGAGTTTTCCGTCCCCCGCTTAATTCTGCAGCAGAGGTCACAGACTACATTTAATGGCGCCATCTTGGCCATGCTGATTTTTCTGAGCTCTTTCATGATCAGGATTATTAGTGAAGGTTTGCCATCCCCCACCCCACCCCTCCCATCAAGGCAGCAGCATCTCACCAACGGCCTGGTCCAGCCCAGACCTCAGGTCACCTGTTTGCATATTTTGCAAGCTTCTCTTCTTCCCAGGCTGTGTTCCCGCCCCCGAAGTTCTCTCGCTGTGTCCGCTCCAGACCCTGGGAAAGCAGGAGAAGGCTCACAGCAATCCCAAAACTAATTTTCTTGTCTCCCCTTCCCCCAGCAACCCTTTCACCCCACAACCTGCATGCAGCAACCCACACAGCCTCGATCTTTAAAACACAGGCTCACCAAGTCCCTCTGCTTGAACCCCCACCCCATCTCTGTCTTTCTGTCTTCCTCTTGCTCCAGTCCTAGCCCTCCTAGGAGACAGGAGCTCAGGGGCTAGGCTAGAGACCGCGTAGCATCCCATCTCAAAATGCTTGCAAGTCCCTACTTTGTGCAAGAGCCGTCACACACCAAACCGAAATGCTCTTTCAAGCCTCCCACCTTATTGAAGTTGCTGGCCAGGTCGCGGCACGTCTGGCAGGGCTCTTGCTGCGAAGGGCTCCCGCTTCGAACCCTGAGGAGCAGCAAGAGAAGCGGGAGCCAAGCAGACGCCATCTTCTTCCAGGGCAAAGCCATCTTCAGGAGGGCAGGGACCAGGCTGGAAGAAAGGAGGAGGAGCCTTCAAGTGGGTGGTCCTGTTGGAAAAGCTTGCAAATCTCACTGGCAATGCCAGGATGTGAAATCTCCACCCACCCCCTTCCTGCGATAGAAGCTGATTATTCTGATTTTTCATTTCTTTTTCAATATTTACCCTCTGCAGTGAATTACTAACACTGAACACTCGTTGCTTTTTCTTCAGCGATGGAGTCGGGCTGCAAAAGCGCCATACATTTAAACTCTCCCAAGAATCCTGGGAATTGAAGTTTAAGGGCGCTGGGAACCATAGTGCCATGAGGGGGGTAAACTACAGTTCCCAGGGCTCTAGGGAGAAAGTCATGCATACTTAACTAACTGAGGTTTTGCCTCCCCCAACATAAAGCCTTCCCTCCCACCATTAATCCTGGCTACACTCAAGAAGTCATCTGCTTTAAATGAATGGCGTGCATGCCATTAGATGGGTTGCTTGCTGGCTCTTGCTTCCGGGAAGCCTTCAGCTAGAAGTTGGGGTGCCCTAGCTTTGGATCCCCTTCATTGGGGCCAGGACAAGATGAGCCACAAGATCCCCTCCAACTCTTAGGATTTTATGGGTTGAAGCCTACCCAGAAACTGCGTGACGACTCAGAAACCTTGCCGAATGGCCCACAATGCATCTGGGCTGCCTGGCTAGGCCTTTCTCTGTAGCAGCCAGCACAGTCGCAGAAACCTGTCTTTGCCACCTGTCTGAGAGACCTTCACAATTGGGGGCTGGGAGAGGGGCTGTGAAGCACCAGGAAGACCACCGTACGTGGCAGCCATCTTGCCGTCTCGCAAGCTGAGCAGGCATGTTGTGCAGTGGGGAAAAAGTGCCTCCAGGCTAGTTGTTGCAGAGGAGAGCAGGCCCCCAGCCAGCACCGGATATTGGAAATTCAGATCCCAGGGACTGACGCCAGCTTCCGAAGCTGTTTCCAGGATGCGAGCGAAGGAATCTCTGCCTAAAAATAAAGGCCTGAAACGGATCCTCGTAGCTGTCAAAGTGCTCTCACCGCTAAATAAAGCCAGGAGGAGGAAGATGTGATTATTCCCCTCTGCAGCACTGGTAGATCCCAGCCTAGAGCTCAGGATACGAAAAATGGCAAGCTACAGGCTTGCGGGATCTACTCTCTACCGCCTGGAATTGTGGGATTCCATGCTATGCCAACTCGGAATACAGCCACTGAAGTTAATGAGCACAGCGAACTTAGGTTCATTCATTACAGCCCTTACGATGTCAACAGTTGGTTAAAGCGTGGTGCTGATAATGCCAAGGTTGCAGGTTCGAATAGGACAGCTGCATTTCCCTGCATTGCAAGGGGTTGGACTAGAAGGTGCTTAGGGTCCCAACTCTACAATTCTATGATTTCTATGAATCAGAACGAGATACAAAATAGTGGGCCCAGGGTGCACGTATGGAGGACAATGGTCCTTCATTGTTAAATTGCTCTGGGCAGGAGAGAAGAATCAGGGTTAGGCCTTTCCCAATATGATGCCTTCCACGTGCGCTTGGACTCCAAATCTCATCTACCCTGACAGCTGGCCATGAAGCCTGGACTGGTGGAAGTTGGAATCCAAAACATATATAGGCTTGAAATCACGAAATAACATTTTATCTGCTTTCAAGAGCCTTACTCTGGCCAGGAGCCTGAACATTTTTACCTCAGGGAGTTTCACGGTACAGAACCTGATGCTCTTAGACGAACAAATGGTCTCCTCTACATTTATTTTTATTTATTAAATTTATTGGTCACTATTTTAAAAACCAAGGTAACTCAAAGTGACTTACCATAAATAATCAAACAATTACATACATTGAAACTGGCATAAAAGGGAAAATGGGAGAAAAATAAAAAAAGACAATCCTATTTTCGGTGGCCACAGATAAGATTAAGAGCCTGGCAAAAAATGATTTTTTTTTTTACCTGGCAGCTGGCGCTATGTAATGAAGGTGCCAGAACCACCCTGGGGAAAGCATTCTGCAATCAGGGAGCCAACACTGAAAAGGCCTGTTCTCATGTTGCCACCCTCCAGGCACATGAAAAGGGGCCTCAGATGGTATCAATAGTAAAGATTTTCTAAATGAAATAAATCCTGGGCAACAGGCCACTGTGAACTGCTTCTCCCCAAGCATCATTTGAATTCCAAGCTAATAACAAGGAGCAAATCTGTGGATTGTGCTTCAACCAGTGGCATAGCGTGGGTTGTCAGCACCCGGGGCAAGGCAAGTAATTTGCGCCCCCTAACCCGTGGATTTGCGCCCCCTAACCTGTGGATTTGCGCCCCCTAACCATAACATAACCCTAACCCCCAGATGTTGCGCCCGGCCCCCCCCTGCACCCCCCACGCTACGCCACTGGCTTCAACTCTGTTTTTCGAGAATCTGAGCATTCCTGCGGCGCGAGCTAGATCAGGAGTTTTGTTATCCCTTGCTACATGTGCATCATCTCAAGCCCTCTCAGGGAAGATAGAAATATATTATTATTATTATTATTATTATTATTATTAACCCACGCTAAGGTCCCAGGGCGGGTAGTTCTGCATAACTATGCAGTTATTAGCATACAAAACTCAGCCCTCCAGATATTTTTGGCCTACAACTCCCATGATCCCTAGCAGGACCAGTGGTCAGGGATGATGAGAATTGCTATAGAAGAGAAGGGAAAACCCAGGAGCGCCCAGCCCACATTTGATGGAGAAACCAACCCCAGTCTGGCGACCCATAGATCCTGGGTGGAGCCACCTATTAAGAGTGAACTCCATCTTGCAGCCTGCACTAATCCTCACACTGCACAACCATTATTTGGGATTAATTTATGCAGAATGAAAACCATAACCCGCTAGGCTTCGCAGTTTATTGAAGCGAGTTAGAACAGCCATTCACCCGACGTAGGAGCCAACTCCTAGGGGCCGGGGCCCCCACAAAGTTGGTGGGCATTCCCATTCAAATGATGGATGGGTGTCTGTCTGTGTACTGTGTCATGTGATCGATTATGCTGGTCAGGGCTTACTTGGCCCCCCACAAATTATTTATTTTTCCAAGTTGGCACCCCTAGCACCTGATTTCCGCCATCCTGACTGACTGTCCAACGCCTGGTTTGAATTTAGCAAAATCCTGCCATTCATCGCGTGCGGCACTTCTGCACGCAGGGCAATCCGTCGCGCGCTTGCTGGGGAGCAAGTCCGCAATAAATGGGATTTATTTGCAAAAACAAGCACCGGCCGCATCTAACCGGGGATCGCGATTTATGGAGGGAGCAGCATGGGACCCTGGCTAGGCCTGTGGCCCGGACCCACCCACGAAGGCCTTAGAGAGTGAGAGACGGTGGCTCTGACCTCTCCTGCAGGCGACGGTGCGCCCTAAGGCGGAGAGGAGAGCCTGCAGACGGACCGGAGGGTGGGGAAGCGCGCGATGCCCACCCATTCTCCACTCCCCGCGGGGGAAAGGACCTGTTCGTTCCGATCTCCCCCACCCGCGTCCGGGGCACCTACCTTCCCTCGCCCCCGCTCGCCCTTCCGGGGAGCCTGCGCGGGCCGGCAGGGGCGAGGCCGGCGGGGAGCAGCGCCCACTTTTGCGCACGGGGCTGCTTGCAGCAACCGAGGCTGGGAGCGGCGAAGTACACCTCCGCCTGCCCAATGGACCTCGGTCAGCTGGCCGGGACCGCCTCTCCGCCAATGGCATCGGGATGTGTGCGGTTACATCATCCCGATCTCCTCGCGAGTTGCCAATCGGCGAGCTCCGTCCCCGCCGCCCCGCCGAGGAGCACCTGTCAGGGCGCGTAAAGGCGCAGCTCGGCCCCAGGATGCGGCTCCGAGGAGGGGCGAGAGGCTGGGCTGCAAACGGCTGAGCGCTGCGCCTCTGCAGCAGAATCGCAGAAGGGAAGGTGCTGCTGCTGCTGCGCAGCGTGGCCCAGTTGTTGTTTCTCCAAAGCAGATCTCGGGCGGTCCTGGACGAGACCAGATCCCATCCTCCGTCTAACCTCAGGCGTAAAATGTCTGACAAACGGACGGGATATCCGTGGCGGGGGTGCGCGGGGCAGTGGCGTAGCGTGGGGGGTGCAGGGGGGGCCGGCTGCACCGGGCGCAACATCTGGGGGTTAGGGTTAGGGGGCGCAAATCCACGGTTAGGGGGTACAAATTACTTGCCTTGCCCCGGGTGCTGACAACCCACGCTACGCCACTGGCGCGGGGAGACGAGTTTTCTGACAAAACCCGTGACTTCGTGCACGCCATACATTGAAAGCATATTCCCCCAGCCCAGAGAATCCTGGTAAGTGTAGCTTAAAGGTGCTGGGAATTGTAGCACCATGAGGGGTATACTAAGGTTCCTGGGTTTTGGGGGCGCACACACAGTGTATGCAGCCTTAGTATTTTGAGCCCCAAAGAACACTGGGAAATTCCCCTAAACATATTCCCCAATAGACATTTGCTGCATTTAATGACAGGTGTTTCTATAATATTTTATATACAGTGGTACCTCGGGTCATATATGCTTCAGGTTACATACGCTTCAGGTTACAGACTCCGCTAACCCAGAAATACAGTGGTACCTCGGGTTACATACGCTTTAGGTTACATATGCTTCAGGTTACAGACTTCGCTAACCCAGAAATATTACCTCAGGTTAAGAACTTTTGCTTCAGGATTAGAACAGAAATTGTGCTCTGGTGGCGCGGCAGCAGCAGGAGGCCCCATTAGCTAAAGTGGTGCTTCAGGTTAAGAACAGTTTCAGGTTAAGAACGGACCTCCGGAACAAATTAAGTACTTAACCCAAGGTACCACTGTACAGCCGATAAGGATTTCACAGTGCTTTGTGATTTTGCCAAATCTTGCAACTGTGAAAACATAGACAGGTCAGGGCAGGATGGAGGGGAGATGAGCTTCATTGTGAAATCAGAATTTAAGTTTCAGTGCTGGAAAACACTTTGTTACAGTGTGATGGATATTTTAGGGAAGTGAGTTTGTTGTGCAAGGCCAGCCAGTAAACTATAATTTACGCAACCTGAAAGCACCCCCCGGTCAGCCACTGTGGGGAAGAGGACACTAAACTAGGTGGACCTGTTGTCTTGTCAAACGGGTGTTGTGTTCTGCAGGGCAGCAAGGCAAGGCCTAACCGGGGTGTGAAACAATGCAAATTGGACAAGGTTCAGATGGGATGCTAGACAGGGCTCTGGAGAACATAGAATTCTGAAGCTGCATTATTAAATCACCAGTTTATTGACTCAACAACGCCGGATGTGGGGGAGCCCAAAAGAGTCCCATAGTGCCGGCCACCCCCAAAAGAACTGGCAAGATCCAGTTTGCATGCTGTAGCCCTTCCAGTAACCTGAGCCCGGAAGCTGCCTGCTACTTCCACTCTAGTTTGGAAGCAGGTCAAAAAGATATTTGCATGCAATTATGACTACAACATATAGCATGTTTCTTTGTGATTAATTTGCTCACTGTGCCAGCAGCTGCTCAGAAGAAATAGAGGAAGATAGAGGAACAGAAGGGGAAGAAGACATGGATGATAGGGCATTTATTTATTTAGTTTAAAAAGTGATATCCAACCTATTTTTCAGAAGATTAAGGTGGCTTTTTTGAAAAACAACAACAACAATAAAAAACAACAACCACAAAAACAACCCCACAGTTCAAGCATGGTCTGTTTCCTGATGGACAAAGTCCCAGCTTGGTGCCTGTTATATATTTTGGGGCTATTATTATTTGAATTTGAACTTGAATTTGAATGCCACCTTTCATCCAAAGATCCTGGGGCGGTTCACAACAGGAAAATACAAATGAGAACACAAAATACATACTAAAACAAAAGCAAACCTTCTCACCAAGACATTTAAAAAGTCATAGATTGTTAATCAGCCCAAGGACTGGTTTTGGAGAAATGTTCTCGCCTGGTGCCTAAAGATATGTAGTGAAGGCTCCAGGCGAACCTCCCTGGGGAGAGCATTCCACAAACGAGGAGCCATCACGGAAAAGGCCTCTTCTCGTGTTGCCACCTTCCAGACCAAAGAAGGGCCTCAGATTATAATCGCCGGGGCTGGATTGGTTCATTTGGAGAGAGGTGGTCCAGTATTTTGATGCAATTGCCTTTCAAAAATAATTGCAAATGTAATTTTATATGGACTACAACTCCTATCAGCTTCAGCCAGCATGGCCAGTGGTCAGGGATTATGGGAGTTGGACTCCAACATCTGGAGGGTAGCAGGTTGAGGAAAGCTACCCTAGAGAATGAAATATACTTCCCCCCTCCCAAAAAAAGAATATAATATTGCTTAAATAGATATCCCACAACTGAGAACCTACAGTGGAAAGTCTTGCCTTAATGTGTTTACGTTCCACTCTTTGGCTCAGATAAAACGCATACTGGTAGGGATTAGAGAAAAGTTTAGGGTTTTTCTAGATGCTGTTCCCTAAAAAAGACCCTCCCACTTTAAAAAACATCATCCTTCTCATCGTATTGAGTGAAGCTCAGCAGCTATCTCACCATTAAGTCCAGTTAGGAATCTTAAGGACACGTCATGCTGAATTGGGCTAGGGGCCAAATATGTGTTTTGTTTTCTCGTTTTGCATTTCTCTGTTGTGAACCGCCCTGGGATGAAGGGTGATGCACAAATCTAATAAATAATAAATATAAAAAATCTTCTGTTTCCAGAAGCAACCAGCCAATCAGATGCCTCTCAAGCAAGAATGGGGAATGTTAGACTTTGACTTCCATCAGCCCCAGCCAGATTGGCCAATGGTCAGAGAAGATGGGAAGCTAAGAACATCTGGAGGCTCCCAGCTCCCCCTACTCTATGGGTTCCTAACCAGAGCATGAAAGCAACAGGCACCCATGTTGGTTGCCCTTCGTATACGGTACTTGCCCGTATAGATGAGATTCCTCCGTTCTTGCAAGCATGGTAAATATTCAGTAGTTGCACACTTGGTAGCAAAATGTCAGGATCTTTCCAAACAAGCTAATACACACACATCTTGCACTCCACAGGGATACACCTATCCACTTCACTGCTGTGCCCAAATGCATCCGTTCACATGGTCCAGCTATCCACGGCTACTGGGAGCAGGCTGGCCAGTGATGGATCAACACGGAGCCTTCATGTCCATGCATTCCGCTTAACTTCCTGGAACCACACAGGGCCCCCAACGCAGCCAACTTCTGAAAGCTTTTCCTCTCAGGACTCTACGGAAGGGTGAATGCTGGCCCCCGTCAGCTGTGTGTCGTCAGACTGGGGAGGCAGCAGTGGTGGATAACGCCAGCTTGGCTCCTTTTCCCGGCAGTCCCTCACCGCATCCTCCAGACTCTTGCCGATCCACACCGCGTGTCTCCTGAGGCTGTTCCTCTTCTCCTGGCCCACATCGGGGCCAGCCAGCGCTAGCAGGAAGTTGAAGAGCTGCGACGGCAGAGAGTAGACAGGTGCCGAACGGAAAAGCGCAGGGATCTGGTCTGCAGGGAAGAGCTCCTCAAAGCAGGCGACCATATACCGGTCCCTGGATTTCCCAGCCAGGAAGTCTGGCAGGATGCAGTTCAGAGAGGCCAAGAAAGTGCTGTCAGGCTTGGTGGCCGGCAGTCTGTCTTGATGCTCCCAACCCAGCCACTCCGAACAAGCAGCTCTGGCGCCGCGGGAAAAAAGCAGCACCACGGCTCCGCCTTCTTGCAGGACTCGGTGCCGCTGAGCATGGAGCCACTGCATGGGCCCCAGGGATCTCAGCTCCCCACGGCTCCACAGCTCCAGGGATACAGTCAGCTGTAGCCGAGCCAGTGCGCCAGCCAGGGTGCCCACCAGGCGCTCAAAGCTAGCATGGTCGGGAGAATAGAGAACGAGGATGTGCTGTCCCCGAAGCGCTCCTGGCAGAGAAGAAAGAGAGAGGGCGTTTGTCCATGTCTTGGTCTTCCGTAGATAATGATCAGCCACTCGTGCACCTTGCCATTCCAAAGCTCAGTATGTCCAAGGCCAAACTTCTCATCCTAACTCTCAAGCAATCGTCAAACGCTCTCTTTTTCTATTGGAGAATGCGGCCCTCCAGAACTCTTATCTATGGCCCTCGGGACTCTCCTCTCTCTGGCCCTACCATGAGCCTTCCTGGAATTCTATTGGGTGTTCCCACAACAAATATTAATTAACAGTGGTGCATCGGGTTACATACTCTTCAGGTTACATATGCTTCAGGTTACAGACTCCGCTAACCCAGAAATTCGGACCTCCGGAACGAATTAAGTACTTAACCCGAGAGACCACTGTACTTAGTAAATTGCACAACCACTTATCACTGCTCTCGTGAAGGGTGACTGGGCTGACTCTGCAAACATAACAACTCTAGGTGAATTGTTGCAGGCTGCACCTTTCGCATTTAATTGCCGTTCAACAAAACTTTGAACTATTGTTTCTTTCCTTCTCTACCCATGTGTGATAACACCAGCTGAGAATAACACTTTGTGCATCTGACAAAGTGGACTCTAATCCATGAAAGCTGACGCCAAACTGTATTTGCTAGTCTTTACATGCTACGAAACCCTTTGTTGTCTTACCTCCAGAACTGTAATCTTCTTTCAGGATCCTGAGCCATCCTGTGGGATGGGGGGGAAAGGGATGTCAGAGAGAGCTCTTCAATCAAGAGGACAGGCAGGCATGAAAAGAAAACACCCTGCTGAGGAAATGTAAAGAAACTGAAGGAACGTTCTTTCACCTCTGGTGGACCTGCCCTAGAGTTAAGGCTTTCTGGGAAATGATATATAACGAGTTGAAAAGGGTATTTAAGTATACCTTCCCTAAGAAAGCAGAGGCCTTTCTTTTGGGCATCGTCGGCCAGAGGGTGTTAAAGAAGGACCGAACATTTTTTATGTATGCAACAACAGCAGCAAGGATACTTGTCGCCAAGCACTGGAAAACCCAAGATTTGCCCACACTGGAAGAATGGCAGATGCAACTGATAGACTATATGGAGTTAGCAGAAATGACTGGCAGAATCCGAGACCTGGGAGAAGAGGCTGTGGAGGAGGACTGGAAGAAATTTAAGGACTATTTACAAAAATATTGTAAATTGTATGAATGTTAAGAAAGATGTAAGATTATTAACAATATGGCACCAATAAGCTAGCTAAAAGGAATATGAAGATAAATGAAAATATAAGAAAAGATAAATTTTGGATAAATATTATGTTAAAATTAAGCTTTTAAGGTCTGGGTTAAATTATCTAAAATTAGGGATACAATATTGGAAAATTATAATATAAGAATTGAAACAAGGTGATAAATTGCTGGGTAAAGCTTGGAAATTTGGAACGCAGGAACAAGAGATGCGAGGAAGTCCAAAGAAGTGAAGAAAGTATGGTTATTGTAAAAGTATATGTTATTTTGTTTGTTTTTTCTATTGTATTAAGAAAATCTTTAATAAATATTAAAAAAAAGAGAAAGAAAACACCCTGCTGGAAGGCAACTCTGAGTCATGACATGCCACAGAAAGGAACAGAGTGAAGGGGCGACATAAACTGGTAGCATTTTAATCTGTAAGAATGCGTAAGACCACCTTTAGGTTGTCTTAGCTTTTGAATGCTTTCTTCCGTAAATGACACTGCTATGCTACAGGAGGGGTCAGAAGAGGGCGCTCTCCCCCCAGATGATCGCAAGGCAGCAGGGAAGTGCTGAAGAAAGCACAGCCTTAGAAGGTTGGAGAAATCAGGGGTGGGGGAGAAATTTGGCTCCATTTGCATGAGAACCAAAACATCGCTATCCTTCAAAACTCACACTTCTCTGAATTTTGTGGTGCATTCTAGTAGAGAAGAAGAAGAAGAGGTTGGATTTGCTATCCCGCTTTATCACTACCCTTTATCACAGCATGGGTGGTGCTGTGGGTTAAACCACTGAGCCTAGGGCTTGCCGATCAAAAGGTCGACGGTTCAAATCCCCGCAACGAGGTGAGCTCCCGTTGCTCAGTCCCTGCTCCTGCCAACCTAGCAGTTCGAAAGCACGTCAGAGTACAAGTAGATAAATAGGTACCGCTCTGGCGGGAAGGTAAACAGCATTTCCATGCGCTGCTCTGATTCGCCATAAGCGGCTTAGTCATGCTGGCCACATGACCCGGAAGGTGTACGCCGACTCCCTCGGCCAATAAAGCGAGATGAGCGCCGCAACCCCAGAGTCGGCCACGACTGGACCTAATGGTCAGGGGTCCCTTTACCTTTAAGGAGTCTGAAAGTGGCTAACATTCTCCTTTCCCTTCCTCCCTCACAACAAACACTCTGTGAGGTGAGTGAGGCTGAGAGACTTCACAGAAGTGTGACTGGCCCAAGGTCACCCAGGAGCTGCATGTGGAGGAGTGGGGAAGCGAACCTGGTTCACCAGATTACGAGTCTACCGCTCTTAACCACTACACCACACTAGCAAGTAGGGCTTGCAATCATACATATTTTAGGCCAAACTGCATACAAATATGTGTGCAGTAGGAGAAATGCACACGGAAATGCTGTTGAATTTCTGTGATGTGGAAATATGGTACATGGGAATTAATACTAGAAAAAACAAGGAGCTGGAGAGGAACTGATAAAAGATTCATCCATCCCTGTTGGAAAGGTAAGGCAGGCTCATAATATCACAGCGGGTGAAGCAGAAGCTGGGATGACTGGGGGGAATATAGGAGATAGATCGAAAGGGATAAGCAACCGTTGTGGGTAGCACATTGGGAGCCACAGAAAGTCTGCCTCGTACCTTTCAGTGCTTCTTTCTTGAGCAGCAGCACAAGCAGGATAGAGCAGGAGCCCAGGAGAGCCATCATCCAGGCCAGTGCCCAGCGTCTTCGGAAATCTGCATGAAAAGCATGGAGGGGAGAAGGAATCATTGGGTGATCTTCGGTTCCCATTCCTGCAACGCGTGGCCCTTTCACCCTCTGCTCAGTGGCTGGCAATTCCCCCCGCACCCAATGGTTTTAAGATTGAAGAATGCAGCTTCCCAGTCCAGATGTAGTCTTTAAGTACTGTGCTTGTCTCGCTGGAATTGGGGACCAAGTCAACAACCCTATCAGGCTTGAAGAGAGAGAGAGCACTTATCCACCCTTCTCCTTGCCTTGATGCTTTCTCCCGGGGAAAGCTGTTCTTCAGTGCTCAGTCGGAGCAAACAGCGATTCAGGTTTTCTCTGGATGGACGTTTGCTCCAATTTAGCACTAAAGAGCAGTTTTTTTTCAAGGAGCGGAAACCATTTGGACACATGCTTTCAAGGCACAGGACAAGTGTGGATGAGCCCTTAGTCGTGTGGTTTGTTTAGTGACTATCCAATGGCTACATCCTCCTCCACCTCCCACAAACTGGGGTTTGTGTTCTTCAAGCTTATGCAAGCAGCTGGAAGAGGAGCAGGGTTGGGGGTGGCAGAGAAAGAACTCTGAGTGGAGAGGTGTCCCAGTTGTCATCCTTTGGAAGCTCCTGGGAAAGTCATCCTGCCAAAGCTGATATGGCCTGGAACTGGTTCTGTATGGTGCATCCTGATTCATGCCTGCCTGTAAAAGTGAGTCTGGATGTTGCCAGCAGGTTCCAGGAATCCTCTTTGTTGTGACATTCGGGGGGGGGGAGTTTGTTTGAGCCCAGGGCAACAGCCCAGGTGGAGCTCTGGGCCAGAGCCAGAAAGCAGAAAAGAATTGAGTAGGAAGGTGTGTCAGAAGGAGAAGGGATTGCTCTCTGTTTACATCTGTTAGTAATTTGTGTTAATGGTTTTGTCGTGTGTTTTTGTGGCAGCTGTTGCTATAGCAATCAAGCAGAGGAGGGCCTTCTAGGTATTGGCACCCTCCCCGCGGAACGCGCTCCCTTCAGATGTCAAGGAGATAAAGAATTACACAGCTTTTAGAAGACATCTGAAGACAGCCCTGTATCGGGAGGTTTTTAATGCTTGATGTTTTTATTATGTTTTTAGATATGCTGTAAATCGCCCAGAGCGGCTGGGGAAACTCAGCCAGATGGGTGGGGTATAAATAATAAATTTATTATTATTATTATTATTATTATTATTATTATTATTATTATTATTCGCTTTCTGTACCCCACTAAAACTGATTTTTAGATGCGAAGTGGTATAGAAATGGTCTAAATAAATAAATAAACAAACCCCTGTGCAACCTCTATTCCCCAGTTGCCCTTGGAGGAATTCAAGGCCACCTCTCCTCCAAGGAGGCAACCCTGTTGCCCCAGACACAGGTGCACTCACACTTCTCCAGTGAACAGGCCCAGAGCTCGTGGTTCTCACCATCCTCTGAACGCCATACCTGTAAATAAAAGAACAGCTGGCTCATGGTCTTGTTTGCCTGGGAACACAGAGTCACACAGCTAGCACCTGGCAACTATCTTAGGCCACTTCCACTTCTGGAAATGAATGTTTATTAAGCATTCATCCCGATTTGTTTGCACCAAGTCTTGGAGGTAATATACAACATCCGCTCTTAATTGAGCTCTTAATTCTTGTTTGTGGGGAGGTAACATATAACAACCTCTGTTTATTGAGAGTGTGTCTTCCTTGGTTTGTGTGGAAGTTATGCATGTGGCCTTCCAGATGTTGCTGAACTACAACTCCCATCATCCTGGACCATGTTGGCTGGGGTTGATGGGAGTTGTAGTCCAGCCAGAGGGCCACAGGTTAGCCACCCCAGGTCTGGAGCATTTAAAGCACTTCACACATCAGTCATCCTTACAGCAACCTCTGCAAGGCACTGCATTATTATTGCACCATGGTGCAAACGAGTTACGGCTAGCTCAAGGCCACTTACTGAGCCTGTTAATAGGCGAGGAAATCTATTGGCTACCACACTACAGGAGCTCCCAACCTTTTACTGAACAATGCCCAAAGGAGGAGGTTACATCTCTAAGGAGATTGTTCCTGCACTGGTTATAAATTAAATACTGCCGTACCTTGGGTCTCAAATGACTTGGTTTCCGAACGATCGAAACCCGGAAGCCGAATGTTTGATGGAGTTTCCGTGGCTTCCAATTGGCTGCAGGAGCTTCCTGCAGCCAATCAGAAGCCACGTTTTGGTTTCTGAATGTTTTGGATGTCAAATGGACTTCCGGAAGGGATTCCGTTTGACTTTCAAGTTACGACTGTACATCAAATGCAAATCACCAAGATGCCTAGGACAGCCATCCATCATAACCCTTAGGATGCCCTTGAACTGGGAGCTTTGGAGTACAAAGATACCTGTACAATGAACCAGCAAACTACACATCACAGCCTCTGAGTGGGCAGCTTATTATCTTCAAGCCCAAGCTTGACTACACCCAGGATTGGATCCCCTCAGCAGGAAGCAGCATAAGAGGGCTTCCTGTTCCAGATAAGCCTTCCTTGACCAACTGGATCTTCTGGCGTGTTCCTGTATCCCTTTAGTCCTGACTTCTGGCTTGCATCCTGATCCTGCTAGTCCTTCAGTTGTGACTTCCTTGCACAGCTCCTGGCTCACCTCAGATTGGGTCCCATGGCTGAGTCCCGTTACTTCAACCACCAGCCAGCAGCATGTGGTCAGTGGAGTAGGGGGACCAGGCTAGTCCCCTAAAGGCTCCGAGAGCCCTCCCACCACTTCCCCAAAGCCCTCCCATCTTTGGAAGGATGCAGCAGGGCTCCAGTATCCTGTGCCTCCTTCCCAAAGTCCAGGGAGCTTCTGGCACTCACAATCACCCTTGCAAGCTGGTGCCTCTGGGCTCATTCTCCTAAGAAAAATGTCACTGTGTGCCACTGCCACCAGCAGCCATGAATAGATAGCAAGAAATATTTCTGCTTCCTCATTCTCCATGTGTCTGTTTAGGAGATACACCTCCACAAGGGATGTATTGAAACTGATGATATAAGTTGGGACCAGCAAATAAACTTTGGCTTGTGGGAGTGAGATGTGTGGCCTTCAAACCTCCGTCTTCTCGGGCTGGGAAGATGCCCAGAGTGTAAAAGCCTCCCCAACTGAGGATTTTAAAGGCACAGACTGAGTCGGTTGGCAGACTGGGTCAGGCATAGGCAAACTCGGCCCTCCAGATGTTTTGGGACTACAGTTCCCATCATCCTTGACCACTGGTCCTGTTAGCTGGGGATCATGGAAGTTGTAGTCCCAAAACATCTGGGGGGCCGAGTTTGCCTATGCCTGGGCTTGTCAGGAGCTCATCCTACACTCGAGTAGGACCTTGGTAGAGACACATGCCCGACTGGCATGTTCCCTCCCTCCTGGTCAATTGTTCGGGAGCTTCAAAAGCTTTCTTCAGCCCGAACATCACAGTGACGGTTGCCAACAGACATCGGCACACTTAAGTATCCGCAGAGTCTTCACTGCTTGCGTGACAGACCTCAGCATTTTGGCTAATCGACTTTATTTACATATAAACACACACGGAGCACTGCAACATGGCTCCCTCTCTCTCTAGCATCAGACAGCAAAGAGAAAAAGAACAAAGGACAATAGTCCCACTTCACGGAACACAGTAACACAAACATCCTGTCTCCGTCACTTCCCACTCTGTGGAGTCAAAACATATACCGTCATGTGATAAACAACAATCCCATGACTGCAATCACGGAGCAAGAATTCTAATTCTAACTGGGCTAGCCCAACCTCTGCCTTCCAAAGCTCTCCTTTCTCAGTGAGGCTGCACAGCAATGGACAGCCCTTCTGCTTGGAAGCTCTTGAAGGTGTGGATTGAGTTGACTGCCAGCCAGCTTGTTCCATGCCTTCAGAGTTCCCCTTTCTTAGCAAGAGGCTGCTCAATGCAAGGCTGCCTCTCTGCTAAGAGCACACCTCTATGGTGGGGTAGTGGTTTTTAGAGCAGTGCAATTCCCCACTGTTGTACTGAACAAAGTGGGCATAGGATTCGGCGACTACTGCACCAGTATAAAGCCAGGGAATCTCTGTCCCTGATAAGATGGTAAACAGGTTTCTGCACACCTACAGCCATGTCCCAAGCTGTGTACACGTCCCAAAGCCTTTGTCATATGATCAACCATTAAACCAGTGTGTGTTTAAGATAACCTCACAAACCAAGCATTTCTAAAGAGTGCCAAAGTATGCATTAAAATACCTTGAAGGAACAAGGTGTTTTTATAAAGAATGATACAGCTGGAGCAATTAGCCAATAGCCAATGACTAACAAGAGTAGCAGAACAATGTTTCCAGTGACTCCATCACGGGAGAAGAAAATTGCAAAACTAATTGCAAAGAGCCTCCAGAATCTCAGCATTCTGTGAGAGGGCTTCAAGCACACGCTGGGAAATTTCAGTTTGCACAATTAAATGTGGATTAAAGCACCTCCGCCTCTCTTGTGCTGCGGATCCACTTAAAAAACAAACAGGTTTTCTGTGCTTTGAAAAGTGATGGGGAGAGGCACTGAAAAGTGGGGGGTGAACGAATGACTTGTGGGAAGACATGTCAATCCGAACGAATGCTCACTGTCATAAGACCGCCCCAAGACAAATATGAACAAATGCTTAATCAAGACCAGACAGAGGATCCCTCCAGGCACCCTGATTATTATGCATTCATGGTGGTTTATGTGCAATCCTGCTTTCAACACTCTTTTTAGCCTGCAGAAGTTTCAGGGCAGGCATACGGTTTCCAATCAGTGCACATCCCGTAATTTTCTGCTATAACTTTTTATACCAGAAATGTCTGACATGGGCGTGTCCCATTTTTGTTACACTCTAGTTCAAGAGTTACACAGTGACACGGGTGGCGCTGTGGTCTAAGCCACAGAGCCTAGGGCTTGCCGATCAGAAGGTCGGCGGTTCAAATCCCCGCGATGGGGTGAGCTCCCGTTCGGTCCCAGCTCCTGCCCACATAGCAGTTTGAAAGCACGTCAAGGTGCAAGTAGATAAATAGGTACTGCTCCGGTGGGAAGGTAAATGGCGTTTCTGTGTGCTGCTCTGGTTCGCCAGAAGCGGCTTAGTCATGCTGGCCACATGACCTGGAAGCTGTCTGCGGACAAACACCGGCTCCCTCGGCCTATAGAGCAAGATGAGCACCGAAACCCCAGAGTTGTCCGTGACTGGACCTAATGGTCAGGGGTACTTTTACCTTTACCTAGTAAAGAGCAACCCTCCTGGCAGCAGTACAGTGGTACCTCAGGTTAAGTACTGAATTCGTTCCAGAGTACTGAATTCGTTCCATGTCTTCAGAGTTCCCCTTTCTTAGCAAGAGGCTCCTCGATGCAAGGCTGCCTCTCTGCTAAGAGCACACCTCTATGCTGGGGTGGTGGTTTTTGGAGCAGTGCAATTCCCCACTGTTGTACTGAACAAAGTGGGCATAGGATTCGGCGACTACTGCACCAGTATAAAGCCAGGGAGTCTCTGTCCCTGATGTAGATAAGATGGTAAACAGGTATCTGCACACCTACAGCCATATTCCAAGCTGTGTACCATGTCCCAAAGCCTTTGTCATATGATCAACCATTAAACCAGTGTGTGTTTAAGATAACCTCACAAACCAAGCATTTCTAAAGAGTGCCAAGGTATGCATTAAAATACCTAAAAGGAACAAGGTGTTTTTTTTATAAAGAATGATATAGCTGGAGCAATTAGCCAATAGCCAATGACTAACAAGAGTAGCAGAACAATGTTTCCAGTGACTCCATCACGGGAGAAGAAAATTGCAAAACTAATTACAAAGAGCCTCCAGACTCTCAGCATTCTGTGAGAGTCAAAACATACACCATCATGTGATAGACAAAAATCCCATAACTGCAATCACGGAGCAGGAATTCTAACAAGCTCAACACCGTACAACATGTGGCAATTCCTAAAGGCATGCCCTCCCTCTTCCTGACACTCGTCCCCGCTCTCACCTTCGTGCACTCTCCTGACTGCAAGTCCCTCTGCAGGGCAACCTCCAGATTCCCATTTCCCTGTGGAGAACAGGGAAAAGAAAATGCAGTGAGTGCTGCACAGCTACACCCCCCGCCTCCACCTATAGAACAGCATCTGAACCATAGCAGGAGGGAAAAAAGAGTGGCAGTCCAGAACTTACTGTGCTGGCAGCTTGAGCGATGGGGACCCAGGTACCCTCCTCAAAGACATGTGTAGAAGAGTTCCCTTGGGAATGCTCAGTCTTCCGAAGCAGCAAACGTTGCTTGGTTTGCCAAGGGCTTTCTGCGGTATCTAGGGGAAGAGAAAAGAAAGCTTCAATGAAAAGCTTGGCCGCAGGATCAGTCCACGGATCTCATCTCCGTTCTTGGGAATATATGAGAAGGGCTCTGGTAGTCAAATGGAAATCGCAGGCAGGACTTGAAATACAGTCATACCTCGGGTTACAGACACTTCAGATTGCGCGATTTCGGGTTGTGCACTGCGCCGAACCCGGAAGTACCGGAACAGGTTACTTCCGGGTTTCGGCGCATGCGCAGAAGCGCTAAATCGCGCTTTGTGCATGCGCAGAAGCACTGAATCGCAACCCACGCATGCGCAGATGCAGCGCTGCGGGTTGCAAACGCTGCAGGTTGCGAACGTGCTTCCCGCACGGATCACGTTCGCAACCTGAGTGTCCACTGTATAAGCAGAGGAATGAGAATGATAAAAGGAATGTTAATGTAGGATATAGAAATAAGGAGTACATTTAAGGCAGCTGATAAAGGATTTGAACAGAAACGTCATGGAAGTAAGGACGCGAAGTCAAAACGTTAAGGGAATATTGTATTGAAATAGAACTGAATTTTGTTAAATTGTATGAAAATCAATAAAAATTATGGGGGGGGGGGAGAGAAAGAATATAAGAAGATCCTGCTGGATCAGGCCCAAGGCCCATCTAGTCCGGTATCCTGTGGCCGACTAGATGCTTGTGAGAAGCCTGTAAACTGGACATGAGCACAAGAAGGCTGCCATTCCCAGCCACTGCCATTCAGAGTTAGGTTAAATACCTCTAGTCTAGTCTAGTCTAGTCTGGCGCTCAGAGACCACTGTGGCACTCACCTTCCTGCAGACAGCTTTGGAGGCAGGTGTTTCCATTGCTCCTGACCTGCACAAAGGGAAAGCATGTGTCAGTAGGAGGTCCTGTCACGCCCTTGAGTTTTTCCTGGAGGCACCTAGCCAGAAATGGAAGGCTAAGGCAGATTTGAAAGACATCGGCTTACCATATTTTTCGCTCTATAGGATGCCCTGGACCATAGGACGCACCTTGTTTTAGAGGGGGAGAACAAGAAAAAAAAAATCTCCCCCTCTCTGCTCAGCGCCCCTTCAGCGAAGCGGCAGGAGAAACGGAGCCCCTTCCATTTCTCCTCCCGCTTCGCTGAAGGGGCGCTGCGCAAAGAGGGGGAGATTTTTTTTTCTTGTTCTCCCCCTCTAAAACAAGGTGCGTTCTGTGCATCCAGGTCGGGGAGCAGCGCAGCAAACCCTTCCCGCCCCCCCCAATACCCTGACTGGACATTTTGTGATAAGGAAATTAAAGACAGGAGGTCGAGAGATCAGGCCACCTTTACAGCAGAGGTTGGCAATCAGAGTGAACAGGACACTGCCCCATCAAACTCAGTCTGCCCCAGTCAGCCTCCTGATCTGCAGACCTGCCTGCTTAGAAATAGTCCAGGGGGCTGGCAGCTTCCTCCTCCTCGGTTCAGTTCTGTCCTTGTAGACCCAAGCAGGGAGGAGACTGGGGGCAAAACTAGAAGCAGGTGGCTCTGCCTGTCATTGGCTCTTTGGCGTCACCTCCTATTGGTCTCCCTGCCTTCTGCCTCCCTACCAGTCCCCATGGCTGACCTACCACCACTACACCTTTGCCACTCTAGTAAGGAATCACTCTAGTAAGGAAATTCTCTTTGGTCTCTTTCTCTGCGGGTCACTAAAAAGAATGAGCTCCAGATAAGAACAGTGAAAGAGGAGCCCAATTCTGACTTTCAAAATGCCTTAAGACAGCAAGCCAACATTATGCTGGACCTCAGGGAGCTGGACAATAGAGGCTTAGCCATTGTTCTTGAATGGACTGCAATTACGTGGATTGTTAATTACGTGGGTCCTACCTGCACACAGAGGTTGGGGTGGGGTGTCAGTCCTGGGAACTCCTGCGGCACCTAAGAGGTTTGGAAAGAGTTACAGTCACAAAACTCACAGCTCACTTGCACATCCATCCGTGCCCATGTCTTCACCACCAACCTAGCCACTACCCATCGGAAGGGAACTCCTGGTGCAAATGCCTCAAACGCTTTAGGCCTGCTGCCAGATGCTCCTGGTTTGAAGGGTTGCTTCTTATCCCAGCACACCACAGTCCCGTAACACAGGAATGAGGAACCAGTGGCCCTATAATGTTGTTGGACTCCAACTCCCATCAGCCCCAACTGGCAGGGCCAATAGTAGGGGGGGGTCGTCCCAAGGACATCTGGAGGGCACCAGGCTCCCCCATCCCAACTGTAACACGTAGATGTCCCATAATGTCCACATTTCCACAGAACGCAGGTGGGCGATCTGCAGCTCTGGGGCTGATGTGGTCCTCAGCTTGAGCTCGAAAGCCCTCTGCAAGTGACAAGACTTCTCACTAGGAACTCACTGCAAGCCAAGTTAATGGCAAATCAAACATTCTTCTTCCTTTCTGAGGCCCGGGAGCCTGTACAAAGTAGTAACTCCAACCTTCCCATCCAGGCCATACCTCTGAGTTAATTCTCCAAAAACTGGCCTCCTGGATCACCACCACCTTTTCACTGAAAGGGGCCATTTGCAGGATATTTAACTGATCGTGCCTACATCGCATAAGCAGCCTGAATCCTTAGACCCTCCAAGTTTCCCCTTATTTTCCAGGGTTTTACAGAAGCCATCCCGGTTTCTGATTTGATCCCAGAATGCCCTGCTTTGCCTTAAAGGTAAAGGTAAAGGCCTTAAAAAGGTAAAGGGACCCCTGACTGTTTGGTCCAGTCATGGATGACTCTGGGGTAGTGGCGCTCATCTTGGATGTCCCTACAGTGGTACCTCGGGTTACAGACGCTTCAGGTTACAGACTCCGCTAACCCAGAAATAGTACCTTGGGTTAAGAACTTTGCTTCAGGATGAGGACAGAAATAGCACGGCAGCGGCACGACGGCAGCAGGAGGCCCCATTAGCTAAAGTGGTACCTCAGGTTAAGAACAGTTTCAGGTTAAGAACGGACCTCCAGAACGAATTAAGTTCTTAACCTGATGTACCATTGTATTTTCATCTGAGTGTATGGACCCCTGAGAGCCACGCAGATAAGTAACTATCCAGCCTTTAGAAGACATCTGCAAGCAGCCCTGTATAGGGAAGTATTTTTAAAAATGTTTTATGTTTTATTGTGTTTTTAAATATGTTGGAAGCTGCCCAGAGTGGCTAGGGCAACCCAGTCAGATTGGTGGGGTATTATTACTATTATTGAATAGGATGTCCCTCTTTTCATTGGAAGACTGTTGGAGGGTCTGGAGACTTACTGGACTCCACACAATCCACACTTGCCATCTCGCCCACATCTCCTTTCCCCGCCCCACTTGCTCTACTCACTTGTGGGGTGAGGGCCAGGTGCAGCTGGGGGTGCAGTGGGTGGCAAAAGGCATGGGGTGCCCCCCTCCAGCAGGGAACCAGCTCCCCTGGGAGGTCGCACGGTGCAGAGAGAGAGCAGGTCAGCGTCCCCTCAAAGGTTTTAATTTTCAGATGGCTCTGTTCCCAGGCCCTGGACAAGGCCTCAGCATCTGGAACAGGAAGTCAAGTCTTTGTAATAACAGGCGAGAATGTCCTTCATACACACCCTCCGCTCTCCCTCCCAAAGTACACATAACCATGGCAAGTCCTCCTCTGTCAACATGTTCAGGGCCGGCCTAGGACAGTTTGCTGCCTGAGGTGAAGAACAAGATGTCAAACCCACCCCCTTCTCCCCACGCTCGGTACAAAAAGATGCCTGCTAAATCCTGCTTTGGCCAGCATCCCTCACCACACCTGATGGTAAGAGGTTGGCCTAGGGCAGGCGACACAAAGAAGCCTACCTGAGACACACACACCTGACCTTCGACACCACCTTGAGACTCCCTGCACTTCAGCGGCTTCCTGCCGCCTGAGGTAGATGTTCCCTTCTGCCTAATGGCATGACTGGCCCAGAAGAACACCCCCCAAGTTAATGCTAACATTTTCACTTTTTGAAATTCTGGGTCCGATGTGGACTGGATTTTTTTAAAAAAACGCATACCGCTTGAAAAGGGGCACAGGTGAGTTCGGGGCGAATCTTCTTGGTTTCCGACGTTGGGCCAGACCTATGAACACAATACCCAATAGAATAAGAGGCCAAATGCGAGGAAGATGTGCAGTCGTGTGTGTAATGTGGGGGGGGGGGGGAGAGAGAAATCACCTGGTGAATGGCTGTGCACATGCAGCTTACCACATGGTGTCCTCAGCCATTACGCTTCTTCTCAAGGTCATCTGGGTGAAAGTACAGTCGTACCTTGGTTTTCGAATGCCGCAAATCGGGAAGTGAGTGTTCTGGTTTGCAAACTTTTTTTGGAAGCCAAACATCCCACGCGGCTTCTGCTTGAGTACAGGAAGGTCCTGCAGCCAATCGGAAGCTGCAGCTTGGTTTTCGAACGTTTTTGGGAAGTCAAATGGACTTCTGGAACAGATTCCGTTTGCCAACCAAGGTAAGACTGTAACTTGTAAACCAGCCCTTAAGTCCTGGAAATAACCACGGCTCAAACCAGAGCACCATTTAGGGACTTGCATCACCAGGTTTGAGGTATTCCAAAAATGCTGTTACTCATGAAGAAATTGAAGGGGAAAAAAGTATAAGGACGGTGGCTCTTGCCCTCCTAGGTGACATCATGCTGGTCATAAGGAGAGGGTTAATTGAGTGCGAAGTGATTGGCAAGTGGGAACCCAAGGGGAGGAGTTAGAGTTAGAGTTAGTGTTGTTAAGGAGTCAGTCAGGTGTTACAGAAAAGAGAGGGAGGATAAGTCTGTGGGTTGGGATAATTTGATGTGAGAGAGTGAGAGAATCTGTTAAGAGGAGTCAGATAGACAGTTGGTATAGGCCGGTAATGAAACTAAAATAAAGAAACTGACAAGAAAAATTATCTGAAACCATAAACTTGTTAATGCTTATAAAATAAACTTGTTTATTTGGTTTAATGTTAACAACTGTCTGGACTCTGTGTGTGCCCGAGAGAAATGGGTTGGTGGCAGCGGGGAAGCAATCACAGTGTTGGCACAGGGATCAGTAGACCGTCAAAGGTCCGGAGACCCAGTAAGACCCAGGACTTACTCCGATAAATTGCTATGTTCATGTATGATTCATGTATGAAAACTGGGATTAAAATTCTGTTAAAAAAATCAGGGTTCTAGTCAGACTTAAACCTTAACCCACTATTTTAGGACATTAGCAGCTGGGCCATAGTCAAATCAAACTTGTCGCAGGTGACAAGCTGGTGGCTCTCCCATCAGCCTCAGAAAGCATGGTCAAGGATCAGGGGTGATGGGAGCTGTAGTTCAACAAAACCTGGAGGACCACAAGTTTCCCACTGTTGTCATAATGTGAGAAAGGGTATGGCTTAGAACACTGCAACTGCATCGCACATTTAATGCATGCTGAAAGCATTAATTTAATGCATGCTGAAAGCAGGATTCCTGCACAGAATCCTGGGAACTGTAGTTCAGCTAGGAATGCTGGGTGTTGTGGCTCTGCTAGGATAAACTACCATTCCCAGGATTCTCTGGGGGAAGGCATACACTTATTTAAAGTTAAACGTGCATCGGGTGTATAGCGAGGGGGGAAACTTTGTGGTGTGTGTAAAAATCCTTACCTCCACGCAGAGACAGGGTAACACCTGGTCGATAGGCAAGCTCACATTCTCGTTTCCGGTCTAAATACAAGACAGGGAAGTGACGTGAGTGAGAGCAGCTTAGAGAGAAAAAGCTTGCCTGGTCTCAAATTCTTCCTGCCCCTAGACACTGTTGTAAGAATTCTAAGGTCCCAAATATAAAATAAACGTTCATAAATGTACAAGGCAAACACATACATAGGTATATAAACCACATGTCTGAAATAGTACAGAAGAGCAATCCTGAAGCCATTTTGAATCTCCTAAACCATTTTGACCTCAAATATTTCCCTGCAAGGAGGAAGGAAATGGGAAAACCTCTCCATTGCCTTTTGCTTACCTGTCTTAAGGTAAGGGTGTATTTGTGTATGAATAGGATTAGCCTGTGACCTGCATTCAGGAATTAAAGTATTAACCATCACAAAGAATGGCCAGACTGCCCAAGTAATGAAATCAGCAGACAGGATTTCTGCAACAGACCGCCTCCTTCTGTGATGTATGTATGATGTTTTGTGGGGGTGGTCTTGGTCTACAGGGTGGGCAATTTCAAAAGTCTATATAAGGGCTTGCGCACCATCGTTCAGGGTTCTCTCCTCCCTCCTGCGTGTGGTGAGTGGAGACAGGCTTACTAGCTGCTTCGCGCCTCAATTTTCTCTGGTTGGCCTCTGTTATTTTCTCCTACCAGTAACTCACTTAAGGACTCTAAGATACCCCATAAGGGGAAAGGAGCAGTTTTTTCTTATAACAACATCATTAGGATAAGAAAATTAGTGAAATGTATGACTGACTGCATATGACTGAAATATATAACTGACAGCATCTTAAAAAGCAGAGACATCACCTTGCCAGCAAAGGTCCGTATAGTAAAAGCTATGGTTTTCCCAGTAGTGATGTATGGAAGTGAGAGCTGGACCATAAAAAAGGCTGATCGCCGAAGAATTGATGCTTTTGAATTATGGTGCTGGAGGAGACGCTTGAGAGTCCCATGGACTGCAAGAAGATCAAACCTATCCATTCTGAAGGAAATCAGCCCTGAGTGCTCACTGGAAGGACAGATCCTGAAGCTGAGGCTCCAATACTTTGGCCACCTCATGAGAAGAGAAGACTCCCTGGAAAAGACCCTGATGTTGGGGAAGATGGAGGGCACAAGGAGAAGGGGACGACAGAGGATGAGATGGTTGGACAGTGTTCTCGAAGCTACCAGCATGAGTTTGACCACACTGCGGGAGGCAGTGGAAGACAGAAGTGCCTGGCGTGCTCTGGTCCATGGGGTCACGAAGAGTCGGACACAACTAAACGACTAAACAACAGCAACAACAATGACTGACTGCACATCTCTTTTGGGGTTTGAAACAGTGGGAAGGAATTCAACATCAGGCCAAGGCAATTGTTCCCTCAAGGTAAGTATTTAGGCTTCCCAGACAGAACCCCACCCCATCTCTTCTCCTGCTTTTCTGGGGGTCCTTCTGAGGAGGAGGAGGAGGAGGAGGAGGAGGAGGAGGAGGAGGAAGAAGAGCATTCAGCTCAGCTTCTCAGCAGAGACTTCTTCTGCTCACCAGCAATTTAGGTGCATCCTCGCCCAGCTCTTTGAATGCATTCGTCTGATTCAGATACAGCCACATGGAAAAGTGCTGTCCCTCAGGGATGTCCAACACATGCAGCACTGCCTTGTCTAACTTCCTGGAGACCTCCAGTCTGGGCACTGCAGGAGAGAGGAGGCAGCCATGAATACGCTACATGAATTCACAGTTTTGAGAAAACAGCAAGTTAAGTGGCGACATGATACAAGTTTATAAAATTATTCGTGGCATGGAGAAAGCAGATAGAGGTTTATTTGTTTCTTAATCCCTCTCGCAGAACACTAGAAATTGTGAACATCCAGTGAAGTTTAGATTTCTCTAAACTAAGAAGTCCCAAATTCTGTAACCTTTCCCCACAGGGGAGTCGCTTCATCTCCTTCATCTTGGCTGGCTCTTAGTGTGGACCCAGGAGATCGAAACTGAGAGTCCACGGCTGCCACCCGCCATTAACCACCATTGGCAGGATTGGCAGCAACCAAGAAAAAAGCACACCAAGCACTCAGGCCAATTCAATAGTCAATAGTAACAAAAAGTAATCCATTCAAAAGTATGTATTCTAATAAAGATTACAAGATCAAAAATAGATTACAAACTCTAACAGAGATTACATGTAGTTGTTATCCATTTTCTACGTTTCTCAAGGATAACAACTACGTGTGGGTAGATCAACGTGTATCTTGAGCTTTTCTGTGCATATATTTATCCGAAAGTCTTCAAACTTACAAACTTCAAACTTAAAAATTACCATAGATTCTGGCGTAATAGGCGACTGGGCGTATTGGACGCCCCCCCAAATTAGCAGCTGCAATTTGGGGATTTGTTTTATAAGCCCAGTTACCGGGGAGGGCAGGCTCTGCTCTGCGCCACCCATACCCAGCGTATAAGATGACCCCCGACTTTTTAACCTCTTTTCCGGGGTTAAAAAGTCGCCTTATATGCCGGAATCTACAGTAGCTGATGAAGGTGAATACATCGAAACAGGGCCCTGTCCTGGTTTCCAATCCATAATTTGACTTCTGCTCTATGATTGAAACTGAGTCTCCATCTGTAAGCTGATAAATTACAGTATAAGGGATCAACATTACTGTCGAGTGAAAAAGAGAAAATCTTTGTAACGAATTATTGTGTTATACATATCTCTTTGAGTTTGAGTTTGTAATCTTCATTAGAATACATACTTTTGAATGAATTAGTTTTTGTTACTATTGACTATTGAATTGTGAGTAGGGACCACTCCCACTATTGAAACTTACATTGACCTGAGTTCTTGGTGTGCTTTTTTCTTGGTATACAGTATTTAATAACGAGGACTGGCAGCTGATATGCTTGTGATAATATCTTGTTCTCTTGTTAATTGCGCTGTTTTAAATGCCCATGTTATACTTGACTTCCTTTAGTCATGTTTTATTTGGAAATGTTTAAGATTTCTTTTCATTAACATTTCCGCATTAAATGTGCATTCTGTACTTGAACTCCTTCGTAACATTTTATTTTGAAATATTTAAGATAATATTTTAGTTTAATTATGTTGCTTTGAATATATATATTAAATTCATTCAGTAATGTTTTATTCTGGGTTGTTTTATTTAATGTGTCAATGGAGTGCCTTCGGCTGGTGGCAATGGAGTGCCTTCGGCTGGTGGCCCAGCTATGCCCAGTGGTGGAGCTTCATGACAGGGATAGCCTAACTACCGTTGTCTATGCTCTGATAACCCCAAGGTTAGATAACTGCAATGCGTTATACATAGGGCTGCCACTAACTTCAGCTAGTGCAGAATTCAGTGGCAAGTTGCTCACCAGGAGCAAGACGGTTTGAGCATATTACACCGATTCTGGCCCTACTGCACTGGCTACCAATTAGTTTCTGGGCCCAATTCAAAGTGCTGGTTTTGACCTATAAAGCCTCAAACGGCTCAGGATCACAATACAGTGGTACCTCTGGTTACGAACTTAATTCCTTCCAGAGGTCCATTCTTAACCTGGAACTGTTCTTAACCTAAGGTACCACTTTAGCTAATGGGGTCTCCCGCTGCCACCATGCCGCTGGCGCACGATTTCTGTTTTCATCCTGAGGTAAAGTTCTTAACCCGAGGTACTACTTCTGGCTTAGCGGAGTCTGTAACCTGAAGTGTTTGTAACCTGAGGTGTTTGTAACCCAAGGTACCACTGTACCTCAAGGACTGCCTCTTTCTATATGAACCTATCCGGACCCTGAGATCATCTTCCGAGACCCTGAGATCATCTTCCGAGACCCTTCTTCGTGTGCCTCCTCCTCAAAAGGTCTGGAGGGTGGCAACACGAGAACAGGGCCTTCTCTGCAGTGGCTCCCCGTCTATGGAATGCTCTCCCCAGGGAAGTTCCCTGGTGCCTTCATTATACACCTTTAGGTGCCAGGCAAAAATGTTCCTTTTAAACCAGGCCTGCAGTTGATTTGATTGACATTCTAGGCCCTTTTTAAATGTGGTGGGAGGTTTTTTTGGGGGGGGGTAATGGGTTGTTGTTTTTATTTTTGATTATGTATTTTGTGGTTTTATATTTTGATTTTATTCTGTGAACAACCCTGAAACCTCCGGGTAAAGGGCAGTATATAAATTCAATAAACAATACTAAGAATGAATTGCCTTTTTCACAGCTGCTGCAAACTGGATCAGCGCCTTCCCCTGTTACAAATTTTACAGATATCAGCTCGTTTCTTTAGTCACTGGAATTGTGCCTGTAAGCACCTCTGTCCCAGTTCACGTAGTTCACCTGCTCCATGCAGGTTACTCCCAAATTACGCAAACAGGACACATTTTACAAAACGGACATTCGTTTCCAAGTATTCATCAAGCACAGACATGGCATTTTCAAACTTCTCTCTGTGTGGACTCTTATGTCACAGAGTCTGCAATTGTGAGTAATATGAATGTGCTGTTTAAGAATGAAAGATGGGGTTCTCAGAAAGCAGGATGCCAGAGCCCACACTGGATACACACCAAATTCCACTCTTGCACAGTCATCTTTCCCCTGACTAATAAAATTTGAATTACATGGTACTGCTTTGCCTGTATGAAGGTTAACGTATGAGGGTTAGGACATGAGTCCTTAATATACGGAAAAACAGAAAGCTGGACTCCACAAACTTTGGACCTCATTCAAGGTGTTCTTCCACTTTTACTCAGAGTAGAAGCAATGAAATTAATGGATGTGACTAGGTTAGCTCCATTTGGGCCAACTGCGAGTAGAATTTACTTGGCTACAACAGGTGGCTGGGACAACCCTCTTGTCCACCACCTGATGCCCCTATGACATCAGACGATGGACAGGTGTGTTATGTAGTGTAGTTTCACCCTGGGCCAACAGGGGGATACTGTATATAGTTTTCACTCAGGTCTGTAGATAGTTTTCACTCAGGTCCGCGGCAGTTATTTTAGGCGGGAACTCTGGGCTGTGGTTGTTACAATGTTGACAGCCGGCTGCCTATAAAAGCAGGCCGGCTGAGCTGTTTGCAGTCAGTTCTATTCCAGCTTACAAAAATAAAGAGCTACTTGAAGAAATCACTGTGCCGGCTGCTATGTCAACCCACAACTTAATACTGGCGACGAGGATGGGATAGATGGACATCAGAGCACAGCCAGATGCGGCCAGCCTCTGAACTGAGCTGAATCACTGAGCTGAATCACAGAGCGAAATCACTGAGCGAAATCACTGGGCAGAACCAATTCAGAGCTGACTGTTCTGGCTAGAGCACTGTGTTCCATCCATCGCCCTTCACGCCGGCATCGGAATCATGGCTTCACTTGTGCCTCTACTGCCGTTTGCGCCAGCCTCTGAATCATGGGACTCCTACCTCGCTCGGTTCGACTGCTACCTCCAAGCCAACGAGCTAACAGCAGTATCAAAGGATCGGAAGCGGGGCCTATTCCTCAGCCTCTGTGGGCCTGAGGTGTTTGAGACGGCCCGAGCATTGGTTGCGCCTGAAGCAGTCCAGGCAACACCATGGGACACGATCCAAGAGAAGCTCCGCAACCACTACGCACCAAAGCCGTCCAAGATTGCTGCCCGCCACGCGTTCTACCACCGGAACCAGGCAGAGGGGGAGTCAATCAACAACTACACCACCGCCCTGCGACAGGCTGCAATGCACTGTGAGTTCCGAGACTTAGACGATGCCCTGATGGATCGAATCGTCTGCGGGGTCCGGGACATCCATCTGCAACGGCGTCTCCTAGCCAAGCCAGACCTCACGCTACAGAAAGCCATTGAGGAGGCTGTGGCCTCAGAAGCTGCTGAACGCTCCGCCCAGGAGATCCGCAAGTCCAGCAGCCCGCGTCTTGCTAGGGAGCCAGTTCCGGTGCATCATGGAGAGGCCAGCAGTGATGAGGCATCCTCCAGTGAAGACGATGACGTGCACCAGACAAAGCGGGAGCGCAGGAAGTTCCAACAGAAGTCCAAGGGCCAACCGGAATGTGCCGGCTGCGGAGGCAACCATTCCCGTGCCAAGTGTCGATTCAGAGACGCCATCTGTAGGAAGTGTTCCAGAAGGGGCCACATCGCTAAGGTCTGCCGATCGGCTCCGTCTGACACCCCCCCTTCATCGACTCGCAAGTCCAAGTCTTCACTCCAGTCTGCCAAGGAAAGTTGTTTCGCTCTCACCAACTGCCGCTGCCCGTCTGGAACCACGATTGGCCAAACTGACTCGCCTACGCGACGCAAGCTGAACGTCACGGTGCTCATTGAAGGAGCTCCATGTGACATGGAGATCGACACCGGGTCTGCCCTGTCCATCGTGTCATGGAGCACCATCAAAAGACTGGTACCCAGAGTGTCCAAGAGGCAACTCGACTCTCACCGCGTACACCTGAGAGACTACCAGGGAAACGACATTCCCGTGGTAGGCGTTGGCCGGTTCCGGATCGCCTTCAAGGATTTTTCGGGCCTGCTCCGGTTGGTGGTGGTCGAAGGTCAGCGGCCAAGCCTCCTAGGGCTAGACTGGTTTGATGCCCTCGGCCTGGAAGTCACCGGCATCAACTGCATCTCTAACGCAGAGACTGAGGGTCTGGTCAAAGACTTTGCCGAGGTTTTTGACGGCACCTTGGGGCAATATACAGGTACGCCCATCTCCTTTAGCCTTGATCCACAAGTCGCCCCCATCAAGCTAAAGCCACGCCGGGTTCCCTTTGCTCTCAAGGCTAAGGTGGACGAACAACTGGACAAACTGATTGCCCAAGGAGTTTTGGAGCCGGTTGACCACGCCAAGTGGGAAACCCCCATCGTCACGCCTGTCAAGCCAGATGGGTCGGTGAGAATCTGCGCTGACTACAAGTGCACGATCAACAAGGCACTTCAGCAGCACGCTTATCCGGTTCCTGTTGTCCAACACCTGCTGCATTCCCTGGGTGAGGGTAAGGTCTTCGCTAAGCTGGACCTTGCCCAAGCATATCAACAACTGCCAGTTGATGATGCCACTGCTGAAGCCCAGACGATCGTCACCCACCGGGGGGCATTCCGTTGCCGCCGGTTGCAGTTCGGGGTGAGTGTGGCTCCTGGCATCTTCCAAAGCCTTATGGAGCGTCTCCTGCAAGGGCTTCCGGGCGTGGTACCATATTTTGATGACGTCTTGGTGTCTGCAGACTCACACCAGCAGCTGTTCGAGCGCCTCCGTGCCGTGCTGACCAGGTTCCAAGAGGCCGGGCTCAAGGTAAAGAGGGAGAAGTGCCAGATCGCCGTTCCACAGGTAGAGTTCCTGGGCTATCTTATTGATGCCTCCGGCCTTCACCCAACCACATCCAAGATCCGCGCTATCCAGCAGGCCCCCACCCCAAAGAACAAAACGGAGTTGCAGGCATTCCTGGGGCTGCTGAACTTTTATAACATGTTCCTGCCCCACAAAGCCACAGTGGCTGAGCCTCTTCACCGACTCCTTAGCACTAAGACGCCTTGGGCCTGGGGTCATCGGGAGACGGCGGCCTTCAACGCGGTCAAGGCTCTCCTTTCTTCAGACAGTGTGCTGGTACAGTACAGTGAATCCAGGCCGCTGGTCCTTGCCTGCGACGCCTCACCTTTTGGCATTGGTGCTGTCCTTAGTCACCGTTTTCCAGATGGAAGAGAAGCACCGCTCGCCTACTTTTCCAGGACACTATCTCCGACGGAACGGAATTACAGCCAGCTCGACAAGGAGGCATTGGCACTTGTGGCTGGAGTGAAGAGGTTCCATGAATACCTCTATGGCAGGACTTTTGACCTCATCACTGACCACAAGCCACTCCTCGGCCTCCTCGCCGGTGATCGTCCAACTCCACCGGTCCTCTCGCCACGCATGCTGCGATGGACTGTTTTCCTGGCTGCCTACCACTACCGGCTCATCCATCGCCCGGGGAAATCGATGGGCCATGCCGACGCCCTCTGCCGTTGCCCTCTTCCAGCATTTGTGGAAGACCCGGCTCCAGCTTCATCGCTCCTTCTGATTGAGGATCTTCCGGCAGCGCCTGTATCAGCTGCCACTGTGGCCTCCGCGTCTGCCCAGGATCGCACCATCAGCCGGGTGCTCAACTGGGTGTGGAGGGGGTGGCCACAAGGGCCTTTTGCATCGGAGTTCCAGCCCTTCGCAACCAGACAACATGAACTCTCAGCTCATCGCGGCTGTCTGCTGTGGGGAGACCGCGTCGTGATTCCCCAGGGACTCCGTCAGCGCGTCCTGGAGGCTCTGCACGTTGGCCACCCGGGAATTGTCAAAATGAAGGCGTTGGCTCGGTGTTACGTCTGGTGGCCTAATATGGACGATGCCATCACTGCCTGGGTGTCCGCCTGTCAAGCGTGCCAAGAGTCGAGGCCTGCACCACCGGCAGCTAAGGGACACACCTGGGAGACGCCAAAGACACCCTGGTCGAGGGTGCACATCGATCTGGCTGGCCCCTTTCACAGCCGGACCTTTATGGTAGTGGTGGACGCCTATTCCAAATGGCTGGAGGTCGCCCTGATGCCCTCCACCACTACCGAAGCTGTCATCCGGGTGCTGCGAGGCCTGTTTGCAACGCATGGGTGTCCTGATGTCCTTGTCTCTGACAACGGACCGCAGTTCACGTCAGGCACCTTTGAGCGGTATCTTTTGGGACTGGGCATCCGCCATGCCCTAACGGCACCCTTTCATCCATCCAGCAACGGGCAAGCGGAAAGAATGGTGCGCTCGGCAAAAGAGGCACTGGCGCGCCTGGACCGGGGAGACTGGCATGAGCGGGTCGCCGAATACTTGTTCGTGCAACACATCACCCCTCATGCGGCCACAGGGAGGAGTCCTGCTGAACTGCTTATGGGCCGCCGCCTCAGGTCACCGCTCGACCGGCTACACCCGGACTTTGCCGTGGCTGAACCACCAGGCTGTGCCAACGCGCCACGGTCATTTGTCCCAGGAAACCAGGTCTTTGCCCGGAACTATGTGGGGGACATTCCTTGGGTGCCAGCCACAGTAGTGGGAGTCACTGGACCTCGCTCGTACCAGGTGGCACTCGAAGACGGACGCTTGTGGCGACGGCACATAGACCAGCTTAGGCGCAGGGTTGGGGACTTGGACACTACCGAGGTGCCCCCAACTGCGCTTGCGGCCCCAGAAGAGACACGTACAGATGGCGAGGCCCCACCTACACTTCCCTCGCAAACCGCCAGCGTGGAGCCGAACCAAGCCGCTTCAGAACAGACTCAGACCACTCCACTTGCGGAGGCTCCACCCACAGCAGCGGATCCAGGGGAGTTGGTTCCAACGCCACCTAGGGTCGCACCACAGCCTCAGCGAGAACTGTGTGGCCCTCCGGACTTGGCTACCAGTCCCCGGCGGTCTGGCAGAGTTTCCAAGCGCCCAACTTATTTAAAGGACTATGTTGTTGGACATTTATCACTGTTGGTCTAAGTATGGGAAATGTAACCATATGCTTTTGTGCCTAATTGAACCATTACGCGTAGTGCTGTATATAAGGAAACCATTACGATTGTAACTAACGCCTTATCTCAGTGGGGAGGGGTGTTATGTAGTGTAGTTTCACCCTGGGCCAACAGGGGGATACTGTATATAGTTTTCACTCAGGTCTGTAGATAGTTTTCACTCAGGTCCGCGGCAGTTATTTTAGGCGGGAACTCTGGGCTGTGGTTGTTACAATGTTGACAGCCGGCTGCCTATAAAAGCAGGCCGGCTGAGCTGTTTGCAGTCAGTTCTATTCCAGCTTACAAAAATAAAGAGCTACTTGAAGAAATCGCTGTGCCGGCTGCTATGTCAACCCACAACTTAATAAGGTGAGTTATCCCAATCGCCTGCCAACGTCCCTGGCAAAGTGCCTCCCAAGCTGGTTGTTGGTTGCCTAGGAACCAACCAGGGGCTTTGCCAGCATTGGACTGGTAAACCTGGTTCTTACAGGGATTGGAAGTGTGGTCAAGTTCCCCACGGGAAACTCATTTGCGCAGTTGATAAAGCAGGCTTGAACTCACCTGGCTTTAAAATTATTATTATTATTATTATTATTATTATTATTATTATTATTATTATTAATTTATTTATACCCCGCCCATCTGGCTGAGTTTCCCCAGCCACTCTGGGTGGCTCCCAACTGAATGTTAAAACAATACAGCATTAAATATTAAAAACGTCCCTAAACAGGGCTTCCTTCAGATGTCTTTTAAAGATAAGATAGCTGCTTATTTCCTTCACATCTGAAGGGAGGGCATTCCACAGGGCGGGTGCCAGTACAGAGAAGGCCCTCTGCCTGGTTCCATGTAACCTCCCTTCTTGCAATGAGGGAACCGCCAGAAGGCCCTCGGCACTGGATCTCAGTGTCCGGGCTGAACGTTGGGGGTGGAGACGCTCCTTCAGGTATACACTTGCTATATGCACAGGTAACCTGGTTGTGTAGCCAACCTGCTCCTGATGTGACAAAGGATGTCAGATTTGGAGCAGACTGGCACCGTTTGCAGGAAGTGGTCTCCAGGCCTAACTGTGACGCAGGTTTGGCCAAATTTGTCCTGAGGGCTGGAATGTTCCTCACCCCTGTCCTTGTTGGACCTTTGGTTTCGACCCAGAAAAGAGGCAGTTTTAGCCTTAGGAAAGGTTGCCACTGTGGGAATGTTTTCAACGAAGCTCAGATCCCTATCAAACGAGCTGCAGGGGGTTTGGCTGGCTCTGGCTGGTACCTGTGTCAGGGCAGCGGCACTGATAAGAAGTCGGTGGCATTGCTACATACCTTGGCAGAGGCGGATGGCATCTTTTGCTCTGTGCCAGGTGCAGTCTGTGGGAAGAAAACACAGAAGGAAGGCCTGGAGGTTGGTTGGTTGCTCTGCTCCATTTCCTCAGCTGCTCGCTTTCGGAGCAGGCCTGAAAGGCACTCACCTGGCCCAGAGTGCGTCTTCCGCAAGGGTTGTGCAAACTGATAGTGGGGATGGGTGAATGCCGTGATATGCAACTCCCCGCTGAGAGCCACCGGGAAGCAGTCGAACTGGAGAGAGCCCTGGGAAGGAAGGGGGCAGGAGTGTCAAAGGTGAAAGGAGCACACACACCCCTCTCTTTCTCTCTCTCACACTATCATGCCCACAGACAGGAACACACACACACAGAGGGACCCAATGGGGCTGCCATCTGTCGCACTTCACCTTTCCCATTGGGAAAGGCGAGGGATGTCTTTGGGAACCACCACGTCCTCCTCAAAGTGTTACCTCCCACCATCACCACTAGGGTGGGAGGTTGGACCTGCCTGCAGTCCTGCTGCTTATCTGGGGCTACTGCTTCAATGGTCTCCCCAAACACTGGTCCCCATTGCTTAGCGCCCTGACAGTGCGAGAGAGGCAGGATAGAGCAGCTTAGCGCAGGGCGCAGAGGGAGAGAAGCTCTGGGGCTGTGGCTCATTAAACGTTTTGTGTATGCTGCTGCTCCAGACACCATATTGGCGATGATCTTTTGACGTGGAGGGGCTCTTGAAATTGTTTGGAGGGCATGCAGGCTGCCAGTTAGCCACAGAAGGCTCCAAGGGGCTTCTGGAGGTTCCCTCACTGCGAGATGTGAGGTTACAGGGAACCAGGCAGAGGGGCTTCTTGGTGGTGGCGCCCGTCCTGTGGAACGCCTTTCCGTCAAGGAAATAAACAACTATCTGACTTTTAGAAGACATCTGAAGGCAGCCCTGTTTAGGGAAGTTTTTAATGCTTGATGTTTTATTCTGTTTTTAATCCGTTGGGAGCCGCCCAGAGTGGCTGGGGAAACCCAGCTGGATGGGCGGGGTATAAATTTATTATTATTATTATTATTAGCGGCAGAAATTGCAGCTCTATGGCCCACCAATTAAGGTCAGCTAAAACGGCATCTAAAATACGTTTGTATATCAGTGGGGCTTAATATATCCTGCCATTTTTGCAACCACACTCTGCAGAATTTAGCATTGTCAAGGAACCCAGTTGTCCTTTATCAAAAGGCAAGCGTCTAGCCGTCAAAGATAAGCTGCTTTCTGGAGTGTGGGCAATTCCACATTGAAAGAGCATCCCCCCTCCTGGAAAAAAAAAAGAAACACAGGAATTGCAGTTTGCCCTTCACAGAACTACAATTCCCAGCACCCTTAGCAAACTATATTTCCCAGGATTCTCCGGGGACCGTCACATTCTTTAAATGTATGGTGTGTGAGGATGATTCGCAGCAGGTTTGCCATGAGTGAGTTGGCCCCAGTGCTCTGCCTAGCTACTGAAAACTAGCAGACGGAGTTAGTGTGCAATAATGGTTAGGGTTTCAAACTAAGGCCAAGGAGATCCAAGCTCAAATTTCCAAAGCACCATGAAGCTCATGGGCTGACCTTGGATCCATAGCTGTCAACTTTTTCCTTTTTTTAAGGGAAATTCCCTTATTCCGAATAGGATTCCTCTCAAGAAAAGGGAAAAGTTGACAGCTATGCTTGGATCTGTCAGTCTCTCTCCACTACATATGCCTCCTTGAAGGAAAGGAGGGATGAAAATGCAGTAATAATGCAGAAACTACCGTATTTTTCGCTCTATAGGGCGCACCGGACCATAGGGCGCACCTAGTTTTTAGAGGGGGAAATCAAGAAAAAAAATCTTATTTCCCCCCCAGCCCCAAAGAGCAGCGTACAGGCTGCGCGCAACCTCTCCTTGGCACAAGCCAAAACAGCAAGCAGGATGGATTCTGCTCGCTGTCTTGGCTTCCTCTTTAGCTGTGCGCAACCTCTCCAGCCGGGAGAGGCTGCGCGGGGCTAAAGAAGCCATAGCCGAGTGCAGCCTCTCCCTGCCGGAGGAACTGCACGCGGCTATTCCTGAAGCCTTCGGAGCGCAGTGCAAGTTCCCGCTGCGCTCCACAGGCTGCGGGTTCCTTTTGCTGAAGCCGGGAGAGCAAGACTCTCCTGGCTTCAGCGAAAGGAACCTGAAGCCTCCGGAACGCAGCGGGAACTCTGCGCTCCGAAGGCTTCAGGGGGCTATCCCTGAAGCCTGGAGAGCAAGAGGGGTCGGTGCGCACCGACGCCTCTCGCTCTCCAGGCTTCAGCGATAGCAACGCAAAGCCTCTGGAGCGCAGAGGGAGCGCTCCCTCTGCGCTTCGGAGGCTTCGCATTGCTATCGCTGAAGCCAAGGAGCTTTCCATCGCTCCATAGGACGCACACACATTTCCCCTTAATTTTTGGAGGGGGAAAAGTGCATCCTATAGAGCGAAAAATATGGTATTGTGAGGGGGGGGCAAGGATTTCCATTTATACACTTTATGGAATACCCATCTCTGCATACGGGTAGGGCAAAGTAGAGGAACTGAACTTGTGGTCAGACCGATTTAGTGGTAGATTAGGGTTCTCTGCCTGTCTGCAGCCAAAACCGGCTCTGCAAGTCAAGTGCCAGGGAGCAAAACAGAGCCTGCATTCCTCCCTCAATCCCTCCCTCCTTCTCATCTATTTCACTAGACAAACACCAGTTTCTTTATGGGCTGGTTCATCACGGAGCCCTACCTCACTGCTAATCCAGATTCCTGCGGTTCGAAAGCAATCTCAGTAGTTTCCACATGTGCATATTTGGATTTGACCCAATCCATTGTTTCTTGTCCTGTAGGTGTTTTTTTTAACCCTGTGTCTGTTTTTCACACTCACTGACTTGTTCATTCCACTCGCCGAACCATGGCAGTACAAAAGGGGTACACACACAGCTTTCTGTTTACCTGCACATTTTTTTTTAAATAAAAGATTCTTCTGTTTCACTGGCCAACCCCCCAGTGAGTATGTGCAGGTACCTATTTATTTATGTGCATGGGTCTTGTTTTAAATTTCCTCCTTCAGATAAGCACTGAAGCAGAGATCTGATTATAGGTCGGCTTGAGTCTACATCTCATGTCGTTTGCTTGCTTAGTTGACCTTCACTGCACACATCTGAGGCTTAAAAAGTGAAGGAGGGTGAGTAAGATTGTTTAGCAAGGATCCCTGCATTGCAGGGGTCAGATTAGATGACTTTCAGGGTCCCTTCCAACTCCACAGTCCCAGGATTTATTTATTTTTAAGTCACCTTCCCAGACACTTGCTTGAAACTCAGTTGCATGAAATTCTGCGTGTGCACAAACCAGAAGGTACAAGAATAATGTTTCAAACGGTGTTTATGTTTTCACCACATGCCAGAAGTATGGGTAGGTAAAGGTAAAGGTACCATTAGGTCCAGTCGTGACCGACTCTGGGGTTGCAGCGCTCATCTCGCTTTACTGGACGAGGGAGCCAGATTACAGCTTCCGGGTCATGTGGCCAGTATGACTAAGCTGCTTCTGGCGAACCAGAGCAGCACACGGAAACGCCGTTTACCTTCCCACTGGAGCGGTACCTATTTATCTACTTGCACTTTGACATGCTTTCGAACTGCTAGGTTGGCAGGAGCAGGGACCGAACAATGGGAGCTCACCCCGTCCCGGGGATTCAAACCACCGACCTTCTGACTGGGGTTTAACCCACAGTGGGTTTAACCCACAGTGCCACCCACGTCCCATAGAAGTATGGGTACCAGAAAACAAATGATAAGCGACAATGGATGCTGGGAGCATGCAAAACTGAGTGGGAGAAGATGTAAACCATACAATGTAAACCATACTTTTAAAGCACATCCAACACACATTTTAAGGAGCTTGATTCACTCCCCACCCCTCCAAAAAAATTATTGGTAATTGTAGTTTTCCCCTCACAGAGCTACAACTCCCAACACCCTTCACAAACTACAGTTCCCAGGATTTTGAGTGCTTTGAAACATACGGTGTGGATCCACCCACTTGTTCTCCATGCTTACAAATTTTGGATTTCACCAATGGACATTCAATGGGCCCAAATCACTTACCAAATCGCTTCCGTTGTGCCTGTCACCACCCAAGGGGAGCAAAACCTTCATACTGGCACAGTGGGAGGAAGCGTATGTCTCAGCTGAGAGCAGCACGTGCGCCTGCAGGAATCCTGGGGAAAGAGGAAGGGAGGGAGTGTCAGAAGAGGAATGGAAATAAATGCAGATAGGGACTCTTGAACTGGAGGACTGGTGCGACCATCAATATAATTCACGAGGCTGTTTGAGTCATTCCTCACATTCCTATAATATGCCATCAAGAATTAATTAGGCTCATAGACTCACAAGAGCTGGAAGGGACCCTGAGGATCATTCAGTCCAACCCCCTGCAATGCAGGAATATGCAGCCGTCTTTTTTTTCTGGGGGGACGCAGGAGTACGCAGACCCCAAAACGTTTTGTGAATCTATTTTTTTTTAATAGAATATTTATTAAGATTTTTTATAATGATACAATAAAGACAAAAAAAGAAAAAGTAACAAAAATACAAAATAAAAATAATTAAAAACATACAGATTTTCCATTGCTTATTTTCCTTTAGCTTGTTTCCCGGACCTCCTCATACCTCCCTTTTTTGTATTCCACTTCAGATTGTTGGTTCAGCAAATCCTTACCATTAAATTTTTACCTGTTTCTAACCCTTTTTTTCATATTCTCTTAAAGCATTACAGCTGGAAACCACTTAATTTCTATCCAACATCATTCTAACATTCATTAATTTTACAATATTTCTGTAGGTAGTCTTTAAATTTCTTCCAATCTTCTTCCGCCGACTCTTCTCCCTGGTCCCGGATTCTGCCAGTCATTTCTGCCAACGTTTTGTGAATCTAAGCTTGGCTTCACTGAGGGGCAGTATTTCAATATGAGTAGGAAAAGGCGAATACCCCTAAACATTTTTTTAAGGAAAAAAGAGCACTGTTTATGGGGCTTGAACCTGCAACCTTGGCATTATCAGCACCACGCTCTAACCAACTGAACTATCCAAGGTGGTTATTGTCTGTGCAGCAATTGCTATTGTTAACATCGATACCAACTTTCTTGTTCCTCCTCTTTGACTTCTGTATAACTGCGCAATATTTCAAAATAACAACAACAGCAACAGAGACTGCTGTAGACAAAGTCTCCTTACTGGCTCACCTTCAGTGTTGCCATGATGTCTTCTGCGCTCTGGGCTGGTCCTGTCAGCTCCCTCGTCTTGTTTTGAACCCAAGGCAGGTGATTCTACAAGGAAATAAAATGACTGTGTACCCCAAATAATAACAATAATACTAATAATGAAGCTCAGGACAGTGCAGTGCAGCAATTGTCCACCAATTGTACTTTTCTCCACTTATTTGTCTGTTTTGTAACACAAGAAAAAATATTTAATTGAAAACTTTTTTTTTTAATGAGAGGATTGGATAAATTCACGGAGGAAATTTGATGGCTGGGCTCTATCTACATCCACAGATGGAGACAGCAACGCTTCTGAATATGTTTCCGAGCACGATTCAAAGTGTTGGTGTTGACCTTTAAAGCGCTAAATGGCCTCGGCCCAGTATACCTGAAAAAGCATCTCCACCCCCATCATTCTGCCTAGACACTGAGGTCCAGCGCTGAGGGCCTTCTGGTGGTTCCCTCATTGTGAGAAGCAAAGCTACAGGGAACCAGGCAGAGGGCCTTCTCGGCAGTGGCGCCCATCCTGTGGAACACCCTTCCTTCAGATGTCAAAGAGAAAAACAACTACCAGACATTTAGAAGACATCTGAAGGCAGCTCTGTTTAGGGAAGCTTTTAATGTGTGACATTTTAATATATTTTTAATCTTTGTTGGAAGCCACCCAGAGTGGCTAGGGAAACCCAGCCAGATGGGTGGGGTACAAATAAATAATAATAATAATAATAATAATAATAATAATAATAATAATAATGAATACCAGTTGCTGGAAGCCACAGGAGAGGAGAGAGGTCTTGTGTTCAAATCCTGCTTGCTGCTTTCCCAGCAGGCTTCTGGCTGGCCACTGTGAGAACAGGACGCTGGTCTAGATGGACCTTGGGCCTGATCCAGCGGGCTCTTTTTTATGTTCTTATGACAGAGCCTGGGACTTTCAGAGTACATGTCCTCCTGTTGAATTCTGGCCTTTCTCCCTTCTATATGGTTTGGTCCCTCGTGGGGCACTTCTAGGGACTGAACTCTACGACCTCCCAAACCCAATGTGAGAATCACGCCCTGCTAGCACTAGACAAACAAGCCTGCCCTGAAGAGGCAGAGGGGGGCATGATCCAGCTAGGACTGAAAGCCAAGGTACAAGGCCGACTGCAGCAACAGCAGCAGGACAGGGTCAACGTTCAGGTACAGAGCCCTGAGCCATCTTTCTCACCCAGCAGGCCAAGGCGTAGGATCACCTGCACACAGGGAATGCAGTCTCGCTGCCTCCGACACCGAAGTCCGTTCCTCGTCTCCATCTGGGTCAGCACCAGGACTGGGTCTTGCACTGGGGTTGGCAGGGCATCTCCAGGGATGCACAGCACACCTTTTTCTGAAAGTAGGCGAAAGAAAGAAAGAAAGAAAGAAAGAAAGAAAGAAAGAAAGAAAGAAAGAAAGAAAGAAATTACCCTGTGAAAGAAGGGCCCCATTCAGCAGAATGTGTACCAGCACCCCCAAGCACAGCATTTCGAAGGAACACTCACTACCGTCAAAAGAGCCCTGAAGCAAAATTCACAGAGCCTTCCATCCCTAGAACATAGCCTGAAGCTTTTGTGGATGAGAGGAAGCTTGTGTTGAATCCAGAGGCCACAAGACTAAGGCAGCCTAAAGTTGGTTTTCTTGGGTGATGTCCATCCCCACCCGAAACTCTCCCTTCTTTCCCAGGAAGACTGCAGTAGAAATATTTGGCACGTTTTGGGTCGTGCAATGTGAATTGTGGCCAAATGATGGCAAGAATGCTTTTAAACAAACAAACCCTGTAGCAAAATAATCCCACGCATCGGGCTTTAGGACAAGTCAAGTCAATGGCAGTCTTCACACTTGGACTTAGTCATGCTTACCTTTCCTCCACTCTTTCCAGGCCGTGCTTTAAAGCTACATGTCTGAGCACACTTCCCCCCCCCCCTCTGGAGATTTCCCCACGAAAACCCGCTCTTTAAAGCACAATCGGAGCATACGGCAATCCTCGGAAAACCTAAGTTCTCTAAGCGATTTAGCACTAAAGATTAAAAAATTGCTCCGACACAGAGCCTTCACGTGTGGATCTGTGTCTGGGCAAAAGGTAGGTGTTGATAAGCCCATAGATTTATCAAGATAAAGAACAGGGATGAGAATTATTAATTTTTTTGGTACACTTACCCAATAGCTGGCAGCCAAGACCCTATAGAAGGACACAAAAGGGACAGTTTCAAGAGCTAGTAAAGAGACTATCGCAAGTTGAGCTCCTTTTCTCCCACCCTACAACACACCCTGCCAGGCTGAGTCTAAAACAACATGCCTTCCAACTGTTATTTCATTGTGAGGACCAATTTCTTGGGTCTACGAAAGCTGTTCCCAACGCAGGACATATTGGCTTAATAAGGTGGGGAACCTGTAGCCCTCCAGGAATTCAGGAATTGTTGGACTACAACTCACCTGTTTGTACTGCCTGTTTTAAACAGTATTGTTTTGCTTTTCCCTTACTGTAAGCTACTCTGGGTATTCTGCTATATCTTTTGCTCTGAGAAGTCAAACAGGAACCTCCTTTCCACCTGCACATAGTCCATATAGTCCACTTGCATATAGTCCATAATATAGGACTATATTATTATAGGTTTGCAGGGAAATCAGTCTGGGTGATGATATCTGTGGATCTCTTCCAAACCTGTGATTCTGTGAGGTTAGAATCTACAAAAGGAGAACTGGTAAACTGGTCCAACCAGCTCCTTTGTTAAGGTAATGACTTTGGCCAGACTCACCAACATCTTAAAGAGTTACCTAAGAATAAATACGTTGCCATAGTGACAACTGAAGTTACTTCCGGGAAAGCATCCCTACCAGCCGTTCCCTACCAGCGACACCAGGCTGCCTGCAACATCACCACACACCTAGTTTTGGTGTGTGAGTTTTGGCTGATGCTAGAAGGAGGAGGCAGGGAGACCTGTCTTGCTCTGTGCTGGACCCAAAGCTATGGTTCGAAGATCTCCCTGGGAACCTAATGAGGAGGCAAGGTCTGCTGAAATGTTAATGCTACAAGCCTCTCCGCGCTATGTTCAGGTTGTATATATGTGTAAAGAAAACCACATTTCGTAAAGACACCAGAGTCTCCATTGACCCAAAAACTGAACTCTGGATAGGCGTAGGCCTCCCTAACGAACTTCATTAATAAAGATTATCGTATCGTATCGTATCATATCGTATCGTATCGTAAGTGTGCATTCAGAGCCCACCCTATTCCTGCTGCTGTAATCTGTTTTGGACTGTTTCTAATGCTGCATTTTGTGTTGCTGCCCTGGGACCTGGTGGTGAAGGATGTGTAATAATAATAATAATAATAATAATAATAATAATAATAATAATGTGCTTTCTATATTGTTGTTGGCATCTGTCTGTCTTGAGAGACAATGGAGTGTACCCCCGGGAACTCTTTTTCTACATACATCCTTCCTCTGCTGCCATTGCCACGATCAAAAGTTAGACTGTATGTTTCATGGGGGCAGCAACCTGTTATGTTTTTTCCATTGGAATCATACATGTATATAGATATTGTTGGGTGCACCCCATTTTCTTATTAATGAAGTTCGTTAGTTTCAATTTCAACGAAATTGAAATATCTACATCAGTCATTCAACCAACCAGCCTGCTATCCCAGCTATCCCAGCCTGGTTAACCCCCTAAAAACTCTGTACCCCATAATTAAATACAATATACTCCCACAGAGACTACCTTACACTGCGTTTAAAACCAAAATTGCATTTGGATAAAAACTGTTTCTCAGGCGGCTAGTCCTAGTCTTTATAACCCTGTACCTTCTTCCAGAAGGTAGAAGCTGAAAGAGATAATTTCTGGGGTGCGTATTATCCTGCACTATCTCTGCAGCTTTCTTATGACACCTGGAAGCATAGATTTGATCCAGAGTGGGAAAGTGCACCCAATTATTCTCTCCGCAGTCTTTACAACCCTGGACAGCATTGTTTTTCCCTGACTGTGCAGCTCCCAAACCACACACACAGACCATAAGTTAATACACTCTCAACAGTACAATGGTAAAATGCCCTCAACAGGTCCTGTGAGAGATTACTTTTCCAGAGGATTCTCAGAAAAGATAACCTCTGCTGTGCTCTCTTCATCAGGTCTTTACTGTTTTCTCCCCAGGATAGGTCATCTCTCAACTCCATTCCCAGAAATCGAAACACCAAGACACCTCAGGTGTCAAAGGCCAGGGTAAAGAGCTGTGTCTACTTTCTGGAAATGTTTCTGGAGGTTGGAGCAGAACCACTGAGGTTCATTTCCATCAACCCTCACCTCCTTGAGCTGTTCTAGAAGGAATTTAGTAGAAACACCATCAGACCAGATTGGCTGGCTGGCACCCCCATATTCTGAGCCACAGTGGGGCAAAGCAGAAGGGGCAGGGGCTTTGATGTAACTAGCCCTATTCGTTACCTCAGTAGACCTTTGTCGTTCCCCCCCCCACCTACCATCACATACCCCCCAACATGTCCTGGCTAAAAACTGAGTCGGACATCTTCCGGGCCACAATATCTCACATGTTTTGGCTCCCTGCTCTCACGTGAGGTCCCCCAAAATAGGATGTCCTGTTTTTATAAGGACAGTTGAGGGATATGCTATCACAGCGATGGCAGCCCCATTCTTCTCCTCCCACTGTCCTTGACACGTTTATCCCCTTGTTTCAAAATAATTTTTTACTAAAGATTTTCTTGAATTACAAAAGAACGTGCAATTAACCCCACTCGAATCACAGTGGCAGAACACAGACAAAAAAAGGCAGATCGAACCACCTCAGCCAGAAAGTACCCAAAGTGGTTGCAAACACTTTCCCCTGTCTCTCACTCAGGGAGAGCAACAGTACTACTACTAAGTGGCAGTATCTGTGTGGTGGACTTTTCAACTTTTGCAATGTCCTGGTGAGGGACGTCGCCATCTTGGCTTGGCACAAAAGCTTGTGGCCTTGTTTCCTGAGCCTTGACAACTGCAGTCACCTGAGTAGGTGACTCTTCTCATGGCAGGTGAACAGGTGACAACAAAAGAGCGGCCTGCTTAGTTCTTACGATGCCAGGCTTGCTGTTAAAGGCCACAGAAGCAGAGCCAGGAAAGGAGGGGGAAGCACTGCAGTGCCATAGCCTCGGTACACAGGTGCCGAAACCTTTTGTTCCTGCCATGCTGTCTCCATGGCCACAAGCTCGAGGAGGCCTCAGCCGCCGGGCTGTGGCAATTGCTGAGTAAACAGCAACCTAAGAGGCCTTGTCACAGTACCAGGTAGAGCAGGTAGTTCCTCCTCAGTCTCTCCTAGCAACCACAGTGCTCCTTCCACAAGGCAGTCACTAAAATTGGGCAGAGAGGCCATGATGGGCAGGGGAGAGGAAGCCTCAGGACTGAAAGGATCAAAGGCAGTGCCATAACGGGGCAGGGGAGATGGAGAGAATTGTCCGTCTCCCCAAGGCCCATCCAGCATGTTCATGGCGCAAAGAGCTCAATATTAACAGGGATGCATACACAGAATCCTGGGAGCTGTAGCTGACTGCTCATAATTCCAGGCATCCTTAACAAACTACAGTTCCCAGGATTTTTGGTGTGTGTGCTATAAATGTATGGTGTGCACACAGCCCCAGCTTAAATGTGACATCAGGCATGTTTTTAAAGAACCCCACCCCATTTAAAAAAGGTTGTGGGATTTTGTTACAGCTGAGAGAACTATACAGTGGTACCTCAGGTTACATAGGCTTCGGGTTACATACGCTTCAGGTTACAGACTCCGCTAACCCAGAAATAGTGCTTCAGGTTAAGAACTTTGCTTCAGGATGAGAACAGAAATCGTGCTTCGGTGGCGCGGCAGCAGCAGGAGGCCCCATTAGCTAAAGTGGTGCTTCAGGTTAAGAACAGTTTCAGGTTAAGTACGGACCTTCGGAACGAATTAAGTACTTAACCCGAGGTACCACTGTATTGGGCCTCAGCGCCTAGGGCTTGCCGATCGAAAAGTCGGCGGTTCGAATCCCTGCGGCGGGGTGCGCTCCCGTTGCTCGGTCCCAGCGCCTGCCAACCTAGCAGTTCGAAAGCACTCTCGGGTGCAAGTAGATAAATAGGGACCGCTTACCAGCGGGAAGGTAAACGGCGTTTCCGTGTGCAGCTCTGGCTCGCCAGAGCAGCGATGTCACGCTGGCCACGTGACCCGGAAATGTCTTCGGACAGCGCTGGCCCCTGGCCTCTTGAGTGAGATGGGCGCACAACCCCAGAGTCTGGCAAGACTGGCCCGTACGGGCAGGGGTACCTTTACCTTTACCTTTACCACTGTATAAGGGCTTGCACATCATTGCTTCAGGATGAGAACAGAAATCGTGCTTCGGTGGCGCGGCAGCAGCAGCAGGCCCCATTAGCTAAAGTGGTGCTTCAGGTTAAGAACAGTTTCAGGTTAAGTACGGACCTTCGGAACAAATTAGGTTCTTAATCCAAGGTACCACTGTAGAGGGTGGCAGCGGCAGGAAGCATGGCAGTTTGGCTTGGGACCTGAGGTGGAAAAATGCCATAGCTATCAACTTTTCCCTTTTCTTGCGAGGAACCCTATTCGGAATAAGGGGATTTCCCTTTAAAAAAGGGGAAAGTTGACAGCTATGAAAAACGCTCCAAACTGGGACTCTCGTTATTTTGCTTTCGAGGGAACCAGCTGATTTGTGCCAGCACACAAGAGCCAAAAGCCAGAGCGCTGGACCAAAAAAAACGGGATGTTCCAGGATCCAGTCAGAAGCAGGGAATGGCTTCTAGAATTCCAGGATGTCCCGCTTAGATCAGGGCGGTTGAGCAGTATGAGAGAGGTGTAAGTAAACCGCCTGTGAGTGTAGTCTTCCTCAAGACCCTTTCTTCGAAGAGGTCTGGACACGCATGCCTTCTCTGGGAATACAGCCTATGCCACAAACGAAACCACTTCCCCCATTTGAACAACCACAATAGCTCATTTAGAACAAATTGAACTTCCAAGCACATTGTGTGGTGTGTGGCATGGCCCTGTCAATGATGCCAGCCAGCCAGCCGTGCCCTTCTTCTGGATACTCCGTTCGCTGACCCTCCCTCCCCGACCCCAATTCTTCAGAAGGCTTGTACCTACCTGAGAGCAGTGGACAGACTCCAGGATATTTGCAGGCTGAAGGCAGGCAGAAGGCAGACGCACTAGGACAAGTGGCAGGACCCAAAGCCACATCTCCGCCATCCGTCGTGCCCCACAAGTCATTGTGGGGGTGACGATGGCGCTGCTCCTTTCATCGCAGAATCTGCCTTTGCACAGGACGAATTAGACCGTGCCTGAATAGCACAGTTGGCACGCAGCTTGATAAATATTTCTTCGTTTCCACCTCCTGGGAGTTGGTTTCTTTCCAGCGTTTTATGTCTAAGGAGCTGGCGCAGGTGCCGGCAAACAGGTCCTACGCCAGGGCAAAAGATCCAAGCTGAAAGATTGGGAAAGCTTTCCTGTCTGAAAGAAGACTTGAGGATCCAAGGAACTGACGCACCTCAATCTTCACGGCAACTCGTTTGACAGGGCCCAGCTTAGTCAATCTCACTCCCTTTTTGCTACTACCAGAGAAATTGCGTCAAAGAGGAGTAAAGGTGGAGAGGGCGTTGCAGAAACTGGAAGTGAGGGCGAAGGACAGGATAGCCTGGGCACAGTGCCAGCAGCCTGGTTTAAGAGAAGCCCCAAAGGGTAGAAGGATTAAATGCAGGAAGAAGTATTCATAGCCAAGTTCAGAGCTGTCAGATTTCCTGAATGGCAGCACAGCAAACCTGATTTGTTTATTTTTTTTTTAGCAGAGGTTTTCCGTCAAAGCTGGCATAGGAACTTGTTGGGTCTAACATAATTTTTAGAATCAGGTAGGTAGCCGTGTTGGTCTGACGCAGACGGAATAAATTTAAAAAATAAAAAAATTGTCCAGTAGCACCTAAGAGACCAACTAAGTTTGTTCTGGGTGTAAGCTTTCGTGTGCATGCACGCTTCTTCAGATACCTCATTTTTTATTTTATTTTTTAGAAGGGCATGTCATTTTGCTGGCTTGCATTTTCCCAGCGTACTATGTATGCTATGATGGAGTTTACAAACTCCAAGTTTCAAGCAAAACATTTTCAAAGTTACAAATCTCCTTTTTCCCTCCCCCTGCCCACTTTTACTGTAGAGAAAGGGGAGCCCAATCTCTTTTCCAAGGTACAAGAGCAAGTATACACACACATTTTCCTGTTACTATTTGGAGAAAGACTGTTCTTTTTACAGCCTCTTTCAAACAACAAACATCAGCACACCTCACCTCACCTCTCCCGCTTTTCTCAATATCTGCCATGTTTTTGGGTGGATCAGGCCCAGCAAGCCTCCCTCACACAAAGATTTTGAAGCAAGCTTGCATTTAAACTACACATTTAGGATACACAGCCGCCAAATGTTCCCTTTAAGACCAATCTAAACACGGGGGAGAAACGTTTTATTCGTTTTATTAACATTTTTAAACCTTAAGTACAAACCTTACTCACTCCTAGGGAAACAAAGATATCTAACATACCCCAATTTCCTCTCTTTCAAGCAGCATCAGGCTGGATGTTGGTGCCTTAATGAGCCCATTAAAGTTTCCCAAAAAATGCAACAACGATAGAACAAGACTTACACACAGACATGAACACACTTGGACCTGTTCACGGTTCGGAGACACCCACATGTCCTGACATGTTCTCAGTCAGAATAGGTGTCCACTTCCAGTGTGTATACAAGCACTGAAATCATTTTGCTCTTCAGCTACAACCCATGTTTCACTTCACTCATACTCATACACCAACAGATTGTTATAAGAAAAAAAAACTGCTCCTTTTCCCTTTTGGGGTATCCAAGAGCCTGTATAGAGTCTTAAGCGGGTTTCCTATCGGTAGGAGAAAATGACAGAGGCCAACCAGAGAATATTGAGAAGCAAAGCGGCTAGTAAGCCTGATCTTTATTACCTGTTGCAACAGGGTCCCCCACTCCGCCCACGCAGGGAGGGAGGAGAGGAACCCAGAACAAAGATGTGCAAGCCCTTATACAGTGGTACCTCGTGTTAAGTACTTAATTCGTTCCGAAGGTCCGTACTTAACCTGAAACTGAAGCACCACTTTAGCTAATGGGGCCTCCTGCTGCTGCTGCACCGCCGGAGTACGATTTCTGTTCTCATCCTGAAGCAAAGTTCTTAACCTGAAGCACTTTTTCTGGGTTAGCAGAGTCTGTAACCTGGAGCGTATGTAACCTAAAGCGTATGTAACCCGAGGTACCACCCCCTAAAAAGTCATACATCACAGAAGGAGGCGGTCTTCAGCAGAAATCTTGCCTGCCAGGATACCTGATGATGGTCGCTGTTTGCATTACCTGGGCAGCCTGGCCATTCTTTTGTGATGGTTAATACTTTAGTTCCTGAATGCAGGTCACCCTATTCATACACAAATATTGCCTTAAGGCAGGATTTGCAAGCAAAAAGACCATAGGAAGGCTTTCCCCATTTGCCTCTCTTACTGCAGAGGAATATTTGAGGTCACTGGGAGAGTCAATATGGCTTTGGGATTGCTCTCCTGTACTATTTCAGACATGTAGTTTATGTACTTATGTATGTGTGTTTACCTTGTGCAATTACCAACATTTATTCTATTTTTAAGACCTTAGAATTCCTATAACAAAAGCAATCACCTGATAGCCCATCTGCAGACGCAGAGCCAGAGTCGTCCACAGCAGAGCTTGAATCAGAGCTACCTGCGCACTAAACTAAAATAATAAAAAACCCAAATCCAGGACATTTGCTTTAAAATGTAAAATTCCCCCTGGGTGGGCATGTCGGACCCCCAAAAGAGGACATGTCCAGGAATTCCCGGATGTATGGCAACCCTAGCCCAAATAAATGTGCTAATGAGCTTTCATACCAGTGGTGACTTTGAGTGCATAATGGGTTGCTTTCTGTTTAATGGGTTTTCCATGTTAATGAAAAATCCGGATTAACTGTGGGCAGGGGAGTAAAAGCTGGCATTTTGACAGTCACAACATTGACAAGGTGCTGCGAAAAGTCCCAGCACTCCAGTATTCATGTATGTATTTAGCAAAACTTGATTTCTGAAAAAAGCCAACAGCCTCTTAAGTGGTTTACAATAATATAAAACACTACAATCACTACAAAAAAATTTCCTTCCAGTAGCACCTTAAAGACCAACTAAGTTAGTTCTTGGTATGAGCTTTCGTGTGCATGCACGAAAGAAGTGCAGAACTTTCTGAAGAAGTGTGCATGCACATGAAAGCTCATACCAAGAACTAACTTAGTTGGTCTTTAAGGTGCTACTGGAAGGAAATTTTTTTGTTTTGACTATGGCAGACCAACACGGCTACCTATCTGTAACTACAATCACTGTCTTTTTTAAAAACAGGTATTTGGAATAGTATAAAAGACTTTAAAAACCAGCTAAAAAATTAAATAAAATGCATGTCACATCTTTTGTGCCTTGCCTAACTGAAAATGTTCCAGGCAGGCCCCAAAAGGAATACAGGGATGGCAGCTGCCTGGTATCAATAGGCAGGGAGTTCCCAAGTGTAGGTGCTTTGGGGATTTCTGCAAACCCATCATCAACCAGACAGAGCTTGGATGCAGTGTGTTTTGCACTTGTGGATCATCGGCAGACATGCCCCCAGCAGCGTCCTGTAGTTTGTATTGCTCTGTCCAGAACCGTTGATCCCAATGGCTCTAAGAACTAGTTTAGTTCAGTGGACAGTGGATTCATAGCTGTCAACTTTCCCCTTTTCTTGCGAGGAATCCTATTCGGAATAAGGGAATTTCCCTTTAAAAAAGGGAAACGTTGGCAGCTAGGACTGGATTTGATTGCAAGACATATGGGTCATATCGGCAGTCTACAGAGTCACTCAACAATGCTGGCTAGCCTGCTTATTTCAGTCCGGGTTAATCATTCGTAAAATTGGATTCGTTATGACTTATCGCACAAGGTCACTAGGAGGTTCAAGATAAACATTCGTCCGTTTTTCAAACAATAAAGCTGTTCTTAGCATGCGGCGTGTTATTCACCCTAATTAAACAGCAGCAATAAATTGACAGCATAAATCCAAACATTGGATGTGACCACAACATGCTGGAGGAGGAAGAAAGAGCCGGCCTGTATGATGGCCCTATGAGCCATCTGCTCTGGGCTTCATCCACATCAGACTATTGATTAAGCCACACTTATTAAGGAGTTTAATTTAAAACCAGTTTCCAGGGCTGGGTCCAGCAGTGGGCCAGGTGGGGCACTGGCTGAGGGCCCAGGAGCTCAAACAGGCCCCATCCTGGCTCCAGCACAACCTCACCTGTAGATCTTTCGAGGGTTCGCCAATCAGTGTGACAGCCTGGACCCCATGTTTTAGGAGACTCTATGCTGTTAACAGTGGGCTGCGGGTGGCGCTGTGGTCTAAACCACAGAGCCTAGGGCTTGCTGATTGGAAGGTCGGCGGTTCGAATCCACGTGACTGGGTGAGCTCCTGTTGCTCAGTCCCAGCTCCTGCCCACCTAGCAGTTTGAAAACACGTCAAAGTGCAAGTAGATAAATAGGTACCACTCTGGCAGGAAGGTAAATGGCGTTTCCGTGCACTGCTCTAGTTCGCCAGAAGCGGCTTAGTCATGCTGGCCACATGACCTGGAAACTGTCTGAGGGCAAACACCGGCTTCCTCGGCCTAAAGAGCGAGATGAGCTCGCAACCCCAGAGTTGTCCATGACTGGACCTAACGGTCAGGGGTACCTTTACCTTTTATGCTGTTAACAGCCCCAATGTTGCTGCTGCTACCTAGAAGCTGGCAATCTCTGAGAACATGCCACTGGAGGTTGCAATAACTTACCCCTCATTAACTTTATTCTGCAATGTGACTTTGTTGTAGCCTAGAATATATTACGACCAGAGCATTTCATGTTTGAAAACATTGGGGTTGGGGGAAAGATCCACAGCAAGATCACACGTCCCAATACAAACTGTATTTTCTTTCATCTACAATATTATTCATGCTAAGAAGGCATTTATGCAGTATATTTATATATTATATTATAAATAAGTATATTTATACATCTACTTTACAGAAATAGATAAAATGCAAGGCTTACTTTGCAACATTCTCTCACCCCCTCCCCTGTTTAGGCTGAAATCCTCATTCCATTTACCTGGGATCAGTGCCACTGAATTCAACATGACTTGCTTGTCAGAAGACGTGGTTAGGATTGCACTTTTATGAATCTTCCTTCGTGGAAAAACCAATTGGTTTTGCATATGCCTTCATTTACAGAGCAGGCAAGTGGGGCATTAATAATTCTAGATATAAAATTGTAGTCTCTTAAGAACCTGTGCAGTATTCGGCTCATACGTCTGGACATTTTATATATGCATTTGTGGTTTGAAATGATATAGGATCCTGTTTTGTTAAAGAAATAAGGCTTTCAGAGGCTACAAGCCAGAATGGCTATGCTCCACCATTGGAAGCAAAATGCCTTTGTTTATCACCAGTGGGAATCACCAAGCAAAGAGCACAGTTGCACTTGGTGACTGCGTGCAAGTTTCCTGTTAGGTAAAGGTAAAGGGACCCCTGACCATTAGGTCCAGTCGTGACCGACTCTGGGGTTGCGGGGCTCATCTTGCTTTATTGGCCAAGGGAGTGGGCGTACAGCTTCCGGGTCATGTGGCCAGCATGACTAAGCCGCTTCTGGCGAACCAGAGCAGCACACGGAAACACCGTTTACCTTCCCGCCGGAGCGGTACCTATTTATCTACTTGCCCTTTGACGTGCTTTCGAACTGCTAGGTTGGCAGGAGCAGGGACCATCAACGGGAGCTCACCCTGTCGCGGGGATTCAAACTGCCGACCTTCTGATCGGCATGTCCTAGGCTCTGTGGTTTAACCCACAGCGCCACCCGCATCCCACTAAGTTTCCTGAAAGATCATCTGATTGACCCCTGTGGGAACCGGATGTGGCAGTAGATAGGTCTTTTTATGTTATGGATGTTGTTTTTTCACATATCTGCCACACCAGCTGTGGGAGAAACCAGCAGCAGCCACCCAGATAGGATGTCCTGATCTGTGGGGGCCTAACATGTGAGTGCTTCAATATCCATGAGAATGGCATTTGTTGGAACATTGGAGAACAAGGGGAGGGGGTTCTCATATATACCTTTGTCCTGCTGTGGCGACTTCTGTATCTACTTTATTGTGTTTTTTATGTACAGTACACCCGGAATACAAGGGATGCGGGTGGCACTGTGGTCTAAATCACTGAGCCTCTTGGACTTGCCGATCGGAAGGTTGGTGGTTCGAATCCCTGTGATGGGGTGAGCTCCCATTGTTCTGTCCCAGCTCCTGCCAACCTAGCACTTTGAAAGCACACCAGTGCAAGTAGATAAATAGGGACCGCTGTGACGGGAAGGTAAACGGCGTTTCCATGCGCTCTGGCTTCCATCACAGTGTTCCATTGCGCCATACGTGGTTTAGTCATGCTGGCCACATGCAGTGGCAGAGCTTCATGCTCCAGCACCGGGGGTGGAGAGCAGGTGGGGGCAGGGCTGGTGCGCATCCTGGGGGCGCTCCCCACACACCCCTCTTCCTCCACCAGTGGCCACATGACCTGAAAAGCTGTCTGTGGACAAACGCTGGCTCCCTCGGCCTGAAAAGCAAGATGAGTGCTGCACCCCATAGTCGCCTTTGACTGGACTTAACCGTCCAGGGGTCCTTTACCTTTTTCTTTTTTTACACCTGTAATTTATGTGGGGGTTATGTTCCAGGGATCGCGCCTAAAGCCAAAACTACATATCTATCTATCTATCTATCTATCTATCTATCTATCTATCTATCTATCTATCTATCATCTATCTATCTATCTATCTATCTATCTATCTATCTATCTATCTATCTATCATCTATCATCTATCTATATCTATCTATCTATCTATCTATCTATCTATCTATCTATCTATCTATCATCTATCTATCTATCTATCTATCTATCTATCTATCTATCTATCTATCATCTATCTATCTATCATCTATCTATCTATCTATCTATCTATCTATCTATCTATCTATCTATCTATCTATCTCTGGTGGGTGGGAATATCGTTTTCCCTCTCTCTTTTTTGCCACAAACGTAAAGCTGAATGCACACAAGTTAAATGTGTGCAAGATGCGTACTTACTATATTCTAAACTGCCTTGAAGACTTTGGTCAGTAGGCCGGGTATAATTTATATAGTGCTCAATTAATTTTTTTATACTGCCCTTCACCTGAAGATCACTGGGTAGTTCACCAGGATAGGAGTATAAATACTCCTAGACAAAGAAACAAACTTTTATTTTCATACTTTGCCTGTACAAAAATGTTATCTCCAAAGAAGGAAGTGTAAAGTGACAGAACAGCAGAGCGACACAAGGGTTATTTTTAGATGCATGGGAGTGGAGTATCTACTGAATAACGAGGAAATGACAAGCATCATTTCGAAAGTTCGACATTTCACATTGTTTTCTTTTTGGCAAGATGACTTGCGATCCATTTTACAGTGGTACCTTGGTTTGCAACCATTTTGGATTACAACCACATCAAACCCGGAAGTGCGTGTCCCTTTTTTGGTTTACAACCCATTTTTGGGGGAGTGGCCCCATTAGCGAAAGCACGCCTTAGGTTACAACCTGTTTTGGTTTACAACCGGACCTCTGGAACGGATTATGGTTGTAAACCAAGGTACCACTGTACTTCGAAAGAGTGAGGCCAAGAAGGAGGGGTGAGTGTGGCTTGAGGAAGAAATCAAGGGGCCCACTGACAGCCTGGGACCAAGATTCCCATTTATACTACAGAAGGGATGGAAAACTTCTGGCTCTCCAGAGGCCAATGGACTACAACTCCCATCATCCCATTCTGCCCGAGGCTGATGGGAGTTGCAGTTCAGCAAACATTTGGAGGGCCCCCATTTCCCAACCTCTGTATTAGAGGGGAGATAGCTTGGTTTAGAAGGGACGCAGGTGGCGCTGTGGGTTAAAGCCTCAGTGCCTAGGGCTTGCCGATCGAAAGGTCGGCGGTTCGAATCCCTGCGGCGGGGTGCGCTCCCGCTGCTCGGTCCCAGCGCCTGCCAACCTAGCAGTTCGAAAGCACCCCCGGGTGCAAGTAGATAAATAGGGACCGCTTACCGGCGGGAAGGTAAACGGCGTTTCCGTGTGCAGCTCTGGCTCGCCAGATGCAGCTTTGTCACGCTGGCCACGTGACCCGGAAGTGTCTTCGGACAGCGCTGGCCCCTGGCCTCTTGAGTGAGATGGGCGCACAACCCCAGAGTCTGTCAAGACTGGCCCGTACGGGCAGGGGTACCTTTACCTTTACCTTTAGCTTGGTTTAAAAGGTTATTCTTTCCCACCTGCGCGCTTCTGTTTGGCCAAAACCAAGAGAGGCAATCAGGACAGACTGGCACCTGGTGCCACCACACCCTCAGTCACCAGCGGCAAACAAAGGTCCTTTGAGCTACCGGCAGCACTGCCAAGTGTGTGTCACATAGAAACCATATATCATATTCTGTTTACATCTGCAATCTACATCTACAAAGGCTTAGAGGAGATGACAATAATTCAGAAAGCAAGCACATAAATTTTACTATCAATTGAAAACAGGTGCTAACACCCTGCCCCACCCCCTGGCCGTGGCTGGTATCACCATCAAAAGCTATAATTTAATGTTCATTGTGAAGACTTGCTGGCGATACCTCGGTGACACATCTGCAAGCTTAATAAGCTCACGTCTAGAAGCACCTCAAGTTCTGTAATACACAACCAAGTTATGTGTGTAATTGCAACAGGACAATTTTTAAAGTAATTTTTATTATCGTATTCCAAACAGAAAAAACGAAAACATAAGGACTCATATAAAAGACACCCCCCCAACGCATTCAACAAACTCACGACAATACAAAAAAGCGTTCCCTCAATGTAATCCTTAAGTGACATGTATGCTTTGTACTTATTTGAACAAGAGGCAGGCTAGTGACCAGAACAGGTAGCTTGATAGATTTGTAGTTATTTAACTGTATATTCCTTAATAGCTTACCGTTGGGCAGAATGCAGAATATATTTCTCCTCATATATTCATAAGTTAAATTGCTAGAGAAACCAGCTTTTAAAATGAAAGCAGAAAATGCAGAGAGTGGAGGGGGGCGGGTTAGTCCCGCAGCTACAGCCCTGAAATGAGCTGCCGGTGAGTTTAAGGTTTCCTGTTAGCCAATTCAGTTACAGTAGGGCCGATATGACTGTCCTCCAGAGCACCTCTTTTGGGGTGATTGCAGCGTCACATAAATTACACATGGCAAGACACGGCTCCAATATTGCACAGCCCCTCCTCTGGCGCCAATGCCACACAGCGGCCTCCTGACCTTTCCTGTGCCATGACCAGCATTAACTTGCACGCACTATCATTTCCACGGCAACCGCTTCCATAACGGCTGTGCAAGACGAGGACTAAGCGGTGGAGCAGCCTCCAACTCGGCCGAGTTTGGCCGCTCTTTTTCGTGAAGTTGGGACTCAAAAGGCCCCGGACTTCCTTAGCAAGCAGAGCAGCCTCTCCTATAGCTTAGGGCACTGAGTTTGGACCTTCCTTTTCGCATCCGCAGACCTAAAAAGGTAAAGGGACCCCTGAACATTAGGTCCAGTTGTGGCCAACTCTGGGGTTGCGGCGCTCATCTCGCTTTATTGGCCAAGCGAGCCGGCGTACATCTTCCGGGTCATGTGGCCAGCATGACTAAGCCGCTTCTGGCGAACCAGAGCAGCGCATGGAAACGCCGTTTACCTTCCCGCCAGAGTGGTACCTATTTATCTACTTGCACTTTGACGTGCTTTTGAACTGCTAGGTTGGCAGGAGCAGGGACCGAGCAACGGGAGCTCAACCCATCACAGGGAATCGAACCGCCGACCTTCTGATCGGCAAGTCCTAGGCTCAGTGGTTTAACCCACAGCGCCACCCGCGTCCCATCCGCAGACCTAGCAGGCTGCAAACGCCTGGCTTCCTAAGTTCTGTAACGGAGGGAGAGCCCCATTTCACAACCCCACACGTTCTCCACCGGGAGGCGCGTCTCTCCTCAAGCGCAGCTCGGCCTGCGCAGTTTGGGATGAGGAGCGAAAGGGACCAGGGAGCTGGCAAACTTCTCCGTGGCTGACCTCCAGGGCTGATGCCTCTGGCTCCGCACGGCTTTCTTCCTCTCGGCCTTCAGCAGACGGCACACCAGGGCCTTAGCGCTGGCGCGGAGCCATCTTGGGGTTGAGCTGGAAGGGCCCTGAAGCACCCTGACCAGGCCTGGCAGTTCCTGAGGCAGACGGTATCGAGGAAGGAAGTGCAAGGCCCGGGGGATGTTGCGCCGGCCGCACAGTTTGCTGAAGTAGGCGATGACCCAGTCGCCCTTTCCTCGCACGGCCCCGGGCGCCCCCTGCAGTTCGCCTTTCAAGCAGGCCATGGCGGCCCCAAACAGGTCGTGGGGCTCCGGTGCCTTCACGCCGCCGCGCCTGGAGGCCTTCCCTTGCCACAGCCCATAGGCGCGGGCGCTGCCGACGCTCCACAGCAGCAGGACCTGGCCCTGCTCCCGGCTGATTTGCTCTCGCTGGGCGTACACCCAGGGCAAGATGCCCAGCCGCCCCACGTGGCCCAGCTCCCAGAGGTCCAAGAGCACGGGGCAGCCCAGGGCTGAGCGCAGCAGCGCCGCAAAAGCACACACCAACTGCTTGTGCTCCTCCGAGTCGGGGGAATAGATCAGCAGGATGGGGCGAGAATGGCGCTTGCCCGGTACGTCTGGGGAGAGAAGGGAGAAAGCGGAATCAGGAAAGCTTCTCATAAGAAGGTGCTGACCCTTGACAGGGACTCTTGAGTGGTGACTCCCCAGCTGTGGAATGCCTTCCCTAGTGAGGTGCAACCTCTCTCCGTCATCATTAATTTTTCAGGGGGAATTTGAAAGTGTTCCTGTGGTGGCTGAAGGATACTGTTCCTGGTCAACCTTCAAGATCATTGAATAGAAAGAGGGCTTTAATTGATTTTAGAATATTTTAAGCAGAGGTTGGGTGGCCACTTGCCATGGATTGCTTTAGTTTCGATTCCTGCACGCCAAATGACTCTATGGACTAGATAACTAGAACTCTATGATTCTGTTAACGACTTTTTAGTTGAGTCACAATTGTTTTTAGAATGTTTTTGACTGCTTTAGAATGTTTTTACTTTATTTGTAAAGTTGTCTTATCTCTTTGCCACCATGGGCTCCTTGGGGAGGAAGGGTTTGAATTTTTGGATTTGGATTTGATATCCTGCTTTATCACTACCCTAAGGAGTCTCAAAGCGGCTAACATTCTCCTTTCCCTTCCTCCCCCACAACAAACACTCTGTGAGGTGAGTGGGGCTGAGAGACTTCAAAGAAGTGTGACTGGCCCAAGGTCACCCAGCAGCTGCATGTGGAGGAGCGGAGACGCAAACCCGGTTCCCCAGATTATGAGACTACCGCTCTTAACCACTACACCACACTGGTGTGGCATGAATCCAATAAAATTATTGTTGTTGTTGTTATTATTATTATTATTATTATTATTATTATCATATTTACTTACACCCCGCCCATCTGGCTGGGTTTCCCTGGGAAGCTCTGGGCAGCTTCCAACAGGAGATTAAAATTACATTAAAACATAAATAATGAAGGTTTTAGGTTCCTCCTAAAAGGGGCCTTGCCAACCATGAGCTACAACTGATCGCCAAATGAGGCTGGATGTAGCAGCACGAACCACCAGCAACTATGAAATATCCCTTCCCAGATCATGGGAATGATAATGTCTGGTGTTTATTCTGTTTCCATCAGCCTGCTTTAGTTGAGACAAGGGTCCTGCTCAGAATGCAGTCTGCTCCCAGTTGCACCATGAAATCATAATACTTCAATGGAGAGCAAATGGAGGCTCTGGCAATGATAAGCTCCTAACTAGAGCAGAAGTGAAAGTAAAAGCTAGATGCTGAGATGTAATCCAAAAAAAGGGACACGCACTTCTGGGTTTGTAATCCAAAGTGGTTGCAAACCAAGGTACCACTGTATTCTTTTGGGAGCCGCCCAACAGTGGCTGGGGAAACCCAGCCAGATGGGTGGGGTATAAATAAATTATTATTATTATTATTATTATTATTATTATTATTATTATTATTATTATTATTTCAAAGACATTTCCTGCCCTTTCACAAACACACATTGATAGTTCTTCTTATCCCTCTGATGCTTCTTACCTCTATGAAGCCTGCGCAGAACAGAGCGAATTAGCAGAACGGCTGCGACCAGCAGCAACACTAGTCCTAGACTCACTCCAAAGGCCAGCAGCCCCCAGTGCCTGTGAGTCACTAGAAGGGGGGGGGGGGAAGGAGGTGAGAAATTAACACAAATTAACAGCAACCTGCACTACCTTTCCATCTGCTCAGGGATCTATGTACGTTGTTTCTCTCTCCATCCGAAACACTCCTAGCAAACTCATTCTCTGAGTGTGGATCTTCATGGAGCCAAAATTTTCACCATCCATTCATGCACAAGAGGGGGAGGCTCTGGGGGAACCTTGAGGTATACGGGAGCACTTTAAAATACAGTGGTGCCTCGCAAGACGAAATTAATTCGTTCCGCAAGTCTCTTCGTCTTGCGGTTTTTTCGTCTTGCGATGCACGGTTTCCCATAGGAATGCATTGAAAATCAATTAATGCGTTCCTAGGGAAACCGCCTTCAGACCAGGTCCGGGGACAGTCTGTCCCCCGACCTCTTCTGAAGGCTGGGGGGGGGACAAGGGCTTTTCTTCCCACTGCCAGCCTTCAGAAGGCTGTTCTGAAGGCTGGCGGTGGGAAGAAAAGCCCTTCTTCCCACCTCCCGCCCCGCAAGCTCCGGGGACAGGAGGGCTTTGCTGCCGACCGCCAGCATTTTAAAAGCCCCTGCTGTCCCGGGGCGATTTTAAAATGCTGGCGGGCGGGAGCGAAGTCTCCGCTGCCCCGAGGAGATTTTTAAATGCTGGGGGTCGGCAGCGAACGCTTCGCTCCCGCCCGCCAGCATTTTAAGATCGCCCGGGGCAGCGGAGAAGTCTCCGCTGTCCCGGGAAGGCAGGCGGGGGGAGCAAAGACTTTTGCCCCCGCCTGCCTTCAGAAGAGGTCCAGGACCTCGTTCCGATGCCGGGTGGCGGGGGGAGAGGTTCCCGCCCCACCGCCCGGCATCGGGGCATCGTTCCGATGCCTGGCGACGGGGGGAGAGGTTCCCGCCCCGCTTCGGAGCAGCGTTCCGAAGCGGGGCGGCTGAGGCAGGTGTTCCCGCCCCCCCCGCCCCGCTTCGGAGCAGCGTTCCGAAGCGGGGCGGCTGGGGCAGGTGTTCCCGCCCCCCCGCCCCGCTTCGGAGCAGCGTTCCGAAGCCGGGCGGTGGGGGCAAGTGTTCCCGCCCCCCCGCCCCGCTTCGGAGCAGCGTTCCGAAGCGGGGCGGCTGGGGCAGGTGTTCCCGCCCCCCCGCCCCGCTTCGGAGCAGCGTTCCGAAGCCGGGCGGCTGGGGCAGGTGTTCCCGCCCTCCCGCCCCGCTTCGGAGCAGCGTTCCGAAGCGGGGCGGCTGGGGCAGGTGTTCCCGCCCCCCCACCCCGCTTCGGAGCAGCGTTCCGAAGCGGGGCGGCTGGGGCAGGTGTTCCCGCCCCCCCACCCCGCTTCGGAGCAGCGTTCCGAAGCGGGGCGGCTGGGGCAGGTGTTCCCGCCCCCCCGCCCCGCTTCGGAGCAGCGTTCCGAAGCCGGGCGGTGGGGGCAGGTGTTCCCTCCCCCCCGCCCGGCTTCGGAGCACCGGGAGAAGCGATCTCCCCGCAGCCCCTTGCTTCAAAAGAGGTCCGGGGGCAGCGGGGAAGAAGCGCTGCGCTTCCCGCTGCCCCCGGACCTCTTTTGAAGCAAGGGGCTGCGGGGAGATCGCTTTTCCCCGCAAACCCTTGCTTCAAAAGAGGTCCGGGGGCAGCGCGAAGCGCTTCCCGCTGTCCCCGGACCTCTTTTGAAGCAAGGGGCGGTGGGGAGAAGCGATCTCCCCACCGCCCCTTGCTTCAAAAGAGGTCCGGGGGCAGCGGGAAGCGCTTCCCGCTGTCCCCGGACCTGGGGCTGCGGGGAGAAGATCGCTTCTCCCCGCTGCCCCTTGCTTCAAAAGAGAAGACCCGCTGTCCCCTGGGCAAGCTTCGTTTTGCGAAGCAAGCCCATAGGGAAATTCGTCTTGCGAGGCAACTCGAAAACGAAAAAACCTTTCGTTTTGCGAGTTTTTCGTCTCGCGAGGCGTTCGTCTTGCGGGGTACCACTGTACCGGTAAATACATAAATCTAAGGACTCTCTCTCTCTCTCTCTCTCTCTGTGTGTGTGTGTGTGTGTGTGTGTCAAAGACAACCAAAACAGACTAATGAGAACTGAACATACTCAGTGGCCACAAAATGCTGAATGCCTCTTGGAGGGTGAGGGCGGAATGGAGTATTATGGAAGATAGCAGGACTGACAGGAACCTCGCATGAACCAACCCAGATCCCACATTCATCACCGGAGTTCCTTCTTTGTGTTGTGAACTCTCCAAGACAGGTGTGGAGGGTGAATACGTGAGAACGAGCCTTTTCAGTGATGGCTCCGCACTTAGGGAATGCTCTCCCTAGGGAGGCACTGCCTGACACCATCACTGGCTACATGTAGGCACCAGGCAACCCCTTTTTTTCTTTTCAACCAAGCTTTCTTTTTGGGTCCTTTTGCTTGGAGTGCCATAAATAATAACAGTATCAACCTGAATGGGAGCACTCACTACTGCAACCTTTTGTTGCGGGACCCACTTGCCCATCCTAAAATATAAAGTTTTGATGCCGTCTGTTATGTACTGAGTTGAATAGGATCCAAAAGGCAGCAGTCTGATTGGTCCTAGAACAATAGGGTATAGAATGCAGCAGTCTGATTGGTCCACAGGAGCCACCCAATCCAGCTCCAGGTGGAAGTGAATCCGCAACCTGATTGGCCTACAGGAGAATCCCGGCATTAGCCAATTACGTGGGGGCCCATTGTGTAAATAATGTACATAAAGCAGACATTCTGGGGGAACTTCCATTCCTCCTCACCACTATGAGCTGAATAAAGAGCATGAAATCCACTCTCGACTCCGAGTATATTTCACCGTCCCTTCTTTCCATGGTATATATGTGCTACTAATCCTCTTATGACTAACCCTACTAGGGAGCCTTAGCATTGCAGCAACAAGCCTTGAGGACTCCGTCCTTCAATGGAGAGTCTTCATTGAGGACTCTCCTTACTTGGAGAGTTTTAAGCAGAGTTTGGATGGTCATCTGTTTTGGATGCTTCATTTGCGATTCCTGCATTGCAGGGGGTTGGGCTGGAACCCTTGTTGGTGTCCCTTCCAACTCTTTGTGAAATATACTCAGAGTCGCAAAGTGACTTCATGCTCTTTGTTCAGCTCATAGTGGTGAGGAGGAATGAAAAGTCCCCTCAAAGTATCTGCTTTATAGACATTATTTACACAATGGGCCGCACGTGATTGGCTAATTCCGGAATTCTCCTGTAGGCCAATCAGGTTGTGGATTCACTTCCATCTGGAGCCGGATTGGGTGGCTCCTGCAGACCAATCATACTGCTGCATTGTTCTAGGACCAATCAGACTGCTGCATTCTGAATCCTACTGTTCTGGGACCAATCAGACTGCTGCATTTTGGATCCTATTGTTCTGGGCCCAATCAGACTGCTGCATTTTGGATCCTATTCACTCAGTACATAACACTTTGATTCTATGTTCTCCCAGAGGGTACTGATATTTTCCCCATTCGCTGGCTGACAACACAGGTTCCCGATCCCTGCCTGCACAAAAGAACAAGTGGTACGTGCGCTACAACCCGCCTCTGTGTACTACAAGATCTAGAACATCTAGTTCTGACTCATTACTCTTTCCAAGAAGACTTTTCACTGTTCCACATTTAGCTGGGGCCATGGGCGTAGCCAAGGGAGGGGGTGCAGGCAGGGAGGGGCAGCTGCTCCCCCCTCCCCAAATCAATAAAAGTACATAGCTAACTGAGGTTCTACCCCTCCTTACAAAAATCATGGCTACGCCCATGGCTGGGACCCAGCGCTGCTCCCTCAGGAAAACAGCCAGGCACCGTCACACGAGGAATGACACATGCAGCCACGCCCCACAATGGGGCAAGGTGCTGTTCCTTAAATCCCTCCCACTCCCAACCTAATATGGGATGGCAACTTACCATCTGGGCACAGAAGCTGTTTGCCAGCGAAGCGCACATCAGAACGCCAGACCTGACAAACCAGAAAGAGAGAAAAGGCAGAACACTTGACACTGGTTTTAGTGACACAAGACTGCACTGTATACAAGTTGTACAAGTGACAATAAAGTATTTTGATTTCAATTCGGTAGCTCGCACGTTTTGCAGCAGTCAAGCGGGGAGCCAGTGGTGCCGGTCTCCTGGATCGAGCCCCACCTACTGCTGAAACTGTTCTCTACCGAGCAAGGTTCTACTCAAAGTCAACAAAAGAGGTTTAAAGACTGTCCCAAGGCAAATCTTACAAAATGTAGTATAAACACTGGCCTGCGAGAGCTCCAGTTGGAGATCAGCCTTTACCAAAGGTGTCATGGGTTTTGAAGATGCTCAAACTCAGGGAGAAACGTGCTAAGAGGAAGGCATGCTTGGCAAACCCACACTGTGATCAACTCCCATCCGGAAACCTATGTCCCTGCTGTGGAAGGACGTGTGGATCCAGAATTGGCCCCCACAGTCACTTAAGGACTCTGTTAAAACCATGTTTATGGAAGACAATCTTACTCGGCTACGAGTGATCGCCAAAGACGAAGACTCCAAGTTAGACCCACTGGAGTTAATTAACTTAAGCTAACTATGTCTATTGCTCACTGGAAGGACAGATCGTGAAGCTGAGGCTCCAATACTTTGGCCACCTCATGAGAAGAGAAGACTCCCTGGAAAAGGCCCTGATGTTGGGAAAGACGGAGGGCACAAGGAGAAGGGGACGACAGAGGACGAGATGGTTGGACAGTGTTCTCGAAGCTACCAGCATGAGTTTGACCAAACTGCGGGAGGCAGTGGAAGACAGGAGTGCCTGGCATGCTCTGGTCCATGGGGTCACGAAGAGTCAGACACGACTAAACAACTAAACAACAACAAAACTATGCTCTGGTCCATGGGGTCACGAAGAGTCAGACACGACTAAACAACTAAACAACAACAAAACTATGACTAAACGACTAAACAACAACAACATTAACTCCAAGGTGATTCCTCTGGGCAGGACTAGCAGTGGATACAATCCAGTGTATATTACAATACAGTGGTACCTCAGGTTAAGAACTTAATTTGTTCTGGAGGTCCTTTCTTAACCTGAAACTGTTCTTAACCTGAGGTACCACTTTAGCTAATGGGGCCTCCCGCTGCCGCCGTGCCGCCGGAGCACGATTTCTGTTCTCATCCTGAAGCAAAGTTCTTAACCCAAGGTACTATTTTGGGGTTAGCGGAGTCTGTAACCTGAAGCGTCTGTAACCTGAAGCGTCTGTAACCCAAAGTACCACTGTACAGGGTGGGGTGGGGCTTAGGTTGGTCCTTACCAGTACACAGCTTGTCAATGCCCGCCAAGGAAGGATGAGGTCCAGGTCTCCCAGGCTTGATGTCTCCAGCTGCAAAACGTAAGGGTGAGTTGGACCTGAGGCTCAGTCCTCTGCCTCACTCCAGAAATAATAATAATAATAATAATAATAATAATAATAATAATAATAATAATAATAAATTATTTATACCCTGCCCATCTGGCCACTTCCCCAGCCTTCCCCAGCCACTCTGGGCAGCTTCCAAAAAAATATTAAAATACTGTAATACATCAAACATTAAAAGCTTCCCTAAACAGGGCTGCCTTCAGATGTCTTCTAAAAGTCTGGTAGTTGTTGTTCTCTTTGATATCTGGTGGGAGGGCGTTCCACAGGGAGGGCGCCATTACTGAGAAGGCCCTCTGCCTGGTTCCTTGTAAGTTGGCTTCTCGCAGTGAGGGAACCGCCAGAAGGCCCTGGGCGCTGGACCTCAGCGTCCGGCAGAACGATGGGGGTGGAGACCTCAATCTGTTAGCCGCCATCCATCCTCCAACCGCCTCCAGACACTCACACAGGACCTTCACCGCCTTCACTGGTTCTGATTTGAAAGAGAGGTAGAGCTGGGTATCATCCGCATACTGATGAACACCCAGCCCAAACCCCCTGATGATCTCTCCCAGCGGCTGCATGTAGATGTTGAAAAGCATGGGGGAGAGGACAGAACCCTGAGGCACCCCACAAGTGAGATCCCCCACCACCACTTTCTGGAAAAAATGCAGTCCATTTACTGCACCTTCCTTCACCCATCATAGAATTGTAGAGTTGGAAGGCACCCCAAGGATCATCTAGTCTAACCTCCCTGCAATGCAGGAATCTCAGCTCAAGCATCCACGACAGATGGCCATCCAACCTCTGCTTAAAAACCTCCAAAGGAGGAGAGCCTATCACCTCCCGAGGGACTTCGTTCCACTGTCGAACGGTTTGTACCGTCAGAAAGATCTTCCTGATGTTTAGTTGGAATCTCCTTTCTTGTAACTTGAAGCCATTGGTTCAGGTCCTACCCTCCAGAGCAGGAGAAAACAAGCTTGCTCCATTTTCCATGGGACAGCCCTTCAGATATCTGAAGATGGCTATCATATCTTCTCTTAAGTCTCCTCTTTTCCAGGCTGAACATACCCAGCTCCTATAGCTGTTCCTCACAAGTCTTGGTTTCCAGACCCTTGATCATCTTGGTTGCCTTCCTGTGCACACATTCCAGCTTGCCAATATCTGTCTTAAATTGTGGTACCCGGAACTGGACACAGTACTCCAGGTGCAGTCTGACCAAGGCAGAATAGAGCAGTACTATTACTTCCCTTGATCTGGACACTATACTTCTGTTGCCAGAGCGGTGCATGCTCTGGTTATCTCCCGCTTGGACTACTGCAATGCGGTCTACATGGGGCTACCTTTGAAGGTGACTCGGAAACTGCAATTAATCCAGAATGCGGCAGCTGGACTGGTGACTGGGAGTGGCTACCGAGACCATATAACACCGGTCCTGAAAGATCTTCATTGGCTCCCAGTACGTTTCCAAGCACAATTCAAAGTGTTGGTACTGACCTTTAAAGCCCTAAACGGCCTCGGTCCAGTATACCTGAAGGAGCGTCTCCACCCCCATCATCCAGCCCGTACACTGAGGTCCAGCACCGAGGGTCTTCTGGCAGTTCCCTCACTGCAAGAAGTGAGGTTACAGTGAACCAGGCAGAGGGCCTTCTTGGTAGTGGCGCCTGCCCTGAGGAAAGCCCTCCCAGCAGATGTCAAGGAAATAAACAACTATTTTATTTTTAAAAGACAACTGAAAGCGGCCCTGTTTAGGAAAGTTTTTAATGTCTGAGGCTGTATTGTTTTAAATATTTGGTTGGAAGCCAACCAGAGTGGTTGGGGAAACCCAGCCAGATGGGCGGGGTATGTATAAATAAATAAATAAATAAATAAATGATGCAGCCTAATTAGCTTTTTTTGCTGCTGCACCACAGTGTTGACTCATGTTCAGCTTGTGGTCCACTAAGACCCCCCTAGATCCTTTTCACATGCACTACTGGCAAGCCAGGTGCCCCCCATCTTACATTTGTGTAGCTGGTTCTTCCTCCCTAAATGCAGAACCTTAAATTTTTCCCTTCTGAAATTAATTTTGTTGGTTTGGGCCAGTCCGGGTGGATCCCAACCCAAGTTAACCCTCCTCCTCTCCGGCTCCAAAAGTCACTTACATGGGTGATGGTATAGACAGGTGGCTCAGGCTCACACTGGCGTGGAGATTGCTTCTGACATAAGGCCGAGCTGAAGGATGCTGGTGCGCGAGAATGAAAATGCAAGTGGAGCTGCCAAGGTTTGACACTCATAGATACATTCCAGGCAGTGTCTAAGGAAGAAAGACCAACACCAAGTTGTTCTAATGTCTCAGACCTTTTTAGGCATATGTTTGCACTTTAAACAAAAAACCAATTCTTACAAAATTTTAGGCACATCTGATATGTGTGTGACTGCGCATCACGCTGAACCCAGAAGTGACCTGGAAACATCACAAAAACTGCACAGAAAAGGGCAGTACAGGGTACACATAAAATATACCCCAGAAGGTAGAGTTTAGGCAACGCATCCAAATCAACACGGGTCTTCAGAAAACTAAAGCAGGGGCAAAGGAACAAATCCTAGATAGGTATCCTGGCATCCTTGCGGTTAGTTCAGTGCGTAACTGTAGGCTGTGAGTATTCTGTATTTCCACTACTTCACCACGTGAGGGCGCAATTGCGTTTCAGTGTTAACAGTGCAAACACAGCTCTTCCAGATTAAAGGAAACAAGTGACAAGACTGCTCAAAACTAAGCAGGAACATTTAACCTTAAAATCCACATAACAAGCCATTCTGTTTTCACAAAACAACGTTGGGGCGAGAATCTTCACGTTGCTTTAGACTGACTACAAACACCAAGGAAGTCTTTTGTTTCAACCGTTCATTGTTTATGGTCAACATGTTTTCTGCCAGTTAAGAGGACCGTGCATTTACACCATGGGTAGGCAAACTAAGGCCTGGGGGCCGGATCCTGCCCAATCGCTTTCTAAATCCGGCCCATGGACGGTCCAGGAATCAGCGTGTTTTTACATGAGTAGAATGTGTCCTTTTATTTAAAGTGCATCTTTGGGTTATTTGTGGGACCTGCCTGGTGTTTTTACATGAGTAGAATGTTTTCTTTTATTTAAAGTGCATCTCTGGGTTATTTGTGGGGCATAGGAATCTGTTCCATTTTTTTCCTTCAAAATATAGTCCGGCCCCCCACAAAGTCTGAGGGACAGTGGGCCGGCCCCCTGCTGAAAAAGTTTGCTGACCCCTGATTTACACTAACAGCTGGGCAGCTAACAGTCACCAAAAATGCTGGAAACAACATCAGCTGATCAGGATTCTCTCCTCCCTAAGAGAGGCCTGTACCCCCGCAACAAAAATACTACGGGTCAGTTTTTCTGCACAGCAATTGTCCCTTTGGTTAAGTGCCAGGTTTCCTGGACAGATAGCTTGAGCGACAATGTGCAAAAGCTGTGATTTGTTTGTAAAAGTGCCTGGTTCATTCCTGGCATTTTGAAAGGGGGTGGAAAAATCGCACGTACTGTAGCAGGGTGGGCTCTCGACTCTGGGCAAGCGTCTGCAACCCCTGAAATGTCTCACTGCTCGTGAGACTGGGGTGGTGTGCAAAATTATGTTGCAGGGAGCCAAAGACGGAGACTCCGTCTGTGCATTAGGGTTGCAGGTGACTAATCTCAAAGCAGGCTCTCGTGCCATTAACAGCGTAATGGGGCACCCAGACTGCCCTTACAAGCCAGCCTCCTTACTTACAGCCAATCCAGAGAAAGCAGTGGCTGATAGCCTCTATCCCATGGGTGGGCAAACTGAGGCCCAAGGGCTGGATCCGGCCCAATCGCCTTCTAAATCCGGCCCGCGGACGGTCCGGGACTCAGTGTGTTTTTACATGAGTAGAATGTGTCCTTTTATTTAAAATGCATCTCTGGGTTATTTGTGGGGCCTGCCTGGTGTTTTTTACATGAGTAGAATGTGTGCTTTTATTTAAAATGCATCTCTGGGTTGTTTGTGGGGCATAGGTATTCGTTCATTATTATTTTTTCAATATATAGTCTGGCCCCTCACAAGATCTGAGGGACAGTGAACCGGCCGGGTGCTGAAAGTTTGCTTACCCCTGCTCTATCCTCTTCCTTAAAAAGGTAAAGGGACCCCTGACCCTTAGGTCTGGCCCCTCACAAGATCTGAGGGACAGTGAACCGGCCGGGTGCTGAAAGTTTGCTTACCCCTGCTCTATCCTCTTCCTTAAAAAGGTAAAGGGACCCCTGACCCTTAGGTCCAGTCACGGACGATTCTGGGGTTGCGGCGCTCATCTCACTTTATTGGCCGAGGGAGCCGGCATACAGCTTCCCGGTCATGTGACTAAGCCGCTTCTGGCGAACCAGAGCAACGCACGGAAACGCCATTTACCTTCCCGACGGAGCGGTACCTATTAATCTACTTGCACTCTGACGTGCTTTCGAACTGCTAGGTTGGCAGGAGCAGGGACAGAGCAACAGGAGCTCAACCCATCACAGGGAATCGAACCGCCGACCTTCTGATCAGCAAGCCTAGGCTCTGTAGTTTAACCCACAGCGCCACCCGCGTTCCATTCTCTTCCTTAGTGTTCCCTTTATAGGACTTAGCATGGCAGAGAATGGAAACAAAACCAGAATCAATTGGCTCTGCCTGTCATGTTCTCTGGCTCCATCTACTGTCTTCCGCCCTACCAGTCCCAACGAGCACCAGCCTCCACTGACAGCTGTACAGCAATGAGACGATCTGCTTCTGAGTGCTGTCATGATGGGAAAGGAATGTACAGACACAGGCAGAGAAAACTGCTTTGGGTCCATGCTTGAAACCCTAATGAGCATGATCTCTGGTTCCCTTGCCCCAATCACCACCTCCCCATCACCCTACGATACCAAACCAGCAGGTTTGAGCTGCAGACTCACCTGTCCGGAGTGGGCACTCAATGTGGCTGCTGTTTTTGTAGGAAAACTAGAAAAGACAGACAGCAAAGACACAGGATCACTGGAAGAGCTGGGGCTGGTGAAACCAAACCAGCATCTCACACTCACAGAATGAAAGAACAGCAAAATCAGCAGGAGTCTTCAATTCTAGCCCCCTGCCCTCCTTCAGGAGGGGATACAACAAATATCTTTAGCGGGAAAGAAATCCCACATCCCCATTCCTCCAGTGACAGATAACCTTGAATGCAGTCATACCTTGGATCCCAAATGCCTTGTGGGTCAAATGTTTTGGCTCCCAAATGCTGCAAACCTAGAAGTGATTGTTCTGGTTTGCGAATGTTCTTTGGAACCCGAACATCCGACACGGCTTCCAATTGGCTGTAAGAGCTTCCTGCGGCCAATCAGAAGCCGCGCCTTGGTTTCCAAACATTCTGGAAGTTGAACGGACTTCAATCAGGCCAACTTAAAACTAAAACCATTTGCCCAAACCTGCTCTTATAAAAGACATGGGGAGCTGCTTTTTAATGAGCCTAACCATTGATCCGTCTTGCTCACTACTGTCTTCAATGGCTGGGAAATGGCCTTCCGGGATTTCAGACCCCTTCCAGCCCTACCTGGAGATACTGGGGATCAAACCTACAAAGCAGCAGGTGCTGTACCACTGAGCCACATCCCTGACCTCCAGCAGTGAAGATTCCGCAGCACTCCTGAAAGCAACCTGTCCCAGTGCAGAAACACCCAGACAGTTAGCCAGTCGCTAGGACAGCATGGCTGTAGCTCAGCGGCAGATCGTCCGCCTTGCACGCAGAAGGTCCCAGGTTCAGTCCTTGGCATCTCCAGACCAGGGTAAGAATACCCTCTGTCTGAAACCCTGGAGAGCCTCTACCAGTCAGTACAGACAATGTGGAGGTAGAAGGCCCTATGGCGTGATGACTCAGTGTAAGGCAACTTTATCTTTAGTGGTAAATATCTTCCCAATGTCCTAACTGAATTTTTGTGCTTGCAGTTTTAAGCCCACGACTATGGCTTATCTGGAGCCCCTAAGGCTGCAGACTTGAGAGTCAGCCCCATGTACACTGTAAACAACTAAAAACTTCAGCAGGATTTGAATAACGTTTGTAATGTACTAAAAACTAAGGTAAAATGGGATTATATAAGAAAAATAGGGGAAATAAGTGAAGCAGTGGGGAAAGATTGGAAATGGTAACCGTGGAAGGGTGGAGGGGAGTCAAAGGACTCAGGGAATCCTCAATGATGTTGTTTATTGTTTGAATTTGAATTTGCAATGTAAAACTCAATTAAAATAAGATTTATAAGAGAGGCAGCCCCATAGGACTCTTTGTAACTTCCTCCTGAGTCAACCTTCATATGACTGCACTACACATCACAGGGTCTGTTTTCCTTTGGACAAAAGCTTTATGCTTTTGAAGGCTTATCAAGTGCAACCCTTTTCATATTCTGTGACGTATGGAAATAAGAAGAAGAGTTTGGATTTGATATCCCACTTTATCACTATCCTAAGGAGTCTCAAAGCTGCCAACAATCTCCTTTCCCTTCCTCCCCCACAACAAACACTCTGTGAGGTGAGTGGGGCTGAGAGACTTCAGAGAAGTGTGACTGGCCCAAGGTCACCCAGCAGTTGCATGTGGAGGAGCGGGGAATCGAAGCCAGTTCACCAGATTACGAGTCTATTGCTCTTAACCACTACACCACACTGGCTCTCACTGCTGGAAAAACCCCAGCAGGGACTGAGAGCTCATCTGTACCCTGGGCTTGGGCTTTCTAGACATGGGACAAGCCTAGATGAGCCTTGAGAGGACATCCCTTGGTTGGGGACCACCTTGTCCAGATCAGGGCAGGCCAAGTTATATGCCTCCACAAGAACAGAAGTGAAGTTCACTTTTTTTAAAAGCACACAAACATCTACACCCCAGTGCTATCTGCTCAATCCTATGATGATAATGCAACTCCCAAGCTTTCCGTCGCTCTCCTGAAACTGTGCAGAGTCCAGACGGCTGCAAGTGGCAACAGTTTTGGGCAGAAAAGATTTGGCACTAGGTAACAGGTGGCGCTGTGGGTTAAAGCCTCAGCGCCTAGGACTTGCTGATCGAAAGGTCGGCGGTTCGAATCCCTGCTGCGGGGTGCGCTCCCGCTGCTCGGTCCCAGCGCCTGCCAACCTAGCAGTTCGAAAGCACCTCCGGGTGCAAGTAGATAAATAGGGACCGCTTACCAGCGGGAAGGTAAACGGCGTTTCCGTGTGCAGCTCTGGCTCGCCAGAGCAGCGATGTCACACTGGCCATGTGACCCGGAAGTGTCTCCGGACAGCGCTGGCCCCTGGCCTCTTAAGTGAGATGGGCACACAACCCCAGAGTCTGTCAAGACTGGCCCGTACGGGCAGGGGTACCTTTACCTTTACCTTTAACTGACTTGCCTCTGACCAAACTGCGGGAGGCAGTGGAAGACAGGAGTGCCTGGCGTGCTCTGGTCCATGGGGTCACGAAGAGTCGGACACGACTAAACGACTAAACAACAAACTGACTTGCCAGTGTCTGGTGCGAGTAGTGACTGGGAAATAGGCCTCACCTTGAAGCAGAGCCGAGGGTGAACATCCACCTCCTCAAGTATGTACTCCTAGAGAAAGGGAAAAAACATGCGAGAATAATCTTGATTGTGTATTTGCAATATCCATCTATCGCTAAGCATGCAAGGCCAATAAGATCATTTCAAAAGCACTCCGTTATCTTCTCTCCTATATCAATTTCCACAACTCAACATGGCAAGGGTGAGGGAATCTGTGACTTTTCAGATGTTGTTGGCATCCAATTCTCACCCACTCCAGCGAGCAGGGCCAACAGATTGATGTTTGCTGCAATTCAACACTCAAGAGAAGCTTTCTAATGAGTAATGTTTTATTATGTTTTTATATATGTTGGAAGCCGCCCAGAGTGGCTGGGGCAACCCAGTCAGATGGGCAGGGTGCAAAGAATAAAAATTATGATTCCTTGAAAAAAGAGGAGGAGGAGGAGTTTGGACTTGATATCCCGCTTTATCACTACCCTAAGGAGTCTCCAAGTGGCTAACAATCTCCTTTTCCCTTCCTCCCCCACAACAAACACTCTGTGAGGTGAGTGAGGCTGAGAGACTTCAGAGAAGTGTGACTGGCCCAAGGTCACCCAGCAGCTGCATGTGGAGGAGCGGGGAAGCAAACCCGGTTCACCAGATTACGAGTCCGCCGCTCTTAACCACTACACCATGCTGGCTCCCAGCACAAAAAAGCATAGGACAAGTGGGAAACTGCTTGGACCTGTGCTTTCAAGGCACAAAACAAGTGGATGTGTTGACAAGCCCTAACGCTTCCTCCAGTTCAGCCATCCTTTAAACACCCCAATCTCCCTTCTTTTACTCTTTACAGTGGGCAAGGAGCACCAATACGTATTTATCCTTAATGAGGACATACTGCTAAGCCTGAACCACTTGTTTGTGCAAACAGGCTTGCCAGTCTTTGGTGGCTCAAAGGCATCAAGCAATGATTGGGCAGCTAAATATCCCTCCACGTGCCTCTACTGCTCCCTTTCTCTAGCTGCTGCGGCAAAACCGAGCTCTATCACAAGCATGCAGGGAAGGCAGGGATCAGTTCCGAGCGAACGACACCATAACAGCATCCTTGGATCTTTACCCGTTACCACCCCACCGAGCTCCTAGTATGACCGCCCCAGCCTTTCACCTGGCGTAATCCTGTGACTGTGGAATTGGGGATGTCTTGACAGGCCGCACCCGGAGTGGCGCTTTCTTTCCAGCACAGAGAAGCAGTGGGATGAAGCAGGCAGCGGCCGCTCAGAGACATAGCCATTTCAGCCTTGCCGCTGTTGCTGTAGTCGCGAAACTCCACCGAGGACCACAGATCTGGACCATCTAGAAGAGAGGCAGCAGCAGGGGGCGGAAATATGATTAGACTGTTGAGTCCCCAGTAGACACTGATACCTTATAACAGGGATGAGGAACCTGTGGCCCAGTGTATGCTGTTGGAACCAGGCAGAGGGCCTTCTCGGTGGTGGCGCCCGCCCTGTGGAACGCCCTCCCATCAGATCTCAAGGAAATAAACAACTACCTGACTTTTAGAAGACATCTGAAGGCAGCCCTGTTTAGGGAAGTTTTTAATGTTGGATGTTTTATTGTATTTTTAATATTTTGTTGGAAGCGGCCCAGAGTGGCTGGGGAAACCCAGCCAAATGCGCGGGACATACATAAATAAATAAATAAAATAATTACCCAGAACTACCTAGTTCAAGTAGTGCCCTTTAACCACTACATCACATTGGCTCTCTCTCTGTCTGCTGGACTCTTTATTGAATCAAGTACGTACCTCCAGCAAAACAAAAAACAAGGGGGGGGGGACACCAATACAGTGGTACCTCGCAAGACAAAATTAATTCGTTCCGCGAGTTTTTTCTTCTTGCGAGTTTTTTGTCTTGCGAAGCACGGTTTCCCATAGGAATGCATTGAAAATCAATCAATGCGTTCCTATGGAAACCGCCTTCAGACCAGATCCGGGGAAAGTCTGTCCCCCGACCTCTTCTGAAGGCTGGGGGGGGGGGGAGACAAGGGCTTTTCTTCCCACCGCCAGCATTCAGAAGGCTGTTCTGAAGGCTGGCGGTGGGAAGAAAAGCCCTTCTCCCCACCTCCCGCCCCGCAAGCTCCGGGGACAGGAGGGCTTTGCTGCCGACCGCCAGCATTTTAAAAGCATTTTAAAAGAAGTCTCCACTGTCCCGGGAAGGCAGGCGAGGGGGCGCAAAGACTTTTGCCCCCCACCGGCCTTCAGAAGAGGTCCAGGACCTCTTCTGAAGGCCGGCGGTGGGCGAAAGTCTTTGCTCCCGACCGCCAGCATTTTAAAAGAGGTCCCCGGAGATTTCCCTATGGGCTTTCTTCTTGCGAAGCAAGCCCATAGGGAAATTCGTCTGGCGAAGCACCTCGAAAAACGGAAAACTCTTTCTTCTTGCGAGTTTTCTGTCTTGTGAGGCATTCGTCTTGCGAGGTACCACTGTACCACCTCATTTTTACACCCAAGTAAATGCATTAATTAATGGGCAGAGCCAGAGATCAATTTAGTTCTAATTGAAAAGGGGGCTGCATTCTTTCATTAGGGCTAACTAACAAGAGACAAAGCAGTCTGCTCTGCTTCTGCACCTTTAACAACAGCTCAATGTGCAGAAAACAGCAGATCAGAGCCGTCTTTCCCACTGGTGTTAGTGGTTCGTTGCGCCAGGGTGTCGGCCTCTCAGGGGCGCCCCAGCAAGTGGGGGAGCTGCACCCCCTCCCTTGTTTGGGAGTTTCTGGGGGGGGGGCGCTGGAGGGATCTTTGCACCATGGCGCCGGATATGCTTCAGATGGCCCTGCAGCAGATGAACATTTCACGGCAAGAAGCTATGCATACTTGCTAACACCTGCATACCAAGGTCCTGTCAAAGGCACAGGAGCAGAGGCTAGCAAATAAATTTGGCATGCCTGTCCTCCACAGCAGACCTTACCTACCTAAAACAAACACTATTGCCATAATAGCCATGCAGCCCTAGCAGCAACAGAGCTAGACAGCATTGGCAGAGCCCTGCTGTCAGAATAAAGCAAGACTCACAGGCCTCTGGCTGATCCCAGAAAGGGCACACTTTTTTGCGCAAGCTGTCGTGGTGCTCATGATACGATGCCTAGAACAGAAGGGAGGAAAGTTAGGTCCAGGTTGGCTGCTTCCCAGCCTCTACGGTCCCCAGGGGGCTCCCACCCATGTGCTAAGAGGCACCCAAGAAAAAATGACAGGTGAGCCCATTCTGTCCTGGGGTGCTTCCAGACTGTGGGCTTGGGGTGGGGTGGGGGGCGCGGGAGGCTTAACACTGTAAATGGGTCGTTCACAAACAAGTCAAATCTGGATGAAATTGGTGGTGGTGGGGAACGATGGACTGGAATTTGATGCCAACAAAGCTGCCCAAATTGCAGGCATAAGGAGCAACCATCCCACAACCAACACCCATCTGGAAACATTCTTGGATGTTCTGTCCCCTGCCCAGCCCTGGCCACATGGCCACTTTCTGTAGAGGGCCTGGCATGGGTGGGAGGGGCTCTCAGAATCTTAAAGACACAGCCACCCACAAACCTAAGCAAAATCTGCTACAAGACTGAGCCACAGAACCTCAGCTCAGGTTCCGCTCCTACAGCCTTCCCCAACTTGGTGCCCTCCAGTTGCTTTGGACTACAACAGCTGGTGGGAGTCCAAAGCAGTCAGCGGGAACCAGGTTGCAGAAGGCTATTTCAATCCTTCTTCCCTCTCCCAGTTCTGTTTGTGCATCTCCCCGCCCACCCACAAGAGAGACAGTATCTCTCTTTTCTCCTCCCGCTGAAAAGTGTTGGAATGGTGGGGCCCTCAACATGATGTGCACGCACCTCGATACATAAGCATGGGAGCAGGCGCTCATACGACAGCAGAGCAGGGTGATGCTTGGAGACCAGAACCTGGGAAGAGGAGAACAAGGCCATAACATTGAGGCTCTGGCACAGAATATAAGTTTGTAGTTCTTCTTACTCAACCCGCACATTCCCCTTCATATCCCTCCAGCCTGATTGTCCTGCCTTTTCCTCCCCCACCAGCCATTATTTTATCGTTTTATTGTTTGTTCAGGAAGCAACAGCCTCCTTGCTCTTCCTTCCTACTAAAGGTAAAGGTAAAGGGACCCCTGACCATTAGGTCCAGTCGTGACCGACTCTGGGGTTGCGGTGCTCATCTCGCTTTATTGGCCGAGGGAGCCGGTGTACAGCTTCCGGGTCATGTGGCCAGCATGACTAAGCCACTTCTGGCAAACCACAGCAGCGCACAGAAACACCATTTACCTATTTATCTACTTGCACTTTGACGTGCTTTCAAACTGCTAGGTTGGCAGGAGCAGGGGCTGAGCAACGGGAGCTTACCCCACTGTGGGGATTCGAACCGCCCACCATCTGATCGGCAAGCCCTTGGGTCAGTGATTTAACCCACAGCGCCACCCACATCCCATCCTTCCTACTAGATGGGTACATTTCTTTTCTTTTCCTCCCTTCTTTCTCAATTTATTTGGTTTTTCGGATTAAAATTTTACAGTCATATATCAAACATAGACCAAACATAAACACTAGATTCCGAGGAATCTCTTGGACTTCCGTCCTCCCCTTTGTGGGTCATATTGTTAATCATTTCCTCCTGCATCTTTTATGATGATCCAAATCTTTTACATCTCCATTGTGTCCAAAATTCACCCTTAAACTACAAGTGATATTCCAACCCTACTAACCATTTTAACTGTCTACAATGGTCTTTAAGATAAGTTATAATTTCCCCCCATTCCTTATTAAAATTTTGGTCTTCCTGATTTCGGCTTCTTCCGGTCATTTTAGCCATTTCGACATAATCCATCAACAAGATCTGCCATTCTTCTCTAGTAGGGACTTTTATCTCCTTTTAGATGGGTCCATTTCTGTTCCTCCTCTGCATCCTTCCCCTCCAAGGTCTCACCTGCTGGTGGAAAGGCTGGCCCAGTTCCTCGCACTCCAGAGCCAGCTGGTGGCAGAGGCGTACTGTGATGTCAGGGCCCTCGGTGACAGACACCTCAATAGCCCGTTCTGCTGGCACCCATCTGTGGTGGAACTCTGGAACTTCTGGGGAAGGAAAAGCAGGCTGTGGCAGAGGAGAAAACCCAGTCTGGAGCAGGATATTTGGAACGTTGCTGTGGCAACTGATGAGGCGTTTTGGATTTGATTTCCCGCTTTATCACTACCCGAAAGAGTCTTAAAGTGGCTAATGTTCTCCTTTCCCTTCCTCCCCCACAACAAACACTCTGTGAGGTGAGTGAGGCTGAGAGACTTCAGAGAAGTGTGACTGGCCCAAGGTCACCCAGCAGCTGCAGGTGGAAGAGCAGGGAAGCGAACCCAGTTCACCAGATTACGAGCCTACTGCTCTTAACCACTACACCACACTGGCTCTCCACACTCACCACACTGACGTATTTCAAGGCTTTGTGTATGTGAGGTAGCACATGGTTGCAAAGCCACACAGGATTATCCTGCTATTACTGCATATTCTATTGCCTATCAGCCATTGTGTGTACTTTGATATAGGATTAAATTCTTGCATGTGCAAGTTACAGAAATATATTATGCTCATCTAAGACCTTGGCCTCTCTCCCCTCTGTATTCATCACAGAATAATTCTGGAATGCCAAGGAAGGCACTTTGAATGCCATCTATGACCAGTGTTTCCTGAACACCATTTTCCCCCAGCACAGAATTTGAAGATTTTCTGGGCACAGAATTCCAGACCCCTCAGCAATGACAGTAGGCCAGGCCTATATGTATTCTAGCCGTGTCTTACCTAATTGGTTGTTAGGGATTAAAAGGGTTTCGTTGATGCTCAGCACCCCGCCAGGAATGGTTTCCAGCGAAACAAGCACCCGGCGGCCGCTCTCTGCTGGGAAACAGTCAAACAGCACCTGCCACTGGAGAAGGAAATGCCACAGTGAGAATGGTGCTCACCCAGATCTCCTGCTTGTAAATCATGCTGGAATCTTGGCCTGTCCCAAGCTGGAGTAACCCCCTAGCTAGTGGCTGCAACGCTATTGCTCTGTAAGCGATTATCTGGTGAATCTCTTAAAACAGCAGGAGTCCACAAAACGTACAAGCCAGACTTCACACACCACGTCATCATCACATCCAGTGCTTTTGGAAGGTATAAAGTGTCACCGCGCATATCTTGGCAATGGAGCGGCAGTTGTGAGTACAAAATAGCTGCCATGCACAGCCAAAAAAAAGGAGATGATGGTATTCCGTATCAGTCACTACCGCCACAAAGAAAGCACTGCTCATATCTATTCAAACCCCTGAACATGGAATCCAATGACTTGTGGAGGGTCTTGAACATAAGGTAAAGGTAAAGGTACCCCTGCCCATACGGGCCAGTCTTGACAGACTCTGGGGTTGTGCGCCCATCTCACTTAAGAGGCCAGGGGCCAGCGCTGTCCGGAGACACTTCCGGGTCACATGGCCAGTGTGACATCGCTGCTCTGGCGAGCCAGAGCTGCACACGGAAACGCCGTTTACCTTCCCGCCAGTAAGCGGTCCCTACTTATCTACTTGCACCCGGAGGTGCTTTCGAACTGCTAGGTTGGCAGGCGCTGGGACCGAGCAGCGGGAGCGCACCCCGCAGCAGGGATTCGAACCGCCGACCTTTCAATCAGCAAGTCCTAGGCGCTGAGGCTTTAACCCACAGCGCCACCTGTGTCATACCAGCATTCAATTTGTAAAAAAACCCCGCACATTTCTAGCCCTCGTGAATTTAACTTTTAAAAGCTTGAAGCAAATTATGTTAATTCCCAAGTCTTCTCTATTTGTTAACTGTAGAAAGGAAGTACAGTGGAACCTTGGTTCATGAACTTAATCCGTTCTGGAAGTTTGTTTTTAAACCAAGGCCTGCTTTCCCATAGCAGCGGGGGACTCAATTTACAAAAGGAACACACTCAACAGGAAGCGGAACATGTTCTGCTCCCAAGGCAAAGTTCACAAACCAAAACACCTACTTCTGGGTTTGCAGCATTCTTAATCCAAGTTGTTTGTAAGCTAAGCTGTTCTTAAACCAAGGTACCACTGTACTTCCACACAGTATTTTCCCACAAGCCTCGCTCGTAAGAGATGGGGTGCCATTCCTCAAGTCTGCCTGAAACTCAACGTCGCAATGATCCCTAGGCCTAGAAGAGCATGCATGCTTGTTGCAGTCACCCAACACGTCCTCACTCTGCACAAGCTCAAGAGCACCCCCATTCATTATGAATTTACAAGGAGTTGAGTTGACTACTGAAAGCAAGTTTTTTAGGGTTCCGTCCTGTCCTCTGTACCTTTTCTACTTCAGGACACAGACATCCCTTAGAACACAAAATAAACTCGGTGTCTGGTACATTGCTAGGAGCATCAAAAATGGGGGACTGGGAAGCACAGCAAAGTTTCTAAAACCAAGGCCAAGGCTGAGGAATCTGTGACCTTCCAGAGGTTACCATACTACAACTTCCAACCACCCCAAGAATTTAGGTTCCCATAAAATTACACGTTGCTCCTACATTTTGCAAAGATGTTGAAAGACGCCACTATTTTTGTTCCAAACCATTCCAGTACTTAAAGGTCTAAAGAGTGGCAAAGAGCCTTGGCGAGATATATCTGGCAGGGAAAAAGACCGCGAATAAAAATGAAAATATTGGTAGATAGAAAGGAAAGAGGGGGCTTATCCCTACTGGATTTAAGTATATACTATGAGGCGGCATGTCTATTGTGGCTGAAGGATTGGATAAGACTGGAAAACAGGGATATTTTGGACCTGGAGGGTTTTGATAACAGGTACGGGTGGCACTCGTACCTGTGGTATGAAAAGGTGAAAGTTCATAGGGGCTTTCTAAACCATATTTTCAGAGGACCAATATTCCAAGTATGGGAAAGAAATAAAAACCTTTTGGAAAGGAAGACACCTTGGTGGGTTTCACCAATAGAGGTGCTAACTATTAAGAAAATGAATATGGAAGGGGAGAATGCAACGTATGAAGAACTGATAAGGAAGACAGATCAAGGCATTAAACTTAGACCGTATGAAGAAATAAAAAACTTATTCACCAGTTGGTTGCAATACCACGAGGTGAATGATTTGTTAAAGGAAGATAAAAAGAAACTAGGATTTGAAGATAAAAAATCCAGGTTCAATGTCGAAGTTATTCAAGGCAAGAATAAAACACTGTCTAGGATATATGACATCTTATTGGAATGACACACAAAAGACGAGGAGGTGAAGGAGGCAATGATTAAGTGGGCGATAGACATAGGTTATAATATTGACTTTGAAAGGTGGTTGGAATTATGGAATAACAATATAAAGTTCACGGCGTGTATGGCATTGAGGGAAAACCTGTGGAAAATTATATATAGGTGGTATCATACGCCAGTGAAATTGGCTAAGATGTACAGGTTAAAAAATAAAAAATGCTGGAAATGTGGAGAAGTAGAAGGCGATTTCTACCACATGTGGTGGTTATGCAGTAAAGTGAAAGGCTTCTGGGAATCAATTTACAATGAACTCAAAAAGATCTTTAAATACACCCTCCCCAAAAGGCCCGAAGCTTTCCTGCTAGGAATGACGGGTAAAGAAATTAAAAAAGAAGATAAGACCTTATTCTTATATGCTACTACAGCCGCTAGAACTATGCTGGCACAAAATTGGAAAACGGAAGCTATACCTAATATAAGTGATTGGCAGGTTAAAATGATAAATTATGCCGAGCTCGCTAGAATATCAGGAAGAATAAGGGACCAAGACGAACAGAAATTTCATGATAATTGGAATAAATACTGGACGTATATTGGAACTAATATGTAGGTCACTGGCGGGGCTGGATTAATTCTAACAGTAAGGGGTTATTATGTAAGACTAAAGATAAAATACGTGACTATAGAATCGATTCGACACTTACCAAAGGGGTGGAGGGAAGTCCAAGGCTCGGTAGAGCCTAAAATAGTGTTTTATGTTCTTTTTTTATTTCTGTTTGATTTGGAGAGCGGATAGAACATCTGCTAGCTATATAATTATATTTTATATTTTATATGTTTGTATTATTATCTGTGCAACATCAATAAAAACGTATTGTGGGGGGAAAAAGAAAGAAAGAAAGACGCCACTATGAATGAGGAATGTACAAAGATTGGTCGTTTCCCAATGCAATGGTCAAAAAGGAGGTTGTGGCGTATATGTTTCCACCTTTCTTCCCTGGCACAGAACTCCTGTGCTGGCAGGCAGACGTTCTGAAGCTTTTCCCAACATGGAGATAAAGGAGAACTTAATCAGCTGAATTTCGGCCTTTCGTACAGCTAATAAAGAGAAGGCAGCGACATCCTGTTGAGTGGCGGGAGAGAAGCCTCCCCATCACAGTCCAACATGTCCATAGGAATGGTGATAACTAACCAAGGTTCCAGCGCCTGCTCTTCTGAAGATCTGAAGCCAGCCAGAGCGTTTGGAACTTATAACCAGGAAATGCAGCTCCAGTCCTTCAATGCCTGAGGTCAGGAAAAAGAGAGAGAGAATACAGTGGTACCTCAGGTTACATACGCTTCAGGTTACAGACTCCGCTAACCCAGAAATAGTGCTTCAGGTTAAGAACTTTGCTTCATGAGGAGAACAGAAATCGTGCTCCAGCGGCGCGGCAGCAGCAGGAGGCCCCACTAGCTAAAGTGGTGCTTCAGGATAAGAACAGTTTCAGGTTAGGTACGGACCTCGGGAACGAATTAAGTACTTAACCAGAGGTACCACTGTATGTCCTTTTTAATTAATAAAGTTATTTAAAATAATAATAATTTGAGGCAGCTTCACCCGCCTCCAGCACAACCTGATGAACTGTATATATGTTGGGTTTTAATTTCTATGCAAATTGATGTGGAAATATGCCTCTATGAGAGAGAGAGAAGACAGAGGAGGAGGAAGAGGATTCATAAAACCAACGTGTTAACCATCTTGGCTGCAAGTTTCATATTGGTTGCTCAACTTGTATTTGGCTGAGAGTCCATGCACACCCTCTGACGTAAAGATTCAAACCATTTTACGCTTTCCTTTTTTTAATGAGGCATCTCCTCCCGGATGTGAAATAATCAAGCAGTTCCTGGGAACTGGGAAGCATTGCCCTAACTAGATGTTCATACCTTTCCTTGCCTCTCTGCATATTGATTTAAAATTCTCTGTGGGCAGGTGCTCCAGCGGCGCGGCAGCAGCAGGAGGCCCCACTAGCTAAAGTGGTGCTTCAGGTTAAGAACAGTTTCAGGTTAAGTACGGACCTGCGGAACGAATTAAGTACTTAACCTGAGGTACCACTGTAGTGCCAAGGAGAGAGACAGGCAGTCCAAGGCAACACAAATCTTCACTGAATCCTGGTATTATTTATCACTTTAACTGAGTAATTTGTATCCCACTTAATACAGCAGTTTCTAAGCAGTGGAAGCAGTCTACCTCTCCTGGTGCTTACAAGGTGGTGTGCGTGCTGTGTGCATTTGCGGGTTTACTGAACAAGTGCATCATATTGTTATGAGTTTGTGGGTGCCAGGGTCTCCTAAATTCCTGGGCCCAATAGGTGCTAGAATTTAATCAAAGCTTGGGAGCTAGAATCACAGAACCCTAGAGTTGGAAAGAAAGCCAACGGTCATCTGGTTCAAACCCCAGCTATGCAGGAATCTCAACTAGATCATCCATGACTGATGGCCATCCAGCCTCTGCTTAAAAACCTCCAAGGAAGGAGAGACCACAACCTCCAGAGGGAGACCGTTCCACCGTCGTACAACTCTTACTGTCAGAAAGTTCCCCCAAAGTTTAGTTGGAATCTCCTTTCTTGTAATTTGAAGACATTGGTTTGAATCCTAAACTGCAGAGAAGGAGAAAGCAAACTTGTTCCCTCCTCCATGTGACAGCCCTTGAGATGTTAGAATTCCTGCTCCATGATTGCAGTCATGGGATTGTTGTCCATCACATGATGGTGTATGTTTTGACTCCACAGAGTGGGAAGTGACGGAGACAGGATGTTTGTGTTACTGTGTTCCGTGAAGTGGGACTATTGTCCTTTGTTCTTTCTCTTTGCTATCTGATGCTAGAGAGAGAGAGGGAGCCATGTTGAAGTGCTCCATGTGTTTTTATATCTAAATAAAGTAGATTAGCCAAAATGCTGAGCTGCTGAGGTCTGCTAAGCAAACTGCGAAGACTCTGCGGATCCTTAAGTGTGACGATGTCTGTTGGCATCAGTCGCTATGATGTCCGGGCTGAAGAAAGCTTTTGAAGCTCCCGAACGAATGACCAGGAGGGAGAGAACATGCCATGTGTCTCTGCCAGGGTCCTACTCCAGAGTAGGACGAGCTCCTGACAATCATATCTCCTCTCAGCCTCCTCTTTTCCAGGCTAAACATACCCGGCTCCTTCAACCGTTCCTCATAAGGCTTGGTTTCCAGACCCTTGATCGTCTTGGTTGCCCAAGTTCCAGCTTGCCAACATCCTTCTTAAATTGTGGTGCCCAGAATTGGACACGCTCCTAACCCTTCCAAACGACATCCCATTTACATTCGTTTTCTGTATCTCATTGCATCATGAGAACACTTCAATAAAAATATTAACTGTAATCTCCTTCCTCGCCACACCTGTTGTAAGAACCCTGGCTGGATCAGGCCCTGGCCCACCCCACCTGCTCCCACATCCTACCTGTAGCATTCAAAGCCACGCGAACACGCACACACGTCTGGCGCTTGCGGAACAGCTGAACTGGGCTTAGGCTAAGGCTGGGCGCACGCAGGAATAGGTCTTCCTGCAGCTTCCGCTGGCATCGGAATCTGGACCGAGGCAGGGCACCGTACGCTGTAGAAAAGAACAATAATGCAATTATGGGATAACGCTGGAGAAGCATCTTGGAACAACCAGCCAAGAGGAATGATGTGTGGGCAGCGCAGTATAAATCCACCATTCATGCACCATTATTCTATCCATGACATATTGCAGAATGCACAGCTGTTAGGTAAAGGTAAAGGGACCCCTGACCATTAGGTCCAGTTGTGACCGACTCTGGGGTTGCGGCGCTCATCTCGCTTTATTGGCCGAGGAAGCCGGCGTACAGCTTCTGGGTCACGTGGCCAGCATGACTAAGCCGCTTCTGTCGAACCAGAGCAGCACACAGAAATGCCGTTTACCTTCCCGCCAGAGTGGTACCTATTTATCTACTTGCACTTTGACGTGCTTTCGAACTGCTAGGTTGGCAGGAGCAGGGACCGAGGAACAGGAGCTCACCCCATCATGCGGATTCGAACCGCCGACCTTCTGATCGGCAAATCCTAGGCTCTGTGGTTTAACCCACAGCGCCACCCGCGTCCCTCTGCACATCTGTTACACACCTGCAAAAAAACCACCCGTCTGGAGTGCTATGAACTTCTATCATTTCTGTTGCCATAGATTTAACATGGGTCTTCTCTGGAAATCTGAATTATAGTCCCAGTACTCCAGCCAACTATAAGCACACTTGCCAGTACTTTCCATCTTCTCCAACTCAAAAGCCATTAGCCTGTCTCTCCTTCCCTTACCCCTCTGTAGGGTTCCTGCAAAGAAGTCCATACACCTAGAAAGCTAGCATGTCAGGGTGGAGGATTCAGTTGAGCCTTCTCCCTGACACACTATTTTCCTATGTGCACAGGTTTCCACCCCCCCCCCCACTCCACGGAGGAACATTCAAGCATGTACCTTCACACCTCTGTGACACTTTTAATAAACTGGCCTGCCCTGAGCCTTTGGGAACCTCCAGACTGTCAGCATTGAAAAGTGTGGGATGAAAAAATGACTGAATGGGGACATCTAAGTACCACACAAACAATTCAGGAAGAATACAGGACTAATGCAGCCTACACAGATGTTTAGAACGCTTGCAGAAGACTTAATTTGCTTCAACCTATTCTATCACGGCTTTAACTTTTAAATTGTGGTTGCAAACTTTTCAGAGATAATTTTATTGCTTTGCCTTTTTGGTAAACCACTTTAAGGTGTCCCCCCCCCCCCCAGCAATCAAGCGGTATATAACCTTTACGAGATTGATTAACCAATCAAATGTTCATTGTCATATAAAGGTAAAGGTACCCCTGACCATTAGGTCCAGTCATGACCGACTCTGGGGTTGTGGCACTCATCTCGCTTTATTGGCCGAGGGAGCTGGCGTACAGCTTCCGGGTCATGTGGCCAGCATGACTAAGCCGCTTCTGGCGAACCAGAGCAGCACACGAAAATGCCGTTTACCTTCCCGCCGGAGCGGTACCTATTTATCTACTTGCACTTTGATGTGCTTTCAAACTGCTAGGTTGGCAGGAGCAGGGACGGAGCAACGGGAGCTCACCCCGTTGCGGGGATTCGAACCGCCGACCTTCTGATCGGCAAGTCCTAGGCTCTGTGCTTTAACCCACAGCACCACCCATGTCCCTCATTGTCATATAACTAGCATGCAAACATATCAGAATGAATTCTCAGCAAAGACAGGATGTAATCTAACCCCTGTGCAAACAAATCACAATAAATGCTCAATAACACATTGCCCGGAGGGACCCTTGGTTATATTCTGCAACACAATAACCCTTCCTGCTCTCCAGACCAAGCAACATCCTAGAGTTTAGGAGTTCCAAAATATTTTCTCTTCAATTTCCACCCCAAAATGCCCATGGTTCCTTGCTGCAACCACAGTCGCCACACAAGCAGCAATTCAGGGAAGATTATTTTCTTACTCACCAGTAGCATTCCAGCATTCCTGGAAAAAAGAGAGAAAGAAGAGTTCAGTGGGGTAAAGTGGAATCAATATCTCTCCCTGCAGTCCTAAGGAAGGAGCATATTTGCTGGAAGCAAAACAGACAGGCAGGGTCCACAAATGTTTGCTTGTCCAAGGAAGCTGAGAGGTAAAGAAAGTACAGTGGAACCTCGGTTTTCGAGCGTCTCGGAAGCCGAACGTTTCGGAACCCGATTGCCGAAAACCCGGAAGTAATTGCTTCTCTTTTCGAACGCACCTCGGAAATCGAACGGCTTCCGGGGCACATTTCTCAGTTTTCTCAATTGAAATTGATGACAGCGCTTTGCGCCTCAGTTGCCGAACGTTTCGGAAGTCAAACGGTCTTCTGGAACGGATTACATTCGACAGCCAAAGTTCCACTGCAGTGCTTCACACAACATGCATTTCATTTATAAAGATCTCACTGGTCTAGTTCACGCATCACACTAAGCCACAATATAATGAATACAGTGGTACCTCAGGTTACATACGCTTCAGGTTACAGACTCCGCTAACCCAGAAATAGTGCTTCAGGTTAAGAACTTTGCTTCAGGATAAGAACAGAAATCGGGCTCTGGCAGTGCGGCAGCAGCAGAAGGCCCCATTAGCTAAAGTAGTGCTTCAGGTTAAGAGCAGTTTCAGGTTAAGAACGGACCTCCGGAACAAATTAAGTACTTAACCTGAGGTACCACTGTATTTCACAACTGGGTTACTTGGCAGAAAGGTGGTATATAAAGGCAGTTAGATAAATAATGAATGCATTAAGCCTGCTTCACTATTGTTTTGTTTGCGTTCTTTTTTGTTATTATGTACTTTGTGGTTTTATTTTGTATTTTTATGCTGTGAGCCACCCTGAGATCTTTGGATGCACGGCAGTATAAAATTCAATAAACAAAACAAAACTCACTTTGCCACTGCTATTTCCCAGTAGGGCTACCAACTTGAATAAAATGGGGGGGGGGCAGATAAACCCTACCCTGCATAACTGATCACAATATGCGGCACACACACCATTTGAATGGCAATGCCCATCAACTTGGGGGTGGGCCTCTCAAATATTTTATTGGGGGGGGCAAAGGGACCTTAGCTCCCCAGGTGCTTTAGTTCAGCAACGAAGCCAAGACACTTCACCCCCCAAAAAAATCTGGGAACTGTAGCTTTCTTCTCAGGGAGCTACAGTTCCCAGCATTTGTGGGAAGGGATGCTTTAAATGTGCGCACAGCCCATGCCTATGTGTTTCAATGCCTGGCTAAAGCTCTGCCTAGCAAAAACATTTTACTGCCTGAACTGGAACAGCAAATGGCCCCCTCCTCCCGCGAAAGTCAAGATACCCAAGGTATTTTGGCACGTGAGGCAAAAGTGAGCATTAAAAAAACCAACCCGATGCCTCTCATAATTTGCTGCCTTTTGTGATCTTCAAAAGCTGCTGCCTGAGGCAGTTTCCTCACTCTGCTTAACGGCAGAGCCGGCCTTGAAAAAAACAAGGAGTCCACGGAAGCTACTAGTTTACCCACCCACCCACCCAATCCAATCTTAAGTCACTTGTGGCTTGGAAGGCGGGGTGGAGTAAGCCACAAATTTTAACACTTCTCTGTCTAGTCACCCACAAGTGATTGTTATCACAGGAAAGTGACAATTTACAAGCTGCTTCCGCTTCGATCCTCACGTATTTGATTCTCACCGAAAAGGGATACTTATCATGCCGCGACAAATGTGGTTTTCTCCATGTGTATGAGGGTGATCTCTCTCACACTAGATCTCTATTTATTTATTTATTTATTTATTTATTTATTTATTTATTTAGTTATTTAGTTATTTAGTTATTTAGTTATTTATCGATCTACACACACACACACGCACACACGCACACACACACACACACACAATGTTGGGGGGGAGGAAGAGGGAGAGAGGGAGCTCTGATTGTGTAACACCTCACACCTCAGCAATAATAAATCACTGGCAAATAGGCAGCCATGCGCTACCGCTGAAATGTTACTCAGTCAGATATGTGTCCCTGCGGATGAGAGGGGGGTGCCGTGGATTTAAATGGAAATGTACTCAGAACTCCGTTCCGGCACCTCTCAGGTGGGCGCCGTTGCCATTGTAAGAGAACAATGGAGGTGTTCGTGGCGAGTTCCGGCACCTCTTTTTCTAGAAAAATAGCACTGTATACCCCCCCTCTACCTGAATCATCTATGAGACTGCTATTTAGTCCTGTAGCAGGCAGGCCCAAACCAAGAGGCCACTGTTAACTACAGCAGTGTTTCCCAAACTTTTTTGGGCAACGGCACACCTGTTTACTGAAAAAAAATCTCACGGCACACCACCATTAAAGCCCCGCCCCGTGACGTCAGCGCGCAGCGTCACGCCGGGAGGGACGCACGAAAGTGAAAGTTTTTTCCCTCCCCCTTGCCGGGGAACCTCCAAGCTTTGGGGGTGGGAGGAGGCAGCAGAGCGAGGGACTGAGGGACGGCGGCAACTGAGGCGGCGGCGGCTGTTGTGGTGGTGGCGGCGATAGCGGGCGGAGGAGGGGGCGGCGGCGGGGCTTGAGGAGCCGTCGCCGGGAGTTGCTGCTGCTGTTGTTGCTGCTGCTGCCCGGACATGCCGGCCTCCTCCTCCTCCGCTGTCTCGCGCTCCTCCCTTTTGCACGCGCTGCCCCGCCGCTCGGCACCACCACCGCGGAGCCGCCCCCGGCTCGACGCGGATCCTCGCCGCCGCCGCCTCTCACCGCCCGACTCGCCCGCCTCCCTCCCACGGCACACCAGCCAATGTCTGACGGCACAGTAGTGTGCCGCGGAACACCGGTTGGGAAACACTGAACTACAGGGATACCGGCATACAAGGGGAGGCAAACCATCTCAAAGAGGTCTATAACTGGTAGGAAAGCAAACGATGGGTACGAAATGATGGGTTAAAACATCCCCAATTAGAACTGAAGGCTGTCACATGTTAAGGGCTCTGTATCACTGGAAAGGATAAACATAAGGAATGAGCCAGTTCCTTCGCACAAAAGTTTGTGAGGAGGAGGGAGGCATGTACTCGTGATCTGAATAATCCCTAGTCTACCATAAATGTGAAACACTGATCATTCGAGTGAGTGAGTGCGTTAAGACATTTAAGGAATGTTTTAGTAGGTGGGTTTTCCCCCCATTTTTTTTATTAAGGCATGGGGTTAGTATTCGACTAAGTTTTACTCAGACGCACTGAAATTAATGAGCAAGTCTAAGTAAGGTCTGTCCATTTTAATGGCTCTACTCTGATTGATACGTGCTTAATCTTCCCTTAAAGCCATCTAAGTTGGTGGCTATCAGCTCTTCACATCTCGTAGGAAGGAGTTTCGTAGCTTCACCATGCGCCACGTGAAGAAACACTTCCTTTCGTCTCTTCCGAATCTTCCTTTTCTGAAACCTTTTTAGTGCTACAATATCCTTTTTGAGGTGAGGCAACCAGAACGGTACACGAGTTGGCAGCATTACTGGCAGTTTTATTTTCAGTCCCTTTCCCCTAGCAACAACATTCGCTTTTTTCGCACCAGCTGCACACATTTATCTTAGCAAGACGGTAAGCGCTAAGGCCGCATTACACACATTTAAAGCTCATGACTTCCCCTAAAGAATCCTAGGAACTGTAGTTTGTTGAGGGTGCTGCTAACTGTAGCTCTTTGAGGGGTAAACTACAGTTTCCATGATTATTTATGGAGAGGAGGGGAAGCAATGCACTTCATAACTCAGTTGGTAGAGCATGAAGCTCTTAATCTCAGCGTCATGCGTTCTAGCCCCACATTGGGCAAAAAAAACCTGGATTGCAGGGGGCTGGATTAGATGCCCCTCGCGGTCCCTTCCAACTGTACAATTCTGTGATTCTGTGAAATATAAGGGGTGGTAGCCAACTAACAGCTCATCCACACTTTGCTTGTCCCACATACAGAAATTCTGAGAGGTTTTCTGCTTGTTCTGTGCTTTCTAGGCAGATTTTAGTTTGCCATGCAAGTTTCCCCCAGGAAAACATGCTCTTTCCTGCTGAACTGGAACAAACAGCAATCCGTAAAAAGCCCCATTGGCATTTGGACCGATTCAGCAATAAACTGAGGGTTTTCTCAGGGGAAAGCGGCGGGCCAAGCACAAGTGTGGAAAAGCCCTAAGTTTTACTCAAAGTAGACCCACTGGCATTAGTTAACACCTATCATAAAGATAGGTAAACATAAGGATCTATACATCCAATTGTTCACAGCTGCAAGGATGTTAATGGCTCAAAAGTGGAAAGGAACGGCTTTACAAGTTTGGGATTTGGATATAATGGCAAAAAGAACAAAGAGCAAGAATGGCAAGTGAATGTGGATATAAATTATGAGGAAACTGGTTGTTCCTTATACGATCCCCTCCCCCCCTCAATAAAATAACTACTTCCTATGGAAGAAAATTCAAGGAGGTCTGGAGGGTTTCTTAGGAGAATTTTATGTTAAGACATATTTTCTTGCAGAATATTATGATCCGGAGCCATTTTATTTCCTAGAGCAGATTTGTTGATTTTCCTGAACGAAAGTCGGATGATTACATAGATTTGAAAAATAAAAGGAAAGGAAAGAAAGAAATTGCCGTGACTTATGTTACGTCCATCGATTTGAACTGTGAGGTAAACTTAGTTGAATACTCCCTGTTGTGTGTACAACCGGGGGGGGGGGGGGGAGAGAAAAAACCAACCAGAGAGCCAAAGAGCAGGGCGACTGTCAGATACTTCTGAGAGTCCTCCGCTGTAGGGTCCCTATCCTGCACTTCCACCACGGACAGCCCTCGCTTCAGTTGCTCTGCAGGGCACTGCAACCCTGCCTTGCTGTCACAATCGTTAACGGACTATGAACCACATTCCTGACAATACTAAGCGCGCTGCCTCTTTTCCAGTTTCCGGACTGTGATCAACATTTGCAGATACATCGTACCACAGCATTCTCTCTCCTCACACTTCCCCCAAACCCCAAAAACATCCATATAAAAAAGGAGAGGAAGCAAGAACTCTTGGCTTCAGAGAGCGCAAGGAACAGCCAGGCACTCATGTCCCTCTTTCCCATCAACCAATAAAGGATCGGCGCTCAAATTTTGGGGTTGCCCTGCGCCTGCACTGTCTGAGGTCTGCAACATCCACTGCCCGCCCCTTGCCCCAAAAACAATATCGTTGCACCCGTAAAAGTAAAAACATGCTTACGAAGTTGGTGAGGAGCTGCCGGCGGGCAAGAGGCAGGTAAGTTCGGGGTGCAGCATGCAAAAGGCTCAGGAAGAAGGCGATGGGCAGCAGCAGGGCACTCGTTGTGGGCCTCCCCATGGAGTGCCGGGCTGGAGCTCAGCTAGGCCGGAACATGGCTGTTGTTAAACAGTCGAAGAGTCAGATCTCAGCACTCCTAGGCCAGGCAGCCGCAGGCAAGTCTCCACCCCTCAGTCTCTCCGTTCCCTGCTCTGCCTTGCCCCAACCTAGCCAGTCTGGCCTGCCTGCATTCCTCGGCGGCTGCTGCTGCTGCAGCTGTTCCAGCTGGGTGTTGTTGTTGGGACAGCCTGCGAAACCCCACAACTCAGAAAGGTTCCGTTTCCCCAGCTTGGCTTAATCATTTCTAGCCCTGGGTAAGGGGTTAAAGGGCAACCAGGACATGGGTGTAAACAAGGGGGGAGCAGCAGTGGCGTAGCATGGTTTGTCAGCACCCGGGGCAAGGCAAGTAATTTGCGCCCCCTAACCTGTGGATTTGTGCCCCCTAACCCCCAGATGTTGTGCCCGGTGCGGCCAGCCCCCCCTGCACCCCCACGCTACGCCACTGGGAGCAGGGAGGGACAGTTGCTCTCCAAGCAATAAAAATACTGTATTTTTTGCTCTATAAGACTCACTTTTTCCCTCCTAAAAAGTAAGGGGAAATGTGTGTGCGTCTTATGGAGCGAATGCAGGCTGCACAGCTATCCCAGAAAACAGAACAGCAAGAGGGATTGTTGCTTTCATTGTGCAGAGATCCCTCTTGCTGTTCTGGCTTCTGAGATTCAGAATATTTTTTTTCTTGTTTTCCTCCTCGAAAAACTAGGTGCGTCTTGTGGTCTGGTGCGTCTTATAGAGCGAATAATACGGTACATAGCAAACCGAGGTTCTGCCCCAGCCCCACAACAAAAGGCCACACACCCCCTAACAAAAATCCTGTCTACGCCAGTGAACCAGGACCTATGAATCCACTGAGAGGATGTAAACTCCTACAGCGCTAAAGCCCACCCTACACTCCAGGCTCATGCCCAGGAGCTAAGCTTCATTCATTCCTTACAACAACCCACTACCACTCTTTGTTTTATGGAACTGAGGATGAGGGAATGCGGCTGATCGTAAAGTAGAGCTTTCCAAACTTTCTATGTTGGTGACACACTTTTTAGACGTGCAGCATTGCACGACACAATAATTCAGTTTTACTGACAAACCAGAGGTGTAAACTAACCCCTTTCTAGCCCTGTGAGGAGCGTGGGGAGCGTTCGCATGACATGCCAGCACACATGACGCACTAATGTGTCACAACACAGAGTTTGGAAAGTTTTGTGGTGTCTGAATGTCCCTGCCTAATGCTTCAATCTCTGCGACGTGAGCTATTAAAAAGATAAAGAGTGTCACCTGGTTGCCTATGCAATGCAAGGACCCTGCAAGATCAGGAACAGTTGGGCTGCTTGTGTTGCCTTGCTTCTTCTGCGATTGTGAACAGGTGCAAAGAAACGGTCCTGAAATTCGTTGGTAGTTCCCAGTTTTCTTATCTGCATGGAGGTTTGAAAGACAGATCAATCAGAGAGCCATCAGCATCGCACACATATGAAAAGTTTTGACTGGAGGAAGTTACTGTTGTTCTCGAAGGGGACATTGCTTATACAGTGGTACCTCGGATTAAGTAAACTGTTCTTAACCTGAAGACCACTTTAGCTAATGGGGCCTCCCGCTGCCGCCGCGCAAAAGTTCTTAACCCGAGCAAAGTTCTTAACCCGAGGTACTATTTCTGGGTTAGCGGAGTGTGTAACCTGAAGTGTATGTAACCTGAAGTGTATGTAACCCAAGGTACCACTGTATTGAAGGACAGGCGCCCAATGTTTACTGCAGGAATTCAGGGACATAAAAACTTTACTGTTTTTTATTGTGCTATATTTCATGTTTTTGTGCAAATAAGGGACTGGAAATTTGGAACTAGTAACCAACTTTAGCGCTCTTACAAATAAAGTGAGCTAAAGATGCTTTTGGGGGAATGCATTTTTCGGTCAACCACCAGAAAATTGGCACTGTAATAGGGAGTGACCAGGAGTGGCATAGCGTGGGGGGTGCAGGGGGGGCCGGCTGCACCGGGCGCAACACCTGGGGGTTAGGGTTAGGGGGCGCAAATCCACGGGTTAGAGGGTGCAAATTACTTGCCTTGCCCCGGGTGCTGACAACCCACGCTACGCCACTGAGTGACCATATTGGGGGGGGGGTTCTGTTCCTGGCCCCTGCACATGTCTCATAAGCCCAGCCCATTATGCCCCGCCCCCATTATGCCCTTTTCTGTGTCCAATATGACCCACACTTTGGTGGTCACACAAAATTGGACACACACAAAATGGTCACCGCCTATACTTCACAAAGCTTCTTCATTACCAGTGGTTAGGATGAAGAGTATACTGCTTTTTGTACATTAGAAGCCTAGGGTGCATGCAAAGTGTACCTTTAAAGTATATTCAAAACACATTTCCCCTCAAAGAATTCTGGGCACTGTAGTTTCTTAAGGGTTGCAGGGATTCTAACTCTGTGAAAGGTAAACCGCAGTGCCCAGAATTCTTTGAGGGATAGAATGTTCTTTGAATGTGCTTTAAAAGCATAGTGTACAAACAGTATTTAACTGGAGTGAAAAATTGCTAATACAAACTGAAATTGAAGGAGGATGAAGGAGGGGAGGTATGCTGTCAAGATAAGAGAGGTGACAGCAAATAAGGAAGGGAAATGAGGAAAGAGGGGAGAGGGCTTCATTTCAGATCAGCTCTTTCTCTCTCTTTCTCCAGATATTGGAGCAGCTTGCTTTGAATGGGAATTCTTCCTGCAGATATTCCTTCAAAGTCATGTTTCTTTATTCTCCCTGTGAAAGCTTGGAGCCGGCCTGCAAACTACCACTCAGATCTTCTCCAACTTTTGTTCCTTTTGTCAGCCATCATCTTTCTTAGATAACTGCCCCCCCTCCCCGTTCTCCCCTCCCTGACTACCTCCTCCTAAAGCCCATTCTCAAAAGAAAAGCATCAACAGAAACACAAAAAATTGTATGTTGGAGCCACCGCGAAGCTCCCTTTGCAATTCACACACCTCGTTTGTTGAGCTTTCCTGCCAGAGAGACTCCTGTCACATCCAAACCGTACATTCAAAGCACATTATACCCCCCACAAAAATTCCGGGGGGGGGAACGTGGTTTAACCCTCACAGAGCTAAAATTCCCAGCGCCCATTACAAGCTACAGTTCCCGGGATTCTTGGAGGAAAGCTCTGAACTTTATATGTATGGTGTGGGTGGTGTTGCAGAGTTTATCCTTTCCTGGTTGCAAACCTATCAAGGCATAGCTCCCTAGTCACCAGAGATCCTTTTTTAAGGCTTCAAGGTCAACACTGCTCCCTTTCTCTCTCTCTCTCTCTCTCTCTCTCTCTCTCTCTCTCTCTCTCTTTAAATAATGCTTTCATTTAATTTTCACGGTACGGAAGATACAGATTGAGAAAGCAATTGTTACGACAGTAAGCAACAAATAACCCGCCCCGATTAAATGACAGACTTTTGTCACACTCTGCAATAAAGTGTCACTGGATTACTCTAAGGTCACAGCACATTTTCCCACGGGTGGATTCCTGCCACAGGCTGAACCATCAATGTATTCAACTAACATTCGATGTTGAGTTTCGCCCAGAAGCGAAACAGAGCAGAGTTTCCAAAAAATTGATTCCTGTGTCCAGTGCCAGATTTACGTGTAGCTAAACAAGCTATAGCTTAGGGCCCCACTCTCTTGAGGCCCCCCCCCAAAAATTAAAAGGAAAGGAAAACTGGATGTACATTTCCAAAATATATAAGATAAAAAACAAATAAAATAAAACCTACATACAGCAACAACGTGTAGGCTCCTAGGATGTAAGTAATGGGCCTGCTCCCTAAAATATCACTGGTTTGCTCATTTCTATATATAGGGTGCCTACATTCTGCATGGACTGGTGGCAGGGCAACATGTGCAAATGGCTTTAGATACCTATTAGGTCCATAAATTCACATATAGCATATATTCAACATAAAAAAACAGCGAGAATTTGTTGTTGACAAAGGACAGTTGGAGGGCCCCATTACCTTCAGTAGCTTAGGGCCTCATCAAACCTAAATCCGGCCCTGCCTGTGTCAATGTGCACAGGCACATGTGTGGAATACTGCTCTCCCACAGCAGCACCACAAGCCTGGCCAGCACCACACAGTGGTACTTCTGGTTACGAACTTAATTCATTCTGGAGGTCCGTTCTTAACCTGAAACTGTTCTTAACATGAGGTACCACTTTAGCTAATGGGGCCTCCTGCCGCCACCGCCGCCGTGTGATTTCTGTTCTCATCCTGAAGCAAAGCTCTTAACCTGAGGAACTATTTCTGGGTTTGCGAATTCTGTAACCTGAAGCATCTGTAATCTGAAGTGTCTGTAACCCGAGGTACCACTGTATACAAAGGAGAGCTCCATGGGGTGACCTCCAACTACAACCCCCAATATTATTGACCACTCAACCCCGAATATTATTGACCACTGGCCATGCTGGCTGGGACTGATGGGAGCCGGGAACCCACAGCATCTGCAGGTTTCCACGCCGACTACCACAAGTGCAACGCTGCAAAGAGAGTAAAGGCATCTGACTGCATCCAGGATTTTAGGATGTCACAGAGTTGCATCTTCGTGGGGGAGAAGGGTGGCAGTCTTCCAACAGGTGGAAGTAAGCTCAAACGAAAGGGAGAGCTTTTTAGGGGAGCAAGTTTGAAGGCCTTTCTGCTTAGTCCTAGCCACCTTAGAACATACAATGTCCCCACCACCACCAAAGCCGCTTGAACTTACCTACCTCGGCCGACTCCCCACCAGAGCGAATTCCCCTTCTCGCATCTCTTTCAGACAGCTACTGCACAGTCATCCCTTCCTTGCTTCTCTGCCCCGTCCCCACCTACAGGTTTTTTATTTTGTGTGTGGGGTTTTAAAAAAAATTCTAAATGAAGAACTGAAGTTGGGAAATGGGGACATGCTACAGGGTGACCTGGTTTAGCTGAGGTTTCCTGTTGGGCTGACTGTACAGGTAATGAGGACGCTCAACAGCAACTCATCAGCCGATGTGGTGAAAGGAAGCACGAGCAGAAACAACACTGGGTGAGAGAGAGGGTGGGGAGAGGCAGAGAGAGAGAGAAAGAGGAGAGGGAGCTTCTTCCATCGAGGGCATGTCAAGCAGCCAGCCATTCTGGCCTGGCAATGCCACACCCGTGATGCTCTCATCAAACATCCACATGTGGATCTTGGCTGCCTCCCAAGGGCACAAATACACATTGATTAGAATGAGCAGCAGGAAGCCCTGTAGGTTACGTAGATCAGGCCAGGAAACCTGGTTTTTTTCACCTAGCTTGGGCAAGGTCCCATCAGCCCAAAACACTAGTGTTTACATTTCAGAAACAAGAGAGTTCAGAACAGCCTGGAAGTTATGTCCTTTCTCCATTACCTCGGATGCCTGTCTGTCCCACATGATAACACTTTGCATGCATAGTATTCAAAATGCCTACAATGATCTCAAGAGATTCACAGCAAACCTGGGAGGTAGGGCAGCATTATTTATAGGTGTTGCATTAATAACCTGCCTCTTTTCCATGATGGGGGAACGCGGATGGCGCTGTGGGTAAAACCTCAGTACCTAGGACTTGCTGATCGTATGGTCAGCGGTTCGAATCCCCGCACCGGGGTGAGCTCCCATTGCTCGGTCCCAGCTCCTGCCCACCTAGCAGTTCGAAAGCTCTCTTAAGTGCAAGTAGATAAATAGGTACCACTTTCTAGCGGGAAGGTAAATGGCATTTCCGTGTGCTGTGCTGGTGCTTGCTCGCCAGCTGCAGCTTCGACATGCTGGCCACGTGACCTGGTCACGGCCTATAGAGCGAGATGAGCACGCAACCCCAGAGTCGGACACGACTGGCCCGTACGGGCAGGGGTACCTTTACTTTTACCTTTCCATGATGGAACTCAGGGCGGCTTAGAGATCATAGAATTGTAGACCCAACCCACTGCGATGCAGGAAGATGCAGCTGTCCCAGACGGGGATTGAAGAAGAAGAAGAGTTTGGATTTGATATCCTGGTCTTTCACTCCCTTTAAGAAGTCTCAAAGCGGCTAACATTCTCCTTTCCCTTCCTCCCCGACAACAAACACTCTGTGAGGTGAGTGGGGCTGAGAGACTTCAGAGAAGTGTGACTGGCCCAAGGTACCAGCAGCTGCATGTGGAGGAGCGGGGAAGCGAACCCGGTTCACCAGATCACGAGACTACCGCTCTTAACCACTACACCACACTGGCTCCTTGGAACTGGAAACCTTGGTATTATCAGCACCACGCTCTCACCAACTGAGCTGTCTAGGCTTACAGGAGGTTCCCAGGAAGTTTCCCACCCAGACCTGCTTTGCTCCAGCAAGGTGGTTACTTCATGAAAGGGTGTTTGGGGTAAAATAACAAAACTGGTTGAAATGATACTTATATGACCATTTCCAGTGGGGGGCCCCCCATGTCAGCCTGCTCTGGCCAAAATGACAAACGGGCTAGCGGTAAGGGATGGAGGGATCTGTCAATTACAATTCTCGCAGTTTCTTATTTTCCCAAACTTAAATTCACTTCTTCACATTTCCACGGCAATTTGTGGGTTCTTTTGTAATCCTCAGGAACGTTCATCAGCATCTTGGCAAATATTTCTCCTAATAAACACATTTTTGTATGCAGTTTTGAATAACGTACACTTTTCTGCAAAGCAATTTCCCCAAATACAGTGGTACCTCTGGATGCGAACAGGATCCGTTCCGGAGCCCCGTTTGCATCCTGAACGGAACGTAAGATGCAACGGCATGTCTGCGCATGTGCGGGTCGTGTTTTGCCACTTCCGCGCATGAGCGTGACGTCATTTTGAGCGTCTGCGCATGCGCAAGCGGCGAAACCCAGAAGTAACGCGCTCCGTTACTTTCAGGTTGCCACAGAGCACAACCCGAAAGCGCTCAACCTGAAGCACATTCAACCTGAAGTATGACTGTACAATGTGTTTTTATAGCAAGTCATACATTGCACACTAGTAGCTTAGAAGAAGAATTGCATTTCACCCTTATAATATATATGAATTTTTGTAAACAGTGGTTGAGAAATTCATTGCAAAATTCAGAGAAGTGTGAATTTCAAAGGACGGCTTTGTTTCAGTTTGCATATTGTTTAAGAAAGCACAAGTCCGGCAGATACACCTTTAAATATGAAGTGAGTAAGATTTCTCCACCGTCCCAAGCTAGCAGCACCTTAAAGGCTAGCCAATTTATTACGGCACAAGATTTCATGGATCAAAGTCAACTATATCAGACGCATGATCTTAAAACGGCAGATTTGTTCATCTGATCCAGATCAGCAAGATCCTATGCCATACTATGTTGGCTAGACTTTAAAGCGCCACTAACCCATTTGTTTCTTATATGACCCTGCTAAGCAAGTTGTCATCACCGTGAATACTTGCACAGAACGCTTTATTTAAATGAAGGCTCACCTACCCTGGTTCAAAGGAGGCACGGTAGGGGATTATATCAGATTACATGGCTCTTGCAAACTGGAATGGGATAAGGTAAACCTGGGCTCAGTTTATGACCCAAAAGTTGTCAATTACAGTTTCGAAGGCAGAGGGCCTTCTCAGTAGTGGTGCCCGCCCTAAGGAACGCCCTCCCACCAGATGTCGAGGAAATAAACAACTATCTGACGTTTAGAAGACATCTGAAGGCAGCCCTGTTTAGGGAAGTTTTAATATTTGATGTTTTATTGTATTTTTAATATTCTGTTGGGATAAGGTCACCAGATTTTTTTCAAAGAATCCAGGGACACTTTTTTTTTTTGAAAAGACAAAAAACAAAGTTATTTTAAAAACTTATTTTTTTAAAAAAATAAGAAATAATATCTTCTCTTCTGTGGTTTCCTCTGTCACACGGTCTTCCTCTGGGCCCCAGCCTGCTCTCCTGGCTCCCGGCTCGATTTGGGTCGCGGTGGGGGGGGTCAGCAGTTACCCCAGTTGATGCGCCGGGCGTCCCCAGTTCCCCCTTGGCAGTGGCGGTGGCAGTCTCAGCAGCCCGGAGCCAGCCTGGTAGCGCAGTTGGCTATGGCTGGCTTCAGGACCTGCTCACTGCCATGGCGCCCAACATTTTGCATCACCGGAAGTCCCCGTATGATGTGTCTTGTGCCGTTGAACTAATCACGCAACATTCATTCCCTACTAATTAATCTACAACCCTGAAAATATAAATCCAGGGACATTAAATGAAATCCGAGGACATTCCGGGGACAGATTTGTAAACGGGGACTGTCCCTGGGAAACGGGGACGTCTGGTAACCATATGTTGGGTGCCACCCAGAGTGGCTGGGGAGACCCAGCCAAATGGGCAGGGTATACTACTACTACTACTACTACAGCTTCAATGTATTACCTGGGGATTGGAGGGTCGCCCTTTCAAAAACTGATTGACATGCATATTTCCAAAAGGAAAGGCCATACATGGTTTGCGTGGGGTACATGTGATGGGAAAGATCTCTGTCTAAATCCTTAAAAGACCTGCTGGCAGTCAGGGCTGACAAGATTAGATGGACCAATATTAAGGTGGCGTCCTAAATTCGTATTTCTCAGCTTTCCTCGCCTTGGGTAATAGTTGTGTAAGTTAATAACATTGCTTACATAATGCTTGACAGCATTCAGAGTGCTTCACATATATTATCTTGCGGCAATATTGTAAGGAGTTCAGTATGATTATTCCCATACTGCAGATGGGAGAGACTGAGCTTGAGAGACAGCAGCTTGTCTAAGGATCTAGGTGGATTCATGGCAGGCGCAAGATTCAAAGCATGAATTCCAGATCTGCGGCTCTGCAACTGGGCCACTGGACTCCACTGGTTCCTAACTTTCCTTTTTACATCCTGCTGTGACATTCCTGTTCAGATGGCAGAACAGTATATTTCAAATCGGATGCCCAGCTGGCCAGGGGTGGAAAACCTGCCTTAGTCTTCTGCTCTGTGCCTTTAATAGCAGAAATCAGGATAGGAGACCTTTTGCAACCTGGGGATAAGCATAAGGTTCAGGAGCAAGTAAAGAAGTTGGCAACCAGGATCCCCAGTGAAGCAAATTCCACCAGGAGTGGCCACTGGGCAAGACTTTGAAGTCCAGGGTCCCACTCGGCTTAAGACGCAGCCCCCCCAAATGCAGGAAGGCTGTCTTGCCATATTTCGAAATGTGAAGTGATACACACTGCCGTCTAAAAGAATAATCCCCTCACCACCCTGGTTAACACCATCAAGTACAGAATCTAAAATTATCTAACTGCACCACTGAGTTCCACAGCACTTATTTCCAAGTTAAACACAGATGATAGCTCAGTTGGTTAGAGAATAATGCTGATAGAGTGGTACCTCGGGTTAAGAACTTAATTCGTTCTGGAGGTCCGTTCTTAACCTGAAACTGTTCCTAACCTGAGGTACCACTTTAGCTAATGGGGCCTCCCGCTGCTGCCACACTGACGCCATGTGATTTCTGTTCTCATCCTGAGGTAAAATTCTTAACGTGAGGTACTATTTCTGGGTTAGCGGAGTCTGTAACCTGAAGCGTCTGTAACCTGAAGGGTATGTAACCCGAGGTACCACTGTAGTACCTCGGGTTAAGAACTTTGCTTCAGGATGAGAACAGAAATTGTGTTCCAGCGGCGCGGCAGCAGCAGGAGGCCCCATTAGCTAAAGTGGTGCTTCAGGTTAAGAACAGTTTCAGGTTAAGTACGGACCTCTGGAATGAATTAAGTTCTTAATCTGAGGTACCACTGTATTCTCAGGGTCCCTTCCAACTCTACAATTCTATGATTTTAAGTTAGTGTGCATACTGCAGCCCTCGAAATGTTCAAGGACTGACTTAATCTTCAGTCAGCTGCAGCAAAACCAACACGATACCTTGCAGAGGGCTCGTGTCCATGAAAAAACGTGCAACTAAAACGTGCAATTAAAAAGAAAATGGTGGAAGAAGACTTCTTGGGTGGCGGTTGTTACTACATCTAGCTTGATTTCGCTTTTGCTCCAAATACCAGTGCCCAAAAAAGGAGCCCCTCCCTTTTGAGGAATGAAAACTCATAGCAGTCTTAGCATTTCAGTTGTTATTCTTATTCTTGATATCTCTGTTATGAACGGCCCACCCTTCACCCTAAGGTCCCGAGGCGGTTGCAACAATTAAAACACAGTGTTAAAAACATTTCAAAACAACTTACCATCACAAGAGATAAGGCAGGTGCTAAAGATGTACAACTCGGGTGCCAAAAGCCAGGGTAAAGAGGGGCGTCTTCAGCATTTGCTGAAAGCTGGATATAACAAAAATGCCAAGACACACCTCTGTGGGGAGGGAGTTCCACAATTTAGGGGCTGCCACAGAGAATGGCCTCTGCCAATCTTCACACCTGAGGGGTCTGGGGGGAAGGAGGCAGTCTGTCAGTTGTTTGTCCCTTCAGAAAAGATAACATTGCAGCTATTTCTGTGCATCTCATTCTGTGGTGCCAATACGACTCATATTTACTATATACAGCCAGGACCTTTCACCACCGCCCACCTATGAATCATGCGAAAACATCCTTCATGCTACAAGCCAGGTAGCTTGGAGCTAGCCAACACTCCTGTCGAAACAGATACCCTTGGATTCACTTTCTAGGTTGGTATCAAATCAACATTTTTTTCTCTTCTCGCTGTATGATGGGGGGCGTTTTCCATCAATGTGGTTCAGGCTGCTGCGACAAGACTGATCGGCAAAGAGACCTAATTCTTTAATACAGTGGTACTCTGGTTTATGAACTTAATCCGTTCCGGAGTCTGTTCTTAAACCAAAGTGTTCGTAAACCAAGTCGTGCTTTCCCATAGAAAGTAATGCAAAACGGATTAATCCGTTCCAGACTTTTCAAAACAACCCCTAAATCAGCAATTTAACATGAATTTTACTATCTAACAAGACCACTGATCCATAAAATGAAAGCAATAATCAATGTACTATACTATAAAAAAATAAAACAATATTATAGATTATTAAAATTTTAAAAAAAATCTTACCTGCACTGATGTGTTGTTGACTTTTTTTTAGGAAACTCAACAACTTTGCAGGTTTCAGGAATTCTACTTTTTGAAATATGGAAACCCTAGGGAAGATGTGCAAACACCTCACATGATACCGGGAGGGTTGCGGGATAAATGCTCATTACTTTAATGTCTGTGGCCTTTTTTGCCTCTCCAAAACTGCTGCTTGTTGTCCTTGTCTCCTTGCCCTGTTTAAAGGGGTGAAGATAAGGAGGGGAAAGCTGTTTGTTGATGGAATGGAATGGTTGGTCAAACTGTCCTTCTTGCACCACAGCACAGAGACATTTTCCCTCTCTTTTTGGAGCTGGGGAGGGGAACTACTGCAGCTCCTTGCCAAGGGCGCAAGGGACCCCAAGTACGCCTCTGATAATATAGAACCAACTCTTCATGTTGTGGTTTGAACCCTTGGTCTCTGTTCCAGGAGCCATTTTCTCATGTCACAGACACCTTCGCCCCTGATCTCATTAGTGTAATTATAAATGAATTCATTGTTTCAATACCCAGAAGCAGTGCTGTTTTTCCAGAAAAGGAGGTGCCGGAACTCACCATGAACGCCTCCTTTGTTCTCTTAGAATGGCAAAGGTGACCACCTGAGATGTGCCAGAACTAAGTTTCTGCAAGTTCCAGCTGGAAAAAAAAAGCCCTGCCCTTAAGTCCGTAAAGGTAAAGGACCCCTGACTGTTAAGTCCAATCGCAGACGACTCTGGGGTTGTGGCGCTCATCTCGCTGTACAGGCCGAGGGAGCCGGTGTTTGTCTGCAGACAGTTTTTCCTGGTCATGCGGCCAGCATGACGAAGCCACTTCTGGCGAAACCAGACTAGCGCACAGAAACGCCATTTACCTTCCCGGTGGAGCGGTACCTATTTATCTACTTGCACTTTGACGTGCTTTCAAACTGCTAGGTTGGGAGGAGCTGGGACCGAGCAACAGGAGCTCACCCCGTCGCGGGGATTCGAACCACTGAACTTCTGATCGGCAAGCCCAAGAGGCTCAGTGGTTTAGACCACAGCGTCACCTGAGTCCCTCCTTAAGTCCATAAAGGTAAAGGTAAAGGGATCCCTGACCATTAGGTCCAGTCGTGGACGACTCTGGGGTTGCGGCGCTCATCTCACTTTATTGGCCAAGGGAGCTGGCGTACAGCTTCCGGGTCATGTGGCCAGCATGACGAAGCCACTTCTGGCGAAACCAGAGCAGCGCACGAAAAATCCGTTTACCTTCCCGTGAGAGCAGTACCTATTTATCTACTTGCATTTTTTTGCATGCTTTCAAGCTGCTAAGTTGGCAGGAGCAGGGACCGAGCAACAGGAGCTCACCCTGTTGCGGGGATTCGAACCTCCAAACTTCTGATCGGCAAGCCCAAGAGGCTCAGTGGTTTAGACCACAGCGCCACCCGAGTCCCTCCTTAAGTCCATACGCGTTTGCAAAACCTGGTCCTGTGTACGCTTACTCAGAAGTAAGGGCCACTGTTTCCAGTGGGGCACACTTTCAGATAAGTATGCATAGGACTGCAGTCTAACTTTATGGCAAGATACATTGACTGATAAAGATATAGGCACACATTTCACACGGTTTGGTCTGCATGATTCTTTTTAAAACTTTAAATAGCAGCTGCTGCCAGTGGGGCAATCAGGATGAAGATCACAGTATAGGACGGAGTTTTTTTTAACCCTTCAAACCCCTTGTCATTATCCTGATAAACATTTCCCCTCCTTAAGTCCATATTATTTACAATGAGTGGGGAGCTGCCATTAAAGTTATCGGAATAAGGAGAAGGGTTGATTTGCAGTCCAGGAACACGTGGAGCCACAATTATATTAAGCACAGTAATAGTGAGAACCTGCCAGGTCTTATCGGGGCAGATAACAGCCATTTATATAATAATGTTCAAGTTTCATAATGAAAGGAAGCTTAAAAAGCATCACACTAAGGAGCAGCTCCTGAATCTCCATGGTGATTGTAGTCAGTATGTAATTAAGTATAATCATGTGTTCTTCTGGAGAGTATCTTTCCCCTATTAACCTGGGCAGCGCTTCGTTTCTAAAATGAAAACGTCCTGGGTTCAGGCCTGCCTAGACATGGGTCAGGAAGCCATGATGAAACCATGATGTAGGCATGTACTATTATTGCTCTGTACCTGCCTTTACTTACGGCCATCTTAGCCTATAGTCAGATGTATATAAAACAATCAGACTGTACTTACTAATAAGCCCACCTTGAGAACTTGTCTGTGTTCCCAGAATTTAAGCAGAATTTGAGTTGGCCTGACCAGAATTGTTGGTCACTTGCGTGAGAAACTGAGGATATGAAAACAGAATATTTATATTTTAGGAACCCACCCCCGCTAATTTGTTTTAAACTCATTTTAAAATTGTATTTTTAAATTGCTGTAACCAGCCCAGGGACCTAGCGGTGAAGCACAGGTTGGAAAGAAAGAAAGAAAGAAAGAAAGAAAGAAAGAAAGAAAGAAAGAAAGAAAGAAAGATCATTTCCATCTGAAAGTTTTTTGTTCAGTGGTTTACTCTGTAGTAAAAAGATTGCAGCATTTGACCACAGCAAAACAAACAGACTATGCATACACACCATACATTTAAAGCACAATACTCCTGAGGCATCTAATCATAGCCTGCATTTTTATCAAGGCTTATATTTTGATCAGGATCTGTATTTTAAAATGAGCTTAAAAATTTTCAAATGTTTTATGCCAGGCAGAAGACCAGCTGCCTAAGTACTTTGGCAATATGTGTATTATCCTGGACAAGGGGGCCCCCTGATTTATAGCAGAAAACAATTCTCAAAGTCGTAAAAAGGGAATTACAGGCTGAGAGCAAGGTTACACTGACCCTACAAATTAAGAGTTGGTAAATAGTAAAATGAGCCATATCTTCCTAAGGTTAAAAGGCCAAGAGCAAATGGAAAAGCAGCTGGCTTGGCTGGAGAATGGGGTGTAAACAGAAGAGGAGGTTTCTTCCTATTTTATTTTGAGGCTGTAAACTGTTCCTTTATACTTTGAGAAGGTTTATTCTTCTAAAAGGCTACCTATGATAATGTATTAAATATATTGGCTTAAATGTAATTATGCAAAGGATCTAGAAAGAAAGAAATGTTAAATTCTTATTTCATAGAGTCATATTGCTGTAGAAGAAGAAGAAGAGTTTGGATTTGATATCCCGCCTTTCACTCCCCTTCAGGAGTCTCAAAGCGGCTAACATTCTCCTTTCCCTTCCTCCCCCACAACAAACACTCTGTGAGGTGAGTGGGGCTGAGAGACTTCACAGAAGTGTGACTGGCCCAAGGTCAACCAGCAGCTGCAGGTGGAGGAGTGGAGACGCGAACCCGGTTCCCCAGATAACGAGTCCACCGCTCTTAACCACTACACCACACTGGAGACCAGAGGGGCAAATGAGCCCAGCCCCCTGCCAGACAGGAGACGCCATCGAGCACTCCTGATATATGGTTGTCAGGCCTTTGTTTAAAGACCTCCAAAAGAAGATCTTTCAATGATAAACTCAAGATCTCTGACATCTGTTTAAGATAAAAATTTAAAACTATTAACCATCTGTTTTGGAGGGCAATAGGGCAAGGAGGGCAAGAGGTGAGCTGGTAATTAAGGTTCCTTGTTGAGACAAATGTAAGATATATGACTACTTATTTGTCATTTATAGATAGAAGAATATATAGCTTTTTGTCTCCCAAAAAAGGCAAAAGGAAATGGGTGTATCTTTTGTGATTGGTTCTAGCAAACAGCCAATAGGAATTTCAACCAGGCTGATTGGACAGAGGCAGCCAAAGGAGGAGCAAGGAGGCTGGGCTGAGGGAATATAAGTGCTGGCCATAATGGCAGGAGGCCAGGCCAGAGCTTGGTAACCGTATACCACTGTGCCTCTCATTTATTTGTCTGACAAATAAATTATTATTTTAATTTCTCTATTGCTGCGTTGAATATTTCATTCCAGCTAAGCGTTAACCACAAGCAGGGTGCTACACTCCCTCTAAAGAAACATTAGAACTGTAGTTTAATCCTGGCAGAGCTACAGTTCTCAGCACCCTTGACAAACTACAGTTTCCCAAGATTTAGGAATACGTGTCTGCTTTAAATATACTAGCGCATTTGCAGTCAAAGAGGCCTTTCTGTAGAGGAGGTTAATTATTGACAAAAAAGGACAAACATGGTCAAACCAATTAAAGCTTCACTTTCTTATTTATCATTAAAAAAACAAACACAGAGATAATTAAAGAGGAGTGAAGGGGAGTAATGGAAATTAAGCAGAGAAAAACAAACTGAAATATAATAGGCCGACTAATAGGAATTTAATTGTGTGATGCCTGAATTAAAGCTCTTGAGTTTCCCCAGTGATCCTGAAAACCTCTAGAAGTCTACAGAAGAACAGAATCTATGTGGCTGCATGATGATTTCAACACGGAAATCAATAAACTATGTATTCCTACCTTGCTTGGATTCATGCATGCAACCAATTATTACTTTTCTACTGATTAAATGCATCATATAACACTTTGGCATGTTCAAAGTGCTTCGCATGGATTATCTTAATCATATTTACCAAAACCAGTAGTAGTAGTAGTAGTAATAGTATTACAAGTAAGGTAAAGGTAAAGGGACCCCTGACCATTAGGTCCAGTCGTGACCGACTCTGGGGTTGCGCGCTCATCTCGCTTTATTGGCCGAGGGAGCCGGCGTACAGCTCCCAGCATGACTAAGCCGCTTCTGGCGAACCAGAGCAGTGCACGGAAACGCCGTTTACCTTCCCGCCAGAGCGGTACCTATTTATCTACTTGTACTTTGACATGCTTTCAAACTGCTAGGTTGGCAGGAGCTGGGACCGAGGAATGTGAGCTCACCCTGTCGCAGGGATTCGAACTGCTGACCTTCTGATCAGCAAGCCCTAGGCTCTGTGGTTTAACCCACAGCGCCACCCGCGTACCTTAAGTATTACATGTACTATACTACTAATATTGTTGCTGTTAACCCCATAATAGGGGTTAATTAAAGGATGGTGGCCCATGCTTTCTTCTAGAAAAATAGGTTCCAGAACTCATCATGAAGTTGTTATGATAAGTGCCACTTTTTAACAACAAATAGACGTGCCATGTTATAATAAAAATACTGCTCCCTTTCCCTTATGGGGGATCTAAGAGCCCATATAGAGTCCTTAAGTAGGTTCTCTATTGGTAGGAGAAAATAACAGAGGCCAACCAGAGAATATTGAGAAGCAAGGCAGCTAGTAAGCCTGATCTTTATTAACTGTTGCAACAGGGTGCTCACAACTACACGCAGGCAGGAGGGACCCAGAACAATGGTGCGCAAGCCCTTATATAGGCTTTTGAAGCTGCCCACCCTGTAGCCAAAGACCACCCCCCCAAAACATCATACTGTACATACATCACAGAAGGGGGCGGGCTACAGCAAAAATCCTGTCTGGCAGGATACTGATAATGGTCACTTGATTGCTTTACCTAGGCAGCCTGGCCATTCCTTCTGAGACACTAAATACTTAGTTCCGGAATCCAGGTCAAAGGCTCACCCTGTTCATACACAATACGCCCTTAAGATAGGATTTGTGAGCAAAGAGGCAATGGTGAGGTTTTCCCATTTCCTTCCTCACTGCAGAGAATTTTTGAGGTGGCTGGAAGAGTCAAAATGGCTTCAGGATTGTTCTCCTGTACTATTTCAGACATGTGGTGCCATTATTGCGTACCCTTGAGTACCGCACCGTTGGTGGCAAAGGCATATCTGAACCATTAATTTCTTGGTTCGAAATAGTTCAGCTTCTGTTGGCCACTGGTGTTATGTACTGAAGTTCTCACCCTGGGCCAGCAGGGGGATACTGTAGATAGTTTTCACTCAGGGCCACATATGCATATAAGGGATTGAAAGGTACGTTCAGTGATTGGATAGTTACAGAAGGTGGTTACTGTTGCGTTCTAGTGCAGCTCTGTATAAGCAGGCTGGCTGAACCCTTCAGTTCAGTTCTGTTCTGGCCTGTGAATAAACAAGAGCTGTTTGAAGAATCGCTGTGTCGTCTGATATGTTCACCCACAACTTAACAACTAAAATTTTTGAAATGGTAGCCTGATGATCCTTTTCCCTCCTAGAAAAGCTCTTCTGAATGCAGCAACAAGAGGCAGAGTGCTTAACCCTTTCCCCACCAACTTGCTTCCTCCCAATCCTCTTCTGAAAAGGCCACATCCCCACCATACATCTGCAGCACATTTTAAGCATATTCCTTCCCTCAAAGAATCCTAGGAACTGTAGTTTTACCCTCTGCAGTGCTTCCATTCCCAGCACTCTTAACAAACTACAGCTCCCAGAATTCTTTGTGCTTCAGATGTGCTTTTAAATAGATGGTGGGAATGTGCTCTCTTCCCCGCAGGGTTTCAATTGCTTGTTTGCAGTGCCAAACACATCACTGAAATCAGCAAAGGAAAAGCCACTGCCCAAAACTTGCAGTGGGGAAAGGCTTAAGCATTCCAACCTTCCTCTCTTGTTCTCACTCAGCCAGTCCTCAGCAGTTGTTCCAGCAGAAGATAGGCCATGTGGTTAATAATGTATTTATGTACAACATGTTGGCAGTGCTATTTTTCTAGAAAAAGAGGTGCCACTGCTGGAATAACATCTCTCTTGTTAAAACAAAACAAAAAAAATTCCTTCCAGTAGCACCTTAAAGACCAACTAAGTTAGTTCTTGGTATGAGCTCATACCAAGTATAAGTATGAGTATAGGTATATACTTGGTATAAGCTCATACCAAGAACTAACTTAGTTGGTCTTTAAGGTGCTACTGGAAGGATTTTTTTTTGTTTTGACTATGGCAGACCAACACGGCTACCTATCTGTAACATCTCTCTTGTTATCTTATACAGTTGTACCTTGGAAGTCGAACGGAATCTGTTCCAGAAGTCCGTTCGACTTCCAAAACGTTCAGAAAACAAAGTGTGGCTTCTGATTGGCTGCAGGAAGCTCCTGCCTGCCACCAGTCAGAAACCATGGAAGCCCTGTCGGACGTTCAGCTTCCGAAAATCATTCAAAAACCGGAACACTCACATCCTTTCAATTGTTCGAGAGCCAATTTGTTTGGGAGCCAAGGCGTTCAAACTCCAAGGTGTTCAAGATTCAAGGTATAACTGTACAGTGGTACCTCTGGTTACAAACTTAATCCGTTTCGGAGGTCCGTTTGTAACCCAAAACCGCTCGCTAGCAGCCGTGCTGCTAGCGCGCAACTTCCACTTGCATCTCGGTGCAAAGGTCGCAACAAGGGGCATCTACTTCCAGGTTAGCGGAGCTCATAACCCGCAGCGTTCGGAAGGAGGACGGTACATAACACGAGGTTCCACTGTAATGGCAACAGTGCCCACCTGAGAGGTACCAGAACCGAGTTCCAGTGAGTTCCTGCTTTAAAAAAAAATCCCTACATGTTGAGTGGCTGTATTAGCACTACCTAATCCGATCAGAAGGTCGGCGGTTCGAATCCCCGCAATGGGGTGAGCTCCTGTTGCTCGGTCCCAGCTCCTGCCAGCCTAGAAGTTCAAAAGCACGTCAAAGTGCAATTAGATAAATTGGTACCGCTCTGGCGGGAAGGTAAACGGCGTTTCCGTGCGCTGCTCTGGTTCACCAGTAGCAGCTTAGTCATGCTGGCCACATGACCCAGAAGCTGTACGCTGGCTCCCTTGGCCAGTAAAGCGAGATAAGCCCCAGAGTTATCCGCAACCGGACCTAACGGTCAGGGGTTCCTTTACCTTTGCAAATTAAAGGTAAAGGTAAAAGTAATTCTGTAAAGTAAATAAATTTTGACCAAAATGCGGGAGGCAATGGAAGACAGGAGTGCCTGGCGTGCTCTGGTCCATGGGGTCACGAAGAGTCGGACACGACTAAACGACTAAACAAAAGTAAATAAATAAATCTGGTAAGGGCTCCCTCTTGTGCACACCATAGCAATGTATGTAGCAACTGCCACATAAAAGGAGTGCAGCCTCTACACTTTGCTGGGAGTTGCAGCAATGTCCCAGCAAAAATGTTTCCAGGCACTCCTTGCATATTTGAAAATATATGTCATCATTTTTATTCTAACACCCTCCCCGCTCAAAGTTTAAGTACTACATAGAAAACTGCTTTTGTACCAGGTTGGACTATTTTATCCATCTTGCTCAATATTGTCTGCTTTGGCTGGCAGAAGCTCTCCTGATCTCCCTGATCCTTTTAGCTTGAGATCTCAGCTTGGGACTTTCGGCATCCAAAGCATCTGCTCTACAGCTGATCTACAGTCGTCGTCCCCCCCCCCCCCCGCCCGTCCCAGTGTAAATAATTCAGCATACAACATGTCACCTTTTCTAGAACACTTTTACATCTTCAAAGAGCTTCACAATCTTAGCTTTTATCTCCTGCAACTGACAAGGAAGAAGGCTAAACCGAGGCAGTCTTTTGTCCGAGGTTACCCAGCAAACTAAGGGACGCGGGTGGCGCTGTGGGTTAAACCACAGAGCCTAGGACTTGCCACAGAAGGTTCAAATCCCCGCAACAGGGTGAGCTCCCGTTGCTCGGTCCCTGCCCCTGCCCTCCTAGCAGTTCGAAAGCACGTCAAAGTGCAAGTAGATAAATAGGTACCACTCTGGCGGGAAGGTAAACGGCGCTTCTGTGCGCTGCTCTGGTTCGCCAGAAGCGGCTTAGTCATGCTGGCCACATGACACCGGCTGTACACCGGCTCCCTCGGCCAATAAAGCGAGATGAGCGCCGCAACTCCAGAGTCAGCTACGACTGGACCTAATGGTCAGGGGTCCCTTTACCCAGCAAACTACGCAACTTAAAAATATTTCGAGACAGGCCCATGCAGGGCAGGGGGCAGAGGGTCACTCAGAGGGCTAAGTTGGCTGGGGGTCTCCACCAGGCTGCCATGCCAAGGATGCTCCATTCCTCCCAGCCAGCCAGGGTCTTATTGGGCAAATCGGCCAATCTGTCTGTATGCACTGTATGGCTTTGATAGTAAAATCTGGATCTGCATTATTACGTACTATTGTGTAGTGTCAGATCAGATTAGGCAGTGGCACGGCCGTGGCACATCTTACGGACAAAACCTATGCCTTGGGCCTCAGACAAGCTCTGCACGGGCCTGATTTGAGGCACGTGCCAAAGGGAAAGGAAATCCTCACTTTTTTTTTATAACACATGGCAACCGCTTCTGGAATACATGAGACACTAAGTGCGATCCACCGAAATCCCATGGCAACATGTGCAAAGATTTCTTGGACTAAAATACAGGGGTGTGAATTTATTTGAAAGCTGGCTGGTTGGTAGGTTTCAAGTTGAGTTATTGTGTGTACAGTGGTACCTCAGGTTACATACGCTTCAGGTTACATACACTTCAGGTTACAGACTCCACTAACCCATAAATAGTGCTTCAGGTTAAGAACTTTGCTTCAGGATGAGAACAGAAATTGTGCTCCGGCGGCGCAGCAGCAGCAGGAGGACCCATTAGCTAAAGCGGTGCTTCAGGTTAAGAACAGTTTCAGGTTAAGAACGTACCTCGGGAATGAATTAAGTACTTAACCAGAGGTACCACTGTATGTCCTTTTTAATTAATAAAGTTATTTAAAATAATAATAATTTGAGGCAGCTTCACCCGCCTCCAGTACAACCTGATGAACTGTATATATGTTGGTTTTAATTTCTATGCAAATTGATGTGGAAATATGCCTCTATGAGAGAGAGAGAAGACAGAGGAGGAGGAAGAGGATTCATAAAACCAACGTGTTAACCATCTTGGCTGCAAGTTTCATATTGGTTGCTCAACTTGTATTTGACTGAGAGTCCATGCGCACCCTCTGACGTAAAGATTCAAACCATTTTATGCTTTCCTTTTTTTAATGAGGCGTCTCCTCCCGGATGTGAAATAATCAAGCAGTTCCTGGGAACTGGGAAGCATTGCCCTAACTAGATGTTCATACCTTTCCTTGCCTCTCTGCATATTGATTTAAAATTCTCTGTGGGCAGGTGAATTTCAAATTAACGCTCCTGGCTGGCGGTTCCCTACACGGGACTATCACGTACAATGGTACCTCGGGTTAAGTACTTAATTCGTTCTGGAGGCCCATACTTAACCTGAAACTGTTCTTAACCCGAAGCACCACTTTAGCTAATGGGGCCTCCCGCTGCCACCGTGCCGCCGGAGCACGATTTCTGTTCTCATCCTGAAGCAAAGTTCTTAACCTGAAGCACTATTTCTGGGTTAGTGGAATCTGTAACCTGAAGCGTATGTATCCCGAGGTACCACTGTATATCAAAGAAAGCTTTTAAAATAGGGATATCATCACCAGTGCTCTTTTTTCTAAATGTTTAGGGGTACTCTCATTTTCCTACTCATATTCAAATACTGCCCCTCAATGAGGCCAAACTTAGATTCACAACATGTTTAGGGCTATGCGTACCCCTGCATCGTCCCCCCAAAAAGCACTAGTAATTACTATGAGCATTTGTTAATTGCCACTACTCCATATAACATGTCCTAAAGCGATTCGCAATCATAAAAGCACACATAATGCAATGTTTAAAACATACATCGAAAAGATAAAAGAACATTTTACCAGGTTCTGTTTAGTTGTGTCTCTCATTTCCATGGATTCAGGCCAGAATTAGGGGGTTGTTTCTCAGACAGGACCTTGACTCGTTTTATGAAGGCAACAGGAGCTTTATTTGCCGATCATCTAACAGCAAGCATCACCTTTTATAACTCTTCTCACGGCCCTCCTCAAGATTTCTCCTCCCATTTCCACCCCCTTTCCATACACACCCAAACCTCCAGGCTCTTTCTGGCCTTCATAACCTGCCTTTTTTTACACACATCCCTCCCGTGACAGGATGTCCTTGGAGATTCAATACGCCACATGCTGGCTCTATGTTATTACGCTATCACAGAGATTTAATCTCTTGCCTTAGTAATACTTTCTAATTTGCATTAGCAATACTACTTTATTTTTCTGCAACTTGCATGAGTCATACCGCTTTCTTTGTTTGCTAACCCTGGACTTAATCGTATATATGCAACTGGGAACAGTGACTGTAGCGCTATCAGATTTAGCAAATATTAGATCTGCAAATGGAGAAAACCAAACACAGTTGCGTTTGACTTCAAATGAGGAATCTTCGAAAGAAGCGAGGGGATTGGCAAAAGGAGGTTGGAAGGCAAAGAAGAGGCTCAAATCTTTCCAGAACGCCTGGGGGCTGTTCAAAACCACAATAAGCGGAGTTCAGCTATACAGTGGGACCTCGGGTTAAGTACATAATTCGTTCCAGAGGTCCGTTCTTAACCTGAAGCACCACTTTAGCTAATGGGGCCTCCCGCTGCTGCCGCACTGCCAGAGCCCGATTTCTGTACTTATCCTGAAGCAAAGTTCTTAACCTGAAGCACTATTTCTGGGTTAGCAGAGTGTGTAACCTGAAGCGTATGTAACCCAAGGTACCACTGTAATTTATACCGCAGTTCGGGAAAGGGTAGCTCCTAGGCCAAGGGGATTTCAGCATGGTTGACGAGGGCCAAAAAAGCTATTCGAAGCAAGAAGGTTTCCTTTAGCGTTTTTATTCCTGTTTTTATTCAGTTAATGGCATTTATCAATTGCCTTGCACAATAAAAAGTAAAACGGCTAGACAGGTTAAACTAGGACCCATAAAAGCAGTTTAAAACCGGGGGGGGGCAGGGGAATTAAAACCCATAAAAAATACATTAAAGAGAAAGAATTCTGTGCATATAAAGAATTGAGTGCAAAAGCAACTAGAGGAGGAATAGAAAGAATTACCATTTGAGTACAGCAAAAGCAGCAAGGAACAGATATAACTAGAAAAACAAAAGACGTGTGTGGGGAGAAAAGCGATAAAATCTACCTTTTAAAAAGAGTGGGTGGGGAAAAGTAATTTGGTCTAAGAAACATCAAAGCATGTAACTGTCGATTAGATGATGTTGGCTTCATCCCAGACTCTATAAAAAACTGTGTGTTAAACTAATTGAAAAATCCCCTTAGCTTGTTTTCAAGCAACTTTTTCCACTTCTGCTTAGAAAAGTAAAACATATTGGAACCAATTTTAAATTCTACTTACCCATCAGAAAATTACTCTCAGATGCCTACAATATTATCTGCAATGTGATGAGAGGGGATCCAATCTCATTAAAATCGATGTGGGAAATGGATTTGCACTGTGAAACTGATAACACAAACAGGCAACAAGCCTTTGCAATTATTTTGGGAAATGGTATTTGAATACATTTTTTTTCCTATTAGGGGACACATAGCACAAGCTGATCCAAGGTTAACTTTACTAAATATTACTTAGTTGGTCTCTAAGGTGCTACTGGAAGGAATTATTTTATTTTGTTTTATTTTGTTTTGACTACGGCAGGCCAACACGGCTACCTACCTGTAACTTTACTAAATCTGTCTATAGATACCAATAATAATTTACTGATTACCTACTAATCTTTCTCATGTCTGCAACAAGATACCTGTTATCCAATACCAATATTGGAAAACAGCTACAAACTTAACTCTAGAGGTATGGTAAGGCAGACCACAGATCACAACTCTTATGGAGAAACTAACAAAGTATATTAGGGCCCTAAGAAGCACAAAGGCTGAAAATGATTTGGGAACAGTATAGTGCATGTTTATGAATAACACTGGAAAGGACAGCGCTATCTCTTCCCCACCCACAGCTCGCTATGGAACAATCTGTTAAGGCGGAGATTAGAAGACACTTCACTGATAACTCTTAAGATATTGTACAAACCAGCTCAATATTTAAATGTATTGTTTACCATTTAATATGCATGGAATTTTTATTGGAGGTGGGGGGATATATGGAGATTGCTTGTTATATAAGTCTTTTCAGTCACTGAAAAATGAAGTTAAGAAAAGAATCATTCAGTGGAGGGGAAAGCCCTCTCCTTGGTTTTATCTACTGTGGAATTCCACTGAATGAATCAGAATTGAGATTCAAGCGCCAGACCCCTGTTGCAGCCTGTGCCGCAAACACTTGCAAATCTGTAGAAGTCAGGACATGGGTCAGAGACACCAAACAGCCATACAGTGGTACCTCGGGTTAAGAACTTAATTCGTTCTGGAGGTCTGTTCTTAACCTGAAACCTGTTCTTAACCTGAGGTACCACTTTAGCTAATGGGGCCTCCTGCTGCCGCTGTGCCGCCGGAGCACAATTTCTGTTCTCATCCTGAAGCAAAGTTCTTAACCCAAGGTACTATTTCTGGGTTAGCAGGGTCTGTAACCTGCAGCGTCTGTAACCCAAGGTACCACTGTATTGTGAATAGTTGTACCTCTAGCCTCAGTAACTTCCTCTTGTCACATTTATTTTCCAGGTTGTACAGTCTGCACACAGTGACAATGATCACTTCATGTCTTACGAACTTAATTCGTTCCGGAGGTCTGTTCTTAACCTGAGGCGTTATTTCGCTAATGGGGCCTCTTGCTGCCGCTGCGCTGCCAGCGCACAATTTCTGTTCTCATCTTGGGGCAAAGTTCTCCACTTGAGGTAACTCTTCCAGGTTAGCGGAGTTTGTAACCTGAAGCATTTGTAACCTGAGGTGTTTGTAACTTGAGGTACCACTGTACAGTAGTACCTCTGGTTACGAACTTATTTCGTTCCGGAGGTCCGTTCTTAACCTGAAACCGTTCTTAACCTGAGGTACCACTTTAGCTAATGGGGCCTCCTGCTGCCACCATGCCACAGCTGCACAATTTCTGTTCTCATCCTGAGGTAAAGTTCTTAACCTGAGGTAATACTGCTGGGTTAGCAGTCTGTAACCTGAAGCGTTTGTAACCTGAAGTGTTTGTAACTCAAGGTACCACTGTAGTTTGTTACTTTGCTGCAGTGAGTGGGCAATTCCCTAAGTAATAGAGATGCGAGCATTATGCCTGCTGGATTGGCAGTCCATGTGTCAGGGAGAGGATATCCAGATTTGCACCCTCAGGACATCTGTAATTTCCTATCTCCCCTTATCCTTTTGCATATTCCAAATCCAATTCAAATCCCCTCCTCCTTAATAAAATTCCTCCTTCAGAAAACTTTTATGAACTTCATGCTCTATAAGGTGGACGGTATTGGTTATCTCGAGTGTCTCTGTCCCTGAGGACCTTGGGTTTTTTCATTTTTCTGTTGTTTGCTGCCAGCCTCCTATCCTCCTCACTGCCCTTGGAGCTGCCTGTGTCATCCTCTAAAACTGCCACCAAGCTGCTGTTTGCATCTGTCTGTGTGGTTGCTGTCAGCACCTTGGAATCATGGGATGCTATCAAGCTGGAATGGAAAATTCCCAGTCATCTCTCACCCCTGCAGAGCGTAACTTTCCTCTTAAAGTCCCCCCCTTTTTTTTTTGCAATGTACCTGCACCAAGATCCTGGAAAGTTAGTACTTTCACTCCTTCCCATTTTGTGCTGGGTACTGCTTGGGCGTTTTGCATTTTTTACGGAGCACACCTGAAGAATATTAGCCTCTGGGATGTTGCTAGTATCAGAAATGTCTGGGAAAACCTCTTTAAACCATGCCACCGAGGTGGTAATTAAATCCTGCCTTCCCCATATCTTCAAGGAAGCTTCTCAGTCTCAGATTACTTGTGTTATTTATGTTCTTCCACTGTAGGCAGTAGATTCACAGTGACTTTAGTAAAGGTCTCAATGGAAGTGTTGTGCCTCAGTCCTATTCCTATTGTAGACTCTGCAGTCTTTTCAGAGGTATCCTTTTAGAACTGTTGTAGACAGTGCTGTTTTTCTTGAAAAAGAGGTACCAGAACTCATCATGAATGTCTCCCTTGTTCTCTCGTCATGGCAAGTGCACCCGCCTGAAAGGTGCCAGAAAAAATGGCCCTGGTTGTAGCTCTCATGGGCTCCCAGTCCTCCCTCAGTAACATGTGCTATTATTTGTGCTGCGGTAGGGCTTGCTTCCCTTTCAAAGTGGTCAGAAATGTTCTCACTCAGTGCATGGTTTTAACTGAGGATGCATATCACCCCAAGATTCTTGGATCGTTGCCCACCTGATCCACCTGCTTACTTCGCGGTTTTGTCACCTTATACAATTCTTTAAAAGAAATAATGCAACTGTGAGCGTGGCAGTTGGCTCACCTGCCATCTTGAATGATGACATCGCAACTTCTCTCTCCCCCCTCCAATTTACCAGCTTTCTTGACCATCTGCAGCTGAATGAGTTGGCTGCACCACATTTTTCTGACCAATAGGGCACATGTAAGGTAACCAGAAAATCAGAACCACCATTCAACAAGCATAAGATCCAAAGTATTTTGTCCCAATTTCCTACTGCTTGAAATATATCAAAATAAAATAATAATATTGTGGTATGGGAGCAATTATAAGTAGCTATTAGAGAATCAGCATGTTAAGCTTGATTAGAGTATCAGACATAGATTGGGGAGATCTGTCTCAAATTCCTCCTCACAGAGCTACTATCCTCAGCCCTCTTAGCAAACTACGGTACCCAGAATTCTTTGTGGGAACTCGTGTGCTTTGAATGGGCTTTGGACCCGATTTAAATGTATGGTGTAGATCTGTATTAAGAGTCTTTTTTGGAACCAATCTTGTTGTGTTCTTCAGCTTCTTTTTGCACAGGGGAGCAAATGTCTACAACACTTGTGACTACCTCAAGGAAGCTTTCTATGTAGGCAAGAGATCTACTCACCCCACAAACCTCCACTTTCTTTCCTATTGACAGTGGCATTCCTTAGGCCAGTGGGCATCCTTGGAATCTTGAGAAAGGGCACCCATTACAAGATGGCTGCTGTATGGAATGGAGCAACACAAAATGGCTGCCACCTCTCAAAGAACAGAAAAATGTAGGGGGAAATGACATCTACGCCACTGCTGCGCTTGCTCAGTGAGAGCTCTTTGCGTCTCTCCTCTGTTCAGAATGGATAGGAAGGTGGCTATCCAACTGCAACATCCAATGAAATGTGTCCAAGCTTAATGGGGCATGTTCCAATGTGAACAGGAACTGAGCAGAAGGTGCAAGCATCCTCTCATTTGCACTGTGGATATTGGAGAGGATATTTACTGAGACCTTTCACGGACACTGGAGGTACTGGTGGGCACTCTTAGCACTCATGCACACCACATTGTTATCTGGCACTACGAGGCCCTCAGCGCCTCCTGAAGACAGGACAATTGATGATTGAGGGTGGTTTCACCTCTAGCAGCTCGAGCCAACTGCCACCATCACACCCACCCCCTGCTAATTAAAAACAAAACCCAGGTGCAATGTTCTGCAGTATTTTTCTTTATTTGGTACCCAAGTACATGGGGGTGGGGTGTGTGTGCTGAAACTCATTAGCTGGGAATGGGGTGGCGGCAGCAGTCTCTGGGGCACCCAGGCAGTTATAGGAAAAGGCAAGGGGGGTTATGAGCAAAGATGGAAACCCATCTACGTGACTAAATGAGCAAGGGACAGCAGGCTGTGGTTGCGTCGATTGGGCAGTTGGGCAGTGAGGCTACAGGGAACCAGACAGAGGGCCTTCTCGGTAGTGGCGCCCGCCCTGTGGAACGCCCTCCCATCAGATGTCAAAGAGATAAACAACTACCTGACATTCAGAAGACATCTTAAGGCAGCCCTGTTCAGGGAAGTTTTTAATATTTAACGCTGTACTGTTTTTAACACTTGATTGGGAGCCCCAGAGTGGCTGGGGAAACTCAGTCAGAAGGGCGAGGTATAAATAATAAATTATTATTATTAGTAGTAGTAGTATTATGTAGACGATTGATGTCTGTAGTGATGTGTGTGGGGTAGGTTGTCAAGCGTTTTGCAGTGGTGCCCCCCAAAAAAGCTCAACAACTCTGGGCAATCTCCCCACAAAAAAGTGCAAGAACTCTAAGCAATCCCCCCCCCAAATTATTTTGTTGCGGTCCCAAAAAATAGGGGTCGTTATACACAGAAAAATACGGTAAGTACACATAGCATAATCTCTCAAAAGGGCTTGATTGGGAACTCTTAAGATGGGTGGAACGTGATGGGACCCCAAGTCTCACCATGAGCAGTTCTCTTACCCAACTCACATCTAACCAACTCAAGAAGATGGAGTCAGTCTGCCTGGTCACGATTCAGCGTTCATTCAAATCAGCAGGACCGCCCTGCACCTCTCAGTCTGAGCAAGCTAGGAAAGGTCTTTCTGAAAGGCACCAGTTGCCTCTCCCGTAAATCCCTCCCAAAAGGAGGGTTGCCCAAGTCTGCAGCTCCTAGTCCCTGTGGTTGCCAGCAGAGGGTCGGAAGGCACCCACAGAGGCTTTCACCCTGCTCAAACGGAACCCTTGCCATCTCCCATCAGCTTGGCATGGTAGGGAGGGCAGAGAATCCCAAAGAGCGCCATCTGCCTCTGCTTGAGCAGAGCACCCCTGAGCCCCCACCCCCAGCCCCCAGACATCGCTGCATGCAGGCGAACTCCTGGCTGCCTGTTCATTTCTTCTTTTTCTCCTGTGTGCTGGTAAACCAGGAGTCCAGCAGCTTCTTGCTGTAATACAGCTGCCAGCCGTGAACCTGCACGGCGACCACCACCAGCAAGTACATGACGGAGACGGCGGAGAAGCCAAAGATGAAGCGGTAGGCCTTGCCGTGGCGGTAGAGCTGCTGCGCCATCGGGAACATCTCCATGCTGCCATAGATGAGAGGCGCCACTGAGAAAAGGCCCGTGCTGATCATGGAGATGACCAGGTAGCTGATGTTGTTCCGTGGGAAGGAGAAGAGGCCGAAGAGCGAAGGGATGATGCTGAGCAGGTATGGGTACTCCCACTGGTAAGGCATGGCCACCTGGTCGTGGGGCAGCAGCTTGAAGTGAGCGACACACATCTGCGCTGCCACCAGAAGCCACAGCGCTATCTGCATGTAGATCAACTTCTTAATCTCCGACTTGAGGGACACACTGTGGGAAGCAGAGGGAGGGAGGGGGCGGCAAGGGTGAGCAAGAGCCAGCACTAAAAGGTAATTTCAAATATGGTGGTGAGATAGTCAACCCCAAGACAAACGGGTGAAGAACTAGGCAGAATGACATAGGCTATAAGCTACAAAAACCCAACAAACCCAAACCCAAAGCAGGGAGTTGATTTTCTGGATGTTAACCCCTACCATCTCAGACTGCAGAATTATTATACTATTGCTATTTATAAATATATGTACCACTTAATGCCAAAATAAGCTTCTAATCTAAGCAAAGCTTACTCTCTCTTACTGACCCCATTTTTTAGCACAGACAACAATCCAATGTAGCACAAAGTTTCATTTTTGTGTCACTTATTCTCATCTCAGATTCCCAGACATTGTTGCGATGCAACTGCCATCATCCCTGACTGCTGGCTGAGCTGGCTGCGGATAACATCCAGCAACATCCAGGGACCCAGCGTTGACGGACGCTGCTCTACATCCTCAACCATGGGCCCTCAAGTGCTGTTGGACTACAACTCCCATCATGTGTGACCACAGGCCATGATGACAAAGGCCGAAAGGATTTGGAGTCCAACACAGGCTGCTCTCGACCAACTGAGCAAAAGAATTCCGACTGTACTGATCTGTGGCGATTGGGATGATTCTATTTTAAAGAACAAAGAATCAAATATTTTATGGGGGTGCTGCTGATAATTTCATTCTAATATTCTGCAAGGGAAGTGGAGCTGCAACCCAGCTGCCACCTTTTTTTTTAAAGAACAAATTTCCTGCGCCTTTAGCAGCCGCACAAGAAATCAAAATTCAGTACTGTAGAGGAAAACTTTTCCTAGTGCGGATACTGTGATGGAGAAGGCCTGGCTAGCTGAATCTCCAGCTGTGTGAAAGACACAGGCAGAGGAAAAACAAAACCAAACCTCATTAGTAGGTGGCCAACCTCTTCCCACAACACCTGGTCTCCCCCCATTTTACTGCATAGTGATTTACCGGGCGATCTGCACAACGACGTTACATGCATTTAGCTTTCCCCCACCCACACTTTTGAGCAAGAGGGCGGCGGCGAAAACGCAACGACGCTGCCCGATAAGCGGACGGGGGGGGGGAACCCCACGATGGCGAATGACTAAGGAGGGATGACAGCGGGAAGCTCCGGCAACGTGCACTGCTGCGGAGGCGGGGGAAGCAGCCTGGTTTCCCCCGCTGGGCGCGCGGCTTGCTGGCCCCACCCCGCGAAGCACCTCATTTGGTAGTGCTGTGCCACGCGCTCCCGGTGCCGGAAGTCGCTGCCGTCGGTTCCAGCGGCTCGAGGTCCCGCGCGGGACGCCATCTTTCACCAGGAGGGTTAGCGGACCCAAGTGCGCATGCGTCAATCCAAGGCCGTTCCCGTTCCTTTCGCGTCGGTGGCTATAATGTTGGAAGCGAGGGGGAGGCGGATGTTTGCTCGCCCGCGCCTCTCTGATTGGTAGCTCTCGCCGTCTCTCGTGTGACGCTGACCAATCCCCTAGTTAGTAGGAGAAGGAAAGGGGTGGGGGGAGCCGCGCCAATGCGAAACTACATTTCCCAGCGGGCCTAGCGAGCCCTTTCTGGTTTATCCTTCGCGCGCGGGTCTGAATGGAGCCTTCTGCTCTCCTCAGGGTCGCGATGTTCCGCTCGAGCCGTTGGTGCCTCCTCTGCGGGTGCGGAAGGCCGTTCAGTTCCCGCGCCTGGTAAGAGGCTCGTGAGGAAACTGGGCAGGGAGTCGGTTTCTCTCCCCCCCCCCACTGTGTATCCCACTCTTTTCGGCCAGCCACCTCTCAGCCTGTGCCAGGCAGAAATTCAACAGGTGTGGTTTGGTTTCCCCTCCCCCCCCAACACAGGGGATGTAAGTGATAGGAGGGAGGTATCACCTGTTGAGCTTCCAAAGCTAGAAACAAAAGGTGGCTGCAATGATGATGAGCCCCAGGCGTTTCTTCTGGATACAGATTTAAGTTACTGGAAGGAAGCTCCTGACTCTTCCTTGAAGTACTAGCATCCTGTTAACTGGACAGAGATGTACAGGGTTGATCCAGGGTTCCTTTGGGGCTTAGCCCCAAGAACCTATTTATAGTGTTAAGGCCTAATTCTGAAAAGTATGGATAAAGAAAAAAACACCTCCAAGCATATGCAGAGTGCCTTTTGCTTTAATCAGTAAGTGCAACCTGGTATTAGGAGGCAGGAGATCTAAAGTAGGTAATGGGTTTTTGATTTTTTAAAATGCAACATTGAGACACTTTCGCCCCACAAAAACCCTGCGGGTGGTTTGACTGACAAGTTGGGAACATGGGGAGAGGCTGTCGGTTGAGGTGGTGGAGAGAATATTGGATGGCCCTGGGTGCGAGTGAAGGGAGATATTTGAGTAGGGTGGGGGGGAGGGAATCAGAAGGTGTTTGAGATCGGGTTGGATAGGGGTCGAGCTTGTGAAAAGTGTTGTGTGGTAGATAAGTCCTCTCTCCCCACTGGCCCTAAATGTGCTCATTCGCGTGTCTTACTGATTTCAGTTAGACTTAGAGAACTAGTGTGTCTCCTTTCTGACATTGGCTAATGTTACAACTACCCTATGAGAGAGATGGAGATGGAGGTGTAGAAGAACACCATCATTAACATCTGTTTTAAAACTGGCTCCCTAGGGTCCCTTCTGCTGGCTGTTGCCCATAATCAGAATAACCAATTCTCTACATACATATTCGAATTTTGCTTTTCTCCCTCTGCGTACACTCATTTACTTGATCACTCTGTATTCTGAACCCCTTGATGGGCACAGACCCATTATATAATCCAGAGCTGTTGTTAGCAGCTTCTCTCACAGATGCAAGATATGAATCCAGATCAATATTTATGTATTGTTAGAGGAAGTTAAGAGTGGCAGGCAAGCTGTGTGTAGAAGGAGCCAGTGTCAGAATGGGAGACGAAAGTATGGAGCTTAAAGCCAGCTGGCTATATATTGGTGATTATTTACAGTTTCTTATTTTGTAGGTATCAGTTGTTGCAGAAGCAAAGAGGCTCACGGAAGCCAGTCACAGACAACTCCAGTGAAGTAAGCATCTTGAGTCCCACAAGATCACTCAGCCCCGAGGAAACGTTAAACCTGCTGGAAGCATCAGTAGTGCATGCAGATGGTATGCCTGTCATTTCTCATAACACTAGAACGACATGTGAAAAGAATTTTGGGATTGTAGCCTTAATCCAGAATGTGGCAGCTAGATTGGTGACTGGGAGTGGCTGCCGGGACCACATAACACTGGTCCTGAGAGATCTGCATTGGCTCCCAGTACGTTTCCGAGCACAATTCAAAGTGTTGGTGCTGACCTTTAAAGCCCTAAACGGCCTCGGTCCTGCATACCTGAAAGAGCGTCTCCACCCCCATCGTTCAACCCAGACACTGAGATCCAGCGCCGAGGGCCTTCTGGTGGTTCCCTCATTGCGAGAAGTGAGGTTACAGGGAACCAGGCAGAGGGCCTTCTCGATAGTGGCGCCCATCCTGTGGAACACCCTCCCTTCAGATGTGAAGGAAATAAGCAGTTATCCTATCTTTAAAAGACATCTGAAGGCAGCCCTGTTTAGGGAAGTATTTAATATTTAATGCTGTACTGTTTTTAACATTTGATTGCGAGCCACCCAGAGTGGCTGGGGAGACTCAGCCAGATGGGCGGGGTATAAATAAAAAATAATAATATCATTATTACCACAAGTAGCACATGAATCAGTAAGTGTGATGCAGCTGCAAGGAAGGCTAATAAGATTTGAGGATGCTTTAACAGAACCATAATTTCTAACTTGCTGGAAGTAATTGTTCTCGTTCATTCTACCCAAATCAGACCTCAACTGGAATACAGTCGTACCTTCGATCCTGAACACCCTGGAGCTCAGATATTTTGGCTCCCAAACATTGCAAACCCAGAAGTGATTGTTCTGGTTTGTGAACGTTCTTTTGGAACCCAAATGTCCTGCAGCCAATCAGAAGCCACAGTTTGGTTTTGGAAATTGAACAGACTTCCAGAACGGATTCTGTTTGATGACTGTACTGTGGACGACTGTACTGTGTCTGGTTTGGGGTGCTGCATTTTAAGAAGGATGTAGACAAATTGGGACAGATTTAGTATTCTAGTGGGGTGGGTGAAGGCGCAGTTTCACATTGCCTAGCCCTGGAGTGTTATAAATCAGACCTGCCTGCACAACTTGTGCTCACCAAGCTCAATGCAACTCTCAAGCCATGTACGGTGGCTTTCCAGATACTGCACTTGACAACTTATGCTGGGTTTTCAGCCCAAGCAAGGTACAGGCAATAAAAATAGGAGGTGTATAGATCCTCTGTTGGTCTGCCATACATGTTTAGTGAGCTGCATTCTTCCTAATTGTATAGACTTGGTATTAGCGAATGGAAAAAAAAAATATTGAGAGTAAAAACTGGCCTATTAGCCTTGGCTGCTCTATCGGAGGATTGTGAAACTTGCAGTAGATCCCCACTCTCCTTATGCAGAAAGTGTGCAGAATGTAGCTTGCGTGGTTTGCATTAGTGGTATAATTGCACAGCACACCTTTATGTGTTTATGTATTCTCTCTCCCCACAGCCCTGGCCCAATCCCTCTGAATTTGGTCTTTTGTTTAGAACGCTGCTGTCCAAAAAAAAATGTTGGGGAGAAGGGGGGCATACATTTGAAAGGGAAAGGAAATATAGAGACGGTGGAGAGGAACAGGGATTTCTGCTTATACAAGAAGCCCCTTTCCCCAAGCATGGAAAATTCCACCCAGAGCCTCCTTTCGATTCTGCATTGTGGCAGAGGTTGTTGACATGTTTTGCAGTTGGTTTGAAGACTCCAACAATCACCATTTGTCCCTGAGGCTCCTAGTTCTTTTGTATTTCAGGTTCACTGGTGGCCATCAGCAAACCCCCTGGCTTACCTGTGACAGGTATGTGGCGTTACATTTTGATGTGTTTGGATCCTGTGGGGTTGCGTGCCTTGGGCATTTCCTTTTAAAGTGGAAATGCAGGATTATAGAAATGCCTTTAGAAATACATACAGATATGCCTGTACTGTACAGATTAAATATGTGTTGTATGTGGCCTCCCCTTGCACTTGGCAGTTAGTGCAGAATGCTGCAGCATGATTAGTGACAGGAGGGAGGCCTTATCAGCATATAACACCTGTACCCAGAGGTCTGCACTGGTTGCTGATCCACTACTGGGCTGAGTATAAGATGTTACTATTAGTATATAAAGCCCTTACCAACTCTTGACTAGTATACCTGCGAGATTGCCTTACCCCACATGTGCCCACTGAACTGCTTTGATTGGCAGAATTGGAACTTTTACAGGTGCCACATAATATTCACACTGCATCTGTAAGAACTTGATCGTTTCGTGTGGCGGCACCGACACTTGGGAACTCCCTGCCTGTTGATATCAGTCAGACACCTTCACTCTGTTCTGCTGGAAGCATTCTTATTTAGACAAGCCTATCCAGATGTTGCGCTGTGGGTTAAACCACAGAGCCTAGGACTTGCCGATCAGAAGGTCAGCGGTTTGAATCCCCGTGACGGGGTGAGCTCCTGTTGCTCGGTCCCTGCTCCTGCCAACCTAGCAGTTCGAAAGCACATCAAAGTGCAAGTAGCTAAATAGGTACCACTCTGGTGGGAAGGTAAACGGTGTTTCAGTGCGCTGCTCTGGTTCACCTGAAGTGGCTTAGTCATGCTGGCCACATGACCTGGAAGCTGTACGCCGGCTCCCTCGGCCAATAAAGCGAGATGAGCGCCGCAACCCCAGAGTCGGCCACGACTGGACCTAATGGTCAGGGGTCCCTTTACCTTTATCCAGATGTTCAGAAAGTTTTATGAGTTTTAATTTGTTTTAGTTTATTCTATTATGGTTTTAACTTTCTGTATGTTTTAAATTACCGTTGTAATTTTTTTTAGTGACAATTTTTAAAATCTTTTTTTGCAAACTGCTTTGAGGGTTTTTTCTACAATCAAGTGGTATATACATTTTGTGAAATAATAAGTAAATAACTGATCTCCCAAAGTAAAGCTGGACCAGGGTGGGAAGGGCTGGCAAGCCTTTTCCAGAACAAGTCTCTTCTTTGCAGCCGTGAGTAATGGCTAGCTTCTGTGTGGCATCAATGATTTCCCCCTCCTTCTCTGCCAACAACAGGCAAACCGGGGGAGCTGACTTTGCTGTCTCTTTTACCGGATCTAAGCCAGAAACTTGGCTTCCCAAAGAACCTCGATGTGATAAAAGCTGCAGTAAAGTAAGTAAACGGAGACAAGGTTTTGGAGAGAATGACAACAGGCGTGTACAGGATGGGTCTTATTTATTTAAATCCCACCTTTCTTCCACCATAGAACTCAAGGCAGCACGGATGTGCTCCCATCTGGATACTACTTTGCTTCAGCACCTCCAGACCATGCCCTGACATAATCAGCAAGAGGGCATTCAGTAAAATCCGATTAAACTGCTGTATTGCAAGAGAACCCATAGCACAGAAGTTAGACAGCTGACCTGTACTACAGCTCCAGTTTTCCAGATATGATCATGTGCTCCGAATTCACTTCAGAACTTCTGTATGCAAAAAATAAAATAAAAATGGTTGCCAAGGGCTAGTGGAAAGATTTGTGGTTGGCTCTTGTGAATCTAAAGACTGTGAGGCTGGAGCAACTCCCTATAAGGGAAGTTATATAACGCTTGCGAGATTATTCGCTTAGAAAAAGGGACAACAGGGTGGGGAGACATGACAGAGGTATATAAAATAGCCTCAGATACTGGCAGGAACTTGTAGCTGTTGTGACTTTTGGCCATTGATGCGTGGTTTTAAGCAAGGCACTATTCTGTCCACGAGATTACTTACTCATGGCCTGTGTCAGAGAATTAAAGATAATACAGTGGTACCTCGGGTTAAGTACTTAATTCGTTCTGGAGGTCCGTTCTTAACCTGAAACTGTTCTTAACCTGAAGCACCACTTTAGCTAATGGGGCCTTCTGCTGCCGCCTCACGATTTCTGTTTTCATCCTGAAGCAAAGTTCTTAACCCGAGGTACTATTTCTGGGTTAGCGGAGAATGTAACCTGAAGTGTATGTAACCTGAAGCGTATGTAACCCGAGGTACCACTGTAAAGGATTTTGCCTCTCCCTAGGGAGAGTTCTGGACTTGTTCTGCTCTCAGGTTGCCCGAGCACCACCCAGCGCCTCCAGGATTTCTATGCCCGATGTAGGAGAGCAGGAGATCCAGCCGCTACTTACTGGTGAGCTGAAGACTTCCTTTTTTTTAACTTCTTTTTATTCATTTTCTATAACCAAACAACAAAAAAATAAAAATAAAAATAAACAGCACACACCAAAGAAAAAAGAAAACATCAACCAACACAAAAAACATGACCAGAAGACAAACATTAATTAACAACAAATAACGGTTGACTTCCCTCCATCTCGGTTTTGGGTTATGTAAATATTACATCCATTCTGCAGTTTTTCATTTTATATCGTCTACACATCGCAAGGGTTATATTAAACCTACTGTGATTTTTATGTGTCTTGAGTTTGTTTCCATGAGATGAAGATTTCCTAATCGCTTCCCATGTCCATGGTAGGGTGGGGGGATCCCTCAGCAAAAAGACTTTAGGTTCCCATTCTGCCTTCCCCATTTCTTTCAAAGCGTTGTAGGCCCAGTTTGGCGTGTGTGTGGCCTGACAGAAAACCTTCTCTTTGCAGTGCCGTCACTACCAGGATCCCTGCAGCCTCGGAAGGGGAAATTCGTACAGGTCTCAAAGTGATACAGGTCGAAGACCATAAGCTGGTGAGGACAGGTTTTTAACAGGGAGGGAGGAGAGGATTTGACTCTAGAGAATTTGCCTGCTGCTGCTGCTGCGGGCAACTCGTTCAGTGGAGTCCTTGCAGGGCCTGAGAAGTTTGGTCTGGGATCCGGTTGCCTGGACTGGGTGCAGGGATTACTTTAGCTGCTGAAGTTACCATTGGCCCTCAGGAAACACACTGACTCGGGGCTTCTCTGTGGGTTGCAGGTGGTGCCAGTGGCTTCCCCTTCTCGTGGCAGCCTCCAGAGGAAGGAGGTTAGAAAAACACAGACACTCTATAAAGTGCTGGACTCCCACGAAGGCTGCGCCTTGGTGCAGCTACAGCCACTGACAGGTGCGTGACGGAGGCCCCGTGGCACAGAGACAGTCACAGGAATAACTGGAAAGGGGTGCTGTGATATGGAAAGCAAGCTGAGAAGTTGACATGAGTTCCCTCAGTTATAGCTACTCCCCCAATATTTTTTTCCATTTATAAAATGTATAAACTTTTTGATCAAAAAGCTCTCCAGGTAGCCCAGTATACACTTTGGAACCTGAGATAGCAAACCCTTAACCACCTCTTCTTTTTACAGTTGATCAAGTTTCTAGCTCTCATGACTGTAGAGAAACCTTTCCTGTACATAACTGTGTAGTTGTTTACTTGACGGGGCAGGAAGTCAAATGGAACTTGGCTAGGTCCTTTTATAATTAGGCAATGTTCATGGCCAGTTGATTTCCCTGTCCCTCTCTGCCTTCTCTTTTCCTTCTCTTATTTTAAGCCTCTTTCTCTTCCGATTTCCTCTTACTATCTTAGCCTTGCCACCCCAGAAATGCTTGCCTGGCCATTTTTGCCATTTTTGCACATTTAAAGTGTTTTGTTTTGCAAATTATGGTAATACGGAGCAAACCTCTGCAGTCTAGGGTTCTGTCCTTTTGCCTCCTTTCGTTATTTTGGACTGCAGAATCTGGGTTCCTTGGGTACGAAATCAGGCTGTCATAGTTCTTGTTTTTGGACGCTGTCCATTTGTCTTACTCGGGTTTTAAAAAGACCTTGGATTGCGAGGGTCACAGTGTAAAGCATTGCTGGGAAATTCTACACTGATGCCCCCTCTTCATCTCTCCTTTGTCCTTTTGGCAGCCTTCACTAACCAGCTCCTGGTCAGCCTGATCCTGCTGCTGAGCCCTGTGCTAGGGGACCACGTGTATTCCTCCCGTGTGGGGTCTGTCCTGGGGGAGCCCTTCCTCTTGCCAGCTGAGAGTACCCTGCCTCGCACCCAGGTACCAAACTGCTCTGATGCTGCCTCCTATCTTGGTGTCGGGGATCCACAGAGCGATGTAGCAGGATAGAAGGAAGGAACCTGACTGAGCAGTGCCTTGGCACAGTCAAATCTATGTCTCCGCAACCCAAGGCTATATCACTTGGGAGATAGCAGCAGCAATCAAGTTTTACATCCATTGGGGAACCTTTTGCCCTGCAGATGTACAGCTCCCATCATCCCTGACCATTGACTGTGCTGACTGGGGCTGATGGGAGTCCAACAACATGTGAAGGGTCACAGGCTCCTCATCTCTGTTTAGGGAAGCTTTTAATGTTTAATAGGTTATTTTGTTTTAGTGTTCTGTTGGAAGCCGCCCAGCGTGGCTGGGGGGACCCAGCCAGATGGGCGGGGTATAAATAATAAATAATATATTATTATTATTATTATTATTATTATTATTATTATTATTATTATTATTATACGGCCATACAAGTAGCTGATATTCCTGGCTACAGCCTTCCAACTTCTTTGTGCTCCAGGAGCCTTTCCTTGTAAAATGGGGCCCAATGGAAACGAATCTGTATCTCCCCAATCCTAGTCAAACACTCTAACTGCTCCATTGTGCTGGCTCCCTCCTAACTTCTGGTGGCAGGGACATGCCTGGAGTAAGGCCTCCTTTTCGTTTATTACGGTGGTATGCATTGTTGTTGTTGTTGTTGTTGTAAACCACCCTGTGATCCTTGAAGAGCGGTATAAAAATCTATTAAATAAAACAAACACTTTGCTTCCACTCTTACCCCCCAGACCTTGCAGCTACTAACTTAACGGGGACAGATGGGTACCATACAGGTCTAATTCCTTATTTATTTATTTATTTATTTGATTTATATACCGCCCTACATAAGATCTCAGGGCGGTTCACAGAATAAAAAGATCTTCAAAGCAACTGAATGCGGGTGGTGTAAAGGTATTTTAAAAAAAATCAAAGAGAGAACCAGACTGTAAGATCTTCCACATCACATCTGATTTGGAGTTCAGTTGATCTTCCTACTGTGCTGGGACATGAGAACCTTCCAAGCTCCAGGTCCTGCTTGGCGAAGAAGTCACTATACTGTAATGAACCGTCCAAGCTCGGCAAGGATAAAAATGAGACTTGGCGCCCTCTCTTGGGCTAGAGCAGGCGTCCTCAAACTTGGCACTCCGGATGTTTTGAGACTACAATTCCCATTGTCCCTAACCACTGGTCCTGCTAGCTAGGGATCATGGGAGTTGTAGGCCAAAAACATACGGTGGGCCAAGTTGGAGGAAGCCTGGGCTAGACAAAAAGCTCCCCGCCCCCAAAGTATAATAAGGACTGTTATGCACTTTCCTGTAGAAAGTTGTAATGATGACGCCTTCCCCTCCCATCCTCTTGAAAGGTCCTAGAAGATGCTCTGCTGAAGAAGCTGCACCTGCGGCAGCAACTGGCGCACCGATTGCCTCTCCACCTGCACCTGCACCAGCTCCTCCTCCCGGCCGCCGGCTCCCCTTCCTCCCGCACTGTGCTCACGGCTCCTCCGCCACCTTTTTTCCTGAAGACCCTTTGTCTTCTGGGCCTCGCCTTGCCACAGGACAAAAACAAGCAATGACAAGGCATCCAAAGCATTTGCCTCAGCTCAGCAGGTACCGCCTGCCCCGGTCAAGTGGAAGTGATGGCTTTTGACAGCCAGAAGCAGGTCTCTGCCAGGAAAGAAGCATCTCGTCTCCTACTGGCCGGATGAAGGACGTGAAAGGGAGAGGCTTCTTTTACACCTCCTGCGGTCTTAACAGCGTAGCAGAAGCAATTTTTGGAACTCTTTGTGCCGCGCAACAGTGAAGGTAGCAGCGAGGGAAACCTGGGTTCTAGAGTTTATGTTTGCCCTGATAAATGCAGCCTCCACAGGCTGTGAACCAGCAGGCCGATTGCATACACATGGTTGCTGGCATACACATGGTTCCGCCATGGCAATGCGAGTCAGTGGCTGGCTTAAGGTCCAGGCCAGAAAAAGCTTTGGCACACCCAACTCCTACTGAAATCGGTGGGAGTGCTGCACTCCCATTACCTACGATGGGATGCATGCTCTCCTCATGCTGTGTGGTTTACGCTCCTTGCAGCACTAAGCCACTGTGCTCGGCATTTCTCTTTCCAGAAGAGGCAATTGCTTGCCAATGGTTGCCTCTGGCACTCAAGATAATGGCGCTCTTCTAGGGGGCAAAGCAGCGTAGGCTTCTCTCCTTTATGAAACACAAATGACTAATGAAAAAAATGTGCTTTGGCTTTTCACTACTGCTTTTCTACATATATATATAGTGGTACCTCGGTTTAAGAACAGCCCTGTTTACGAACTATTCGGTTTACGTACTCCACAAAACTGAAAGTAGTGTCCTGGCGTGCGAACTTTACCTCGGTCTAAGAACGGAAGCCGAACAGTGGAAGGGCACCGGTGGCAGGAGGCTTCATTAGGGAAAGTGCGCCTCGGTTTAAGAACGGTTTTGGTTTAAGAACGGACTTCTGGAACGGATTAAGTTTGTAAACTGAGGTACCACTGTATATAAAATCAGAGCTGGCAGCCAGCTCCTCCTCCCGTCTTACCTGAAGCGGCTTTGTGTAATCTGAAAGCTTGTCCTCTTCTCTGCTGATACGAATTGATCCGATAAAGGTGTACCTTCCTTGTTTTCATGCCTAGTAATTTAGTAGTAAGATTGATTTGATAACCGCTGGACTGGTGTCGTTTAGCTTACGGCAAGAGGCGCAGAGTTGGAACAAGCGCTCTTAGTAGTGGCAGATGGTTATCTTGACAATGGCTTTCTGTCAACAGGGTAACCGGAGAGCCTTGTTGAGTTACTGCAGTGAGATAACTGGCATAAGATTGCAGGCATCAAGTTCATCCTGTTTTCAGGCTGTATTATGGTGCAGAGGTGCAAGTTGAGTTCAGACTAGAGGAATGTTTATGGGGTAGGGGGAATCTAGTTTTGTGCTATACACATAGGTCCAGGCCACTTGAGAGAGTTTGCAGACCTGGGCACAACCTTATTACTTGCCACTTTTTCCTTTTCTTCTAAAGAGGGTGGCTGCAGAGGGGTCTGTAGCAGTCTCCTGCAAGGGCCGAGGGCCAGGGATTCCTGCTCTCTAGCAGCAGCAGCAAGTGAAACTTACGAGAGGCAGAATCAGGGCTCTTGTTTGCAAACATAAAGGTAAAGGGACCCCTGACCATTAGGTCCACTCGTGACCGACTCTGGGGTTGCGGCGCTCATCTCGCTTTATTGCTGAGGGAGCCGGCGTTTTTCCGCAGACAGCTTCCGGGTCATGTGGCCAGTATGACTAAGCCGCTAATCTGGTGAAACCAGAGCAGCACACGGAAATGCCGTTTACCTTCCCGCCGGAGCAGTACCTATTTACTTGCACTTTGTGCTTTCGAACTGCTAGGTTGGCAAGAGCAGGGATCGAGCAACGGGAGCTCACCCCGTCGCAGGGATTTGAACTGCCGGCCTTCTGATTGGCAAGTCCTAGGCTCTGTGGTTTAACCCACAGCACCACCTGCGTCCCGTTGGCAAACATACACACACACACACACTAATAATAGGAAACAAGCATTGTTTGCTTCCTTCAGAATGAGAATTGCTGTTTAAAAACCTACAGCTTATTCTTCTTTAAAGGATGGAAAGGCCAGCTTTTGTCCCAAACAAAATCAAGAACTACATAATTTTCCTCCTTTCCTTCTCCTCTCTCCCCCCTCGTTCCACCCATCCCCACCAATCGTATTAAAAGAATGCAGTTTATGGTTTGTTGTGCAGCATGTAAGTGTCAGTGCTACCTGCAGTTATGCTGCTTTGGAAAAAAAAAGAAGCAACTGGAAAATGTGTGCACAGCCTTGCTTGCATTTTGGCTCTCGCTGCCATCTGGAGCCAGGCTGCAGCAGAGCATCAGCAAAGTGTGTGTGAGAAGTGGAAAGAGACTTCTTAGCTGTGTGCATTATTGTGTCTCGTCCTAGAGGGCTGCAGCATGCTGTCATCCCCCCCTGTTGTCCACTATGTAGCTATAAAACAAATACTACTGCTGGAATAAGTTTACAGGTCTTTGGTCAGCTAGAGAGGCCAGAATGGAAGAATCTTAATGCATGGAGTGGAAAGCAGGAGGGGCCATTTAGATACGTTAAGGCATTAAAGAATATTTTCAAATGTGACACAAGGGTTTCCCGGCAAAATATATTTTTTTAAAGGGTTGGGAGAGGAAACTCCAGGTACTACAAAGTGATGTTAAAGGTTTTGGTATTTGACCTGGGTAAGGGCATTGTACATTTAACCAGTGAGGAGTTTATCAGCCCTTGTTAGAAAATCATAGCCCGAAAAGCCTCCGGTTGGACTTTGATCATCCTTTTTATCGCATTTGGGTTATGACATCATTAAATCCTCTTTGAAGAGCCCAATAATAATAATAATACAAATTAGCAAAGTGTTTCTTTTTGAAGAAGGGAATAGTGCCAGCAGTAGGGAGAGACTGGAGTCTAGGAAGCTCCTTTATACAGAGTCAGAAAGATCTTTGGTCCATCTAGTTGAGTATTGTGCCCAGAGGCTGGCAGAGCCTTTGCAGGGTTTCAGATAGAAGTGTTCCTGGGCTCAGCCTGGAGTTGTCAGAGGGCGAACCTGGTCTCTACTGCATGCAGAGCATGTGCTCTTCTCTTATACTACGGCCTGAGCGCCACTGGTGCCATAAATGAGCCTTACTCCCATTCCACTAAAATCTGAGACTAGCACAAGCAAAGCCTGCCAAGACTGTTTGGTGGTTTCTTTGTAACATCATCAAGTTTCAGATTTTACCATTCTGTATAAATGACAGACTTCTCAACGTCCTCCATTTCATAGAAAACAAATCAATCCCCAGCTCCTTTGATCAGAACGTGAAAAACTGAATTCTACAAAGATCAGACTGCAAAGGTAGAAGTTTATTTCTCTTTCACAAACTGCAATCCACAAAACCACTCCACCAGCAAGATACCAACGATGTAAAGAATATTTTTTTAAAAACAGACTCGCCAAGGAAAGCTGTACAAATGTCAAACACAACTGCACAAAACTTGTATTCTTGGTTCTCTTCAGTGGTTTAGGAACAATGAGCAACAAAAGAGATGCGTCAGAGCTTCCACTTCCTGCCTCTAATCATTGCATTTGGAGATTGGATGGAATTGCCACTGGCTTTTTTACTGCCATTGCCCCTTAATGGCAGGAGTAGCGGTGGGGTAGAGAAGGAACCTGTGGCCCCCCAGAATTTGGTAGACTCCAGCTCCCACCACCCTCAACCATTGCATACTATGGCTGGGGCTTATGGGAGCTGAAGTCATAACAACATTTGGAGGACAACATATTTCCCCATCCTTGCTTTAATGGCCGTCTGACATATTGAAATATAACAGGTGGAGCTTTTCCTGCCCCTCTGTATATGAGAAAAAGGTTTGCCTGCTACATGACTCTCAGGGTGCTGGCAAGTATGGGAACAGGGCTGTGTTTTTGTTTGTGTAAGTGAAAACCTTAAGCCTTGAGTAAGAACAAGGTAAAAACAAATTATAGCCTGCTTTTGTATTGTAACGAAAAGAGACGGCACAACTATATAACCACAACCTAGATAAATATATGGAATAATAAAAGTAATTCTTAAAAAAAAATCTTCCAGAAGGTGGTAAGATTCAGGTGGACTTCCAGAGGAGAGCCACCCAGAATCCTGAAATAAAGATGCCTTTATTTCGAAGTCAAACTAAATCTGTTCATCTAGCCCAATAATAATAATAATAATAATAATAATAATATTTTTTTATTTATACCCCGCCCTCCCCAGCCAAGGCCGGGCCCAGAGCGGCTTACAAGCAATAATAAAAACAAGATGAATGATTACAACTTAAAAACAAAAATAAAATACATTAAAATAATGGAACATTAAGATATTAAAATGTAGCCTCATCGCAGGAGGAGAAGGAAAAGAAAGGAAAAAAAAGAGAGGGAGGGAATCAAATTGGCTCCAAGCCAAAGGCCAGGCGGAACAACTCTGTCTTACAGGCCCTGCTATGGTGACTATGGTGACCGTCAATGACTCTTCAAGGTCTTAAGAAAAATCTGACCCCAACCTTTCTACTTGAAATCCCTTGACTAGCAGTGTTAGGGATTGAACATGGGGCATTCTGCATGCCAAGCATATATTCTGCCACTAAGCTGTGGTCTCCTTCCCTTTCTCTTCCATCTCCTTTTAATACAAAAACAATGCTAGCCAGCAGCTGCTCCAAACCTGCTCACGGAGACCGTCATGGCATGAGCAGAGGCGGTCTGTTGTGTAGAGCTTCATACAGGAGGATGGAACCTCATCACAGAGGAGAGGCCACAAGGAGCCAAGCCATGTTCTAGAACAGGGAATCTGTGGCTCTCCCAATGTTGGAGTCCAACTCCCATCAAGCTTAGCTGGTATGGCCACTGTTATGTGAATTGATGGACTGCAGCCGCTGGAATCAGTCACCCCTTTCCTACAACAAGGAACTACCGGTAATGTCTTCATTTGTAGCTGAAACCATGGGAGAGACCTGCTAGAACGCTAGGGGATCTATAAGACCATACTGTGTGGTTATTAAAACATTTCCATTTGCACATACACCCAGAATCCATGAGCCATCTAACATGCCTATCCCCCCCCCCCTCAAAGGCAGGCATTTAACAAAGTGGTAAATTAATGAGCTTTCAGGTGCTTTGCATTGGCCATGGGAGTGATAGGCTGAAGTGCCGCTCTTGCCTTTTCCTCCCCTCTGCAGGTCAGTTCCCAGAATTGTGTTGCACTGTATTTAGCAGAACCCAGCGTGGAAAGGCTTTGAATTTTCCCACTGAGTTCTATATGACGAAGGTAACTGGGCTGCAACCTGGAACACAGTTAACTGGGTAAAAACAGACATTGGGAATTCCAGGAGTGGAAGAGGGGTTAACTCCCCGTTTTCCAGAACAGAAGAGTCACGGTGGCACCAACAGTTTTATCCCCTCTGAAGAAACAAACGTGAATCCTCCAGCTGCCAGGCACCATTTTGTTGCTCCTTAAGCCTGATGGCAGGATAAGGAGAATGTGGAGGTGGCATCAATGTTTTATGGAGAGGGAGGAGGGAACAAAAGCAGGAGCTACGGTAAGTTCAGTGGGGTGCACCGGAAGAACAAAGGCTGGACCCAGTCCCAAATCCACACCTCAAATTTTGCTAGCAGTACGCTTACCATGATTTTTATATATCAAGATAACAGTCCTGAATTTTGCCTCTCATACCCAAGCATTGTTAATGCTCCAGTGTGACTCAAAAATATCACGCGGGGAACTGACTTTCAGGAAGTGAAGCATAGACTGGCCAGAGAATTTTATGAGTGGAGGGGAAAGAAGGCAGGGCATCAGTAGAGAAGCATATTGCCCTCTCTGCACCCACAAGCCAAGTATGAAATGCCTCCTGATCCAGTAAAATACCATATTTTTTGCTCTATAAGACTCACTTTGCCCCTCCTAAAAAGTAAGGGGAAATGTGTGTGTGCGTCTTATGGAGCGAATGCAGGCTGCGCAGCTATCCCAGAAGCCAGAACAGCAAGAGGGATTGCTGCTTTCACTGTGCAGCGATCCCTCTTGCTGTTCTGGCTTCTGAGATTCAGAATATTTTTTTTCTTGTTTTCCTCCTCCCAAAACTAGGTGCGTCTTGTGCGTCTTATAGAGCGAAAAATACGGTAGCCATTTCCTTTTTCTACAGCCAGGATTTTTTTTTTAAAAAAAAGATTCAGGCTAGTATTGGCAGCCCAGAAGAGCCTCTATTCTCTTGGGTGGGGTTATTCTTGAACCCTGAACACTGATCCTAAACCTCCACTGCCTGGTGGGATGTCTTTGGGAGAAGAAAAGGCTAAGGAGTAAACCCTACACAAATCCAGAGTGGAGTCCCTTATTGGGTTGGGTGGTGCCTTGTACAACACCTTCTGGTAACTCTTGCAGCCAAGCTGGTGCCAATGTACGGCTCTGCTTTCCTTTGGAACGCATCAGCGTGGCCGAGGGTGGAGTCCTGTTAGTCTGGCAGCCCAGAACCTCCATATTCACTGCCCAGGCTTGTACCCCAGGGAGGCCACTTTGGTGTGGCTAATGCAGCAGTTTGGTTGCTCTAAAAACATAGGGTGGCAGTTTTGTTTATCTACACAAGAACCAACCAGGCGGCACTGTACCGATCCAACGCCAAGTGCAAGCGTAAGGAAGAAAAGAGGCTTGTAAATTTGTCTGAACTGCGGTGAGTTTGCTTCCACACACTAATTATGACTATATTGTTTCTGCCTTCTGTCAGGGACGAATTTCCGAAACCAGGTATGTTAACCAGAGCATCTTTTAGCCAAAGGTTGAATTTGTCTCCTCCCCCCCCCCCACCTGTCTGACTAGCAAGAATTCAAGAGGTGAAAGTTTCTCTGGATTAATGCGATGAGACAAATTGATGGAGGGTCTCGCTAGCTCTGTGTCTCTGAGTACCAGTTGCCCCTGACTGCAAGCTGGAGATGGGCTGTTGCCTTCATGTCTTGTTTGGGTTGGTGGCAACTGGTTTGCCACAGTGAGAACAGAATGCTGGACTAGACAGGCCTTTGGTATGATCCAGCAGAGCTTTTTTTTTTTTTTTAATTTCACTGATGGGAGGAAAAAGTACCATCTGCTGAATTTGATGGTCTGGCAGCTGTAAAAATCACAGGAGCACCACCGAGGTGGGATGGGGTGTGGGAAGAGTGACAATCTTACCTGAAACCTACTGCAAGACTATTACTTTTATAATGGGGCCTATGGGAACCTATGCCCTAGATCAGTAATTTCACACAAAATGTACATATTTAAATGCTAAAAACATAACCCAACATCCATTCCCAGAAGCCTTTTTCAAATAAATTTTCACGGCTTTTTTTTTCAACATGAACTCGCTGGACCCTGGTTCCGGCACCTCTCAGGTGGGCACCATTGCCTTTCTAAGAGAACAATGGAGGCATTAGTGGTAAGTTCCAGCACCTCTTTTTTCTAGAAAAATAGCCCTGGAAATTCCTGTACAGTGGAACCTCGGAAGCTGAATGTCTTGGAACTCGAACGTTTCGGTTCCTGAACAATCGAAAACCCGGAAGTGATTGTTCCGGTTTTCAAACGATTTCCAGAAGCTGAACATCTGGCGCAGCTTCTGATTTTCTATAGGACGCTCCTGCAGCCAATCAGAAGCCGTGCTTTGGAAGTCGAACGGACTTCCGGAATGGATTCCGTTCAACTTCCAAGGTACAACTACTGGTATTAAAGCCAATATTTCTCTTGTTTGTCCACCAACTATTTTTACACTGCATCTCTCACTGTCAGAGACAATTGTGTATTTACAGGCTGGTTACTTAAAAGCTGGCCAGGTTATCACCCATGTTTAATGCCCTAGTTAGCAATTAGTATTTACTGGGAAGCTATTTTGAGAACATGATAGATGGTATCAAGCTGTCCCCAGCCTCAAGAACCTTCAATTCCTCTGCACATATACTCTTGCCTCCGAGTTGGCAGCAGTGGGCGCTGCTTAGTGGTCAGATTCGGGGTGCCCTGTTGCGCTCCAGACACAATGGATGCTGATCCCTGTGTTAAGGACTGACAAAGGGCAGCAAGCATGGTTCTTTGTTTTAGCATGTGAGATAGAGCCCTCTTATGACCTAACGGGTCTCTTTCGCTCTCAGCAGTTTTGATCTTCTTTCTCCATGGCTTTGCAACTCTCGCCTTCTGCTGGGTCTCCCAGGGTGCCCCATTTTTCACACTGATGGTTGGAAGACTTCCAAAAGTTATCAATGGTGTGATGGGGAAGAGCCTAGGAGCAAGCTAATTCTGCAGCCTGGCAGTTGTTTCAGGGAAGCAGAAGAGAGACCCGGTCGTCTTTAGAATCTTACAAACAATTGATTCAGGCACTGCACGACCCACTAGAGGTCTTCTCAAAGTTCCAAGCCAGAGTGGATTTCTACGTGCAACTCTCCCGGAGTTCCTTCTCAAATTTTTACCAAGCCCGACGGCATCGAGTCGGCTGCCGCGGCGGAGTTATTGCATGTGGTTTCATAGTCTCCTTTTTCCCCCACTGGAGGCAAGACAGACATCTGATTTTCAAAAGCTGGTACCAGGGGTGGCAGGTGTTGCACATCCTAGACATACGGGTGAGGGAAGGATCAGTGGTTACTGGGCTGGGAGGGGGGAAGCATGTCCAAAGAGGGGGTGTGGGGTGTTTGTGGCTCCTGCTCGAAGCTGCAAGATGTGTTCTACAGAGGGAAGCAGCTTTCGACAGCCTCTGAGGGTGGAGATGCGGAAGGAGGCAGGCAGAGAGGGGCAATGCTGGTCAGTGGGGCTTCTCGGGGCAGGAGTGTGGTCCCGTGAGCACTCAGGGACTCGGTGTATACCTGAGCCTGGCACGAGATGACCACCTTGCGGTAGAAGAATTTGGGAGTTCTAGGAAGCCGCCGCCGAGGCCCAGCTCTGGAGCCGCACAGCACTTGCCAACTTGCCATGGCTTTTCCGTTGCAGAAGAGGCGGGGGAGCTTGTGAATTGCAGCCAGGCCTGGGGAGGAACCAATAATAGAGCACGTTGCCTTGATGCAGAGAGACCCCGGAAAAGCTCTAAAACTTTCTAAAAAGAGCGTCCCTTCTGCGCAGACGGACGACAGCTTTTTAGCCACTGGCAGAAAGCAAAAACAACAACAACCCAAAACAGAATTGTGCAACGGCCTCCAAAACGAGAGGAAAGCCCTGGCCCAGCTCCTTTTGCAACAGCGGGGGAAAGGAAGGGAAGAAATGAGCCCATGCAAAACTCACGGCACTTTAACCCCAACAGCCACTCGCAGGCCCCAAAGCCAAGGCTCAAGAAGCAGCAGTCGATGCAGGGAGGCATGGACATGCCACAACATACCATATACACCACTGAAGAGGCCCACCGCAGTGGACAGGCACCTGACTGAGAGCCAGTGTGGTGTAGTGGTTAGAGTGGTGGACTCGTAATCTGGTGAACTGGGTTCGATTCCCCACTCCTCCACATGCAGCTGCTGGGTGACCTTGGGCTAGTCACACTTCTCTGAAGTCTCTCAGCCTCACTCACCTCACAGAGTGTTTGTTGTGGGGGAGGAAGGGAAAGGAGAATGTTAGCCGCTTTGAGACTCCTTAGGGTAGTGATAAAGCGGGATATCAAATCCAAACTCTTCTTCTGTGGGCTGAAAGACACACTCATCTCAACCTGAGCCCTCTTCAGGGATGAAATGCCTTGACTGTAGGCCACTATGAGCTTAAATGCACAACACACGGTGAAAGGAAGCAATACTTTTGGCAAGAGCTTTGGAGGAGGCTGGTGTCTGATAAAACAAGGCAGTCCAACTGTCTCCATGGTGTTTTATGGGCTGAGCAAAGCTACATATATATATATTTTTGCATGTTTGCAAACATTAACATTCCCCTGTGTTTCGAGTTTGCTGATACCTCTCTGTTGTGCACATGAAGAATAGTGGGTGTGTACTTTGTACACACGAGTGCTGTATATTATGGGCAGTTCTGGCCTGTCATGCAACTGTTAAAAACACAGGCATTAAAGACATTCCCTTGGAATGGAAATTCAGTGACAAGGCAAGTTTCACCTGTTGGATTCAGTCCATCACACAAGTGTTAAAGGCAAAGGGTATTTTTAAAGAAGACTGGCAAGCCTACAATGGCCTCGGAGGCACAAACCCTATTTGACCGATTATTTTAAGAGGCCACGAAGGCCCAATGGCAAACTCTACCCTTACCAGTACATTACGATTCCGTGCGTTATACTCAATTATACTCAGAGTGGATCCATTGAAATTAACAGACCTACATTAGCAATGGCCATTAATTTCAATGGGAGGAATTCAACATCACGCTAAAACAAACCTTTTGGCAGTGCAAACATTTCTGTTTGCTTGACAGAATGACTCCCCCCCCCCATGTGCTGTTCTGGGGTGGTCCCAACCACACACACCCCAAGCTGATTTTGCCGGGGCTGGGTGTCCCTATGTGCCAGCAGGAGTCCTTGCGCTGGCTATCAATAGCAGAGCTAGTTAGTTGGATCCAGCCCAACTTTTAAGTAAAAGTTTAATACAACCCCCAGTATTTATATGGCGAACTGCCTGCTCCTGAAAAATGTCCTTTAACTCATGGAGAGCTATTGATAAGAGGACTGTGACTTCCGGCAGGGAGAGGGGCTTGCATGTATCTTTCATGATTGTAACACGCAAATACAATGAATGCCTCAAGAGGGATAAGCAGGAGTCCGTTGTGATGATAAGGAATTTCATTAGAGTGAAAAGGGCCAGCTTTAAAAACTTTTTTTTTTTTTTGCATTAAAGAGCACCCCTACCCATGAATGATATTTAGGATCATGTTAACGGAATACCTTGCACCCGTGCTTAGCTTATGAACACAAGAGGAGCCTGCTGGATCGGGGCCCGTCTAAGTTCAGCATTCTGTTCTCATACCACCTCAGCTTGGTCACCTGAATTTTGCTAGTCAGTAGCTTATTCGTGCATTCTGCTTCAGTCCTTGAAGAAATATTTGGTATACACTGTTGTACCTTCCTACTTAATTCAACCAAATGGGTGGTTCCTCGACCACAGAAGTTTGACGGAAGGGCAAGAAGTGTGCTGATGCATTAAGAATGGAGATGGAAGAACCACAGGGAGGAGGGGAGGTCAAGTACCACCACTCCTGCTCCGTTGTTTCACAATGCTACCCAAATGGAGGGACAAAAACAACAGCACAGTAGCAGACAAATCAGTAGCAAGGTAGGGAGGACGGCTAGCCAGGCAGAGACTCGGGAGGATGTTGGTAAATGTCGTGGCTGTGGGTCGCAAGGCAGGGTTGTTCAACTGGCTGTTTGGGCAACCTCTTGGATGCCCATAGTCTAGCCTTTTAGACCTCTTTGCCTAAATCCCACGTGCTTCTGATCTCTCGAGTCGCATAATTTCCTCTGAGATTCAGCCCGCTCTGTTCCAGTGGGCTTGGAACCAAGCAATCCCTACATCAGGAGTCACCAACTTTTGGGTTCTGGGGGGCACATTGGGAATGTATTGAGAAAGAAACAAAATGGCTGCCAACAGGGGGGTAAGGAGAGGACCCATTTGCAAAATGGCTGCCATTGTGGGTGTGGCCTGTCCCAAAACATCCATTTCAAAGAAGGTCAATGATCCTAAATACAGTCGTACCTTAGATCCCAAACGCCTTGGTACTCGGACATTATGGCTCCCAAACACCACAAACCCAGAAGTGAGTGTTCCGGTTTGCAAATGTTCTTTGGAACCTGAATATCCAGTGGGGCTTCTGATTGGCTGCAGCAGCTTCCTGCAGCCAATCAGAAGCCACACTTTGGTTACTGAATGTTTTGGAAGTCGAATGGATTTCCAGAACGGATTCTGTTCGACTTCCGAGGTACCACTGTACACTCATGGGAAACTGTTTCTATCCTGGGTTCTGAGAACCTTCTCTGCCTCCCAGGTGTCCTTGGAATCAAAGTTCTTCCCTTCGTATCATGGTTTCTCTCCACCTCCCTTAGTCCCTGCGTTGCTCTTGACTCCTAGCACTTTCCTGCCCGCCTTGCCCCTAGCAAACGGAGCCTTAGTTTTGCCCTCCACACAAATGCCAAAGGCGGTTCATCCGACCTCCTCCTCTGGCCCACTCCCTGCCATCACACACTGTGGCCAACGTTCCTTCAAAGTCCTTTATTGGGATGGAGTGTCTAGCTCTTAAGAAAACATGATTCCCTCTCCATACAACCCCACGTTAAGAAGTGCTGCCCAGACCCTATAAATATATATATCTATTTATATATATGTAGCATGATTCCTGCCTGCGGCGACAAGCCCCGAACGAGGGCTGCTCCTGGGTCAATGGGGGCTCCTGCCCTCCCTCTGCTGCCGCCTCCTGATCATAGACGCTCTGATGGCAGTGAGTTCGGTGGCCGAAGCTAAATCCATGCCCGGGGGGGACGGGGGATTTGGGGGCACAGGTATGCTGTGCATCAAGTTCCGCAGGTGCTGCTGCACCCTGAGCCTCACGGGGTAGGCGGCAGAGAAGGGAGCGCGAGAGGCCAGGTCAGGAGAGAGGGGGAGAGAACCCATTTCCTGCGACCGCATCTTCAGCCACAGCTCCCTACCTGGCATCGGGGCTGCTTTGCTGGGCACCGGAGCCACTGCGCTGGCGCCTTTGGGATCCTTGGCCTGGTGGAGGGCGGTCTCCTGGGGGGCTAGGCTCTGGGAGCTGGACGTGGCACAGAGCTGAGCTGGGCCGGACAACTTGCCCCCCGGGACGACCGTGGTGGTAGCCATGCTATGGGCCATCAGCACCTTCCGGTTGCGTGGGTCTGCGTTGAGCTTGCTGGGCAGCTTGAACCTTGCGGACGTCGAATTGGGGACCTTGCTGCCAGGCGCCTTCTCCCGGGCTTTGTTCTCCTTCCCAGGAGCTGCAGGCTCGGTCGCCTTGCCGTTGGCGGACGCCCAGCACGGGGTGGGAGCTCGTGGGGTATCCTGGTTACTGCGCCGGTAGATCAGCTTGGGCTTGGGCGGCTGCGGCCCGCTGTTGTTCTTGGAGTCGCTAGGCACGGGGCTTCTCTGGAGCGGAGGCCTCTTGACAGTGGAGCCTTCTACCAAAAGGCTAGTGCCAACATACTGAGGGATTTCCACAGCTGCCTGTGGGGAGATGAGGGAAACAGAGTGAGGCTGCCAAGCACCCTTCAAGCTCAGAGGGGCAGGGCAGCAGGGATTCTCGTGGGCCCTGGCTTGCAAAGCTGCCACAAGGCTGATATCTCTATCCTGAGATGGGGGGTTGGGGATACGGTTTCATCACTGGACACTGAAGTCTAGCTCCGAGGGCCTTCTGGTGGCTCCCTCACTGCGAGAAGAGAGGTTACAGGGAATCAGGCAGAGGGCCTTCTTGGCGCCCACCCTGTGGAATGCCCTCCCATCAGATGTCAAGGAAATCAACAACTATCTGACTTTTAGAAGACATCTGAGGGCAGCCCTGTTTAGGGAAGTTTTTAATGTTTGATGTTTTATTGTGTTTTTAATATTCTGTTGGGAGCCGCCCAGAGTGGCTAGGGAAACTCAGCCAGATGGGCAGGGTATAAATAATAAACTGTTGTTGTTGTTGTCATCAAGCAGAAATGGTCCCCGGGATGCATCTGTGTCTGGTACAGAGCAGGCCCCCAAAAAGCTGTTCCCATACTGCGCCCACATACATGCTACAACGTGTCTTGAGAGAACCACTAGGGTGCTTGCAAAAAACTGAATTGTTAAAAAGGGTCCTGTGATGCTCCTTCCCATAAGCCCCCTCCAAGAACAGGTAATTCTGGAGCATCTCTGCATCAGAGTGAAGGAATGAGGAGGAGGCCATCCACTGCAGGAGGTACAGTACATTCAGAACAGTGTTTGCTTCCAATCTGGAAGGCTCAGTAGGAAGAGCATGAGATTTCTGCACTGCACGGGGTTGGACTAGCAACTAGAGGTTGCCAAGCTTGCTCGCTCCACTCATCCAGCCTGTCCGCCAACCCCTTTGCCAGCTGCCCTTCTCCTACACCTGACCAAACCCCACTCTCTTTACAGTGCTCCTCCCCTCACAGTGCATCCTAACCCCAACCGCCTTTTAACAGAGGGCAAGGGATGCTTCATAACGGCTTGCTAAACCGCTCTGTGAAGTGCCTCTCCTTCCTTCCTGGGCTGCCTGCCACCAGCAGTGCTTCCTTGCTCTCCTGCCTGTGTTCGTCACACTGGAGCTGGCATGGTCACCTACTGGTGGCCACATGAACTGCAAAGCACGACAACAGCCTTAGGTTTCTATATATATAGGACAGGGGTCTGCAACCTTTAAGACAAAAAGAGCCACTTGGACCCGTTTCTGAAGAAAAAAAACCTGGGAGCCGCAAAACTCGTCATTATAAAAATAACTTTTTAGTCACTTTTTTATTATTTCTTTGTTTGACCCCTCAGAATTACTCCTCCTCATAGAAATAAACGTTAAATTAACAAGTTACCTTTTTTGTGTGTGTGTGTTCTTCACTCCCCTTCAAAACAGTGACCAGCGTACATGCCCCCTTTCAATGCACTGACCAGCGTACATGCCCCTTACAATGTAGCGGGCGGGCGGGAAGGTGACGTCGGGATGGTGCGTGACTAATGCACGCACCGCCCCCATGTGACGTCACAGCCAGTACAGCGCCTGCCACAGTGGGGAGTTTCGGGGTGCACAATGCGCCTCCTCCCCTCGCTAGTATCCGCCCCGGAGCCGCGGCAAAGGTGTAAAAGAGCCACATGCGGCTCCGGAGCCGCAGGTTGCAGACCCCTGATATAGGAAGAAAGGGGAAGTCTGTGTGTGGTGCCGCCTCCCAACCAATCAAGGCACACTCCGTAGAGGAGAAACTCAGGCCTGCTTTGAGGTCCTGTCCCATTCCATGAGGCACTGGAGACAGCTCTGAATGAGCTCCCTTAGCTTTCTGTTGGCCATTCCTGCCAGCTGGCTCCTCAGGCAACTAATCAGCCTGCAAACCCTCAGTGCAGAAAGGATGAGCCATTTGCATTGAAGGCCACCAGACGGTGGCAGAGCAAGAACCCAAAGGAAAGGGAGGCAGAGCCAGTGCAGGGCAAATCAGGCAGACTGGGGAGATGCTTTATCCAAGCAGCTAATCCCAGTCCCTGAGGCTAAGGCAGCTGGGCCCTGTGCACTAACCTGTTTGTAGATGAGCTCAAAGTCTCCCGTGTTGCAGTTGCGATCGTACTTGCGATCGATGACCACACGCAAGGTGTCCTCCTGCACGCTGGCGCAAAGGCGGGTAGTGATGGCAGTGGAGGCTGCCATGGTGGGGCTGGCATTGATCTCAATCAGCCACGGCTGGTAATCTTCTCCAAAGAGGAAGTCTGCGCCGTAGAGCTCAAAGCTGTTTTTGCGGAATTCCACCAAGTCCTGCGAGGTCTGCATGGCGTGAATGATCGCAGCCTTCATGCCGGGCACAATCACCGTGGACCACGCCTCGGGGGCCCCCATCTGTCGCAGGTGGGCCTGGAACTGCTCGGACGACCACATGTTGTCGCGGGGGAGCTCAGAGTGGCGGTTCAACGAGTTCTCGTAGTGCTTCTGGATGGAGTTGTTGCACAGGTGGATGGAGCTGGGTTGGAGAGGAGAGTAAGATCAGTCCACAAGGAGCAGAGGTCAGGTGCATCGGGCAACAATACAGGATTGGGACCCGGGAGGTGTGTGTTCCATCCCTGCTAAGCCACAATAGGAACACAGGAAATCTGCATTAGGCAGAGTCAGCCCATCTATTTCAGCGTCATCTATAGGGGCAAGAGTGCAGTGGCACTCAAGGATTTTGGAAAGGAGGCTATCCCAGCCTTACCAGGAGATTCTGGGGACTGAACATGGCACTTTCTTCATGCACTACAGAGGCTCGCCCACTGAACTGCTCCCCATTCTCAACTCCTTCCCATCTATGGTGATCAGGGATACTGTTATGTACTGAGTTGAATAGGATCCAAAATGCAGCAGTCTGATTGGTCCTAGAAAAATAGGATTCAGAATGCAGCAGTGTGACTGGTCTGCAGGAGCCACCCAATCCAGCTCCAGATGGAAGTGAATACACAACCTGATTGGCCTACAGGAGAATTCCGGAATTAGCCAATCACGTGCAGCCCATTGTGTAAATAATGTATATAAAGCAGATACTTTGGGGGAACTTTCATTCCTCCTCCCACCATGAGCTGAATAAAGAGAATGAAATCCACTCTCGATTCCGAGTATATTTCAGATACTTCTTCCCTGTACGTGCTGCTGTCAAAGAAGCCTCATTCTGCATTCTAAAGTAGCCCTGTTCACAAGAGCTCTGCCCCCGATGGCTGACTTATCAGCGTGGTAACCACAGTACTTCTTGGGCATTTCTCCCCTGCTAGGCTCCAGCAAAGCACAAGGCATGACTGCTCTGCATTGCTTTGCATTCTCCCTTCCCCAAAAACCTCATCTCCCTCTACTTTAGCCCCACAGCGCCCTCCTGGCTCTCTGAACAAGCCCTATCTTCATCCCTCCTCGAAGTACTCTCTCCTTATTACTGCAACCACACCCAGGCTCCCAACTCCTTTTTCATGCTCATACTAGATATTCACTCCTTCTCCACCAGTTCTTTTTTCCTTTCTCTCACCCTCCATTTCTTCTCCACCCTCAGCTGCCCTCTCTTGGGGCTCTCCAAGATATTCAGTGGCCAGCTACCATCACATGCCTTTTCCCGGTTACATTATGCTGGTCAAGTTGTTTTGGCAATGTTTATAGAGCACGCTGGTCTGCACGAGAGCGCTGATTTATTTAATTTCACGCAACAGATTTCTCACCTGCTCGTCAGGGCACATTGCACTCACAAGGTGCCTTACCAAGAGAGAATTAAAACACACACATACAAAAATAAATAAATATTTAGCTTCCCAAGGTTTCAGGCAGGTCTGCAATCCACTTAAATGGTCAGAGCTGTAGTTCACAAAGTATTTACCCTGGAATAATACAGTGGTACCTCAGGTTAAGTACTTAATTTGTTCCAGAGGTCCGTACTTAACCTGAAGCACCACTTTAGCTAATGGGGCCTCCAGCTGCTGCCGCGCCGGGGGAACACAATTTCTGTTCTCATCCTGAAGCAAAGTTTTTAACCTGAAGCACTATTTCTGAGTTAGCGGAGTCTGTAACCTGAAGCGTATGTAACCCGAGGTACCACTGTAACTGGGATGATCCTGCAGAATTTAGAAGAGCGCAGAAAGCTGCCTTATACTGTCAGGCCAATGGTCCACCTAGCTCTGTAATGTCAGCACAGACTGGCAGCAGCTCTCCATGGATTCAGGCTGGAGAGATTCTCAATCCCACCTGGAGATGCCAATGTATAAGCCCGAGACCATTCTGCATGCAAGGCAGATGCTCTTCTGTGGCTCTGCAGTCCTCATGGGACATCAGTGAGACTATTTAAGACTGTGAGTGGCATGCACAGAACAAAGTAGCAGCATCTCTCTCTCTCTCTCTCACACACACACACACACACACAAACACAAACATAAAGCTGTATCCAGCCATGGAGAAGATAAGCAATGCAACACTCACGTGTCCAGTTTGTGTAGGGAAAAGGGCTGCGTGGAGAAGCGGATGTAGCTATGCTGGTAGAACCAGATGGTCAGTGGGTTCCAGTCGGTCACCAGGAACCACTGGCGCAGATCAAACTTGGTGCCAAAGATGAGCAGGGGGGTCTCAATGTATTTCTGCACCACCCACTTGCCGTCCTTTACGATCATGGGGTCGCAGTCCACTAGCTTCACTATCTCCTCCAAGCGGTCCATGCACATGATGCCTGTTGGGAAACAAAAGCCCTCACGGTCATGACAGATCCACGTCTGTTCCATCCCCACATCCTTGCCATCAGAGCAGTTCAGAGCAAAGCAAAAAGCTCAGGCACCCTTTCTGCAGAAGCCAGGCTAGGTAGACAACACCCTTTCCACAGCCGATGCATCGCAGACGGCAAGAGACACAAAGTGCATGTTTTGTGTTACTGGTGTCCAACCTCCACTCAACAAAGAGAACTTCTAGGGTGGCTGTGAAACTCACAAAGGTGGCAGTCATATCACACCAGGATCAGGAGCCCTGCATAACCAGGTGGTCATCAGGTTGTCGTGGCAGGACTAACACAATGCATTTTTATCTTTGGCAGTAACAACAAAAAAACGGTTCCAGAAAGGGCCTAGGGTTGCCATATTTTAAAAAGTGAAAATCTGGACATGACAGTTTAATGAAGAAGAACAAGAAAAAGAGGAGGAGGAGTTTGGATTTGATATCCCACTTTATCACTACCCGAAGGAGTCTCCAAGTGGCTAACATTCTCCTTTCCCTTCCTCCCTCACAACAAACACTCTGTGAGGTGAGTGGGGCTGAGAGACTTCAGAGAAGTGTGACTGGCCCAAGGTCACCCAGCAGCTGCATGTGGAGGAGCGGGGAAGCGAACCCGGTTCACCAGATTACAAGACTACCGACATGGGCTGCCATTTCAGCTCGAGGGCTGAAATTGGCTACGTCCAGGAAATTCTGGATGTATGGCAGCCCTAAGAAAAGCTAACAAATGTCAGTGATAGGAAAGGATCTGCCTTTGGGCTTACGATCTGAAAGTCACAACACAAAAATGAAAAGTGTTTTGGAGAGAAAAGGGGGGGGGGACAAACCCTTTGGCTCTCACCCTATAAGGCTGGTTCATAGTTGTGGGTTAACTCTGAGCAACCGCAATCTGCCACTAGGACAGGCAGCATTCACTGCAGTAAGCAAGTCCCTTCTCAGTCGGCCTTCACTGTTTCATTTGATTGTGTGAACTCAATAGAGAGGCCGAAAAAACCCTCCTCGCGTTTCAACTGCTGGGTGTCAAGACGCTACACTCTCTCCTCTCTAAGTCTTCTGGGTGAGGGCTGCACCAGTTGCGCACAACCAAGATTTTTTAATAACAGCAAACTCAAGAAGGGCACAATAGGGATGTGGTCAGGGTACCACTGCTCAGGAAGAAGCCCAGCATGAACAAGGCCTTTGCCAAGTCCATTTTTCCCCAGTCTCCCCCTTATATGCTCTTTTGGATCATCAAAGCACCACTCCTCTCACCTCTGCCCCGGGACTTGGCTCCTGGCTTCACAATCCATATGTTCCTGTCCCCTTCCATGTCCAGCTGCGGGACGACCTTGGACAGTCGCTGAAGGACGTCTTCGCACCGCTCGACGTGGGCACCCGTCTGCACCATCTGTGCCCCCTCGCTGCAAACACAAACACTCAGAACAAGGACCCCACCCATTCTCCTACCAGCACAATCTGCTTGGTTCGGACAGGCAGCTATTCTAGAAACGAGCTGCTGTATCGGACTCAACCGCAGCTTTATCTAGAAATTGGCACTGTTATGACCAAGTGGTGAATCTCAGAATATGGCCTCCTAATGGACCATTTCACCATTAACAGATTTACAGCCCTTACAGTCGCAGAGGGAACTCATGGCTCTCTAGATATTATTAGACACTAATGGGGTGGAGCTGTGTGTTAAACCACAAAGCCTAGGGCTTGCCGATCAGAAGGTCAGCAGTTTGAATCCCCGCAACGGGGTGAGCTCCCGTTGCTCGGTCCCTGCTCCTGCCCACCTAGCAGTTTGAAAGCACGTCAAAGTGCAAGTAGATAAATAGGAACCACTCCGGCGGGAAGGTAAACAGCGTTTCCGTGCGCTGCTCTGATTCGCCAGAAGCGGCTTAGTCATGCTGGCCACATGACCTGGAAGCTGTACACCGGCTCCCTCGGCCAATAAAGCGAGACGAGCGCCGCAACCCCAGAGTCGGTCACGACTAGACCTAATGGTCAGGGGTCCCTTTACCTTTACCTTTTAATGCCTATCAGCCACAGCCAGCATGGCCAACATGTCGAGGGATTGTGGGCAGTATCCGACAACATAGTTCCATTTGCGTAAGGACTTCTGGCTGCATCACGAACTCCCCCCCCCTTCCCCTATGCACCCCCGAAATCTGTTCTTGGGGTTCTCCCAACCCTCTGGAGGATATTTGGAGAGGGTGTGGGAACATGCAGGAAGAGCAAATCCTTGTGCTGATGGAACTACTTAAATGGGATACCACCCTATAGGCGTTTAGCCCAAAAACATAGAGTAGGCTATAGGTTCCCCATGCCTGGGCTTGGGATACGTGAGCATTTTCAACCACAATGTCTCAGGTGCTATAGAGCACCTGGGAGAACCTTCCAGGTGGCTCAGATTTCAGTACCCAACTGCAATCCCTTCCTCTCTCCATTGTTTCCCATGCCTAGGGCCTTCATATTCAGGTCCGACAGTCATATCCCTTCAGTCTTTCAGACATAGCCCTCAAATTTTGTTTTTTGATGATTAAAAACAAAGCAAAAACAAAAAGAGAGAGAGATTAAGAGCATAAGCATATAAAGATGAGCAAAACTGCCTAATTCATGTAACACAATTCACATAACCAACATAACAAATTTCTGCATGGACACTTCTCAGTCTCCTGATTCCTGCAAAATTTCGTTTGAAAATAGAGGAACATTTCCAGCTCTCACAATTGTGAAGGAAATGAAAGGTGTTCAAGGAGTTTCTGCTCAAAGAAAAAAATCCAGGTTTAATCTGGCAGGACCTCCCAGTAGCCAGGGAATAAGAATTTCTTTACACAATACAAACCCCAGTCCTTCCCTCAAGTTCTCCATTACCGTATTTTTCGCACGATTGGACGCACCGGACCATAGGACGCGCCTAGTTTTTTTGGGGGGAAATAAAGGAAAAAATTTTTCCCTTTATTTCCCCCCCAAAAGCAGGTCAGGGAAACCGAACCAGGTCGAGGAACAGCGGGATAGTGGCGCTGCGCCACCCTGCTGTCCCCCGAGCTTGTGGGGCTGGCTGATGTCTGCCTAGCGCGCGGGGCGCTCTGCTTCAGGGCGCCCCACCCGCCGGGCGGCAGGCTGCTATCCGCAGCTTGGGGAGCCTTGCGGGGAACTGCTGCAGGGCTCCCTACGCTGCGGATGTATGCCTGGCATGAGGGGCGCTCTGCTTTAGGGCGCCCCACCCGCCGGGCGGCAGGCTGCTATCCGCAGCTTGGGGAGCCTTGCGGGGAACTCCTGCAAGGCTCTCCACGCAGCGGATGTGTTCCCGAAGCGCCAGGCGCTCTGCTTTCAGGGCGCCTGACGCTCCGGGAAGCAGGCTGCTATCCGCAGCGTGGGGAGCCCTGTGAGGAACTGCTGCAGGGCTCTGCACGCTGCAGATGTCTGCCCGGCGCGAGGGGCGCTCTGCTTCATGGTGCCCCTCGCGCCGGGCGGCAGGCTGCTATCCGCAGCGTGGGGAGCCTTGCGGGGAACTCCTGCAAGGCTCTCCACGCAGCGGATCTGTTCCTGAAGTGCCGGGCGCTCTGCTTTCAGGGCGCCCGACGCTCCGGGAAGCAGGCTGCTATCCGCAGCTTGGGGAGCCTTGCGGGGAACTGCTGCAGGGCTCCCCAAGCTGCGGATGTATGCCTGGCGCGAGGGGCGCTCTGCTTCAGGGCGCCCCACCCGCCGGGCGGCAGGCTGCTATCCGCAGCGTGGGGAGCCTTGCGGGGAGCTCCTGCAAGGGTCCCCACGCTGCGGGTGTGTTCCCAAACGCCGGGAGCTCTGCTTTCAGGGCGCCCGACGCTCCGGGAAGCAGGCTGCTATCCGCAGCCTAGACACGGCTAGCGGAGCGCTAATCCCGAAGCTTGGGGCGTGCGGAGCTCAGCGCGCCCCAAGCTTCTGGGCGCCAGCAAGGTCTCCGGTAGCCGTCGCGGGGCTCTCCCAGGGCTAGCGGAGACCTTGCCGGCACCCAGAAGCTTGGGGCGCGCTGAGCTCCGCACGCCCCAAGCTTCTGGATTAGCGCAGTGGTCCGCTAGCCCTGGGAGAGCCGGGTGACGTCGCGGGGCTCTCCCAGGGCTAGCGGAGACCTTGCCGGCACCCAGAAGCTTGGGGTGCGCTGAGCTCCGCACGCCCCAAGCTTCTGGATTAGCGCAGTGGTCCGCTAGCCCTGGGAGAGCCGGGCGACGTCGCGGGGCTCTCCCAGGGCTAGCGGAGACCTTGCCGGCACCCAGAAGCTTGGGGCGCGCTGAGCTCCGCACGCCCCAAGCTTCGGGATTAATGCAGCGCTCCGCTAGCGGTGGGAGAGCTGGGTCTCCCACTCCTAGCGGATAGCTTCCTGAAGCCTGGAGAGCGAGAGGGGTCGGTGGGCACCGACCCCTCTCGCTCTCCAGGCTTCAGCGAAAGCCTGCATTCGCTCCATAGGACGCACACACGTTTTCCCTTGCTTTTTAGGAGGGAAAAAGTGCGTCCTATGGTGCGAAAAATACGGTAAGTCCTTGTATCTTCCTCTACATACCCAGTTGCTGTAATCCTGATAAAGGTAAAGGTAAAGGTACCCCTGCCCGTACGGGCCAGTCTTGACAGACTCTGGGGTTGTGCGCCCATCTCACTTAAGAGGCCAGGGGCCAGCGCTGTCCGGAGACACTTCCGGGTCACATGGCCAGCGTGACATCGCTGCTCTGGCGAGCCAGAGCTGCACACGGAAACGCCGTTTACCTTCCCGCTGGTAAGCGGTCCCTATTTATCTACTTGCACCCGGAGGTGCTTTCGAACTGCTAGGTTGGCAGGTGCTGGGACCGAGCAGCGGGAGCGCACCCCGCAGCAGGGATTCGAACCGCCGACCTTTCGATCGGCAAGTCCTAGGCGCTGAGGCTTTAACCCACAGCGCCACCTGTGTCCCACGTAATCCTGATAGGTGTAGTTTATTCCCCTGTTTGTGTTAGAAGATTGTCCCTTCAGAGTTTATGTAGGCTGCCCTCGTGCCATCGTGATCACATGAACCCAATTCCCAAGGATGCTCAGAGGGGGGAGGAAGGGCAGGAAGAGAGAAAGGAGGAAGGAGAAAGGCAGGGGCTGCAGAGAAGATAACGACACAAAGTTTGTGGCTCAGTCCTGCCCGGTGTGTCCTCTTTTGTCAGGGGCAAGCTACAAAAACCAAGCGCCCTAAATGCAAAATCTGTATGTGCGTCAAAAACCTTCTTTCCTAAAATGATTCTGCAAAAAAATTAAGTGGGGTGACAAATATTGCTAAACTGAAATGAGCACATACACACACAACAGGTTGCACCCAGGTGCTGTCCATGCATAAACAGAATGGACTTCCACTTGTGAAACATTATTTCAGCTTCCACTGCCTACCTCCAGCCTTCTGAATACCCTCAAATAAAGTTTTTTGGGGGAGCTTTGAGAGCGGGGTGGAGAGACGAGAGGAAGACGCAGTCTCCTTGCCCAAGTTAAAGTCAACTTGGTGGAGTCCACTCTATGCAAATGGACACAAATTTGCCCAAAGATCCAGTTCTGAAATTGGGGCTTTCCAGGTTCAAGAACAGATGGTTTTGCTGTGTGGTATATTCCAGGATCTCCTATACTTACTGGGCTAGCTGGTAGTAGCCACGTAGAAACTTTTCCCAGTGTGACTTTTTCATTAGCAAAGGAGAACCGGATTCTCTGTCAATGTCCTGGTGCCTCAAGCTGCTCATGTGTTCCTCACAGGCATGTATCGCAGTCTCAATCAGCTGGGATGAGAGCAGGACCCCTTTCTTCCGGCTGGTGTACTGCTTGACTTTGGAAAACGAAGGGTTGTTGAGCCAGTTATGCAAGGCACACAAAGCAAGACGGCCTGAGATACTGTTTCTGCTGCTCCCTGTAAATCACAGACCTTCCAACATTTCTCCCATGAAAATAGGGACATTCTATTCAATTATAATAATAATTTTACTATTTAGACCCCACCCATCTGACTGGGTTGCCCAGGCCACTCTGGGTGGCTTCCAACATTTATATATATATATACACACACACCCCTTCCCTATACAGGGCTGCTGTCAGATAGCTCAGGAGTCACATAACTCCATATCCTCCAACATTTCTCCAAAGAAAATAGGGATGTCCTAAAGAAAAGTGGGACATTTCAGGATCAAATCAGAAACCAGGATGGTTTCCATAAATCCAGGACTGTCCCTGAAAAATAGGGACACTGGTGGAGTGTCTGAAATCAAAGCAACACACACAAACAGTCACAAACAGAGACCTAGGTCTTTTTTACAAACAGATTCCCAGTTGTCAGGGTCTGGCTGGACACTGAGGAGTGGTGGTTGGAAACTGACTTGGAGAAAGTGATCAGTGATCTGGGGGAGCCTAAAGTCTACACCCAGCCACCCAGCTCACTTCAGATAAAGAAACTCCATAGCACTTCTTTCTTAGGACATTTTCACATGGAAGACTTGAAGCAAGCTCATGCTTCACTTAGTTTCTGATCTAATCTCCATTGGAAAGAAAGTTCATTTGCATGTCAAACACCTCTACTCCATTCTCTCTTCTCACACAGAAGAGACCAGCCCAACCATAGACAAGAGAAGGATCACTCCGCTGTGAAAAATACCTTAGAGAAAAAGCCACAGGGCTAATTTTGGAGGTAGCCCATAGCCCCTTCTCAACAGTCTTCCCTAGAACACAACTGATGGCATTAGCAAAAATGTAAAGAGAAAGGCAATTTATCACACGTTCTGCTTTCCCATCCAGGACCTTTTCCAGGTACTCACTGGAGACGGCAGTAGAGAAATCTCTGTGGCTGTTCCTTTTTTGAACACACAGCTCCTACCGCTTACCTGGAGTCTCTGGGAAATTTGGGGGCTCATTCTGATTAGCATCCAGTCTTGCCATGTTGGGTTCATTCCAGTATCGTTTCACCACCACTTTGAGAAGGCTCCTGGCCGCAGTCAGCTGGAAATCCTCTACCATAAAAGGGAGGAAGGACACATAATTCTCTGGTGAGAATCCAGAGCGGGGAGGAAAGGAACCCCTAAACTATCCTCCCTCCTCAACTGACATTTGAGGGCACCCATTCCATCCAGCTGCCTCAATGGAGGAGATGGGAAGCAGGGCTTGTTTCATTAGCTTTGCTGGAGACCCAGTTCCATCAGGTGTCTCCTGTCCCTGTGCCAGCTGGTCATCATATTTAGAAATTGATGACTGAATTTTTATTCCCTCTTCCCTCCCTCTTGTCCTTGCGTGTTGTGTTGTTGTTTTTTTTAATATAAGCCTGTAGGTAGGGACTGTTCTGTTTTGATTGAAGCAGCTTAGGTAAAGGTAAAGGGACCCCTGACCATTAGGTCCAGTCGTGGCCGACTCTGGGGTTGCGGCGCTCATCTCGCTTTATTGGCTGAGGGAGCCGGCGTACAGCTTCCGGGTCATGTGGCCAGCATGACTAAGCCGCTTCTGGTGAACCAGAGCAGCGCACGGAAATGCCGTTTACCTTCCTGCCCGAGAGGTACCTATTTATCTACTTGCACTTTGACGTGCTTTCAAACTGTGTTGTTTTTTAAAAACTGTGTTGTTTACCTTCCTGCCCGAAAGGTACCTATTTATCTACTTGCACTTTGACGTGCTTTCAAACTGTGTTTTTTTTTTTAATTAAGCCTGCAGGTAGGGACTGTTCTGTTTTGATTGAAGCAGCTTACATACAATCAAAACAGACTTCCTACTGCACTAAGACATACCATCAAAGTAGAAAGTATATCCCAAAACATGGTGGTCCTTTACTCTGGGATAAGGCATCTCTCATCCCGAGAGCAGGGAAAGCAAGGAGCTAGAGTCATGGAGTTTCCTTCTCTTCCCCACCCCACCAAAGGAGAGCATTGTGAACAGTTCTCACCAATAAAGGCATGCTTTTCATCTTCAGCTCCAAGGCGGTAACAACGTGGGAAAAAGGTATCGGCATCAGCCTGGTCAAACCACGGCAGGTTTCGCAGGTTCAGACACAGTCCTACCTGAGAAAGAAGGGATGGATGCCTTTGCAGCGGCTGAATTTCCCAAGTCTCCAAAACACACATACACAAGCTGGTTGGGCCCAGATCCTGCAGATTCCTTTTCCCAACTCGGAGCGCCATTCGCACTCTGCTAGTGTGGCCCAGACGTTCAAGAAGCAAAAACTCTGCCCACCTTGGTGGTGAAGGTGCCCGCCTTGGCATAGTGGTTCATCATCTGATCTTTGCGCAGGAGGCGGCAGTCAATGACATCACGCCGGTTGGTCCAGATGAAATAGGGGATCTGATTGCGAACCAACCTTGACTGCCAGGGAAAGAGGAAGGGTAAAAAGTAAACATGGAAGCCTAGTGAAACAGTACAGAAGCTGGTTAAAACAACAACAACGTAGGTGGGGGGGGGGAACTGGGTGCAGGTGACAGATCTGTTGTTGGGAAAGGTGTCCAGACCCAATTCAAAATGCTGGTTTTGACCGTTATATGGCCTTATATGGTTCAGGACCATTATACCTAAAAACTGATACCCTGAGATCATCATCTGAAGCCCTTCTCTGCATGCCACCTCCAAGGGAAGTCTGGAGGGTGCCAATGGCCAGACAGGTCTTTTCTGTAGTAGCTTCCATTTATGGAACGTTCTCTTCAGGGAGGCTCACCTGGCATTAACCTTGTCATCTTTTTTGGCACCAGGTGAAGACATTCCCCCCCCCCCGAACCTTTGGGCAGCCCTAACAATATGGTGTTGCACTGTTAAATATTTTTAAAATAATGTTCATATAACTGTTTTTGTTTTTTGTTTTCATTTGACTGTAAATCACTTAAGGATCTTTTTCTATTTGAGAAGTGATGTATAAATGGAAAGAACCCAAATCCTGAATAAATTTAGGTGATGCTGAAGAACACAAGGAGGGGGTCTATGATGATCAAACAGGCAGCATGTGTATTGCAGTGGTTAGAAAGTCTGATTAGGATTGAGGAGACCCAAATTCACATCTCTACAAAGCCATATAGCTCACTGGGTCTCCTTGGTCCAGTCACTAGCTACTATTTTTCCCTCCCTCCCCCCCCCCCCAGGACTTCCCTCAGCACCTCTCTCTGGTTTCTTTGCACATATTGTTCTCTACATACTGTAAAATTGTACGTATCATTGCCTTATCTATCATATATTCAACTAATAAATTTGTGGGTGTTTATTCAAGACCTGCCAAGGAGTCCAGATCATTTTGTTGTCTTTTTAGATAATTTGTAAAAAGCTCTCCTTCTTCCTTGAAGTCATGATTGTCCTTGTCGTGCAGTTTATATGTCAACTTGGCCAATTCCGCATAGCTCATCAGTTTTTCTAGCCACTTTTCTTTCGGTGGACACATATCCGATTTTTCCATGTGTGTTTAGTCCATGAACAACAACATGAGTGTTTTAAATTGAGCTGTATACAGTGGAACCTCAGATTTTGAACGTAATCCGTTCTGGAAGACCGTTCGACTTCTGAAATGTTCGAAAGCCGAGGATCAATGGGCAGCCGGCAAAATCCATTGAATAAATGGAGAAACACGCCTCAGAAGACGTTCGACTTCCGAGGCGTGTTTGAAAATGGAAGCAACTACTTCCGGGTTTTTGGTGTCTGGGTTCCGAATTGTTCGGTTTCCGAGATGCTCAAAAACTGAGGTACTACTGTATAAGGCCAACCAAAACGTCACAGAATAGTGTGCATGCTATTAACAATAGAACATGGAAAGCTTGCACACTGCCTTGTCACATTTGGTTGGCCTCTATTGCCTTAGTATGGATCTACTGATATTGGGAAAATCTGAATTATATGGAGGTGAGGGCTGTAACCCGGATGAGGACAAGATGGTGCGGAAGGCATGAAAAGCGTGGACACCTGGGATGCATCAAATCCACTTTAAACTGCCCTGTGTGCTTGTACAGCCCTCAACGGGCTTTTGCAGGAACCAGAATTGTGGAGGGAAAGGTTTAGCTGCTTGAAGGAAGCATTTAGGGGTACGTTCACCATCACATCAAACTAACCATAAGGCTATAGGTACTATCAATGGAATCATCCTGTTCATCTTCCCCTTCTTCCTCCTCATCTGTGAAGGAAATGGAAAACAGGGGAGTCAAGGGTCACTCACAGTCATTACCAGGGAGCAGTCTCCTTCTTGGACACACTGAAACTGTATTTAAAGTGCTTATTACTGTGGGTAAGTCCAGAAAAAGATGGCTGGTCATAAATTTATATTTAATTATTATTATATTTAATTATTTTGTTATTTTTGTAAACCACTTTGAAATTGATAAGCACCTTAAAATCATTGATAGAAAGGCAGCATGGGTTTTAATTTTATAGATCTATACACACACATAAATGTTAAATGCAGAATCGCAGACACACACCTAATGATGCACTCTCTGAAGAGGCTGAATTAGGAAAATAGCGCAGAGTGCTATTTTATTAGCAAATGTATACAGATCGTGGGTTGCCAGTGGTTTCCTTCCAAAACCTGGAGCAATATTTACATCAGTTACATCTTTTCCTTGTTACAAAAATGCCAAGTGAAATCTAAGAGTGTTTTTTTCCACCCAACCTAATACAGTCCATTTTTACTGCAAGTTTTACATTATTTTCTTCAGTCTTCACAAACGTAGCTATTTTTCTGTCCTTTCCCTTGCTGTGTTGCCAACACAAACCTCATGCTTAGGAAAACTTAGTAATACCATCCTGTGTTTCCTTGTAGCACTTTTACACAGTTCACTGCAAGCTCTTTAAGGTCCAAACAATGGCCATTTGAGAAGGTTATGTAACCCATGGGAAACAGTGTAAAGTCAGAGGTGACGTTTTAAGAGAGGTGGAGGTAGTTTGAAAGTGCTATTGCTGCCCTCAACACACATACACACACATTTCCAATCCTAGGACAAAATATAGCTTGGCTTTTCAGTGTTTCACACTGAACAAATGAAAGCCAGTTGTGATGGGCACTGTTTGGCTAGCGCCCATGCCATGCCAAACCTAAGTCTATTAGTAGCTTTGCACCTGTTTTTATAGCGTGCATGGATTTATTTGGAGCAGGAACAGATGAACATATCTGGTGCTTGTACATCTGAGACTCTTCCAACAATTCAAAACAAACTTTCGAATGTTTTTAAATACCATTGCAGAGAGTTGGGCTAGATGCTCCTTGAGGTCCCTTCCAATGCTAGTGTGATGTGATTCTATGAAATACCTCTTTTTATGTGGTTCAAATTGAGAATCTCAATGTTTCATTTTACGTTTTTGTAAATCGCCTAGAGGGTTTCCTATTTTGTAAATATACAGTCAGGCGGTATATAAATCTTGTTCGATACAATTAAAAGAGAAGTTGCAAGAGGCTGGTGGCCTTACCGTCCTCAGGCCCATCACTGTCATCACCATCTTCATCCTGCTCTCCATCAGGCGGACGTTCTCGCTTATTCACTACTTTAGCCACCTTGGGAAACTTCCTCTCCACCCAACCCCTGCCAAGCAGCCGTCTCCGAATCACGGGGTAAGGGCCGTTCACCATGAAGATCTTCCTTTGCTATGGGGCAACAGGAGAGGCTTATCAACTTTGCCCTGCAGTGGGGAGGTGAGGCAGAGACTCTCCCCTCAGTGATGATGATGATGATGATAATGATAATAATAATAATAATAATAATAATAATAATAATATCCTCCCCGTTGGGCTAGGTTGACCCATCCAACCAAGGCTACAGAAGAGGGGGGGAAAGGCAGGGTGAAGGCTAAAAAGGCAGAGACCATGTGAACCAAAGCCACTCACCTTGATGGCTCTCTCCACAAACTGCCTGGCTTGCTTGAGGCGCTCTGGGTTGAAAGAAGAGTTGAAGTTGATGCTGCGAGGTGAGCGTCCCTCTATCAAAGAGGCTGCATCTCCTGGGACAAAAAAGAAGAAGGGGGGAGCCTAGCTAGGCTTTCCAACCTTTGTGACCTTTAGCACCTACCTCACATAGTGAGACATTGTGAAACTTTTTTAAAAAATATGATTTTTATTAAATTTGCCATTTTACAATTTCAGATAAATCTTTTACGCACTTAAGATATCAATGACTTCCATTCTTCTCTTCCCATTGTTCTATACCAATTGGTTTTCCATCACTACATCCATTAAAACTTATTTACACTGTGAATTTATCTTAACGCTGCCAGTGTTTTCAGCTGCGTACAATTATTTTCCATATGTTCAATAAAACGTTTTCCAATCTTCTTTAAATGTATGTTCTTCTTGTTCTCTTATTCTATATGTTAAGACTGCAAGTTTTGCATATTCTGTCAACTTAAGTTGTCAATCTTCTTTGGTTGGGACCTCGCTCATTTTCCATTTTGGGGCTAACAAAACATAGGCGGCAATTGTTGTTGCATACATAAATAACCTTTTCTGACACCTGGGTATTTCAGTCTGAATTATCCCCAACAGAAAGGACTCTGGTTTTCTGGGGGAAAGTTATCTTAAACATTTTTTTTTCCAATTCATTATAAATCATTTCCCAATATTCTTTTATCCTTTTACAAATCCACCACATATGAAAGAATGTTCCCTCCACCTCTTTACATTTCCAGCACTTAACTGATTCTGTCTTAGAAATCTTAGCAAGCCCACATAGAGTTAAATACCATCCGTGAATCATTTTCAGGTAGGTCTCTTTCAAATAATAACATGCTGTAAATTTCAAGTCACTTTTCCAAAGTTTCTTCCAGAGGTTAAAATCTAAACAGTGGTACCTTGGTTGTCAAAAGTCTTGGCTCCTGAACAAATTGGCTCCCTAACACCACAAACCCGGAACTGAGTGTTCCGGTTTGTGAACGTTTTTGGGAAGCCAAACGTCCGATGCGGCTTCCACACACGGCTTCTGATTGACTGCAGCCAATCAGAAGCCGCGCCTTGGTTTTCGAATGGTTCCAGGAGTTGAACAGACCCCTGGAATGGATTAAGTTCAACAACCAAGGTAGCACTGTTTAGTGGTACCTGTTTAGTGGTACCTCAGTTTACAAACTTACGAACTGTTCCAGAAGTCCGTTCTTAAACTGAAACCGTTCTTAAACCAAGGCACGCTTTCCCTAATGAGGCTTCCCGCTGCCGGTGCCCTTCCACCATTCAGATTCCATTCTTAGACTGAGATAAAGTTCACAAACCGGAACACTACTTCTGGTTTTGCGGAGTTCGTAAACCGAATCATTCATAAACAGCACTGTTCCTAAACTGAGGTACCACTGTGTTGTATCCTATATCCAGTGTGCCACCACCTTTGTACCATCTGGCGACCAGGAAGTCCAATTAAGCAAGGATTAACAGCCAGCACACATTATCAACGGTAAAGAATCTGTAGGAGCCTGATGGGAACATGCCTTAGATGCACAACTCATATCCACCAGGAGTTATGAATTTGGTGTCGTTGGCCTGATTCTGTAGAATTCCCTCCCAGCTGAAATCAGACAGGCCTTCTCCCTGTTGAAGGTCAGGAACAAAGACCTTTCTACTTCAGCAACCATTTTTAGAAAGTTTTGTTTTCATGTTTAATTTTAATTGAACTTGCCCATTGTATACGTTTCCAAAAAAATTATGTGCATTGCTTAGAAACTGCAAAAATTAGAAGGGGAAATAACACAAAGAGGATCAATAAACAAAATAAAATAATAAAGCAAATCTAGAGGGGATAGCAAATGACATGAACATTAACCCACGGCACAGAACCCTTGGCAGTATCTTGGCAACTCACCTTCTTGTCTATACCTGCTGGTATTGGGAGCGGTGGATGGGTGGCGGTGAGTGGGGTGCAGCTGTGTACGTTCGATGTTGGAGGGGGCATCTCCGTCAGGCTTCAATCTGCCAACTGAGCACAGTTGGATGAGGAACATTTAAAAGAACAAGGGTTCAAATGGCACATTAGGGGACTACATGGCTAGTCTAAGGCATATTATGATACAGAAAAGCACACCTGAAGAAGCAGGACTCATTCCTGCTGTGACTTAAGAATGGAAGAGGCAGGAGATAATGGACCTCTACCTTAGGGCCGTATCCAACACAGCAGTTTGTTGCTGCAACAGATTTCTGTACATGATCTAGAGCAGGGGTAGGCAACATAAGGCCCAGGAGCCGGATGCGGCCCAATCACCTTCTCAATCTGGCCCTTGGACGGTCCAGGAATCAGCGTGTTTTTACATGAGTCAAATGTGTCCTTTTATTTAAAATGCATCTCTGGGTTATTTGTGGGGCCTGCCTTGTGTTTTTACATGAGTAGAACGTGTGCTTTTATTTAAAATGCATCTCTGGGTTATTGTGGGGCATAGGAATTCATTCATTATTATTTTTTTCAAAATATAGTCCGGCCACCCACAAGGTCTGAAGGATGGAGGACCAACCCATAGCTGAAAAAGCTCGCTGACCCCTGATCTAGGGCCTCCTCTTTTTCTTTTGTCCCCTGCCCCTCTGGTACACCCTCAAAATTAGTTTCAGAGTGTTGGAGGAGCCTCCAGAGCATATTTTGGGGCATGGAGGAGGAGGAAAGGAAGCCAAAGGCCCCATTGTGTCAGTGGAACCCTGCTGGTGCAACACTGGATACAATATTTGTCAGTATGTACTAAGAATTGATGCTTTTGAATTATGGTGCTGGAGGAGACTCTTGAGAGTCCCATGGACTGCAAGAAGATCAAACCTCTCCATTCTCAAGGAAATCAGCCCTGAGTGCTCACTGGAAGGACAGATCCTGAAGCTGAGGCTCCAATACTTTGGCTACCTCATGAGAAGAGAAGACTCCCTGGAAAAGACCCTGATGTTGGGAAAGATGGAGGGCACAAGGAGAAGGGGACGGCAGAGGACAAGATGGTTGGACAGTGTTCTCGAAGCTACCAGCATGAGTTTGACCACACTGCAGGAGGCAGTGGAAGACAGGAGTGCCTGGCGTGCTCTGGTCCATGGGGCATGAAGAGTAGGACACAACTAAACGACTAAACAACAACAACAACCATGAAGGTAGAGCAAAGTCATCATGCCAGCAGCCATTGGGAGCCTTATCCTCCATGAATTTGCCCAATCCTCTCTTAAATCCATTGGTGGCCATCACTGCTTCCCGTGGGAAGGAGTTCCATAGTTCAATTGTACACTGTGTGAAGAAGGGCACGAGGTTGGGAAAGGATGCTGCAGGCAGCCTTTTGTCCTGAAGGCACCTCTTTGACCTAGGAAGCATGGAGTAGAAATCTTGGAGTAGCTGCTACCTTACCTCCTCTGCTGGTCCTTCTGCCCCCTCCAGCGTCACTGTCCCCTCCTGCTTTACACTTTGGGCCCAACTGTGAGAGACCAAAAGAAACACTGAGGTTGTTAAAAGATCCTATGACTCCAACAGGAATGCAGCCCCACAAGACTTCCAGGGGATTGCCCTACTCCAAAGGCAAATGCAGCAAAAATGACACAATAAAGGTCCAACAGAATGCTGCAGCTAGACTGGTGACTGGGAGTGGCTGCTAAGACCATATAACACTGGTCCTGAAAGACCTACATTGGCTCCCAGTACGTTTCCAAACACAATTCAAAGTGTTGGTGCTGACCTTTAAAGCCCTAAACGGCCTCAGTCCTGTATACCTGAAGAAGCGTCTCCACCTCCATCGTTCAGCCCGGACACTGAGGTCCTCCTCTGAGTGAGGAGTGAGGTTACAGGAAACCAGGCAGAGGGCCTTCTTGGTAGTGGCGCCTGCCCTGTGGAACGCCCTCCCATCAGATGTCAAGGAAACAAACAACTATCTGACTTTTAGAAGACATCTGAAGGCAGCCCTGTTTAGGGAAGTTTTTAATGTCTGATGTTTTATCATGTTTTTAATATTCTGTTGGGAGCTGCCCAGAGTGGCTAGGGAAACTCAGCCAGATGGGCAGGGTATAAATAATATATTATTATTATTATTATTATTATTATTATTATTATTATTATTATCACTGACAAATCTGCAACTCCCATGACCACTGTTTCTTCTAGGACAATCGGCTTGTTCTTGGATCTTCAGAAGCTCTGTTCAAAGAGCTGCAGAAAACAGTGTGTTTTCAGAAGCCCCACTCAAAGCACTATCTCGGCCTGTGCTTTGCAAAGGGCTTTGCAGGCCAGCAAACACCCTTTTGACAAAGCCTCAACTTTACATACCTCACAAGTGACTTCGTATATGACATCAGGTGTCGTAGAGGAGGTGGGTGTGGCCTGGCCAGCCAAATAGGGAGGGCATAATAGAATGGGCATAATGAGGTTCCCCAGTCTTGTTCTAGGTCTTGCTCTTCTTTAAGGCTAGATTTATTTTTGGGACAGGAGAGGTGTGAGCTTGTAGTGAAGTGAGAGAGCATCAGCTCTGCCTCTCAAGGCAGCTGCAGAGACTACTGTACCACAAAACACTTACATTCCTTTGACTGCCACCCTACCCCAAACACCCTTTAGGGGTCACTGTAGCCTTTGCCCACTGTGTGGTGCCTGCAACCAGTTGAGAATTTGAAGTAAACATGCCCACCATGTATGGGTCACGACAGCCTCTTCAAAACTGAACTGAACACATATCCCGTGTATTTCGGGGGGGTGCGCTATACAAGCATTGTACGCTGACAAGAATATTTGGCATCCTGGCAAACTCAGCTTCCATTTCTTCAAACCCAGCCCATATAGCTCTGGAAAAAAACCCTTGCACATGTGTGGTTACCAGAGTCTGGTGAGGAAGTGAGCAGAGTTTACAAACAGAGAGACAAGGTATTACTACTTTAGTTAGCTTTTTATAGTACCCTACAATTTAATCTACCCCTCAGAAATTGCCCTCTTTTAATTCCCTCAAGTCAGGGACATGAATTCCAAATCCTTTCAAAATATTGATCGCTGAAACAATATATTTGTGCAAAGCGGTACATTCCCAGAGAATCTGGATCTTGGCTGTCCCAATAAGCAGCTCCGCGGTCAATCACCTGCATATTCTTGGTGCCAGCTCCACTGCCTGTCCAGCAACTCACAGTGAACAGGTATGTCAGTCATGGCGCACCGCACAGCCACCTGCAGGGACAAGGTGACAAGCTCACTGTTGCAGCTAAGCTAGAGATCCCTCCTCTCCACATCAATATCCCATATAGGAGCTTATGACCGAATATAATCCGGAGACAGACATCCACATCATACAACCTATGGCAGCTGTCCACTTTCTATTATATTATATTCTATTATTCTATTAAAAAATCTAGCCAGGATTTTTTTTGGGGGGGGGCACGCCTTTTGTTAGGGGGAGAACCTCAGTTAGCTATGCATTTTTATTTGGCAGGGCAGGATGGATCTGCACCCGATACCGCTTATTTTTGTTGGAGACCATTGATAAACCTACCTTTTCCCAGAAGCTTTTCAGAGATGCTCACTTGGGTTCGGACAGAGCAGTAACAGCTGAGCTGACCCAAAGGTGCCCCTGCACTGTTTGTGCTCTTTTTGCAAACTTAAAATGGGCTTTTCATTTTGGAAATCGTTTTTTTAAAGTGCTTTTTCCTTCACTGCCAGGCACAAAGCAGCTCAGGTCATTAGACAGGGAAGCACTGCTTGATCACATCAATACACACACAAACACACACATTCAAGCTATTGGGCACCCTTCCTCTTCCAAAATCTAAACCAACAGTTCCCATACCCCCCAGCTGCTTCCCCTGGCTATCCACCCTCCAACCAAGCACGGCATTCCCAGGTGAACATAACCCTGTAAGAAACAGGCCTTTGAGCTCCGAAAAAGCTGGCACTGCGACATAGGTGCCAACTCCCTGAGCACCCACAAAATTCCCCATGAAGGTGCCGGGCACCCACAGGGTCATTGCACGCTGCATGGCACCCACGTCCCCGGGGCACCCACGGTCGCGGGGCCAAGTTGGCGCTCTTGCACCGCAACGGAGACGAGAGCACCTCTGTGCATGTGCAAAGGGCATTCCTCTCACCGAGCGGTAACGAGGCCATCAGGAGCCGCGGCAGACGAACCCCATTCCTCCTCTTCCATGGGGAGCTCTTCTTCTCTCCCCACCCACAAAGTTACTACCCCACAGCCTTGTCTCCACGGCCGGCTGCCCCAACCAGCATCCCCCCCCCCCACCTACGGGCAGTTTCCGAGTCCCTTCCCCGCCCCCGAAAAGCCGAGGCTCCCGCTCCCGCCGCCGGCGAGGGCCCAGCTCCTCCGCAAGACTCCCATGCGGCTGTTTGGCGTTTCTATGGAAACCAGGGAGAGCGGCAGGTGCTCCAGGAGAGGCCTTTGCGTTTTGCTTTGTTAAAACACGTGCCCCTCCCCCCCCCACCCCGGGCCTTTCAGAAAGATCTTTTGCAAAAGGTATTTTGAGGAGAATTCGTTCTGTTCCAGAGCACCTGAAGCTTGCTAGCTAGATAATGGCCAAAATAAGGATAATTAGAAAGGAGATCTCAAAAGCCTCTATTTTAAGCTGCTCTCCAGGAACTTCTTCCTGAATCAAAACAGGGATGTTAACTGATCAGCAGAGGTGGTTTGCCAAACCCTCCTTGCCTACTACAGTGGTACCTCAGGTTACATACGCTTCAGGTTACAGACTCCGCTAACCCAGAAATAGTGCTTCAGGTTAAGAACTTTGCTTCAGGATGAGAACAGAAATCGTGCTCCGGCAGCGTGGCAGCAGCAGGAGGCCCCATTAGCTAAAGTGGTGCTTCAGGTTAAGAACAGTTTCAGGTTAAGAACGGACCTCTGGAACGAATTAAGTACTTAAGCCGAGGTACCACTGTATATCCTTCTCTCTCTTTCTTGTGGTTAATAGGGCACTCTCATCAGTGCACTACTTAAAGTAGAAGCTACTAACCAGTTTCTGAGCTACAACTCCCATTAGCCTCAGCCAGCAGGGCCAATGGTCACGGAGGATGGGAACTGTAGTCCAACATGCATTTTGGGGGCACCACTTCGGCTGCCCCTGCCTTAAGGATATTGGGTGGCTTTCCCTCCTCCCTCAAAATCAGGTGTGGAGAACTTTTGGACTCCCAAACATTGCCAGACTACAACTCCCATCAGCCCTAGCAAGTATGGCCAGTGGTCAGGGATGGTGGTTGTTGTAGGTTCAGCCACATCTAGTCAAACGTTCCTCACGCCTGTTGGCCATCAGGCAGGAGGATGGATGTAGTAGTCCGTGCTGGCTAGCGCTGATGGGAGTTGTATTTCGGCAACATCTGGACGGCCCCAATTTCCCTTGCCCTGAATTAAGGGAATTGTGGCAGCAGGGGCTCTTTTAAGGTGACCACTTCTGGCTGATAGGATAGAGGGATGTAGTCATCCAAGATCTAAGGCAATGTGGGCAACAGCAGGAACCAGCCAGGCAGGGGACGCAAGAGAGGTTTGTGTAGTCAAACTGAAAATGGGGGAAATTATATCAAGGATAAGACTCCAGAGGGGGAGGAGTAAGGTTTTGGCAGCAGAGTTCAAGGACCAATATATTGAGCAAAGAACAACACAAATCAGACTGTTGTAGGTGCAAGTATCCTTAGCTGGCCTTAAGGGCACACATCTACACGGGCTCTATCCAAAAGGGACATACTATTCCTAATTTACCTTAGTTGCGGCTCATACTGTCTCCCTGCTACCTCTGATGACTCATGCACATTTGTGGCTGGCCCCCCGTGCTTGCTGTCCACTTGATGCTGTAAAATTCAGGTGTGGGCACAACCCTACTTCCGGCTGGAGGTATACGAAGCCCAGACTGGGCACAGTGGGAGGGTTTGTGGCTCAGAAGCAAGCAACCTCCCTAGGCTTGAGGCCTACCTTGCAAGAGAGGGCCAATGGCATTGTATTATATCACCTGCTCGAGACCTGCAGAGAATGCTCAGGATGGCTCACCTATGACATCAAAGGGCAGTGGAACTGCCATCGTATTCCAGGATTCTGTTCCTTCTTCCCATTGGCTTGGCTTCTTAAGGATCACACACCAACCACTCCTGGCTGAGAATGGTGAGACAGCGGATGGGGGGTAATTGCCTCTCTTTCATTGCCTTTCTCTAAAACGGACTGTACGGAGGTGTGTATGCTATCTGAATTGTTTTTTGTCCATCCCAGGGGGATCACCTGCAGGAAAGAAAAACCTTCCACTAGTCTCTGAAAGACAAGCTAGCTAAACTAGGAATTCTTCAGCAGTGGAGTGCTACTATCAACACAGGAACAGATGAGTTTGGCAGGTGCATGAGGTAAGGGGCTTCATGTTCATTGGCTACAATGTTCAGAAGGGACAACAAACCTGCCTCTTTAGGTCTCTTTGACATGACAAACTGGATTTAGCAAGTCAGGTTTATCTAGGTTTCAGCTCCAGTAGGTAACAACCAACAGCCCTCACCGCAAATACCGTATTTTTTGCTCTACAAGACTCACTTTTTCCCTCCTAAAAAGGGGAAATGTGTGTGCGTCTTATGGAGCGAATGCAGGCTGCGCAGCTATCCCAGAAGCCAGAACAGCAAGAGGGATTGCTGCTTTCACTGCACAGCGATCCCTCTTGCTGTTCTGGCTTCTGAGTTTCAGAATATTTTTTTTCTTGTTTTCCTCCTCCAAAAACTAGCTGCATCTTGTGGTCTGGTGCGTTTTATAGAGCGAAAAATACGGTACATTTTGTCCTCAGAACCATGCAGTCTTCTGCATTTATTGCTTCCCCACATTCATATGGTTCCAGTGTTTGTGCTTGCTGTGCAATAGCCAAGCTGCTGGATCGCTTTTTGCCTTGCAAGTCTTCGCCACTGTTAGCAGATGCTTTACTTCTCTTGCTGCTCGGCTTCAGGACCATTTCAACTCCCCCCCCCCCCCGAGTCTTGGTGTAGACAAATGCGTGTGCGTGACTGCATAAAGAGTATGAGGATTTGCTATGCTGCACAAGAACATCAAATCACACTACAGGAAGCAGCCCACAAATCCATTTATAGGCCACAGTGCTCTTGCCCACAATGGCAGAAGCTGAGCTTGAGGAACCAGCAATGGTTGTTCTCTTTAAGAAAAAGGGAAATGCTTAAAACAGCCCTTTACAACTTCTAAAAAAAGAAAGTGGAGACATTGCGGTGGTGCAGGGGGAAGGACAGGAGAAAGTGTGAAATTTAGTTATTCTTCTCCTTTCGCCAATTAATGAAGTGGCATTAATGTTTCGCTTTGAGGCAGAGAATATTTTACCAACTTTTACTAGAGGAATAGGCAGTGTTGAGTGCAGGATTTAATGTCATATTTCAGCAAACTGTTGCTTCCTTTTATAAAACCTTCAATACCCACTACACTGTCTCAGTGGCTTAGGAAAGGAATAGCTAACCAACTCCCATCAGCACCAATGTTAGGAATGACTGGACCTCTGGGGAAGGGCCATAGCTCAGTGATGGAGCACACACTTTGTATACAGAAGGTCCCAGCTTCAACACTGGCATCTCCAGGGAAGGCTGGGAGAGACTTGTGCCCCCAACCTTGGAGAGCAGGCGCCAGTCAGTGTAGATAGACAGCAGTGTGGTAGATGGACCAATGGTCCGGCTCAATGTAAGTAGAATGTATGGAGGGCCATATGTTAGCCACCTCTACCATGGGTGCACATCCTACAATATACACACCTAATAAATAAAAACCTTTCAAAATAGGTACATATGAACTTTAGAAAAGGTGGAGCAAATCTACCCAGCAAGAATATTATCTTCACTTCAGGAAGGATTAGCTGTTCTTTACAAAGCAATGAGATACCCTCATAACGTAATAGAGCATGTTCTTTCTAGGGAGCATGGTAATTTGGTTTGCCTTGGCTTAGGAGAATGTAGCCTACAGTCTACTAAGGTGAGGAAAGAGCACCTACTCTGAAAACATCCTTTAGGGCAGGCACAGGCAAACCTGGCCCTCTAGATGTTTTGGGACTACAATTCCCATCATCCCTGACCACTGGCCGTTGACTAGGGATCATGGGAGTTGTAGTCCCAAAACATCTGGAGGGCCGAGTTTGCCTATGCCTGCTTTAGGGCAAACACAGAACATTGGTCAATCCTAGTTGCTGGGACATGACAAGAAATTCCATGTACTTCCCAGGCAGCATAACCAGACTCCGCACACCACAGAGAAACCATGCAACCACCGCTTAACTTCAGGAGGCAAGAAGGAAAAAAAAGGCTTTAATAGGGAAGGTCCCAGAGTAAGAAAGTTACAGCAAGTGCCATAGCAAAAAGAACCAAGAGTTACAGATTCCAGCTCCGTCGCGTTTTGCTGACGCATGGCCTGGCCCCTCCCATCACAGCTCCCTCTGGCACAGATGTGGAAGGGAATAGAAAGGGAATGAACAGGAGGCAGTGCTGTGCTCAGAATGCTCTGATTGCTGTGGGAGTACGGGAAAGTGGGCTGCAGGGAGGCGATCTCTCTAGAGAATGGGAATGACTTGGCACAGGGGAGAACTGCCCTCTTCAGCGCCTGGCTTGCCCGCAAACTCATGATTCCGTTTGGGAGGTGGACCAAGGTGGTCACACCTTGTACCCTTGTACATTCCTAGACAGGCTGCCAGTTTGTCCAAAGAGATGCTTCAGGCCTCATTTACTGGGGCCAAACCTTATAGAGAAAGGCAGCTTTTGTGTGTTATCTGTCAGAGGTGGTTTTTTTTGCATGCACAGCACTGAGATGAACTCCCGCAACAACTCTTTCTGAGGGCTGCTGGAACAGTCGATCCCTTCCCCCCACAAGGCCTTGGCCGCTAAGAGACTCAAGTAGACAAATAACAGCAAGTATCAGTCATTTAAAAAAAAAGAAAAGGATATCAAGTTGACACAGTCTTAAACAAGCACAGTTTTGTTCCAAAATTATTTTAAAAAGCACCCTCCCCTCCCCTGGGCACGCTGGCGAGCATGGTGTACATTTAGCTGGGACAGCCCCCGCAGGTCTGGCTGCTTCTCATCTCGCTCCCAAACTGTGGCCCTCTCTGAAGCCGCAGCAAGGTGGCTGTGCAGAGAGAAAGAGAAAGCCAAGCTGTGGATTCCAGCCCTTAGTCTAGAACTGTGGGGGGAAAGAGAGAAAGAGAAGTCAATTAATTCAAAGTTGCATTACTCAAATTGATTAATACAGCTTCTCAGAGGCACACACTATTAACACTCACATACACGGGCTAGAAAAGGGCATTTTCAGTGTTGGTGCCCTTACTGTGGAATACCTATCCCAAAAAGGCTCGCCTTGTGCCTAAATTATGGTGTTTTCCGGGCTAAGTGAAGTCTTTATGTCCCTGGGCCCGTTAGTGCATTTTAGCTGGTTTCTATGTCATATTGTACAGATATTTTAGAATTTTGACAACATTCTAATTTTAAGTTTGTGAACTACTGAGAAAACTTACTGTATTTAGAAAATTTCTTAAATCTCTTTATATTCGAAAAAAATCTCAAAGCAACATACAAAAAAGAAACAAAATATATTACTAACCAGTGGCCCCAGGTCACCTCAGGGTCATGTGGCCCTGTAAGAAGCACCTTCTCCGATGACTGAGGTGACCACTGTTATATAGAAGACAAGGCACTCTTGTTCTCAGGTATCCTAAGACGTTAAGGCAGCCTTTCCCAACCTGGTGCATCTTGTTTTTTGTTTAGAAGGCATTGCTCTTCTACAGATGGCGCTGGCAGTCACATGACTTACCAACCAAGCTCCCACAAACCACTGGTGAATTTTGGCATACCATTTTTGTTTAACTTCTGCCTAACAGAGCCTTACATTCTTCAGGAACTCCTCTGCCACAATGCGAGCTCTGGCATTGACGGACAGCTTCATCTCGCTGATTTCCTTGTCAATTTCCTCCATGAAATGAATGACAAAGTCCACCAGCTTGTGCTTGTACATCTGCTCTGTATGGAAGTTTGTAATCAGGAAGCTAATGTCATAGCCCTGGGATAAAAGGAAAGCAGCATGTAATTAGCATCTATTAAGCAAAGACTCAACAATCACACCTCCTACTCACTCTGACACCAACTCAGCATGAGGAGAAAGGAATTATCCTGCTTTTTTTTTCTCCCTTCCATAAACAGTTTGCAGATATATGTAGTGGGCTTGGCTACATGTAACAGTGACAACTATCTATACTAACCACCCAGTCAATAAAGCCAAGCCTTATGAGGAACAGCTGAAGGAGTTGCATATGTTTAGCATGAATAAGAGGACACTGAGGGGAGATATGATAGCCATCTTCAAATATCTAAACGGCTGTCACCTGGAAGATGGAACAAGCTTGTTTTCTCCTGCTCTGGAGGATAGGAATCAAGCCAATGGATTCAAATTACAAGAAAGGAGAATCCAACTAAACATTAGGAAGAACTTTCTGAAGTTAAGAGCTATTCAACAGTGGAATGGACACTCTTGGAAGGTGGTGGACTCTCCTTCATTAGATGATTTTAAGCAGAAGTTGGATAGTCATCTGTCATGGATGTTTCAGTTGAGATTCTTGCATTGCAGAGGGTTGGACTCGATGGCCCTCGGGGTCCCTTCCTACTTTACAATTCTGAGATTCTATGATAATAAATCGAACAGCTGAGAAGAATCAGGAGAACACACAGACCACACTGGAGTAATGGACCTAACCCCTGTTGTCCGCCAATACTACAACACCAATTATGGAGGCAACCATTTTAACATCCATCAGTGTATAGCAGCACACACATGCATATCTCCTGTAAGAAAATGCAAATCAAGGCTTTGGTATTCACATCAACTCAGTCATTTGGACTCTAGTGGCCAAGCTCAACACAGAGCTGAAACCACACCCTTTTTTCAGTCACACCAATGCTGCAAGGGGCAAGCTCACTGTTAGCCATTGTCACTGCTAGTACTACTGTGGAAGATGTTGGCAGTCAAGCAACATCTTGAAAATAAAAGCCACTCAGTCAGACATCTTATCTCCTGAGAGAGCTTCACATTACTGAGAGCAGTGAGGTGTGGGATATGCTACAACAGCTGTCAAAGAAATGGCCTGTGTCACATGCTGTTGCTTTGGCTAAGAGACAACAGAAAAAGCCCTTTGTACCACGCCACTGACCCTGGGTCAGGTTTCCTTACCTCAACTGGTTTCCGACGCAAAATGAAGAAGTTCTCTGCTCTCATCATCATGAAGCGCATAAATTTGTGACACAGGATCTTCTCAATCTCATCAGCCTGTGGAAGGGAAAAGGGACAGCCGTTAGCGTTTTTCAGGTTGGGTTGCAATGACCACCCCACCCCTCATCTCCCATCCATGCTTGGCTTACCTGCTTCACTGCAATGCTGACTCGCACAGAGTTGATTGACCCTTCAATTAGGACCTTTTCTTTCTCATTCCTGCTGATGATCACTGGCTGCAGCAGTAACTCCTTGCTGCTTCTGCAAACCCACAGAGACAAATCTATGTCAGGGACCACGGAAAGGCATATTTTGTCTCTCCTTCGGAAGGATTCCAGCCACAGCACAATCCAATGTTCTCTTCTCTCCCCAACCATTGAACTTGTATTCCTAAATGCAAGCTCTGCAAGCTTTCACCACTTTTTAAAATTCAGGAGGTGGTGCCCTAAAGTTGTGGAATTCCTTCTCCCCAGAGGTGCATCTGGCACACTAATTGTACTGTTATCATCATATGCTGATGGCACACCTCTTTACCCTAAGCCATTTGACATCTGAGACACATTTTTAGTGTCCACGCTATTGTAATGATTGTTAGTTGTTTTAAATATGTTTAACATTGTCTCTTTAATCTGTTGTAACCTGCCCTGGGACTTCATGGTGAGTAAGAAATCATATAAACAATTCTTCTTTGGACCAAGACAACAGTGTTAAGTTAGCTTCCAGTGCTTATACCTTTGCCTGGCAGATGTAGATAATATATGGCCTGCTGGCTGCAATCTGCCCTCTGATGCCTGTCCCACCAGCAGCTGATATATGATAACTCAGCCATGCGATAGGTGTTCTGGGTAAGGTACATCCCAGATACAGAGCGGGGCTGTACACTGACAATCACTGTCCTGAAGACCCTGTACAAGGGATTCTTTCAACTACTTGACCAGAGGAATTGAGGTAGAACATGCAAATGAGCACAATCAGAGAGAGTTGCTAAGACTCTTTACACAAAAAATAATTAGAAGTGCCTCTCCAAGTTCCATCATATTCACTTTCCAACTTTTGGGGAGACTTTTGACCTAGTAAACCATCTTGTTCATTTTGTGAGCAATCCAATGTCTATGAGCCAGGCAGCTCTAGAATTTGCTCCTGCAGCTAGTCTGCCAGAAGACCGAAGAAGGTCCAAGTCTGGCAGTTGTGGGCAAATGCCTTTCTGGCATTAGTCAGACCACAAGCACTTCCTCTTGTGTAACTGCACTTTAGCTCACACAGAAGATATTGGATTCAGTAAGAAGCAGTGGGAGAGTAGAACCATGTACCTAAACTCAACTGCCATCCCAGTATTTCTAAAAGGGACAAAAAATCCATTAACTCAGAGTGCAAAAGGGCAGTCCAGCAGACAAGAGCGTTGGGACAGGGGTCACCACATATCAATCCTGTTTATCCAGTATAGACTCACTGCCACAGCCCACCTATTGAAATTTGGTATGTGGAGTGTAGTTTGTGATTCTAGTTAGAAAGTAGATCTTACTTGTTGCAATCCCACACATGCAAGAAGTATTTGTAGAGTAAAAACAATAAAATAATTTATTACGGGAGTTACCGTATTTTTTGCTCTATAGGACTCACTTTTTCCCTCTTAAAAAGTAAGGGGAAATGTGTGTGTGTCTTATGGAGCGAATGCAGGCTGCACAGCTATCCCAGAAGCCAGAACAGCAAGAGGGATTGCTGCTTTCACTGCACAGCGATCCCTCTTGCTGGTTTGGCTTCTGAGATTCAGAATATTTTTTTTCTTGTTTTCCTCCTCCAAAAACTAGGTGCGTCTTGTGGTCTGGTGCGTCTTATAGAGCGAAAAATACGATACATAACTTAGAGAAACTCTTCTATCCAAATTAAGTGATCATTCTAGACTGTAGAGAACACAAAGGCAGCCATGCTTGCTCTTTTGTTCTCAGAGGATAGATCCAAGATGACCTCTCATCTTGAACGGGGAATATGAGATGGAAGTTGAAGAGAATGCAGTCTAAGCAGTCTAGACTTCAAAGGATAGAGAGGTCAACTTAGAAGTCAAAGACATAGAGATAGTCTAGAAATGTGAAGGTTCCTTACTCTATCTGTACCAAGTCCATGCAAACCCCTTTCTGCAAGGTGACACCACCGCAGTACCTTTCTGCAAGGTGACACCACCGCAGTACCTTTCTGCAGAGTACTGATGTAAACTACCGTACATACAACACACAGAATACAATTGTTCTAAAGATAGGGACATAAGAATGAGGACCAGGAGCTTGCAAGACAGGCACAATAAAATGTATTGATTTTACACCTGTACATTTCAGACCCATATGAACCATGATGCATTAGTCATATTTGCCTTGTGAGCAAATCTAAGATTATCCATTTGTTTCACAGCTAAGACCTTGTTCAAATATTTCTCTAAACTGATTACTGTACTCATATAATTCAGTAACATTTTGACTAGGGAAATATCTGCAGGGACTCTTAATGCTCAGAATTAGATGGCTCCCTTTACACACTTTCACATAGATTTTATGGCAGTGGGGAGGGAATAAACAGCAGGAGGAGGCAAGCAGAGAGCAAGCATAGGCCTCACTCGTTGGTGGCCATGCCACCTCTTTCCCATACTTAATACAAGTCAGTAGAGTGGCATTTACTCCACTGATTTCTACCAGAATGATTCCTGGGCGAGGCCCCCTCTTAGCCAAGGAAAACCCTCAAGTGAGAGGGCAGGAAGGACTGTCTGTTTACCATGAGTATCTAAGCAGCTGCAGTTTCCCCTCAGCTGCTAACCAGACTTTCCAGCTGAGGAACTACAGGGAGATGGCAAAATGTTCCTTTCCTTGCTACTGCTCTTCATACGGCCATCTTTCTTTTGCTCCCCGCCCAAGACAGTACAAAAAGGAAGTCAAGACAAGCCTGTGGCTACTTATTCAGAGATAACTCAGGAGGTTAGGGAAGTCTTGGTTAGAGCACCCAAGAGGATGCAGAAGGAATGGAGATATCTGAATGCTGCATGCCATGCATAGTTCTTTGAATCAAACCCTGTGCTGAAATTAGAGAACATTAAAAATGGGCCATCCACAATTTCAAAAAGTATGAGGAACAGTAGATATAGAAGATTGAATTTATGTAACTGCAGTCACCATGGTCCACTTATGGAATGAAGCAGTGGAATGGAATGAAGCAGTGGCATGGCAGTTAACATGCAGAATAGGAACAAGACAAAAATAAAACAAAAGATATAATATCACCAACTGATCAACACTATCCATAGCAGGATGGCCAGATACGGAAATTAAGAAGGTTATTGTAGTCACAAAAATATGATACGATGAAGGGGAATAATAAGCAGAAGTCAAGAAATGAGAAGGTAGAGGGCACTAGTGCCATGACAGCTGGGAGAAAATACAAACAGCAAAAAAATGAATCTAAAATTGCAAGCCCCTGGAAAACCAAGAAGAGCTTTTGTGCTGACCAATTAACAGTGCACATGAGGACTACTCATAAATAAGTTCTACTTAATTCAGTAGTGCTTACTCCCTAGTAAATGAGGTTAGCACTGCAGCCTTAAATGTTCCACAAATAAAAGTTTTTTTTAAAAAAATGGGATTGCAGCCTTTTTAATTTATTTGACCCCCCCCCCATCTTTTAGGGTCTATACCCTTCAGAAGGTGGCTTACAAGTCAGCAAAACACATTGAAACGCTAGGATTTCAAGTAACAACAGACAAAACAGATTACTACAATGTAGACCACACTTTTTTTAAAAAAGTATTTAGGGTATGGGAAACCTTGAACAATGGGTGGCGAGAGAAAGGTAGCAGAATTAAGATGCACACCATCTCTCCACCAGCAACCTACCCTGACAGCTATCATTTCACTTTGGAGCGCATTGCAATGTGGAAACTTTTCAGTCCCCATGGCAACCTTCAGGCCCTTCCATTCATTCCCCCACGACTCCACCTCCTCGGTTTCCGCACTTCCGTATGCGGCTTTTATCCCCCAGCCTTTTGCCTGCATCTGTTGCCTCTGCTTCCCGCAATGAGCCCTTGAAGGACCGTTTCCATCAGCCGCCCTTTCGCTTCACGCACATTGCTTTAATCCCCGGTATTTATAGGTTTAAAAAAACAACAACACCCATTCATCAATCGACACCAATTCATGGCCATCTGAAAAGAAAAAGCAGGGAGTACCGACAAGGCCGAAGGAGACCTTTTCCTCTCCCTCCAAATAAAGCACATTATTATTATTACAGATAGGTAGCCGTGTTGGTCTGCCATAGTCAAAACAAAAAAAATTCCTTGAAGAAGTGTGCATGCACACGTAAGCTCATACCAAGAACTAACTTAGTTGGTCTTTAAGGTGCTACTGGAAGGAATTTTTATTATTATTATTATTTATTATGCAGCCCCATCCCCGCCCCCAATGCCCACAACCACAGACACCCACCTGACTTCCACCTCCGGCTTGTTGTGCCGCTCCACCACCTGGGACGAGAAGTTCTCCAGGCACAGGGCGGCCTGCAGGGTAGCGCGCACAGCATTGAGATAAGGGCGAAGGGTGGCAGTCTGAAAGGAAGGAGATTCGACAGGTCCCCCCCCCCCGTCAAAATAAACGTCGCACCTTTAAAACCGCCGCCCGTGACGTCACCGCGCACCCTCCTCCTCCTCCGGGCAGCAAGAGGCCTGTCAGCCGGGCCTGGGCGAGGCGTCTCCCCTCAGCGCCAAGCTTACCTTCGGAGCCCCCTTAACTCCCTCCCCGGCCCCGGGAGCGCCTGCCCTCACCGGTTACCGCCAACGGACAACCCTCCTCCCCTTCCCCTTTCGGAGGGCCTCGCGCTGCCCCTGTCAGCCAGACCCACCTTGTCACCCCCTCGCCCGCCCACCTCCCTCTCCAACTCCCTCACCATGGCAGCAAAGGCGGCGGCGGCGGCAACAGCCGAGGGTCTTGGTCCCAGGAACGGAAGCGGAAGTGGCCCCCGCCAAGACGCGGAGGCGGCGCGCGCGGTGGGGTGGGGAGAAAGAGAGAGATCCTCGTTTCTGGATCGCTCCAAAATCTTTCGCGGAGAGGGGGGTGGGTAGGTGGATGCGCGCGCTCAATACCGGCTCCTTTCGCCCCCGCCGAGTTTCTGGAGTTAGGTGCGGTCGGCGTTCCTAATAAAGTGCCGGTTGCCTTCTTTTCCGACGCTGTTTGCCTTTTATCCTTTGCTTTCTTCGCTCTGTCCCTCCTGACCCACCCCTGTTCCTCAGTTGGTACGACCGAAGCCTCCCCGTCTCCATATTTGGGAACGAGAGAGCTGTGGGCGTGGCCGGAGGGGACACGGGCCAATAGCAGGAGGCTGAGGGGAAGGAAGAAAAAAAATGAAAGCCTCGTAGAACTTGACTCTCGGCCAATAGGGGCGGGGCGGCCGAGGGAGCGTCCAGCCAACAGGAGGGGCCAGGAAGGAAGTGAGCGGAGCTGAGGAGGAGGAAGCAGTCCTGTGGGGGAGAGCTCGGTCTCTATCTATACAGTATAGCCTTCGCCTTCCCCCTCCTTGCAGCCGCGAAGGCGCCCCGCCCGCGGCGCTGCTTCTCCCCTTCCCTGTGCGCATGCGCGGGCCTTGGGTGAGTGTAACCCGGAAGGAGCCCCTGAAACCGGAAGCTACCCCAGCAATCTCCCCCCTCCTTCATCCAGCGCCCCCTCCTGGCCTCTTCCCCCCCCGCTCATTCATCACCTGTTTCTTCATCCTGTACATTGGGTCCGTTTTTCCAATGCTGCTCATCCCACCTTCCAAACCCTCATTGCTTTGTGCTTTTCTTCCCTTGCACGTTTGTGCCTTAACCCTGCAGAGGGTCTCCCCTCCCGCTGCCCATTCTGCGGTCCCTTTCCCACCTGCTGATGTTCTGTAGACTAGCCTTGCCTTCTCGTTCTTTTTTTTCCTTCTCCTCTTTTTCCTCCACCTGCAACCTGCTTGCTCCCATCCCTTCAACACTTGCCCCTCACTGTGGCTCCTTGCCTTCCGGCTGATTATACCTGTCACCATGTCTCCATCAATGCAGGTTTCCTGGTTGTGAGTTCCTGTCTCCAGTTACCCATAGGGTAAGAGTTCTCTGTGCTAACCTGTGTCACTTGGCCAGTTAACCGTTATCGGTTTTTGTACAGTGTTACCTTGGGTTACATACGCTTCACGTTACAGACTCTGCTAACCTAGAAATAGTACCTTGGGTTAAGAACTATGCTTCAGGATGAGAACAGAAATTGTGCTCCGGCAGCAGGAGGCCCCATTAGCTAAAGTGCCACTTCAGGTTAAGAACAGTTTCAGGTTAAGTACGGACCTCCGGAACGAATTAAGTACTTAACCCGAGGTACCACTGTATTTTGCTTTGCTTTTACTCCCTGCTTGTTTTGATCCTCCCTCTTGGCACCTGCGTTTGTTGCTGTTCCGTTCCTTCATGTCGCTTTCTCTTCTCGCAGACCCAGCTAGCCGCACCATGTCTGAGCTAAAGGACTGTCCCCTTCAGTTCCACGATTTCAAGTCCGTGGACCACCTGAAGGTGTGCCCTCGCTACACAGCTGTGCTGGCCCGTTCGGAAGATGATGGCATCGGCATTGAAGAACTCGACACCCTGCAGCTGGAGCTCGAAACGCTGCTGTCTTCTGCCAGCCGTCGGCTTCGGGTGCTGGAGACTGAGACCCAGGTCAGATGGAAATCAAGCTGCTCCATAGAAGGGAGTGGTTCCCAAACTTCTTCCCCTTGTGGATCATTTGAAAATTGCTTAGGGGCTGCCTGCTGTAGCAGTTCTAATGTGCTGTGCTAGATGCTGAATAGTTTTTAATTGGATTTACTGGTAATTGCATCTTTTAATTGCATTCATCTGGAATGCAGTTTTTTATAGAATGAAAACAGTAAAAGGTAAAGGGACCCCTGACCATTAGGTCCAGTCGTGACCGACTCTGGGGTTGCGGCGCTCATCTCGCTTTCTTGGCCAAGGGAGCCGGCGTACAGCTGGTCATGTGGCCAGCATGACTAAGCCACTTCTGGTGAACCAGAGCAGCACACGGAAACGCCGTTTACCTTCCCACCGGAGCAGTACCTATTTATCTACTTGCACGTTGACGTGCTTTCAAACTGCTAAGTTGGCAGGAGCTGGGACCGAGCAACGGGAGCTCACCCCATCGCGGGGATTCGAACCACCTACCTTCTGATCGGCAAGTCCTAGGCTCTGTGGTTTAACCCACAGCGCCACCCGCGTTCCATCATAAAACAGTATAAGCAGTTAAAATAGAATTAAAAATCGATACAAATATTTAACACAGCGCTTGTGGCATCTCCTGTTTTCAGCCACAAATCCACATATGTGTTGCAGACCACCTGAATGATGATTGCAGTCCACTGGTGGTCTGTGGACTGCAGGTTGGAAACCCCTCCTTTATCTCATTCAGAAAAGGGCAGCCTAATTTATCAAGGGGTGTTGTAGCAACTCCACTAGCAAGAAAGGTGACAATGTTTCGGGATTTTTTTGTTAAGAGGGACATGAGAGAGGTATAGAAAATTATACATGGAGAAAGCAAATAGAGAAATTTCTCTCTCTCCTGATACTAAAAGTCTGAGACATCTAATGAAGCTGAATGTTTCAGGAGAGACAAAAGGAAGTGGTTCTTCACATAGCACATAGTTAAGCTATAGAATTTGCTCCAGCAAGATGTAATGACAGCTACTGACTTAGATGGTTTCAAAAGGGGATTAAGCAAATGTTCTCCCTCTTCTGTCAGAGGCTGTATGCTTCTGAATAACATTTGCTGGGAATCACAAGTGTCTGTTAGAATTCCTGCTCCATGATTGCAGTCATGGGATTGTTGTCTATCACATGATGGTATATGTTTTGACTCCACAGAATGAGGATGTTTGTGTTACTGTGTCCTGTGAAGTGGGACTATTGTCCTTTTTTCCTCTCTCTTTGCTGTCTGATGCTAGAGAGAGAGAGAGACCATGTTGCAGTGCTCCGTGTGTGTTTATATGTAAATAAAGTAGATTAGCCAAAATGCCGAGTTGCTGAGGTCTGTTACACAACTGCGCAAACTCTGCGGATTCCTAAGTGTGCCGGTGTCGGATGCCATCGGTTGCTATGATGTTTGGGCAGAAGGAAGCTTTTCAAGCTCCCGAACGATCGACCAGGAGTGAGAGAACATGCCAGTCAGGCATGTGTCTCTGCCAGGGTCCTACTCGAGTGTAGGCTGAGCTCCTGACAGTATCGAGGATATTTTGTTCTCGGGTTCTGTTTGTGGGCTCTTCCACCCTTTCCACCAGTAGCAATATAGCAACTGATGAAGCTAAATTGGGAAGGCCTTGCAAGAGTCCTCGGGCTGTATCCAGGAAAGTGGAATGACTTCTGCTCCTGCAATAGACTTTGCCCCATACATTATCCCCAGATGTACACTGCAACCCCCCAAAATCTGCCCAAGGAAGCCTGCAGAGGGAGGGCAAGTTCTTTTGTGCAAGCAGAAGTTCTTCCACTTGCACAGTTAGTTTGCCCAATTCAACTCCTACATGTGCAGAAGTGGGAGATGGGTGCAAAGAAACTGGACAGCATCTAGAAGGTCTTTTTCACATGCTTGCTACATTCCCTGATTCTAAATATGGATTTATATATACTTATATCTTGCACAGTGCACTTCAAGGAAAAAGTGCTTGTTACCCTCTAAATGTTGTCTAGCATATGGTGTTGCCAGTGATGGAGCCACCTTTTTCTGGCAAAACCTCTTCCAGCCCCTGAATTCCCCCCTCCCCAGCTCAGCTGTGCTATGAAAAGAAGAATGCAGTGCAGGAGTCACTGGGGCCAAGGAGATGGGAGCCGTTTTGGGGCAGTGACTTAGCAGCCCTTGAATGAATGAATGACTATATCGCCTTTTTCTCTAACAGGGACTAACAAAGCAGCTGTTTCGTTTTTCCAGATCCTGACAGATTGGCAAGACAAGAAAGGGGACAGGAGGTTTCTGAAGCTGGAAAAAAAAGAGCATGAGTTGGGCACTCCTGTCAAACATGGCAAACCCAAGAAACAGAAGCTGGAAGGGAAAGGAGGGCACAGCACAGGGCAGGGTCCCGGTCGGCCCAAATCCAAGAACTTGCAGCCCAAAATCCAGGAGTACGAATTCCCAGATGACCCAATTGATGTGCCCCGTATCCCTAAAAATGATGCACCTAATAGGTATGTGGGAGAGGGATTTCCACTGCAGCAGTAATAATGAAAAATACTTTGTTACATATAATCTGCATATCTTGAAGGGAGAATTTATCTATCTATCTAAACAAACAAACAAACAAACACTGTTTGTTACCCTGCTGGACTGCAAAGAAACCCAAAACACTCAAAGTGGTTTACAAAAAGGAAACAAGAAAATCAAGAAAAGTTTACAATAATACTTTAAAACGTACAAAAAGTTAAGATACTGCAACCAATTAAAATTTGTATGAGCTTTATAAGCATCCGAGTAGGCTTGTTTAAACAAGACTGTTTTTAGCAGGCGCCCAAAAGAATACAGGGAAGGCACCTTCTTGAAACAGATACGCCTCTGCAGCAATGAAAATGTATTTTTGTAAGTGGTCAGTTTGAAGATGTAACCCATTGTTTTGCCCGCTGTATGCTGATCAAAGGGAATGAGTTGCGTTACATATCTCCGTACAAAACCCCACAAGATATGGTTGGAATATTGCTGGATAATCAGTTTTATATTACAGTGGTACCTTGGTTTACAATCATAATCCGTTGCGGAGGTCCGGTTGTAAACCAAAACCAGTTGTAACCCAAGGTGCACTTTTGCCAATGGGGCCTCCCAAAAAAGGAGGGGCTTATAATAAAAAAAATGGATTGTAATCCAAAAAAAGGGACACACACTTCTGAGTTTGACGTGGTTGTAATCCAAAACGGTTGCAAACCAAGGTACCACTGTACTTTAGTGTACTCCACTGAAGAATTCAGGTTGTCTTTTCCTCTTGTCTGCCAGCCAAAGTACCTGAGCTACATGTGTGTATGTTTCTCAGTGTTAGTGTCCTGCTGTCTTGTTTGCAGGTTCTGGGCCTCGGTGGAGCCCTACTGTGCTGACCTCACCAGTGAGGAGGTGCGTACCTTAGAAGAGCTCCTCAAGCCGCCTGAAGACGAAGCAGAACACTACAAGGTATAAATGAACTTGATGGAGACACTTCATTCAGCCTGCCTGCCCCTTCGCAGCCAAGTTTTCTGACGTCCACCAAGTAGCCCTTTTTATTTATTTATTTTTTAAAATAATTTGAAAGTTTATTTTCCATTTAATCATATACATTCACATTATCATTATCTACTTTACCGCACAGGCTCTTTAAAGCCTATCAATTTTCTTCCCTCCAGCCACATGGCTTTCAAAATTAACCTTTATATCATTGCGTTTTCCAATTCTTATTGCACTCATTACATAATGGTTCAAAATATGAATAAATATAAAGAGGTGGGAAGTTTCTCATTACAAGTCGTCAGACAACCCTACTAGTGATGTTAGTTGCTTACAATAGTCTTTCAGATATCGTATAAATTTACTCCAGTCCTTTTGGAATACTTGATTGTGCTGGTTTTGGATTTCTTCCCTTGGTATCTCTTCACCCACTATACCCAATAAAAAGGCTTCTGGTTTTTTTTAACAAAAGTATTTTTAAACATTTCCTTTAACTTATTATATACCATTTCCCAGAAAGCCTGTTTAGGGAAGCTTTTAATGTTTAACAGACTATTGTATTTTAATATTTTGTTGGAAGCCACCCAAAGTGGCTGGGGAAACCCAGCCAGATGGGCGGGGTATAAATAATAAATTATTATTATTACTTCTTTACAAGTCCACCACATGTGGTAGAAGATACCTTCCCTTTCTTTACATTTCCAACACTCATTAGTTATTGTCTTGTACATTTTAGCCAATTTAGCTGGTGTTAAATATCATCTATACGTCATTTTCATAACATTCTCTTTAAGTAGCCCTTTTTATTGAGCTGTTGTGTTGAGCCAGGGACAAACCCAGGCTGCACTGGGTAACCTGTGATTGAATGCTTCCTTCCTATTACCTACTGGGTTTGTTGTAAAGCAGTACTTGCAGGCTAACCCCTCTTGTAATGTAAACATCAGGACCATCTTTCCTGCTGGCTTCTCTTAACATAATGGTCAGGGCTCCCTTTACCTTTACCTATTATCTGATATGGCTGAGTGGGGATTTGAACCGTGGTCTCCCAGATTGTAGCAGGACCCTCTAACTATTGTACCACGCTGTCTTTCTCATTGAGAGAAGTTGCTGCAGCTCTCTTCTTATCTTTGAGACTTGGCTATTGCTGGATGTGGAACTTTTATAGCCTTAACACCAGCCAGATATGTGAGACAGCGGGTGCCAAAGTGAAGGGAGATTCCCCCCATGAGCCACCTTGGTTATCTTTAGTGGCAAGGTCACATGTTGATGCTTCCCAGATAACACAACCAGCCTCTTGTTCACATTCCCTCTCTTGACCTTGGACATTCCCCTGCTTCATGAAACACCTCTCTTGTCATTTATATATTTTACCTTGAAAAGCTTTTATCTGTCCTTTGTACCCAAGAATTCAACATGGCCTGCTGCCATAAGATTGGAAGAAAAAAAGATGCAACAGCTGGGATTATATAAAATGCCAAAGCCAGCTTAAACAACAGCTGTCACATCGTCGTCATCATCATCATCATCATTATTATTATTATTTATTGAATTTGTCTACTGCCCTATACCTGGGGGTCTAAAGGCAGCTCACAGAATAAAATCAAGATATAAAACCACAAAATACCTAATAAAAATAAAAACAACAACCTAATAGCTCCCCCCACCCAAAAAACCCCCAAAAACATTTTTAAAGGGCATAGGAGGTAAATCGGATCAACCAAAGGCCTGGTTAAAAAGGCACGTTTTTGCCTGGTGTCTAAAGGTGTATAATGAACCTCAGAGAGTCACAGAATCGCAGAATTGTAGAGGTGGAAGGGACCTCAAGGGTCATCCTAGTCCAACCCTCTGCAGTGCAGAAATCTCAGCTAAAGCATCCAAGACAGATGGCCCTCCAACCTCTGCTTAAAAACTTCCACTGAAGGAGAACCCACAACTTCCTGAGGGAGACGGTCATGCAGCTCTTACTAAATGGAGATAAAACTTCACACATACCCTCAGTAACACCTGGCGTTGGCAAGATGAAAGAGCTCTCCTCTGCATCCATCATGCATCAGTATTTCATCTGAGCACGGGCAGTGTTACTTCTGGCCCTGCTTAACATGGTTCTCCTTCGTGGTTTTGCCTGCTCAGCGGGCTGCACCTGCCATTGGGCGTGCTGGATAACTGTCCCAGGTGGCAAGCAGACAGTTTGTGTGCTCCTCTTCCCTTCTTTGCCTGTTGACCGCTGCATTTAGCTACAATGCCTGTTTCAGTTGCCTAGCGAAAGGTGATGGGGATATCACTAAAAGCAACAAAAGGGTGGGTGCCTGATACATTGAGGGGCGCAATGGAGTTCAGCATGGAGCAGGTTTGTTGGGGAAGGGAATAAGGTAGTGCACATGGTGAAATGGAGGCAAGGACTAGCGGGAGGAGGAAACGGCAGAGGGTAGGGCAATGGGATTTGTGTGGAGCTGCACCCAGGGATGTGGGTGGCGCTGTGGTCTAAACCACAGAGCCTCTTGGGCTTGCTGATCAGAAGGTTGGCGGTTCGAATCCCTGCCATGGGGTGAGCTCCCGTTGCTCGGTCCCTGCTTCTGCCCACCTAGCAGTTTGAAAGCACGTCAAAGTGCAAGTAGATAAATAGGTACCGCTGCGGCGGGAAGGTAAACGGCGTTTCCGTGCGCTGCTCTGGTTCACCAGAAGCGGCTTAGTCATGCTGGCCACATGATCCGGAAGCTGTACGCCGGCTCCCTCGGCCACTAAGGCGAGATGAGCGCCGCAACCCCAGAGTCATCTGTGACTGGTCCTAATAGTCAGGGGTCCCTTTACCTTTACCAGCAGGCAGGAAGAGGAAACGGTAGAGGGTAGGGCAGTGGGATTTGTGTGGAGCTACATCCGGGGAGGGAGGGAGCAAAACATCTGGACATTGATGAGCGGAGGCAGAGTTAGACTCGCCGTTCCACCCTGTTATTGCACAATGTGAATGCACGGTTGTTCTGCCCCTATAGATCCCACCTCTGGGGAAGCATTACTCCCAGCGCTGGGCCCAAGAAGACATGCTGGAGGAGCAGAAGGACGGGGCTCGAGCCGCCGTTACTGCTGACAAGAAGAAAGGCATTTTGGGGCCCCTGACAGAGCTGGACACTAAAGGTACCCGAGAGCCTTCTGCGGAATCTTGCGCCATCTTTTCTGGGGGAGTTTGCAACTCACTAATATGGGCCACGCTTTATATGTCACCAAGACGGCACACCCTTTATGTGTCAACATGCCGCGGGCTTCATGCAGCCCTGAGTCAAATTTTGTGTTGCCCTGCAGGTCTCTTTCCCTGCCGCACCTGAGCTGCTTAGCCCTAGGAATAGCTGAGAAGGGCTCCCATGGCTTCTTCGCCATTCCCGGACAGCCAGATGAGTGGGAGGCACATGGCAGGATCACTGAGATCCCGTCATTTGCCTCCCGCTTCCTGCTGCGGTTGGCACGGTAGCACCACTCAACTGTTCCCGGCACTAATCAGTTGGAGAGGCAAGCAATGTGCAATTGATTGCTGTCATAGATGGAGGGGAAAGTTGGCAGGATATTGGTGGGCAGGGAGGCAAGGAGTGAGTGAGAGAGGGCAAGAGAGAGAGAGAGAGAGAGAGAGAAGGGGAGGACTCAGGCCCTGACTACAATTATTGCCAGCCCTGACCCCTCCATGTGGCCATTGATCCACTGTTGTATGTAGCACTTGAAATCTTCCTCACCCTTCCTTTATGCAGATCAGCCTGCAGGTGTGACTCTCGGTTAACTACGGATTCTCGGGCGGAAGTCTTCAGATAGAATCATAGAACTGTAGAGTTTGAAGGGACCAGAGTTTCCCAAACTTGGGCCACCAGCTGCTTTTGGACTGCAGTTCCCATCATCCTTAACCACTGGCCCTGCTAGCTAGGGATGATGGGAACTGTAGTTTGAAAACACCTGGAGACCCAAGTTTGGGAAACCCTGATCTAGTCCAATCCCCTGCAATGCAGGAATAGGCAGCTGTCCCGTATGGGGATTGAACCTGCAACCTTGGCATTAACAGCACCACGCTCTAGCCAACTGAGCTATTCCCCTAGGCTGGCAGTGCCTTTAAGGTTTGATGGCCCTTGGCTTGATGGACTGCTCATCTAGGTTGGTATAAGGATCTTCTCATTGACTCGTGGTGCACCCAAGGGTTTGGTTTCCCCTACGGCCGTGTGGTTATTATGGGAAAGCCCAAACTCTTCCCACTACAGAACATTCCTACGCGGTTGGGCTTCTGCCTAGGGGTTCCCGCTTTTGCCTAAGGTCCCAAGCCAGCCAGCCTATCCTGCTACTCAACTGCTCCTTTGTTCCCACCCTTTCCAGATGTCGACGCTTTGCTGAAGAAGTCTGAGTCCCAGCATGAACAGCCTGAGGACGGCTGCCCCTTTGGACCTCTGACCCAGCGGCTTCTGCAGGCATTAGTAGAAGTAAGCGGACAAAATCCAGACTGGGCCCTCCTTTGGCTTCAGCAGGCCCTGATTTCTCGGGCAGAGGAGGTGGTGGCATCAGAAGGCCCAAGACCCTGTAAGCCTCACCTCTCCCATCTTCCCTCTCTCTGTGTAGGAGAACATAATCTCCCCCATCGAAGACTCGCCTATTCCTGAGATAGCAGGCAAGGACTCTGCAGCTGATGGGGCCAGCACTTCCCCCCGCAGCCAAAACAAGCCATTCAGGTGAGCGCTTTGTAGGATAATAATAATTATAATTAATAAGTAATAACAATTTATTATTTATATCCCCCCCTATCTGGCTGGGTTTCCCCAGGCACTCTGGGTGGCTCCCAATCAAATGTTAAAAACACAATACAGCATTAAACATTAAAAGCTTCCATAAACAGGGCTGCCTTCAGATGTATTTTAAAAGTCAGATACAGTGGTACCTCCGGTTAAGAACTTACGGTAATTCGTTCCAGAAGTCCGTTCTTAACCTGAATCTGTTCTTAACCTGAGGTACCACTTTAGCTAATGGGGCCTCCTGCTGCCGCCGTGCCGCTAGAGCACAATTTCTGATATCATCCTGAAGCAAAGTTCTTAATCCGAGGTACTATTTCTGGGTTAGTGGAGTCTGTAACCTGAAGCATCTGTAACCCAAGGTACCACTGTAGTTGCTTATTTCCTTGACATCTGATGGGAGGGCGTTCCACAGGGCAGGTACCACTACTGAGAAGGCCCTCTGCCTGGTTCCCTGTACTTCTCACAGGGAGGGAACCACCTGAAGGCCCTCAGAGCTGGGCCTCAGTGTCCGGGCTGAACGATGGGGGTGGAGATGCTTCTTCAGGTATACAGGACTGAGGCCATTTAGGGCCTTAAAGGTCAGCACCAACACTTTGAATTGTGCTCGGAAACGTACTGGGAGCCAGTGCTATTCTCTCAGGACCAGTGTTATATGGTCCCGGCGGCCACTCCCATTCACCAGTCTAGCTGCCGTATTCTGGATTAATTACAGTTTCCAAGTCACCTTCAAAGGTAGCTCCACGTAGAGCGCATTGCAGTAGATTCTTGTTCCTTTTAAATCAGCCTTCTAGAAATCTGGTCCCTTTCTTTTCCCTCATTGGCTCTTTTTGGGGTGCAGGCTGGGGGAGTTCTGAATATAGTCAAACCTCAGCTCCCGAATTCCTCCGTTATTGTACATTTCGGCTCCCAAGCACCAAAAACTCGGAAGTAACTGCTCTGGTTTTCAAACTATTTTCGGAAATGGCTTCTAGGGAGTTTTTCCCTTTTATCTCCATTGACTTTGCTGACCGCCCTTTGATCCTCGGTTGTTGAGCGCTTCGGAAGGTGAATGGTCTTCCAGAACGGATTACGTTTGACAACCAAGGTTTGACTAAACCAAACTGTAAATCGTGACTGTATACCATCACAGCAACCAAACTCTAAAAATGGGTTCCAAATCTTAGCTGCGTAAAAGGGCAGCTGTGAAAACTCACAAGCAGTCCAAGTTATTTGCCTTCAGAGGCTTGTAAAAAAACAGGACTTAAAAACAGAGAAAAAGATTAACCTTTCAGCTCAAAAGTAGCTATGTTGGTGACAGCTTCGTGGGAGAGGTGGCACTGCCAGGTGGTGGGGTAACTCTGGGTAAGCTATCGGTGCCATTCCCCCCCCCCCACAAAAGCAGCCCAGGACTAGCCACTGGTGTCACCTTTCTTTACAACTTTTGTATAGCCTTTTCTGTCACAGGTGACCTTGAGATGGCTTACAAATGATAATATCAATGCAAACCTTGAAACACAATGGGCTTTATCCAACACTGTCTCTTCCCCCTCTTCTTCACTGCGTGCGCACACACACACATACACAGCATGCTCTCAAAAACTGTGGGTTGGGGCCCCTCTGGAACAGAATTGGGGAGAGGAGACAAAGAGGAAATCTGCTGCATGAGTGGAACCCAGTGAAAACGTAAACTACAAAACGATGCTAATTTTGCATACTGCTAAATTGCCATAGAGGGACGCGGGTGGCGCACAGAGCCTAGGACTTGCCAATCAGAAGGTTGAGACTTTGAATTCCCGTGACGGGGTGAGCTCCCGTTGCTTGGTCCCTGCTCCTGCCAACCTAGCAGTTCAAAAGCACCTCAAAGTGCAGGTAGATAAATAGGTACTGCTCCGGTGGGAAGGTAAACGGCGTTTCTGTGCACTGCTCTGGTTCACCAGAAGCGGCTTAGTCATGCTGGCCACATGGCCCGGAAGCTGTACGGCGGCTCCCTTGGCCAATAAAGCAAGATGAGCGCCACAACTCCAGAGTTGGCCATGACTGGACCTAATGGTCAGGGGTCCCTTTACCTTTAAATTGCCAATCAGTTCTGACTATATGAAAGGGGAGAATAGCTCTTGGGAAACCGAGGTTGAGAACGAATGACTCAGCCAAAGCTTGCCAGGTGTTCCAGTTTACGGGAAGGCTCCTCACCTAGGTCTAGACCAGCGTTTCCCAACCTTGGGTCTCCAGCTGTTTTTGGACTACAACTCCCATCACCCCTAAGTAGCAAGACCAGTGGCCATGGATCATTGGAATTGTAGTCTGGAAAAAGCTGGAGACCAGATGTTGGGAAACACTGGCCTGGACCTTATGCTCTGCTCCCCGCCACCAGACCTCTCTGAGTGCCGAGGTTTCCCTCACCGTGGCACTGCTTCTTGTGTCCTCTCGCAGCGTGCCGCACACCAAGTCTCTGGAAGGCCGCATCAAAGAAGAGCTGATTGCTCAAGGCCTACTGGAGTCGGAGGACCGGCCTGCTGAGGACTCGGAGGACGAGGTGCTGGCCGAGCTGCGGAAGAGGCAGGCTGAACTCAAAGCCCTGAGCGCGCACAACCGAGCCAAGAAAGTCGAGCTGCTCAGGTGGGAAGAGGAGGATAATGATTTCTTGCCCATCCTTCACCCCTAGCCCCCAGGGTGGGTGGCAACGTTGTAAAAATGCAAGGTTGAAACCAGTTAGAATAATTTACCGTTTTTAAAAAAACAGATGTGGGTGGAGAATCTAATGGACTCATCCCTTTGCCTTCTTGGCCATGCAGATGTTTTGTGTTTCATTTTTATTGCCCGCCTCCTCCTTGGGTTTGGTGTTCTGGACCAGAGCTGGATAGAGATGGAAGCGCAGACTTAGGGTTTCCATGGTGTGGTTGAAACCTCCCCATGTTTTATTCAGTTTGAGGCCCCTTTACATTAAGGACCACCTTTCCCCATAGGAGCTTGTCCGGACCCTCAGATGATCATCGGACGCCCTTCTCTGCATGCCACCTTCCGGGGAGACTTGGAGGGTGTCAGAAAGAGGCCTTTCCTGCCTTAGCCTCCTGTCTGTGGGATGATCGCCTGCCTGGTGGCAACTTGTATTAATATTTATTATTATTATTATTGTTGTTGTTGTTGTTATTATTATTATTATTATTATTATTATTATTATTATTTATTAAATTTGCCCTCATTTCAGCCCCAGGCAAACATGGTTTTGTTTTCCTGGGCATGTGAATGGCACCAGTGACCGGATTACAGTGATGCCTCTGGTTGCGAACAGGATCCGTTCTGGAGCCCCGTTCGCAACGTGAACAGAACACAACCCGTGTCTGCGCGGGTCGCGATTTGCCACTTCTGCGCATGTGTGTGACGTTATTTTGAACGTCTGCGCATGCGCGAGTGGCGAAACCCAGAAGTAACCCTTTCTGGTACTACTGGGTCGCCACGAGACGCAACCTGGAAATGCTTAATCTGAAGCAAACGTAACATGAGGTATGACTGTGTTTAAATACTGCTGTGTGTCAAATATCAATAAGTTTTTTTCTTTAATTAGCATGTTATATTCTGGTTGCAAATCTGCTTCGGGGGCTGCTTCCCGTTGCTGAAAAGCAACCCGCAGATCCCACAACCCCCCTAACCCCTTGTAACCCTTTCGCAGGCTGGCCAAGGAGGAGCTGCACAGACAGGAGCTGCGCCACCGGGTGCGCATGGCTGACAACGAGGTGATGGACGCCTTCCGCAAGATCATGGCCGCCCGCCAGAAGAAGCGCACCCCGACGAAGAAGGAGAAAGACCAGGCCTGGAAGAGCCTCAAGGAGCGCGAGAGCATCCTGAAACTGCTTGATGGCTAAGCCCTCGCATCCCGGGGGAGTGTTAACCGGGAGCCCCTTGGCCCAAGCGCCTCCATTTTGAACCGCGGTGTAGGCCCCAGCTTTAAGGGAGGCGACAAATATGGACTGCAGCAGCTCCCTCCATTCAGCTTACCAGCATCCTGTTGCAGCCAGGGACCTGGGCAGGCTGGACTTGGCCTGCTTGCCACCCTTCCTTCCTGCGTGTGGCTAGGAGCACTCGCTGCATTTGAGCTGGGGCAGGGGGAGCCTCGATTGCTGCTAAAGTTGGCAGTTCCTCCTCGGACATCGGCAGGGCCGGCTTGCCGCATTGGAGACGGGGAACGGGACAGAACCTACGAGTCGGGTCTGAGCATCGCACAGACGCTTCCAGGACTCTTGTCTGCAGCGTTTAAACTTGTGGAGGCGGATGGCTTCGGATTCTGTTTCATATTTTCTGCCCCACCTTCGCCACGCTGCATACGAACCGTCGGAGGCTGCAGAGACGGCGAAACCTCGTAGGCGGCGGCCAGAATTCTCCAAGCGCCTGAGCGGCATTCAGCTGGGAACAATTTGCCACAACACTCCAGTGCCCTAATCTGGGACGGACCCAAGTTAAAGTGGCCAGTGAAGCTCAGAAACTGGAATACCTGACCCCTAGGCGGTGTAAATAGGTGCCTGAAGTGCGTGGCGTTGAGCAGTAGAGGGAGCTGCTTGACTCCCGTAGGGTCTCAGCCGGACTGTTCCCCGTTGGCCTGTGACAAATAGTGAAGGTCCCTGCGCTGTGGGGGATTGTGGGTGTTTGTGAGCCTGAGAGGCAGCCCTGACGGCTTTCCTCTGCTCTCTGTCCTGCTCAGCCTCTTCCTCTGGTGGTGTGATGCCTTCTCCCCCTGCTTCCCCTTTCTCTGAATGTCTAAAGTACCTACCGAGGGGTTGGCCTTGGTGTGGGAATTGAGTAAAGGGGTCCCCTGGGTTCTACGATGCATGGGCTGATTGGAAGAGGCCCTAGGGCAGTACGTTCCCTGCAGGCCGGTGAGATTTGGCATTTGGGCAGGAGGGAGGGGCTGGAGTGGCCTTGGCTGGGCCTGCACCTATCCCAGCCGCACAAGAAAATCACTAATGGGAATAGCAGCTAGAACCCACTGTGGAAAGCCGCTGGGTATAGAGAGCCATCTTCCATTCTCTCCGGACCTGTGTGTTGGCTCCCCTGGCAACATCCTGGGAAAAGGCCCAGAACCTAAGAAAGCGAGTAGGGAAGAAGTAAAACATCAGATTCTCTTTCCCCATCCCCTGTGGGAAAGAGAAACAAGCAGGAGCTGCCTTAAGGGCAGACTTCTCAGATCCACAGGGAGGGGGAAAGGGAGGGGGCAGAGCAGAGATGACCTGGCTGAACCCATGTCGAGAACTCTCAACCCTGCCAACTGCATAATATCTAGCCAGGCTTCAGAGGGCATACAGATCAGGCAAGGCCAGCACTGCCTTTTCTTCCTCTGTTGCCTGCTAAGAGCCTAAGTTTCACAGGTGATTGACAGGCCCCACTGGCCTGGAGGGGAGGGGGACAGGAAGCTGAGGACCTAGCGCCCTGCTCCCAGCTTTACTCAACTGGCTGTAAGTGTGTGTTTACCCTTGCTGTAGTCATGCCATATTTCAGCGCTGCGCAAGGGAGCCTCAAACTCTGGCTGGCAGCATAGCACAATTCTAACACAGCAGTAGGAGGAGATTGAAGCAAGGCTTTGGGCTTCCTCTTGGACACACCTCACCAGCTGCATCTGCAGACCTCTTCCACCTCCGCTGACTTTACCTCCTGAAAGTTTGATGGGCAGCTGACGGCCGTCTTAATTAAGCATACAATGCCTGTATTTAAAAACGCACTTGGGGCCTGTTTTCTCTCCCCCCCCCCCCCACTCCTTTCACGTACCAGCAACTTTCAAACACTTCCTGCTGTGCCTGCCTAGAGGAGGTTTCAAGCCTCATTGGTCTGTGACGTGAGGCGACTCTGGGAACAGATGGTATTGGGGGCTGGAAAGGGCAGTGGCGGAGAAGCCCGGAGGAAGGTCTGGCATTTGGGAAAGGATCGAATGAGTTCTTCACAGGCTGCGGTCTCTTCCAGTTTGTGTCAACATGGTGCCTCACTAGAAATTCTTCCAGAGTGTCAATAAACCCATGACTACGAGAGCAGCTGGTGTGTTTTGGGTGTAAACTTTGTCAAGGACCCGAGGGTTTGGATAGGACCCAAGAGGATGTTACTGATAAATTTGAGTGCTGTAGGAGAAATTGACAGAAGCTGATGGCGATCTAGAAAACCCCATCCTAAAATAGCACGGGAGACTTTGGAGCAGGCCAGCCAAGGCTCTGGATGTATTCTTGAAATACAAGCAGGTGAGCCCGGGCTCCTAGGACGGAAAGGTCAGTACTACTGGGAAGGTACAGTGGTACCTCGGGTTAAGTACTTAATTCGTTCCGGAGGTCTGTACTTAACCTGAAACTGTTCTTAACCTGAAGCACCACTTTAGCTAATGGGGCCTCCTGCTGCTGCCGCGCCGCCGGAGCACAATTTCTGTTCTCATGCTGAAGCAAAGTTCTTAACCTGAAGCACTATTTCTGGGTTAGCGGAGTCTGTAACCTGAAGCGTATGTAACCTGAAGCATATGTAACCCTAGGTACCACTGTATAACTGAAGCTTGGTGGAGACAACTCCCTGATCAAATTAGATCAGCTGGAGGATATAACTAATTCAAAAAGTATTGATGTACCAGAAAAGAGGGGGAGGTTTTTGGTTTTTTTTTAAAGTGTACAGGGAAAGATGAGCAGGGTAGCCTGTAAAGCGGAACTGGTAAAAAAAAATTCGAGAGAAAGAACTAAAAGCCACATTGTGGCTTTCACAGCCCACTGAACCAAGGAAAGAATGGGGATGGTGAAACAAATTACAAAGAAACGTTTCAAGGAAGCAAGACTTTAATTGACTTCAACTGCTCCGATATCTGCTAGGCTTCAAGCTCTGCTAATCAGGGTATCGCCCAACAAATTCCTGCCAGACCTTGCTGACAAAAACCTCCTCTTCCAGAAGGTGGAGGAATGAATTAGGGGGGGGGGGTTAGACTTAATAGCGAAGAGTTAGTCAACGAGATGCGAGTGGCAGGAAATTTGGGGGGAAATTGGCCGCAAGTAATGATGGAACTTGTCATTTTGTGTAAAGCCAAAGCTATTTGTACCTTGGATTTCGGGAAAGCTGGGTTTTTTTGTTTTTTTTAACAAGTTCAGGAAAATACTTGTGTGCCAATGTGGTGTAGTGGTCAGAGTGTCAGACTAGGACCTGGGAGACAAGGGTTCAAATCCACACTTGGCCATGAAGATCACTGGGAAATCTTGGGCCTACTTCACAGGGTTGTAAGAACAGGGTTGTTCACCACCTTGAGCTCCTTAGAGGTAAAAGGCAGATATAAATGCAATAAATAAATTCCACAGCTAGATATACTGAGAGGGAAAGGAGTCAAAGTTGGGCGGCATCTTCTGGAGGAGGAGTTACCAAAGGCAAAATCTCAAACCATTCCAATGAGCAAGAATGGCGAGACATCTAAGAAAGCCAGGGTGGCCCCCGCAGCTTAATGAGGAGCTGGAAATAGAGAGCACGTTTGAGAAGTGTAAGGAACGACAGGTAACCAAGTAACCAGGTGAAAAGCCTGGCCTGTAGGGCCAGTGTCAGGAAAGCTAAAAGCTCAGAACTAGCGGAGACTTGTAAACAATGTTTTCATGTGCATTTGGAGCAATGGTTCAATTCCTGCTGCTCAGTATGGATGGTGAAATTTGAACAGAGCTGCTCAACTCTTTTCCCTGTCATCTCCCTTAAGGGAACCTCTGTCTAATCTTAAAGAGAAGATGTAATAATTTATGCCAGATGGAAAAAACGGGCAGGTAGCCCTGCGCTCTTTTCATTGGAAGTCCCGCATTTTTATAAAATTGTTACAGAGTTTAGATAAATTAGATAAGTTTTTTATAGCACCTTTTTGTTTTGTTAAAAGTTTAGTTTAGAATTTTGTGCAGCCTATGTATTTGACAGGGACGCAGGTGGCACTGTGGGTTAAACCACAGAGCCTAGGACTTGCTGATCAGAAGGTCGGAGGTTTGAATCCCTGTGACGGGGTGAGCTCCCCTTTCCTCAGTCCCTGCTCCTGCCAACCTAGCAGTTTGAAAGCACGTCAAAGTGCAAGTAGATAAACAGGTACCGCTCAGGCGGGAAGGTAAATGGCGTTTCCGTGCGCTGCTCTGGTTCGCCAGAAGTGGCTTAGTCATGCTGGCCACATGACCCAGAAGCTGTACGCTGGCTCCCTCGGCCAATAAAGCGAGATGAGCGCTGCAACCCCAGAGTCGGCCACGACTGGACCTAATGGTCAGGGGTCCCTTTACCTTTACCTATGTATGTGACTGTCTTCTTGTCCATGATCTGACAGAGCAGGTTTCAAGTCTCCTCTGAACTAAGGTGTGGGTGGGTGTTTATCCTGAGGTGTTTGGGAGGGTTGTACACCTTGTACATGCAGAGTCCCTCTGTGCCTTTGATATCCTGGCAAATGTTTAAAATTCCCCCAGTATACTAGTCCTTTCGAGGTAGCTTGCTTCGAGAAAGTCCTCTGAGACAAGGTTGGAAGAGCTGGGTATATTTAGCATACAGGAGACTGGCGGACACTACAGCATTCTTCAAATACAGTGGTACCTCTAGTTAAGAACTTAATAGAGGTCTGTTCTTTACCTGAAACTGTTCTTAACCTGAGGTACCACTTTAGCTAATGGGGCCTCCTGCGCCACCGCCTCACAATTTCTGTTCTCATCCTGAAGCAAAGTTCTTAACCCGAGGTAATCTTTCTGGGTTGGTGGAGTCTGTAACCTGAAGTGTATGTAATATTTCTGGGTTGGCGGAGTCTGTAACCTGAAGTGTATGTAACCCGAGGTACCACTGTATTTGAAGTGCTCTCGCATAGATAAGGTCAAAGACTTGTTCTCTGTTGTCTTAATGGGCAAAACTGGATCTCGGTGTGATTAAGGTACAGAGGTGTTTTGGTGGAAAACAGAGAAAAACATCTGGAATAGCAATTTGATCACACAGCTTTCCTTAGATGCTGGGATCTCGACCTGCACTTTGTCAGGTTTCCTGCTATGCATGTTTTTACTCAGAAGTCCACCCCACTCGGGTCAGCATGCAGAGGATTGGGAGCCTCAAGCAAGTGCAGAAAAGCTCTCTATAAAAGAGTAAAAATCAATTATGTGTTTGTTTCGAACATATTCTGAGGATCACATCTGCGTTGCAATAGGAAAGGATGTTCCGATGCTAATTTCTTCTGGCGTGCATTGTAGCATAAATGAAGATGTTTAAATCAAATGTGCTTCCTTATCTCATATACTTTTATTTATCGTGGAGGGAGAATAAGAGTAGACAATTAACAGAGCGCTCCACTCCACCCCGTCTCGTCTTCCATAGTACCCTAATATTGACCTTAGGGGCTGCAGCTCATGGTTTTACAAACCGTAGCGGATAAAAACTAAATGACTCCTGGAGAAAGGGACCCCCCAACTTTTTAACCCCCCCCCCCGAGATAAAATTCCTCTCCGAGGCCCTGCCAGTTCCATCCCTAAATCAGATAGCCAAGAGCGCCGCGGTGTGTGAGCGTGCGCGCTCTTGCGCTGCGTATTTATGAATGGAGCAGCGGCGCTGCCTTCTCCTCCATCCAGCCCCGTTTCACTTCGGTTTAATCCCGTCGCCAGGCAGCTCCCGCCTCCCGAGCCTCGGATTGGCTTCGTGCGGGCTCCAGCTCCGCCCTCTCGCGGTGACATCGCCGCTGGCTGGAGGGCGAGCGCGCACAGAGCAGGGGAGGAGAAGGCGGAGAGGGGCGCGACGACGGACGCCTTTCCCCCATCTCGGCTGGCGGCGGCGGCGGCGGGGCGCGGAGGACCCGAGGGAGCCGCTGCCGAGCACTCAGCTCGCGAAAGCGGGACAGCCCCGGCGGAACCGCCACCGCAGATCCCTCCATGTAAGTAAGGAGGGCGTCTCGGGACTGCGCCGGCCGGGGACAGATTGGAGACGGATGAATGGGCGGGCGGCGGCGTTGTCTGTCTCCCTGGCTGCAGCCGTGCGCCTTTCTCTGCCTGCTGCGCCCGCGCGCCTCTACCGCTGCTGAGCATGCATGCTCGCCCGGGGGCGGGTAGGGAGGTCGGCGTGGATCTCGACCTGCACCCCGTCAGATCTGCGCTGTGTGAGCCTTGGCTGCCTGCATTTGCCCGTGCGATTTACTACTTCTTCTTTTCCTTCCTCCTACGGGGAGCTGGCGTTGCGCGTGTGCCTTGCCTGCCGCTCACTCACTCCGCAGCACATCATCTCGGCACTTGGCCGTTTCTCTGCACCTGCCTGAGGCTCCCAGTCTTCGGCATGCTGGCCTGAGGGGGAGGAGTGTAAACATGCATAGCAGGATCAGCGTTGTGCAATCCTCTCTCTCTCTCTCCAAAAGGGATCTGCATAATCGCCTGTGCGAATGTGTGTCCGGTGCGTGGAGAGGGTGTATGAATGGCTCGAACCTGTATGAATAGGTGCACAGGTGTGCCTGAGTCGCTGCGGACATTGTCTGCGCAACTGCCTGCGTGTGATTGTATCTGACCCATGCACATACTTGCGCACTGTGCATGCCTTGGAGCAGGATGCCATGTCTGGAACCGCTGCGTAAAAAGTGGCACATGCCTTTCTTTGCGCCTCTGCAGCTGGCGAGGAGAGACACGTTGCCAAATATGCCTGCCCCTGCCCCGGCTCTCCGTCAGCACAATCTTAAAAAAAGATAAAAGATAAACGATGCATGTCTGAGTGAAGAAATGGGCATAGATCTTGCTCTTCCCTGTGCATTGATGTGCGCTTATCTTCCCAGCAAATGTACATGTGTCAAGCCATGATGATGCTAAGCGTGTGGTTATCACTGTCACCTGCCTGCAACTGTCTGTGATGTTATGCAATTGTTTTGTAGGCATGAACCTGTCTCTATCGGTAGGTCTATTGTAGTTCTTCCATGTGAAGGTACAAGTGCATATGTGAAGCTACCGATGTGGCTGTCTCTTTGCCTACTTGTTGAACGTATTTGTTTCTGTTGGTGCCTGGTTCCATGTAGCGGTTGTCCTCATATGGTTGAATTTAGGATCTTTCCAAATGATTCTTTAACGCTCTACCTTTGCAAAGCTCTAACCCATGCATATGGACATACATACATACACACACACATATATATATCCTTTTAATACCTGTTGTGGAACGGTGTTGTGGAACAAGTGGGGGGGGGAGACTTGTAAAAGGGAGAGCTGAGAAAGTGGAAATTTTTAAAATGAATATATAAAAAGGACACATACTACCAGTAATAAGGGAGGGGAGCCCATTTAGTCTCTTTGGTCAAGCCAGCCTTTTCCATCCAAGTATTGCTTCTTTTTTTACTGATTTCCTCAAAATTCAAATCACACTACTTTGGGTGTTTGGTGAAAACAGGATTCTTCCACTTTGTAGCATTATTATGGATAATCTGTTGTAATTGCACACTCATCATGGGCACTGATTGGACTGTGTTGATGTCGTGTTTTCTCCTTACACACACACACACACACACACTCCCCCACCATATACCATTAAAAAAACTCCTCTCACCTTCCTTTTCTGGGAGGGGGGGGGGAATAATAATTGCGAACCTGAGTTTTTTTTAATAGCAGCACAGATGATTCATCCAGCGTGATTAAAAAATAATAAGAATCAGGCAGATTTCCAGTTGCTCCATTCCACTCGGTGCTTCCATTCATGGGCAGCCTGTTCGCCACTGCAGCAGCCTCCCTATCTGCTTCCTCCGGATACAGGCAAACAGCAGGATGGCACTTTTGCATTGTACCTCCCTGCAGTCACCCCTATCCACCACACTCCTACCCCTAAAGGGGAACATGCCGTCAGCAATTTCTGCTGCAAACAATTAGCACGAATGCTGCAATTGGTGGGCAAATGGGGCACGTGAGGGGTGTGTGTGTGTTGGTCTAGAATATTGCATTATCACTGTGTGTATCTGTGTAATGACCCCTATGCCTGGTTCTGTAGAGGGGTGTGTGCCTGTCTGTTTACATCCCTGCGATGATGGCATTTGCCTTGGGTAGCGCTGAGTCTCTTCCTGCCTGCCTCTTCTGCGTACGCAGCGCTCCATTTACCAGATACAAAGGTTTTGATGGAGAGTTTACTGACGTCTCTGGCCTTCTCCTGTGGCTTGGTCTGAAAATACAGGGGGGTCTGATGGGAAGCCCAAGACGTTGTTGAATTACAACTCCGTTTTCACCCCGTTGTCCATGTTTACTGTGGCTCATGGAAGTGCAACATCATCTGCTGGGCCACAGGTTTCACATCCCTGGGATGAGGATGCAGTAGAGTAGCTGAGTCTGTAGTTCCATATTAAAGTCTGTGCGTTCTTCAATCCCCTGCAACTCCAGTTTCTTTCTTTTTTTAAAATGTCAGGCAGTAGGGTTCCGCCTGAGACCTTACAGAGCGGCTGCCATTCAGAGAAGCCAGGTCCTTGTCTCTTAACCTTGTAGCAACTTGTAGGGTACGAATTGGCAGGCAGCAGCCGTGTTAGTCTGTTGAAGCAAAGCCAAACTCAGAGTCCTGTGACACCTTCAAGACTGGCACCTTTTCCATCAGATGTCGCTGCCCACCTGCCAGTTCTTCACATGCAAAGCTGTCTTTAGTTGCCTGCAGTGCTGTTTTGCTAGGAAAAGAGGTGCCGGAACTCACCACAAACTCCTCTCTTGTTCTCTTATAGTGACAACCTCTCGCCACCTGAGATGTGCCAGAATTGAGTTCCGGTGAGTTCTGGCTGGGGGGAAAAGAAGCCCTGGTTGTCTGGCTTGCCTTGTCTTTTCTTACTTTACCTAATGTAAAGCCTGATGAAGCGGACTTTACTCCATGGTCGTTTATACCATAATAAAGCTTGTTAGTCTTTAAAGTGCTGCAATACTCTTGCTTAAAGGTAGCGGTTGGTCAACTGGCAGCCTGAGATCCCAGTTTGTCCCCTCCGTCCCCCTGCAGCAAGATCTCTGACCCAGTGGTGTCTCTTTGCATTCCCTGGGCATGTGTACTGTTTTCTCCTTAACTTCTTCCTCCCCAGAGTGATCAACAGCAAAATTGAAAAGCGCTCTCTCTCTCTCTCTCTCTCTCTCTCTCTCTCTCACACACACACACACACACACACACACATGCACCCACACACACAGAGATTTGATCCAGAGAGTTGCAGGGTTACCCCCTTCTTATGCACCTCAACTGCTCTCTGTTATGTGAAAGCCAAGAAGCGTGCAAAACAGTTGTACGGCGGTACCTTGGGTTAAGTACTTAATTCGTTCTGGAGGTCCGTTCTTAACCTGAAACTGTTCTTAACCTGAAGTACCACTTTAGCTAATGGGGCCTCCTGCTGCCGCCGCACCGCTGGAGCACAATTTCTGTTCTCATCCTTATTATTCAGGTTAAGAAGCACTATTTCTGGGTTAGCGGAGTCTGTAACCTGAAGCATGTGTAACCTGAAGCGAATGTAACCTGAGGTACCACTGTAATTAACTATCGCGCAGAAGGGGAGAACTCTCTTGCCTTTGCCGGTGCCTTGGCATGGCAGGAACCAGGTGATTTAACACATTACATATCCCTCACCCTATGAGAGCATCCTGGATTTGACTGCATCTTCTGCAGGCTGCCTTCAAGCTGCCTCTGTTTTGCAGGAGGGATTCGAACTCATACCCAAAACTTAGGTTTGTGCAGTTAAAGCAAAGTAAACCACTGCTTCACCCTAGTACAACAAATCCATTTCCCCCAGACTTTTTGCACATGGACACAAGCACACGTTGGGAGAGACTGAGACATTTCCACTGTGCAATGGGAGTGGAACCAGTATGTTGGTCCTTCAGCACTTGCTCAAGTCAACATGGGACTAATAATAATAATAATAATAATAATAATATGCTGACCACGGATGTAGGCTTCAACTCCAGGCAGTTTTGTGAAGAGGAATCTGCAATTATACAACACTGACTCATGAACACCAGACCCGGCCCTTTCATGTTTAGGTGCTGCGCTTGGCTTGCGTTTCAGAGTTGCATTTTGGCACTTAGCTATCTCGGCTGGATGATTCCGCACTTAGGTTGCCTGGAGCATAGTGCTGCTGTTTCTCCTGGTAGGAGGAAGTGTCATTCGATGGCATCATGTGTCAATTCATCTAAATGCAGGCTGATGTAAAATGGGCTGTTAATGTTGCCGTTTTTAACGATAGCCGTGACGCAAATATTTCTGCCCGGGTGAGAGAAGCCTGGCTATATGATGAAGAAAGAGATTAGGAACGACTCACTAAAATCACCCCTGACTATTGACCATGCTAGCTAGACCTGGTTGGGAGTTGCAGTCCAACAAGAACATGTGGGAAAAAGTTCTGCATCCCTGTTATTAGAGGGCAGAGTGTCCCTCTGCAGTTTGGACAGCATTGGTGTGGGTCTGGATCTGGCTGGGAAGCAGTTAGAATTGCTGGATCAGACCAATGTCCCATGTAGCTCAGCATTCTGTTGTCACAGTAGACAACTAGGTGCCCTTGTGAAGCCCCCGTGCAGGACAGGCGTGCAACAACATTCTCCCCACTTGTGAACCCCATATTTGTTATTCAGAGGCATTTTGCCTCCAACATAGCAGGTGGCTGTGGTTTAACCCACAGAGGGCTTGCCGATCAGAAGGTCGGCGGTTCAAATCCCTGTGACGGGGTGAGCTCCCGTTGCTTGGTCCCAGCTCCTGCCCTCCTAGCAGTTCGAAAGCACATCAAAGTAGATAAATAGCTACCACTCTGGCGGGAAGGTAAACGGCGCTTCCGTGCACTGCTCTGGTTCACCAGAAGCGGCTTAGTCATGCTGGCCACATGACGGGGAAAAACTGTCTGCGGACAAACATCGGCTCCCTCGGCCAGTAAAGCGAGATGAGCGCACAACACCAGAATCGTCCGCGACTGGACCTATCTCTGAGTGGTGTGAGATTCCTGGAGTTCCAGGCTGCTTACTCAAGGTCCGTGTTTCTTTTTGGGAACAAGGCACAGCGGGGTCTACAGTGTCTTTATGATATGATGCAACCTGATCCTACAACGCAGGGCCTCCCAGCATCGACACTCCAAGAGAGTCTTGCTTCTCCCCTAGTGGTAGCCTTGGATTCAAAAAGAAACCAGCTGTGGTTCTCGGCAGCTTGCTGACTTTTACAGACTGCAACCTTTCCCCCCTAAGGCACCTCACAGCCAGTTCTGAAACTTTACTTTGAACTCTGCTTTGGCTTTCCGAATGGCTCGTTACCTTTCCTTTGTTCTTCTTAATGGCTCGTCTCCCAGGCAATTTCCTGCCACGGGAAGCTGTCCTGGCTCATATTGTAATACTTGCTAAATCCAGTGTCTGGCATCCAGTTTTAACACTCCAAGCATTGATTAAATTCTAACATTTACTGAATCCAGGAATTTAGGGTGTCCAGCACTCAAAAACTCCTAACAATATATTTTGGAAAGTTGTTTCTCTGTGCATTTGCACACCTCTTAAGATATTGTGGCTACATTTGAACATATTTCTTGTACACATTGGTTTCATGTAGATACCTATTTGAACCTTTGGAGGGCTTATATTAACCTATATGTTTAACTAAGGATGGCCGCACTTACGGTGATTGCATGCTTAATGTGAGCTGATGGTTTTTATAGTATTTATTTTTCTTTCTCCCGTTTATTTATTTATTTCTTCTGCTTCTCTCTCTCTCTCTCTGCCCTCCCCAGTTTGTTAAATTTTCAAATAACAAAGGGTATCTTAATCAAATTTTCCACGGTGGTTCCTGGGATCAAGGAGCAGTTTTTGGGTCTGGAATTGGATACAGTTGGATACCATTTTGTCCCAAGATGGCAGACTGAACCTTTCAAAAACTGCACTGCTTTTAACAATTGATTTCAAAACTTCACTGGTTTTGTTGTTTGTTTGTTAGAATTCCTTAGCACTTCCATCAACGAACATAATGGATGCAGCTCCGTCAATGAACAGCTGACCTGATTGTAGGTAGTGTGGAAAGGCAGTGACTCCAATCCTTGAAGTTCGCAGGTAGTTATATCAGTTTCACCAACTACCAAGAGCATGTGGGCACATTTAAAAACTAGTGCGCCAGCTCCGCCTGTTCCTGGAGATGTCTGCTCTGGCCATGGTGACAGTTACACCCTGTTTGGATTTATGACACAAGAGAGGGCCTTCTTGGCAACTGCTTTCCGATTGTGCAATGCCCTTCTATGACAGGATAGCCTGGCCCTCTCTCTCTGCTTTCCTTTTGCTGGCAGGAAAATACTCTCCCCGCCCCCTTGTTCTGACAGTCCTTTTGGCCACTAATTGTCTGTTGTGGCAGTGTCTTCAGTGTTATACTTTTATTTTTCTTAAGTTATAAGTGTTCTCAGTGCTTTTAAATAGAGTTACTTATTCAATTGCTTCCTAGTATTCATATTTCTTGTATATGTTCTTAGTTATATCTGTTTTCATTTATTTCGTGAGCTGTCTCGAGTCCTCTTGCCTCTTAACACCTGTGTTGTCCACCTGGAGCCAGACAACATATTAAAGAAAGACTCATGGTACAGACCCCCTGAAGTGGTACAGTGGAACCTTGGTTGTCGAATGTATGCCATTCCAGAATACATTCTGAAACGTTCGACAATGGGTGGTCGGAAAATTCAGTTGAGAAAATTGAGAAACGTGCCTTGGAAGCCGTTCGACTTCTGAGGTGCGTTTGAAAACAGAAGCAATTACAGTGGTACCTCGGGTTACAGATGCTTCAGGTTACAGACTCCACTAACCCAGAAATAGTACAGTGGTACCTCGGGTTAAGTGCTTAATTCATTCCGGAGGTCCTGCTGCTTCTGTGCCGCTGGAGCACAATTTCTGTTCTCATCCTGAAGCAAAGTTCTTAACCTGAAGCACTATTTCTGGGTTAGCAGAGTCTGTAACCTGAAGCGTATGTAACCCGAGGTACCACTGTACCTTGGGTTAATAACTTTGCTTCAGGATGAGAACAGAAATCGCACGGCGGCAGCACAGTGGCAGACCCCGTTAGCTAAAGTGGTGTCTCAGGTTAAAACAGTTTCATGTTAAGAACGGACCTCCAGAACAAATTAAGTTCTTAACCCGAGGTACCACTGCACTTCCAGGTTTTTGGCGTTCGAAAACTGAAACGTTTGGCTTCTGAGACGCTTGAAAACCGAGGTTCCACTGTACCAGTTCAGAATTGCATGTTTTGAATGCTTCCCTGTGTTTTTAACAAACCTTTCTGCCCCCCTTGTGGAAAGATAACATAGCACAGCTGTCAGGGTTTCAGGGAGAGAAGAGCAGATGGGGGAGGAGACAGAGAGCGAGGGGGAAGAATCCCAGAGAGATGAGGAGGAGGATGACGATGACCAAAGGTCGTCCATGAGTCTGTCCAGTGAGTCAGAGGACTCCCAGAAGGGAGCCCCCCTGGTCAGACCAAAGGGAGGCCAAGGGGGAAGCAGTGAGGAGCAGGGGAGCGAAGGGAGAAGCCCCAGTAGGAGTTGGACACAGGAGCCGGCTTCTCAGCCGGAACGGAGTGAAAGGGGTGGAGTTACCAGTGTGTCAGAGGGAGCAGAGCAAGAAGGAGACAGGGGGAGGAGATCGGAGCAGGACGCTCAGCCGGAGGGGGTGGAGAGTAGCACCGGGAGCAGTGTAGCGGTCGAGAGAAAGGTCAGAAGCAACGTACGCGCGCCAAGTTCAAATGTAGAGGCGCGCGGAAGTGAGGAGAGCCCTGGGGAGGAGCCCGGCCCCAAAGCGAGAAGGAGGGGGGCAGAGGCATCAGAGGATTCAGCCTCGGGCGAGTCCCGGCGAGGGGGAACCCAGGGGGGCAGAAAGACCCTGCGGAAAAGGAAGGAGAGGAAGAGGTGGTCCAGCACAAGCCTCTTAAATTGGTGCCGAGGCGGTACGGATTCAGAGGGTACTTCAGCGGTCTAACGTTACAGACGTAGAGTCACAAAGATGGAATGTAAACGCAACCATGATCTTCAATAAAGACTTTCTGTAAATAAACCGGATTGGAGTTGGGTCTCTTGTGAGCTGGGACCAGACGGGTGGCTCTGACAGTAAGTACCCTCACCAGAACGCAAAAATTTTTTTTTTGCAAAGCTCACCAACGGGAGCAGCCATGAGCGCGGAGGAACAGCTGCTTACGCTGAGGAATCAGGTTACCGAACTCACAGCTGCAGTCATTGCATCGCAGAAGAAGAATGACGAACTGGACAAGGCTTGCCAGGACCTGCGAACAAGGTGGGAGCAGGCAAGCAGGGCAGGGGTTCCGGGTTCCAGATCGGAGGGCGTTGCACTTGGACGGCGGGGGGGCGCCTTAGTTACGCACTTTAATGGCAACCTGCAAGACTACCCTAACTTCAGGGCAGATGTCGTGTATGCACTGCATTTGCTCCGTCATGATTTTAAAGATGAGGAGGAGAGAGTGGGGTTCATAATTTCGCATCTGCATGGGGAGGCCAGAGCTTGGTTGCGCAATTTGTGGCGCGAAGATGGCCCTGCCCGCCGCAATTCTGATGAATTTATTAAAGCGATGGATGCTTGTTTCCAGTCCTCTGTGGATGTGGATATTGCTCGTAAACAGATGCACGGACTGCGGCAAGTCAAAGCCACTGTACGTCAATAGCATTCCAAATTCTTTGCATTACTAACTGCGTTGGGCTGGGAGAAGGATAGTAAACCCGTCAGAGATCTTTTCTGGGAAGGTCTTAGCCCCCCCGTCAAGGATGAGATCGCCAGGGGAGATAGACCCCAGACCCTAGAAGACGTAGTGCAACGGGCTTTGGCTATCGGAATACGACATGAGGGACGCCCGTGGCACGAGGGGGAGGGACCCCAGGCGCGTGCACCAGCGAGAACCCCCCCTTTTGTCCCCAGGGACTTCAGCCAGAGGCACCCCTCGCCCTTGGGGAGGCAAGGAGAAGAGCCGATGGAAATTGGTGGTGCTAGGGCTCAGACACCATCCAGAGCCCCTGTTTCCGGTGCAGTGAAGGCGAAGCCTCCTAGAGGGACCAGGAAATGTTACATCTGTGACAGTGCACAGCATATGGCGAAAGAGTGCCCCCAGAGGCTCCAGAAGCACACTGCAGCTCTAGCAACAGTGGCAGCGGAAGTGGTGCAAAGAGAGCAGCCTCAGGGAAACGACAGTGCCTGGCTGGAAGCGGAGCTACTGGGGCTCAGCCAGGCGGATCTGTAGAACAGTCCCCAGCACCCTTGCAACGCACAGACCCTTTACCACCCAAGCCAGCAGTGCAACTCACTGCAACCCTTCAGCTGCCAAATGGACAATCCCTGGAAGTTCCCATCACGATTGATTCGGGGAGCAATGCGGATTTTGTGGGAATACAATTTGTCAAGCAGCATAGCATAGCGCTCCTGCCTGCAACGACGCCTCTGAACGTGGTCATAGTGGACGGCAGGAAATTGCTGGGAGGGCAAGTTGTGCAGCAGACGCCTCCCATGGTGATGCAGATTGGAAGTCATCGAGAAGTCATTAGCTTCAATGTCACCCACCTGTCAGACACGCCCATTGTGTTAGGCATGAGTTGGCTGGAGAGGCATAGTCCCGCTGTAGCGTGGTACCAGCGGCAAATCACCTTCTGCTCATTGTATTGTGCTCAGCATTGCATCCAAACCAATCAGGAGGAAGGAGCTGAGCAGCAACTGCACCTGGGCATGGTGCAGGCAGTGCCTCACAAGTACGAGGGATTCTTGGAGGTTTTCTGCGAGAAAGAAGCTGACAAGTTGCCGCCTCACAGGCCTTACGACTGTGCGATCGACCTGGTGCCAGGGGCGCAGCTGCCAACTGCAAAGCTGTATTCCATGTCTGAGGACGAGATGCAAGAGCTCAGAGAGTTCATAGAGCATAATCTGAAGCGCGGGTTCATCCGGGAATCCAAAGCAGTGGGAGGCAGTCCTGTTTTCTTTGTGAAGAAGAAAGACACGCCCCAAAAAAGACTCATTGTGGACTACCGGTTCATAAACAGACTGACTAAGCCCAAGGCCTTTCCCATGCCCAAGATTGACGACCTCCTAGCGACCGTTAGGAAGGGTAAGATCTTCACCAAGTTGGATTTGTGTGGAGCGTACAACCTCATCCGCATCCGGAAGGGCGATGAGTGGAAGACTGCCATGTTCACGCCTCTAGGCACGTATGAATACAGAGTTATGCCGTTTGGTCTCCAAAATGGCAGCCACGTTTTCCAAGCATTTATGCATCACGTGTTGGCGGGACTCCTCTACAAGAAGTGTGTATGTTTTCTCGACGACATCCTGATTTTCTCGGAATCGCCGGAAGCTCACGAGAAGGATGTAAAGGAGGTCCTACAGAGGTTGAAGGAGCACAGGCTGTACGCCAAGTTGGAGAAGTGCCAGTTTGATGTGACGGAGGTGGATTTCCTTGGCTACAAGCTGTCCGACGAGGGGCTGGCCATGGACAGAGTCAAGGTCCAAGCGGTGTTGGACTGGAAGAGCCCACGCAATCGGAAGGAAGTCCAGAGATTCATCGGATTTGCCAATTTTTATCGCAAATTCATCAAAGGTTTTGCCAATGAGACGGCAGCAATCACGGACACCCTCAGTTCCAAGAAGAAGAAGTTCGCTTGGACGGAACAGGCAGAGCGCTCTTTTCGGAAGCTTAAAAGCCTCTTCGCCTCCGAGGAGCAGCTACTGCACGTGAATCCCGGCAGGCCCATGCGGGTGGAAACCGACGCGTCAGACAGAGCGGTTGGAGCCGTCCTTCTGCAGGAGGATCCGCAAGGCAATTGGAGGCCGGGCGCCTTCTACTCCCGGAAGCTCAGCAAGACGGAGCGGAACTACACCATATGGGACAGGGAGCTGTTGGCCATTCATGCAGCTTTCAAAGCGTGGCGACACTTCCTCATAGGAGCCAAGCACACAGTGCAGGTCCGCACGGATCACAAGAACTTAGAGTATTGGCGAACGGCAAAGCTGCAGACCCAAAGACACATGCGCTGGGCAGAATTCTTTGCGGATTTCGACTTCAAAATAGAATACATCCCGGGGGACTCCAATGTTATAGCAGACGCACTCTCCAGGAAACCGCAATACCTGGAGGAGACGACACCAATTGCAGCGAAGCACATTTTCGCACCGCAGGCGTGGGCGTGCGCTGCCATCGCAGTCGACCTGGACGCGGTGCGACGCGCGTTGCAAGCGGATCAATTTGCACAGTCCAAGATGGAGGAGCTGCGCAGCGGGTCGCAAAGAGACGATGAGTTCCAGTTGCGGGACGGACTCTTAACTCGCAAGGGTGCCCTCTACGTGCCTAACGACGAACTTCGCGCAAAGGTTCTGCAGCAATTGCACGACGCCCCCAGTGCGGGCCACTTCGGCAAGGAGAAGACAATGGAATTAGTGGCCAGGGACTTTTGGTGGCCCCAGATGCGGGGAGAGGTGGCGGATTACGTCGCCAGGTGTGACACCTGTCAGAGGTCCAAACCAGTACACCAGAAGCCGGCGGGATTGTTGGAACCGCTGGAAACGCCGCAGCAGCCGTGGGAGAGGGTAGCACTGGACTTTGTTACTGACCTGCCCAGCTCCAGAGGCAAGACGGCGGTGCTGGTGGTTGTGGACTTGTTCACCAAGATGGCGCACTTCATTCCTTGTGCCAAGGTGGCGACGGCAGAACAGACCGCCAAACTCTTCATCGATCACGTGTTCAGAGTGCATGGACTACCGCAGTCCGTCCTGTCCGACAGGGGGCGCCAATTTGTTTCCAACTTCTGGCAGAAGCTTCTGGGTATCCTGCACGTCAAGATCGACCTAGCGTCGGCGAGACATCCACAGACCAACGGCCAAGCAGAGAGGGTCAACGCGATCATGCAGCAGTACCTGAGGTGCTACGCCAATCAGCGACCCGCAGCGTGGGTGGACTACCTGCCGATGGCTGAGTTTGCCTACAACAACACGAAGCACGCATCGACCGGGGTGACGCCGTTCTTCGCGAACAATGGCCGTCATCCCAGAACCTTTCCGAGGCTTATAGCACCAGGAGAGGGGGTGCCTCAAGAGGCCGACCAGTTCGCAGCAGAGTTGCAAGAGGTGCACGAGGAGCTGCGGAGACATTTGGAGCTGGCCAAACAGGCCTATAAGGTGCAGGCGGACAAGCACAGAAGGGCGGGAGAGGACATCCAGGTGGGGGACTGGGTATGGTTAGCGGCCCAAGCGATGCCAGCCAGATCGTTAGCCAAGAAGAAGCTAGGACACAGGCAGCTAGGACCATACCAAGTTGAGGCTAGGATCAATCCTGTAGCATTTCGCCTGGCCCTTCCAGAAGGCTCCAGAGTGCACCCGGTCTTTCATAGGTCGGTGCTCACTCCCTACAAGGCCCCGCACAGGTTTCAAGAGTCAGAAACAGTACCAGACCCACGCAAAGGGTCACCCAAGAGGGGGGGGTCGCCTAGGGCCGAACCCCTCAACGAGGTCACAGAGATACTGGACTCGAGATGGGGGGAAGAGGGGGTTGAATACTTTCTCGCCAGAGAGGGCACCCCAGCCGCTGCCAATAGTTGGGTGCCGGGCTACGCGTTAGACGAACCCCTTTTGAAGGAAGAGTTCCATGCACTTTTCCCACATAGACCCATGCCAGCTGAGTACTTTGATGACTGGCTTTTCACACCCACATTGTCAGATAGCACGTTCAGGGGTTTCTCTTCCCCCGAGGAAAGAACACCAGAATCAAGCCCGCCCAGGGGATCGTGCTCGGGGGTGGACACGGAAACCCCTTATTGGTGGGAGGAGCAACCAGAGGAGGAATGGCGTAAGAGGTGGATGATGGGTCCTTGGCGGGCAGCACCAGAGGAAGTAGCAACGGAAGAAGAGACTGAGATGGCTTTGGGTGAAGAACCCGAGTTCAAACACACATACACAGAACTGCCAGCAGAGAACATTGACGTAGACGACCTGTATTCTGAGCCTACCCCCGAAGAGCCGCAGTTTCCACAACCGGCACCCGCCGAGCGGGAGGGGGGAAGGGGGGGCTTCGAGGGGGGGATGGATGTCAGGGTTTCAGGGAGAGAAGAGCAGATGGGGGAGGAGACAGAGAGCGAGGGGGAAGAATCCCAGAGAGATGAGGAGGAGGATGACGATGACCAAAGGTCGTCCATGAGTCTGTCCAGTGAGTCAGAGGACTCCCAGAAGGGAGCCCCCCTGGTCAGACCAAAGGGAGGCCAAGGGGGAAGCAGTGAGGAGCAGGGGAGCGAAGGGAGAAGCCCCAGTAGGAGTTGGACACAGGAGCCGGCTTCTCAGCCGGAACGGAGTGAAAGGGGTGGAGTTACCAGTGTGTCAGAGGGAGCAGAGCAAGAAGGAGACAGGGGGAGGAGATCGGAGCAGGACGCTCAGCCGGAGGGGGTGGAGAGTAGCACCGGGAGCAGTGTAGCGGTCGAGAGAAAGGTCAGAAGCAACGTACGCGTGCCAAGTTCAAATGTAGAGGCGCGCGGAAGTGAGGAGAGCCCTGGGGAGGAGCCCGGCCCCAAAGCAAGAAGGAGGGGGGCAGAGGCATCAGAGGATTCAGCCTCGGGCGAGTCCCGGCGAGGGGGAACCCAGGGGGGCAGAAAGACCCTGCGGAAAAGGAAGGAGAGGAAGAGGTGGTCCAGCACAAGCCTCTTAAATTGGTGCCGAGGCGGTACGGATTCAGAGGGTACTTCAGCGGTCTAACGTTACAGACGTAGAGTCACAAAGATGGAATGTAAACGCAACCATGATCTTCAATAAAGACTTTCTGTAAATAAACCGGATTGGAGTTGGGTCTCTTGTGAGCTGGGACCAGACGGGTGGCTCTGACAACAGCCTTCAACAATCTAGTGCCTTCCAAATAGATGTTTTGGACTACCACTCGCATCAGCCCCTGCATTATATGACAAGAGTGGCCCAAGAACAGGCCTGCTGGTATCAGGCCAAGTGGCCCATCTATTCCAGTATCCTGTTCTCACAACCAGATGCCTCTGGGAAGCCAACAAGCAAGAGTTGAGCAGAAGAGCCCCCTCCCCTCTTATTGTTTTCAGCAACTGATATTCAGAGACTCTGACAATTGGAGAAGGATAAAATAGCATCACCTTCCCTCTCGATCCCTAACATGCCGACTTTCCCAGGAAGGGAGAGAAGATACGACCTAAACCGGGAAGAGAACAGAGGAACAAATCTTCTCTTAAAAAAATAAAGAGGACGAACATCCTAACCCCATTTGACTGGGTGAATGCTACAGAAATAAGATTTGACTTCCTCCCCCGATGTGCTTCTGCTACAGTGAGCAGAGCTGTTTTCACTTCAGAAAACAGAGCCAAGAGGAACTTCAGGTGGCCTCACATGACTCCGGTGAATGTGGCCTTCCTTTGGAGGAAGGGAACAGCATTACGTAATTCTCTTCTTAAAATGTTTGCGAACGATAGATCACATCCAGCGTTAAATCATACTTTGAGTAGGTGCTTGGGAATGAGTGGGTATGACTAATTTAGGTCCATTAATTTCAGTAGGTTTCCTCCGAGTACAACGTAGGCTGTATTATCCACTATATTTTTTAGAGCACATTCAAAGCACATTCTTTCCCCTCGAAGAATTATGGGTACTGTAGTTTGTTAAGGGCAGCTGGGAATTGTAACCCTGTGAGGGGTAAATGACAGTGCCCAGAATTCTCTGAGGTAAAGACTGTACCTTAAATGTGCTTTTAAGGTATTAGTGTGTACACAGCCTCAGTTGGCTGCAACCCAGTAAATTTTATTGTGTTTTCACTGATAACCTAGAGCTCCTCCAGGCAACATGTTTGTTGAGCATTAATCCTGATTTGCTTGTGCGAAGCAGACGTTAGAAAATGCCCAGTCTTTATTGATCTGATTTGTTTGCAGGGAGCCATTTTCACCTTGAATTGATTGTGCAGCTTCCTTTTAATGTCTTTCCCATCACTTTCCTAACAGCAAAAAAGGCCAATCTTTAACAAGTGAGTTTATTGCGCCCAGAGTCGTGGAACGTTTTAGTCCGTTTCAAGTGCTCAAACCCAAGTGTCTGCTATGCGATGGAAATCCCTCCTTGAAAAGATTGATATTCTGGAGGCAGCCCTTGTCTTCAGCATCAGGCATAAGGAGCAGAAGTAAACCAGAGGCCTTGTCCACACTTCCTCCTCCGCTCCCACCACTTTCCCTCAGAGAAAGCTGCTCTTTAGCACTCAGTCAGAGCAAATGGCAATTTGGGTTTTCTCCGGATTGACGTTTTCTCCAATTTAGCACTAAATGATGGGTTTTCTGTGGGAAAGGAACAGACGGAAGCGGAAAACCACTCAGGGCACAGGGCAAATGGGAATGTGGATGAGCCCAGAACAAATCCAGAGGAGGGCAACCAAAATGGTCAAAGGCCTGGAAACGATGCCTTATGAGGAACGGCTAAGGGAGCTGGGCATGTTTAGCCTGGAGAAGAGGAGGTTAAGGGGTGATATGATAGCCATGTTCAAATATATAAAAGGATGTCACATAGAGGAGGGAGAAAGGTTGTTTTCTGCTGCTCCAGAGAAGCGGACACGGAGCAGTGGATCCCAACTACAAGAAAGAAGATTCCACCTAAACATTAGGAAGAACTTCCTGACAGTAAGAGCTGTTTGACAGTGGAATTTGCTGCCAAGGAGTGTGGTGGAGTCTCCTCCTTTGGAGGTCTTTAAGCAGAGGCTTGACAACCATATGTCAGGAGTGCTCTGATGGTGTTTCCTGCTTGGCAGGGGGTTGGACTCGATGGCCCTTGTGGTCTCTTCCAACTCTATGATTCTATGAAATCTTTCAAGGGAAATGGACACCCTCCTGCTTAGCCTTTCTGGAAACCTCCAAATGCTGCTCACTTTAAAGTTCATTTGAACACGGTAACTCACGTCGCAGCACGAAGGCTAGGCCGTAAGTCAGCCTTTGCCAACTTAGATGTTGGCTGAGGAGAAGTTGCACTCCAAATCGTATCTAGAGGGCATCAGGTTGGAGAAGGCTGCTTTGAGGGTGTGGGTGTGTTTGTGTGTTGCGCATGAGTGTGCAAAAGTAGGGGCAAGCCTGGCCCCTTGGGAGATGGAGGTTGAGGCAGAGGAAGGAGCTGTGTTTTCGGTGTTGCAGGAGCTACAGCTGTTGTCATGGCGACAGCTGCACTGTTACCAAACAGGCTTAAAAGCCTGAGCAATATGCTGAAGGGCACAAAAGTGAAGAGGAACTGGGAAGAGGGAGGGCGAGATGAGCTGAAGCGAAAGAAGCCCTTGTGTCTGGCCACTGCACCCCAGCCCACCCCACTGCCTCCTTCTTGAAAGACTTTGCCCGGGGGAGCCAATATGGTGCCTCTCTCAAGGTGTTGCTGGATTATCAACTCCCATCAGCCCTAGACCCAGCAAGGCCCATGGTCAGTGATGATGAGAACTGGAGTCCAGAGACATCCAGAGGGAGGGCACTACGTTGCAGACCCTTGGGCTAAGCCTTGGGGGGGGGGATGACTCTATAATCTGAATTCTGAGATCCCTGTGTAAATCAGTTAATTTTAAACTGAGCTGCTTCACCAAAGATGATATAAGAGCCTTCCTGCACATTGGTGACCTCCAGATGTTTTAGACTCCATCAGTCCTGAGCACCAGCAATGGTTTCTGGGGCTGACGGAAAACGGTAGGCCGAAACATGAGGCTGGGGAAGGCTGTGGTACATCTTGGGCTCCGGATGCCAGCTTTGTTGATGCTGAGCAGCTGAACAGTGTGAGAGCCTTCTGCCGGAGGGAGGCAGGTGAACTCTCTTCCTTCATATGCATGGGATGAGCAGAACCAAACTGAATATGTAACACTCCTGCAACACTCAGGTTGGCCTCGTTTGCTCTCCTCCTAGCAGTGGCGTAGCGTGGGTTGTCAGCACCCGGGGCAAGGCAAGTAATTTGCACCCCCTAACCCGTGGATTTGCGCCCCCTAACCCGTGGATTTGTGCCCCCTAACCCTAAGCCCCAGATGTTGCGCCCGGTGCGGCCGGCCCCCCCTGCACCCCCCACACTACGCCACTGCCTCCTAGGCAGTGCTAAGCTCCAGGAAGATTCAATAAACACACGAGACGTAACCGGCTGTGTTCTTAGATAAATAAGGTTTACTATTCATGTATCAAATCATAAATTTCAACGGAAGTAACTCATAAAGTTCAACAAACGAACAAAGCAGAAGACCCAGGGGATCAGATCATTCTCTAGTCAGTTCATGCATAAGGTCTATCCGTGTAATACAGTGGTACCTCGGGTTACATATGCTTCAGGTTACAGACTCCGCTAACCCAGAAATAGTACCTCGGGTTAAGAACTTTGCTTCAGGATGAGAACAGAAATCGTGCTCCGGTGGCGTGGCGGCAGCAGGAGGCCCCATTAGCTAAAGTGGTGCTTCAGGTTAAGAACAGTTTCAGGTTAAGAACGGACCTCCGGAATGAATTAAGTACTTAACCTGAGGTACCACCGTAGTGTCTATTCCACCTGTCTGTTCATAAGGTCCAAACAATACACATGAAAGGTTGTAGCAGTTCCACAGAATCCTTTCACAGAGTCTAAGACAGGGGTCTGCAACCTTTAAGACAAAAAGAGCCACTTGGACCCGTTTCTGAAGAAAAAAAACCTGGGAGCCGCAAAACTCGTCATTATAAAAATAACTTTTTAGTCACTTTTTTATTATTTCTTTGTTTGACCCCTCAGAATTACTCCTCCTCATAGAAATAAACGTTAAATTAACAAGTTACCTTTTTTTTGTGCGTGTGTTCTTCACTCCCCTTCAAAACAGTGACCAGCGTACATGCCCCCTTTCAATGCACTGACCAGCGTACATGCCCCTTACAATGTAGCGGGCGGGCGGGAAGGTGACGTCGGGATGGTGCGTGACTAATGCACGCACCGCCCCCATGTGACGTCACAGCCAGTACAGCGCCTGCCACAGTGGGGAGTTTCGGGGTGCACAATGCGCCTCCTCCCCTCGCTAGTATCCGCCCCGGAGCCGCGGCAAAGGTGTAAAAGAGCCACATGCGGCTCCGGAGCCGCAGGTTGCAGACCCCTGGTCTAAGACAAGGATTTCTGGAATATTGGCCTTGTTTCGCCGTCCTGGGCTTCATCAGTAGTTAAAGCACATATGTGATATTACAGGACAGTGGATCTTATGGCATAGTAGTAGCTACTACAGTGGTACCTCTAGATACGAACAGGATCCGTTCCAGAGCCCCATTCGTATCTAGAAGTAAACGTAACTAGCGACAGCGCGTCTGTGCACGCACGTGTCCCTTTTCGCTGCTTCTGCGCATGCGTGTGACGTCATTTTGAGCGTCTGCGCAAGTGGTGAAACCCGGAAGTAACGCACTGCGTGCAACTCGAACGGGCTCAACTCAAAGCGTCTTCAACCTGAGGTATGACTGTACTACTTTGCGGTCCTGTTCTAATGCCAATATCCCTGTTTTTCCTCTCTAGGCCCTGAGTTTGCTCCACCTGCCTGCCCCTCTGCTCTGGGACAGCTGGGCATAGGGCAGCCCAGAGGTTCAGCCCAATAAGAGCCATGCCCTTGGAAGAGGAGGAGCCCAGTTGGAAGAAACGAGCGGAAGATATCCGGGAGATCTATGAATTCCGGGAGGTGCTGGGCACGTGAGTCGTTGTTTGTTTGTTTATTGCATTTACATCCCACCTTTTTCACCAAGGAGCTTAAACTGGTGATCGTGGTTCTCCCCCCCCCCCATTTAATCGCCACGACAACCCTGTGAGGTAGGTTAGGTTGATAAGCAGTGGCTGTCCCAAGGTCACCATCTTCAGCAATGAGTGGGGATTTGATTCTTGGTCTCCCAGGTCCTAGGCTGGCACCCTAACCACTACACCACACAGCCATCTGGTTCTTAGGGATATCTTGGTGAGGGCTGCTCCTCTAAGGCAGGGGATTTACAATACTTTATTTTCATGGAAACCTCAAGGCCCACCAACTCGAGCCAGGTTCAAAATAGCAGCTTGTTTTCTTCATTTTAGTTTTCTTCGTTTTCGGGAAAAGGGTGCCTTTGTTGTTCTTTCTGTTACTAAACAATTGGAAGGACCCTTGTACACCTTCTGCAAATCTCCTAGTAGTAGATGCTGCCTGCTGATGTTCTAAGAGCTTGTTTTCTATCATCAAGATTCCAAGGCTGTTAGCCTAAGCTAATTGACCTTGTCTACATGAAACAGGAATTAAAAAATGCTTCAGAGTCACACTGGTTGCCATGGTTTACTGTGGTGGGAGTGAGTTTACCCTCCCCTGGGGCCTCATGCTTCTCCTCTGAAACAGCTGCAAGAAGGGGCTTGGAATATTTTGTGTCTGCTTTTTTAATTTTATTAACCACATCCTGTGCTTAACCTTAACTATGGTTTGTTTGAAAGCAGCCAACTTCAAGCAATAGCTTATGAAGCTGTCTCGTTTCACCAAGCCATTGTTAAGATTAGCCACAGTTTAGGGTTCGAGCATATCAGCGATTGTGGTTAATTGAAATTAGAGGCCTCCATTCGTCTTCTCTTGGCTATGCTGGGTGAGGAAGAGAGCACATGAAGAGAACAGGGAGTGTTAGGCTCGTTCTTGCCGAGATAAACCAGGGTTTATAATGATATCTAAACACAACCACTTCCTTATATTTTGTGCTACACCCATCAGAGATAATAACCCTAGTATTGTTTATCTGATCAGTTTTTGAAAAATGTCCATGAGGCTGCTGCTGCTTATTGATTTCTGCCTTGTGTTCCACTTGAGCAGGGGAAGCTGGCTGATAGCTCATTTCCTGTTTGGCGACTTCCTGCCATGAGAACAGAATACCACACCAGCAGGGGCTCATCTTCGGTTCTTAACTTCTCATGCCCCAGTAGGAGACTGTCTAAAATGTAGGAGCCAGGTGTAGGGTGAGATGCAGGGTCCAGGCTCCATTAGTGGCAAGCGTCTTCTCCCCTGCCCCATCCTAAACTGCTGGGCACACTCCACCTTGAATTTGTACCAAGGATGGGCCAACAGGTGGCGAATGCGCTTTGGAAACCTGTGGCCTCAAATATTAGCACAGGGCTCCGTCAATATTGACAGGAGACCTGGGCTGCTGCTGAAGTATGTGGCCAATCAATAGTACCCTATTTTTTATTTTTTGAAAGGAGGGGGTTTTACCTCAGGTAGCACATGCTCACAGGTGCTACCTTAAGGTTTTCGAGGCTCAGGTCTGGCAAGTGGCAAGGGCTCTCTGTTATCTAGGTAGTAATTTTCAGCCTCTCCTTTCTCCTGCACCGATGGATGCAAAGCAACTCAGCTATCTGTGTGGGTCCTCATGAGCAACAGAAGAAGAAATGAATGAACTTTTCTGTTGGGCGGGAAACAAAGCGAAAGCCTTTTGCTCTCCCCACCCTGTCCCCCACTTCCTTATATGTGTCCATCTTTTCTTCCAACATGGCTGTGATATAAGGCAAGGATAGAAAGACATCGTGCTTGAGAAATCTAATTGGGTGTGGATGTGTTTTATTTATTTAAAAGGCTTTTTAAATTGCTTTACTTTATATATCACATTATCTATATCTATATATATGGGTAGATGATAGATAGATAGATAGATGATAGATATATGGCGTGTGCTGTGTATGCAGTTGTTGTTGTTGTTTAGTCGTTTAGTTGTGCCCGACTCTTCGTGACCCCATGGACCAGAGCACTCCAGGCACGCCTGTCTTCCACTGCCTCCCACAGTTTGGTCAAACTCATGCTGGTAGCTTTGAGAACACTGTCCAACCACCTTGTCCTCTGTCGTCCCCTTCTCCTTGTGCCCTCCATCTCTCCCAACATCAGGGTCTTTTCCAGGGAGTCTTCTCTTCTCATGAGGTGGCCAAAGTATTGGAGCCTCAGCTTCAGGATCTGTCCTTCCAGTGAGCACTCAGGGCTGATTTCCTTCAGAATGGAGAGGTTTGATCTTCTTGCAGTCCATGGGACTCTCAAGTGTCTCCTCCAGCACCATAATTCAAAAGCATCAATTCTTCGGAGATCAGCCTTCTTTATGGTCCAGCTCTCACTTTCATACATCACTTCTGAGAAAACCATAGCTTTAACTATATGGACCTTTGTTGGCAAGGTATGCAGTATGCAGTAGACACATGCAATTTGAATGGCTTTAAAAGAGGAGTAGACAAATTCACTGAAGCCCAAGACTATCAACAGCTACTAGGCACAATCTTCTACAGTACTTCCACTGTCAGAGGCATTACACCTTTGAATACCAGTTGCTTAGGAATTGCGGGTGGCCAGAGCGCTGTTATCTTCATTTGCAGCTTGCAAGCTTCCCATAGGTACCTGGTCGGCCACTATGAGAACAGGATGCTGTGCTAGATGGGCCATATTAGCCTAATCTGGTAGTCTCTTTTATATTCTCAATATGACAGCAATATCCATTAAAACAGCAATGCAGCATAATCTCAACGAAAGAGTGCAAAAGAATAAAAACAAGTAAAACAGAGATTTGTGCACAAAAATCAGGTTCCAATCTTATGGGTCGGGGGAAACCCTGGGCAAAAAGGTAAGCCCTTTTATAAAATGTTCAAGGCAACTGGTGGTGGTGGTTCACGTAGGACAGAGTGAAGAACTTCAAGATCTACAAACCAGGAGCGGATGCAAGATGATGGCACAGGGCATCTTCAAATCAAGATTTAAGGTGCCACAGAGCACATGCTTGGTTCAGGAATTTGCTGTCAGGACCAGAACTGATATCCCTGCGTAGCTCAGTTGGTTAGAGTGTGGTTTTGATAATACCAAGGTCACAGGTTTGGTCCCCGTATGGGACTGCTACGTATTCCGGCCGTGCAGGCAGTTGGACTAGGTGAGACTCAGAGTCTCTTCCAGCTCTACAATTCTATTATTATTATTATTATTATTATTATTATTATTATTATTATTATTATTATTTATTTGTACCCCGCCCATCTGGCTGGGCTTCTGCAGCCACTCTGGGCGGCTTCCAAGATTAAAAATACATTAAAATGTCACACATTAAAAACTTCCCTGAACAGGGCTGCCTTCAGATCTCTTATAAATGTCAGGTAGTTGTTTATCTCTTTGACATCTGATGAGAGGGCGTTCCCCAAGGCAGTCACCACTACCGAGAAGGCCCTCTGCCTGGTTCCCTGTAGCTTTGCTTCTTGCAGTGTGGGAACCACCAGAAGGCCCTCGGCGCTGGACCTCAGCGTCTGGGCACAACAATGGGGGTGGACACGCTCCTTCAGGTATACTGGGCCAAGGCCGTTTAAGGATTTAAAGGTCAGCACCAACACTTTGAATTGTGCTCGGAAATGTACTAGGAGCCAGTGTAGGTCTTTCAAGACCGGTGTTATGTGGTCTCAGCGGCTGCCCCCAGTCACCAGTCTAGCTGCCGCATTCTGGATTAGTTGTAGTTTCTGGGTCACCTTCAAAGGTAGCCCCACATAGAGCGCATTGCAGTAGTCCAAGCGAGAGATAACTAGAGCATGCACCACTCTGGCAAGACAGTCTGCAGGCAGATCTCAGCCCTTTCTCCCTCTCTCTCCACAACTTCCCCGTTTCATAAAGGGCAATGAACCTTAGCCCTGTGGTCAAGGACTGTGTTTGACACCTCAGGTGGAGCTGCCTGTCAGCAAAGGAGCTCAGACTGGCTGGCTTGCAAAGTAAAAGGAGGCCAGCACCCGAGACTGGCTAAGACACCTAAGCGGGATTAATGTGTTAATTACAGAAAGGATTAGAAGGTGAGAGCTCTCGCAGAGGTCACCATCGTCCAATCTCTGGAGGAAAACTTCTCTGGTTCCTCACAATCCATGTGGGGTTCTTGTCCTGCAGGCCTCCATGTGACAAGTCATACCACCCTCCCTAAGTTACCTGTTTAGATTACTGCTGCTGCAGACGGGCACCGTGTTTTATCTTGCGTCCATTTTAGGGCCAGGTGTCTTTAAGAGGAGGCTCAGTCTGGTCACTTGTGTTTTGAAGGAAAAGTAGCCATGCAGGGACCCGAAGCAGAATGTGCTCTCGGTCCAGATGGGGTTTCCACTCCAGTTCCCCATCAAACCTCTCCTTAAGAGGCCATCTTAAAACATCCTTTTAAAAAAGTTTGGTTTGGCCCTTATATTTAGGCCCTTATGTTTAGGGAATTTTTTAAATATTTAATGCTGTATTGTTTTTAACACTTGATTGGAAGCCGCCCAGAGTGGCTGGGGAAACTCAGCCAGATGGGCTGCGTATAAATAATAAATTATTATTATTATTATTATTATTATATTATTATATATGGAATTGGCACAGACTGCCCTTTCTGCTCTGTCAGCACAGTCAATAGAGCACGAGACTCTTAATCTCAGAGTTGTGGGTTCTTGAACAAAATATTCCTGCATTGCAGGGGGTAATTATTATTTATTTATTTATTTATTTATTTATTTATTTATTTATTTATTTGTACCCTGCCCATCTGGCTGGGTTTCCTCAGCCACTCTGGGCGGCTTCAAACAAAGATTAAAAAAACATTAAAATGTCACACATTAAAAACTTCCCTGAACAGGGCTGCCTTCAGATGTCTTCTAAATGTCAGGTAGTTGTTTATCTCTTTGACATCTGATGGGAGGGCGTTCCACAGGGCGGGCGCCACTACCAAGAAGGCCCTCTGCCTGGTTCCCTGTAGCTTTGCTTCTTGCAGTGAGGGAACTGCCAGAAGGCCCTCGGCGTTGGATCTCAGTGTCCGGGCACAATGGGGGTGGAGATGCTCCTTCAGGTATGCTGGGCCGAGGCCATTTAGGTTAGACTAGATGACTCTCGTGGTCCCTTCTAACTGTACAATTCTGTGATTCTGCCTCGTGCATTTCAAGGCCGTTTGACTCTAATGTATCACCTACCACCCCCTCTGTATACACATACATAAACACAGAGGAACCTCCTTCATACAAAGTCTAGACCATCTAGCACCATATTGGCAGCACTGACTGGCAGCAGCTCTTCAGGGTTTCAGGGGTCTCTCCCAGCCCTTACCTAGAGACACTAGGGGCTGATCCCGGGAAATGTTGCATGCAAAGCATCACATGCTCTACCCCTGATCTGCACTCCTAAACACCCACACTTGCCAGCTGAGGTCAGCCCTTCCCACTACATCTGATGGTGGGATTTAGTACAGGAAAGCTTCTACCATCCTAAACTTGCTAATCTTTCAGGTGCCACAAAACTCCTGAGTTGCTTTTGCTGCAATGGGCGCTAGTACAACAAATGCTTCAGGGTCACAACCTCCTTTTATGTAAGGTAAAGGTAAAGGGACCCCTGACCATTAGGTCCAGTCGTGACCGACTCTGGGGTTGCGGCGCTCATCTTGCTTTATTGGCCGAGGGAGCTGGCGTACAGCTTCCGGGTCATGTGGACAGCATGACTAAGCCACTTCTGGTGAATCAGAGCAGTGCACAGAAACGCCGTTTACCTTCCTGCCGGAGCGGTACCTACTTATCTACTTGCACTTTGACGTGCTTTCGAACTGCTAGGTTGGCAGGAGTAGGGACCGAGCAATGGGAGCTCACCCTGTCGCGGGGATTCGAACCGCCGACCTTCCGATTGGCAAGTCCTAGGCTCTGTGGTTTAACCCACAGCGCCACCCGTGTCCTTTTATGTACTTATCCCTAAATCAGATTAGCCAGCCCCTGAATATATTTTAGCAACCCTTTTTTCGGGTGTGTGTGCAGGGGGTACTCTCAGCCAGCATGATTTAAAAAGTGGTAGAATGCATGCTTAGGGAGGATTGATAATGCTGAATAATGGCAAGCAAAACAGCGGCATCAGATTTTTGTTATGTTTGTTAAATTAGCCAAGCTGCAGGGGGCGGGAAGGGTGTTGACTTATGCTAGTAGAGTCAGGAGGAAGTGGGAGGAGCCAGATTGGACAGCAGGTTTCGCAAGTCATCATATGAAGTGGCGTAACTTTGTTTTTCACGAGAACATAGGAAGGGTCTGGTCTAGCATCCCGTTTCCCACAGTGGCCGGTCAGAGGTGCCTGGGAACCTCACAAGCATACTGCGAGGGCAATAGCCTGCTCTTGAAGATGCTCCTCTAGCAACTTGGGGAAGGGCCATAGTTCAGGGGGTGGGGCATCTGCTTGTATGCAGAAGGTCCCAATTTTTTAAATATATATATAAATATATATACATTTTTATTAGTTTTTTTAACATATCATTTCCAACAGTCATATAACATAACGTCTTATCTTATACAATGTTTTGGACTTCCGTCAACACCTCTGATGATTTTTCATTCTTTATCACTTATTCTGCATTTCTTAATTTCTCTGTTACTCTTAATTAACATTAATCATTCTCCTCATAGTCTTTCTTGCAACATTTCAAATAGTCCTCCTTACAAAACTTCTTGCAGTCCTTCTAGCGTAATCTGTTCATTGCTATTACATTTCAAATAGCTTGTATATTTACTCCAGTCTTCTAAGAATCTCTGGTCACGCGGGTTTTGAATCCTTCCTGTTAATTTATCTACCGTATTTTTCGCTCTATAAGACGCACCAGACCATAAGACGCACCTAGTTTTTGGAGGAGGAAAACAAGAAAAAAAATATTCTGAATCCCAGAAGCCAAAACAGCAAGAGGGATCACTGCGCAGCAAAAGCAGCGATCCCTCTTGCTGTTCTGGCTTCTGGGATAGCTGCACAGCCTGCATTCGCTCCATAAGACGCACACACATTTCCCCTTACTTTTTAGGAGGGAAAAAGTGAGTCTTATAGAGCAAAAAATACGGTAATTCTGCATAGTCCACAGAAGGTCCCAAATTCAACCCCTGGCCAATCCAGGTAGGGCTGTGAGAGACTTTTGTTTGAAGCGCTGGGGAGCTGCTGCCAGTTTTTGTGTTGAGTTGGATGGGCAAATATGTACGTAACTGGTATCCAGATCCTCCTCTGATTGTGTGGAGGCAGTAGGTACCTATCATGTGTACCCACCGATAGCCTTATCCTCCTATGAATTTTCCTGGACCATAAAAAGCAGCTGGCAGGTGGAGATTCTCTGGCGGGGCAACAAGGCTCACTGGCATATGCCAAGTGGCATATGGTGCCATGGAGGGGAAGGGGGCTGCAGGTTGTGAGCTGTGTCTGTCCTCGCAGCAGCTGATTCCTCAGAACCTGCCTCTCCCCATCTCTCCTTGGCTCGGGCCCCGAGTGCCGCTTTGTACAGATAACAAACCCTTTCCTTCCTGGCCAGAGACGGAGCCCATTGGGCTCTGAAACTGTGCCATTTCCCCGTTCTCTTTTATCCCCTGCCCTAGATGGGGCTGAAAAGCCAAAGGGTTCTAATCGCAAGAACCGGCGATAAGCAGGGAGGGTAATATATAGATAGTGCCCTTTGTTTGCCAGCTTGTGTTCTTATTCTGAAGGTGGCACAGCCAAGGCCAGCCAAGAAACCAGTATGGTGTGTGTGTGTGTGTGTGTGTGTGTGTGTGGGTGGGTGTTCATACACACCTGTGCAGTGGGACACCACCACAGAGATACAGGTTTTAGAAGCCCTCTGCTCAGGTAGAAGGGGCCATGCCTCTTGTCTCCAGATTCTGTATCACTCCTTACCAGGAATCTGTGGCAATTCCTCCTATTATAGCCCAATCCCCACCCTCCTGCTGCTGCCCAGATTTCACTGAACTACGACTCCCATCATCTGCAAGCAGCATGGACAGCGTCCAGGGTGCCAGGCTATGAATCCCTTTCCCTTTCTAATCCATCTGTAGATCCTGGAAGACTTGGCTAGATTTGCTTTTACACGGGTGCAACCTGCATGGTTCTGCTTTTAAACTCACCCCCTCCCTTGCTGGAACACAGTGTGCCCAGTCTCTGTCTTCTTCCTACCTGGCGCTTCCTCCCAAATTCTTTACCCAGCGCGTCCTCCCTTCCTCCTCTCACCCCTTTCTTCCTGGCACATTCTCTCCTGCCAGCCCGGTCCCATCTCTCACATGCTCTCCTATAAATAGCTGAAATTCTGCAGGTTGCTGTGGTGACAGCGGCTGGGTGAGAGATCCAGCTGGGTGTGATGGGGAGGGCCTGGTGCTCGCAGGATGTCAGGTCAGAAGATGACAGGGGCCTTGCCTGCACACACCCACGCCCCCTCTGTGTTTATGGGTTGGCTTCACCCCATAGCTTTCGCTGTTTGGAGCTCCATCCATGCTGTATTCCTGTGCATGAACGTTGAAGTTGCTTAAAGTTCCTTATTTTGCACGTGGCTTTAAAACACATCTCGGTCAGAAAACGTAAGGAACTAGATACCCCTGTGTGGCGATCACACAGGACCCCCGAACGTTTCACGGTCTATTGACCCTGTGCCACCACTGTAATTGCGTTCTTCGCTGCCACCAACCCATTTCTCACAGGGACACACGGAGTCCAGTCAGTTGGTAACATTAACAAATAATCAAGTTTATTTTATAGGCATGAACAAGCTTATGGTTTCAGTTAATTTTTCTTGGCAGTTTCTTAATCTTAGTTCCTTAACTGTCTTATTTGTTCCTAACAACTTCAAACTGATTATCCCAACTAACTATCTATCTGACTCCACCTAACAATTCCTCTCACTCTCTCACCACACAACTAGACTAACCCACAGACTATTCCTCCCTCTTCCTTCTCCAACTCCCAACTCTCAACTGACTTTCACACAACTCCCCCTCTAACCCTAACTCCTCCTATCAGTTTCCACTGGCCAATCACATCACACTCATTTTAACCCTTTCCTTATGACCCACCTAGGAGGCAAACGCCACACCCTGAATTCCGAAATAAGCTTGGGTCTGCTGCATCGTGACAGGGGGCGGGGGCGGGGATGACTCTTGAAGATCCGCAGTCATTTCCCCCAGCCAAAACACTAATAATAATAATAATAATAATAATAATAATAATAATAATAATAATAATTTATTATTTGTACCCCGCCCATCTGGCTGGGTTTCCCCAGCCACTCTGGGCGGCTTCCATAGAAACCAGGAAACACTAAAATATCATACATTAAAAACTTCCCTGAACAGGGCTGCCTTAAGATTTCTTCTGAATGTCAAGTAGTTGTTTATCGTTTTGACATCTGATGGGAGGGCGTTCCACAGGGCGGGCGCCACTACCGAAAAGGCCCTCTGCCTGGTTCCCTGTAGCTTTGCTTCTCGCAATGAGGGAACCGCCAGAAGGCCCTCGGCATTGGACCTCAGCGTCCGGGCAGAACGATGGGGGTGGACACGCTCCTTCAGGTATACTGGGCCGAGGCCGTTTATTTTTTTTTAATTATATTATATTTAATTTTTTTTAATTATAAAATTTGTATACTACAGTGGTACCTCTGGTTGCGAACGGGATCCGTTCCGGAGGCCCGTTCACAACATGAAAAGAGCGCAACATGCAGCGGCCCCTCTGCTCATGCACGGGTTGCAATTTGCTACTTCTGTGCATGTGCGTGACGTCATTTTTGCGCTTCTGCGCATGTGCGAGTAGCGAAACCCGGAAGTAACCCTTGCCAGTACTTCCGGGTCACCGCGGGACATAACCTGAAAGAACGTAACATGAAGCGGACGTAACATGAGGTATGACTGTACCGTTCATCCGAAGATCTCTGGGCGGTACGCAGCATAAAGCCAGGATGAAAACGATAAATAAGGAAGTGGGCATGTGTACCTCAATAATCACCTTTGGGCCACCCCTGTTGATAGACACCTGCATCAACTGGAGAGTGTCTTCTATGAAATGGCCTTGGAAACCCCCAGGCCCTCTGAACTAGGGGACCTGCATACCTGGCTAAGAATGGGACACACCTGCTGGGCTGGGCTGGCCTGCTCCACCATCTCATTTCCCTGCCCTCCCCTTCTGTTTTCCAGAGGTGCCTTCTCCGAGGTGGTCCTGGCCGAAGAGAAGTCGACTCAGAAGCTGGTAGCCATCAAGTGCATCGCAAAGAAGGTGTTGGAAGGGAAGGAGAGCAGCATCGAGAATGAGATAGCTGTGCTACACAAGTAAGTGGCGCTCCCTCTCGTCCCCCATCCCTCCCTTTGAGAACAGCCACTGCTGGGTCAAACCAAAAGTCCTCCACTCTGGTCCGGTGACCCCGTCCAACAGTCCCTGGAAAGCGGAGCAAGGTGGAAACGGCCATCCCATCCCTGCTTACCTCCACACCCCCAGGGCATGTTTGCGTGGCATTGAGAACAAAGCAGTGGCGCTTGCAGTAAGCTACCTGAACCAGTGGGGTGGGGTGATAGGCAGAAAGGCAACTTGTTCTTCCTTCTTCCTGTTCTTTTAGTAGCTACATGTTGGTAGACTACATGACTTCCTCGCAGGCTCTGCTTCCTTCCTGCTCCTTCTCCAAGTGTCAATACCAGTATGACCTAGCAAGGGCTTATTAAATACTGGGTGGACATAGCAGACGACACAGAGATTTCTCCAAGTAGTTCTTTATAAGTACAGTGGTACCTCGGGTTACATACGCTTCAGGTTACATACTCTTCAGGTTACAGACTCTGCTAACCCAGAAATAGTGCTTCAGGTTAAGAACTTTGCTTCAGGATGAGAACAGAAAATCGTGCTCCGGCGGCACGGCGGCAGCAGGAGGCCCCATCAGCTAAAGTGGTGCTTCAAGTTAAGCACAGTTTCAGGTTAAGAACGGACCTCCGGAACGAATTAAGTACTTAACCCGAGGTACCACTGTAAGCTGGAACTGAACTGAACAGCAAACAGCTTAGCCGGCCTGCTTTTATAGGCAGCCGGCTGTCAACATTGTAACAACAACAACAACCCAGGGTTTCCTGCCTAAATTAACTGGCGTGGACTTGAGTGAAAACTATATACACAATACCCCTGGTGGCCAGGGTGAGAACTTCAATACATAACAGGGTTGGTGTTACCTTCTTGTTTGCAGCTCGGCCACGTGTAACACCTATGCTTAGAATGGCTTTGTTCTGGATGTCATGCACAGCCATGCATATTTGCTTTGCTCTTGCAAAATGTATATACAGTGGTACCTGAGTTTTTGAACGTAATCCATTCTGGAAGACAGTTCGAGTTCTGAAACGTCTGAAAACTCAATACGAAAGCCTCAATTCGGAAAACTCAATACAGAAAGCCACGTGGCATGTTCGACTTCCAAGGCTTGTTTGAAAACCGAAGCATTTCCTTCCGGCGTTTACGGCATTCGAAAAGCGAAACGTTCGTCAGGGGAGAGATTCGAAGACCGAGCTACCACTGTATGTTCTGCAAAAGCAATGAATGTTGGTATTGGGCTTGGAATTCAGGATCCCAAATTTTTCCATTAAAAAAAAAGTAAGCAAGTTTCCAGCTGTTCTGGCTGCATAGGTAGGGTTGAAAAGGTATAGTTGCTGCCTGCTGAAAATAAAGAAGCCCAGTGAAACTGTGAGCCAAGTTTGTTGGCAAAAAATCAGGTGAGTGCTCATCTGAATGTGACCTCAATGAGAGTAGTTAATGTTGCGTGCCTTGGTTGTGTGAGTTCAGCTGCAGAGAGGTCTGCGCATGAGTGCGCCCTAAGTGCAGGGAATCTCTCCCCTCATACATCTGGCCTGCCAGCCTGATCACGTGTCAAAAGCTCTTTGCATCATCTCCATGGGCGCATAATTTCCTACAACTGATATCTGTGCCTGGGATATCAGCCTTTCTGAAAATAGTGCTGGTTGGCACTGAACAGTGTCTCCTTGTGCCCAGAGCATGCCATGTTTTCGTTCCTGTGACTCTCTCATGTCCAGCGAGGGCAACTAATCTATGACCTCTGTCACGAGCATTGGAGAGGGAAATTCTGGAGAAGTGGCTGCCACATCTGGAGTCTCCATTACAGAGTTGGAACCTGCACTTCCCATCCTCTGAGTACAGGGGTGGAGAACCAAGTACAGTTGTACCCCTGGTTAAGAACTTAATTTGTTCTGGAGGTCCATTCTTAACCTTAAACTGTTCTGAACCTGAAACACCATTTTAGTTAATGGGGCCTCCCACTGCAGCCATGCCGTTGCTGCTCGATTTCTGTTCTCATCCTGAAGCACCCGAGGTACTATTTCTGGGTTAGCGGAGTCTGTAACCTGAAGCGTATGTAACCCGAGGTACCACTGTACCCTCCACACCCATCATCCTTGACCATTTGCCATGCTGGCTGGAGTTGATGGGCATATAATGCAGGGCACGATGCTCGTGAGACCCCCCAGCTATCTGCCATTCTATTATTATATTATACATATACATGAGCACATAGAAATTATATGCAAAATTGTGCCTTAGCAACAACCCTGGGCCACAGGGATTCTGGGTCCAAAGCTATGAGTTCTGGGGTCAGGTCCAACAAGATGAAGGCAGGTTTTCCTAACCAGCCCAACATCAATGACCATAATGTGGACCATTGAAACTGGGAAGTGGGACGCCCACTCAAAGGAAGTACAGTGGTACCTCGGGTTACATATGCTTCAGGTTACAGACTCCGCTAACCCAGAAATAGTACGTCAGGTTAAGAACGTTGCTTCAGGATGAGAACAGAAATTGTGCTCCGGTGGCGCGGCGGCAGCAGGAGGCCCCATTAGCTGAAGTGGCCTCCAGGTTAAGAACAGTTTCAGGTTAAGAACGGACCTCCGGAACGAATTAAGTACTTAACCTGAGGTACCACTGTATTTTTCAGGAACTAGTGAGTGATTTCTCAAGGAACCCGTTTCAATAGTGACTCTTCTGCTTAAGGCAGAAGGGTAGGGAAGAGGTGAAGTTAAAGGAAAGAGCTTCTGTACACATAAAAAGTGACCGTCTGTCTCCTACTAATGAAAATCAGCTCTAGAATATGATCTGGGTGTTAAGGTTGCTTCCAGAGTTAGCCTGGAATTGCTAACCTTTGTTCATTCACTTTTTACGGAGGATCCAGATGATATCATTCCCCAATTATTGCAGTCCCATGACTTTCTTTCTTTCTTTTTTTCAGAGTTGTTTTGTTTTTAAATACTAGCACAAATATAGTGTATATATAGAGCAAAAACCCCAGCAACAGCCTGTCCAGTGCTGTTGAGCCTTTTCGGGGTGACTTTAATTGAAAGCTTTCTGCTGATCGCTTCTGCTACTACATTCGCTACTTCCTCTTGGGCACGGCAGTGGGATCACTGATGACTTGCCCTTGTCCTTTAAAGGTAAAGGTCAAGGGACCCTTGTCCATTAGGTCCAGCCGCGGACGACTCTGGGGTTGCGGCGCTCATCTCGCTTTATTGGCCGAGGGAGCCGGCGTACAGCTTCTGGGTCATGTGGCCAGCATGACTAAGCCGCTTCTGGCGAACCAGAGCAGCGCATGGAAACGCCGTTTACCTTCCCTCCAGAGTGGTACCTATTTATCTACTTGCACTTTGGCGTGCTTTCGAACTGCTAGGTGGGCAGGAGCAGGGACCGAGCAACGGGAGCTCACCCCGTCGCAGGGATTTGAACCACCGACCTTCTGATCAGCAAGTCCTAGGCTCTGTGGTTTAACCCACAGCACCACCCGCGTCCCTTTCCTTTAATTGCTGCCTTAATGTTGGCTTCTGCCCCTGTGTCTGTGATGTTGGGAGGCTTCAATTACTGGTTTATTTTAATTATTTTCCCCTGGGTGGGATTCATCCAAGCTGTTGTGTGTAAGGAAAGAGGTCTGCTTGCACAACAGGAATCCCTGCCCCTCCTCCCCCTTTGTGCCCCCCCAAGCTGCTCTGTGGGGTGAACCCCTGAGTAGGTTTAGGGATTGCTTGGAAGGGAGGGAATTCTCATTGCACTAATGGACCTTGTTCTATGCATGCAAACCCCACTTACTGCTATGTTGAATTCCACCTCCTCTTTCTTTCTTTTATACCAAATTGCTATACATTATTATTTCAGCAGTGGCTTTCCTTTGTCACCAAAAACAATGGCTGCACATTTAAATGTGTAGCTCACCCACAATCCCCTATGAATTTTCGTGAGTCTCCCCTCCTATAGGTTCTTCTTGACTACTACCAGTGACATCACAAGCGAGTGACACAGATTGGTACCTTTACAAAATTATTTGTTTTTTAAATCTTTTGAAGCCGAACCACTCATTTTTAGCCCTCTTAAAAACAAATCTCCACCTAATGCCTGCAAACTGGCCTGCGTGGAACACCCTGCATTTCTTTAAAACATAAATGCTTCTCTCTCTCTCTCTCTCTCTCTCTCTCTCTCTCTCTCTCTCTCTCTCTCTCTCTCTCTCTCTCTCTCTCTCTCTCTCTTTTATATTTAAATAGCTGTTTCTGCCTTGTGTTCTCATTCTTCCCAGTATGTAATATATATACATATACTGTATAGCATTTATTTAACCCTTCCCATACCTTTCTTCAGTCAAGTACTTCTCATACATTAGCTTGGGAATCCTTACAGCAACTCTGCAATGTAGATTTTGCTATTATTCTGCTATTACAGTGGTACCTCGGGTTACATACGCTTCAGGTTAAAGACTCCACTATCCCAGAAATAGTACCTCGGGTTAAGAACTTTGCTTCAGGATGAGAACAGAAATCGTGCTCTGGTGGCGCGGCAGCAGCGGGCAGTCCCATTAACTAAAGTGGTGCTTCAGGTTAAGAACAGTTTCAGGTTAAGAACAGACCTCTGGAACGAATTAAGTACTTAACCTGAGGTACCACTATATTGTTATTGTGTGTGTGTGTGTATTTGTAGGGCAGTGGCCTGAGGCTGAGAGCAGTAGTTTGCTTAAGGGCACCTGCTGGGTTCACAGCGGAGGCAAGATTTGATTCTGGGGACTGTTTGTTGCATAGCTCTGTCGCACAGCAACTAGCTTATCACGGGGACATTATCTCTCTGTTTCTCTCTCTTTTAAAGTAGCTTGTCAGCCTGTTCCTCTCAGGCAGCATGAGGAAACCTCTGTTTGGCCTCCCAATATTGTTGGACTACAACTCCTATCATACCTGACCATTGGCTGTGCTCTCTGGGACTGGTGGAAGTTGGAGTCCAGCAACATATAGAGGGTCAAAAGTGCCCCATCCAAGTTGTACAGTGGAGACCCTCGGAAGAAAGGATATTGTACAGCCGGTGCTGGTTCTGGCCAACGCTAGAAATAAAATGGGTGGGAGTTGCCACCTGGACCCCACCCCCTTGGTTTTGAAACGAAGGTACAGGCAACTTCCCACTTGCCTATGATTTATTTGTGTGTGACTGCGTACACCGCCGCGAAATAAATAAATAATCCGTCTCAAACTTTGAAGTGGCAGGAGAGAGCTGGAAAGTTCTTGTGGCTCGCGAGGAGACCCTTCCCAGAGCCCGAAGAGGATGTTTGTGAGCCAAAGGCCAGAAATAAATGTTTAAAATGCTTCTCTCTCTCTCTCTCTCTCTCTCTCTCTCTCTCTCTCTCTCTCTCACACACACACACACACACACACACACACACACACACACACTTATGGGCTCCAAAATGGTGCAGGGAACTGTTATGTACTGAGTTGAATAGGATCCAAATGCAGCAGTCTGATAGGTCCTAGAACAATAGGATTCAGAATGCAGCAGTCTGATTGGTCCTAGAACAATGCAGCAGGAGCCACCCAATCCAGCTCCAGGTGGAAGTGAATCCGCAACCTGATTGGCCTACAGTAGAATCCAGGAGTTAGCCAATCACGTGCGGCCCATTGTGTAAATAATGTATATAAAGCGGATATTTTGGGGGGAACTTCCATTCCTCACCACTATGAGCTGAATAAAGAGCATGAAATCCACACTCGACTCTGAGTGTATTTTACTGGCGACTCTCGCTGCTACTTCGCTACCCTGCTCAACAGCTGCTGGGCAGGAAGCTGTATTGCAGTGGGCTCGGATGTGCTGTTCCTTTCCGCTTTCTGGCGATCTGGAGGCAAAGGGACTGAATAAAAGAAAAAGAGCATGTAAAAACAGGTGTTTATAGGAGGCACAGGCAAACTCGGCCCTCCAGAAATATTGGAACTACAATTCCCATCATCCCTGATCACCCATCCTGTTAGCTAAGGATGATGGGAGTTGTAGTCCCAAAACATCTGGAGGGCCGAGTTTGCCTGTGCCTGGTTTTGAGGGTGCTCCCCACATGCTCATATGAGCGGGGCAGGGCGGAAAGTAACCCCCGCATAAGTTGCCTCTGCCATTGGGGTCTGTGAAATTAGCCTTGCCCAACAGAGAAGCTGGGAAGCAAGTCTTTCAGGCTAAACAAGACAGAGTGATGATAATCCACGGACCTCTTGCTGAAGGAGCTCCTCTTTCTCTTGCAGGATCAAGCACCCCAATATTGTGGCTCTGGACGACATCTATGAGAGCGGAGGACACCTCTACCTCATCATGCAGCTGTGAGTTGAAGGCTGGGAATTAGAGGAGTCCCAGCTATGGGTGGCCGGGGGGGGGGTGAGCCTCTTGGCACAGCCTGGCAGCATTGGTGGAGCTTGTGGGCAGAGCTCACCCTGACCACCCTCTTCCTGAAGGGGTCTCTTGAGGAAAGCAGGCCTCACCTGTCTTTTGCCTCCCCAATGTAGAGTCTCAGGCGGGGAGCTCTTTGACAGGATTGTGGAGAAGGGGTTTTACACGGAGCGAGATGCCAGCCAGCTCATCCGGCAGATCCTCGACGCTGTCAAATACCTGCATGACATGGGCATTGTACACCGCGACCTCAAGGTAGGTGCATGTACCTGTGTGTGGATTTCTGTCGTAGCCGCCTCGGGGTTAAGATGTGCGTTTGCACAACTGTCTGTTTGCTGAAGGCTGGACTAGACAATTCATCCTATTAGCAGCTGCTTGGGTGGCCTTTCCAAAATAAAAATAGCTGGCACTTTCCCTGTGCTGCAGTCTGGACTAGGACCTTGGCATGGCATAGTTTGGGGCACTTTAATCCTTTGTCTCTTGCTGCTTCTCCAATTTGGATTGGGGGCACCGTGCCCCCCTCTCCACGAGTTGGAAGGAAAGCTTCTGTTTGCCTCCTCCCATCCCATGCCCACTCTGGACTGGGACCACAGCAGGAGTCAAAGGCCCCCTTAAAGGTAAAGGGACCCCTGACCATTAGGTCCAGTCGTGGCTGACTCTGGGGTTGCGGCGCTCATCTCGCTTTACTGGCCGAGGGAGCCAGCGTACAGCTTCCGGGTCATGTGACCAGCATGACTAAGCCGCTTCTGGCAAACCAGAGCAGTGCACGGAAACGCCGTTTACCTTCCCGCCGGAGCAGTACCTATTTATCTACTTGCACTTTGATGTGCTTTCGAACTGCTAGGTTGGCAGGAGCAGGGACTGATCAATGGGAGCTCACCCTGTCGCGGGGATTCGAACTGCCGACCTTCTGATCGGCAAGTCCTAGGCTCTGTGGTTTAACCCACAGCGCCACCCACATCCCAAAGCCTCAGCCCAAGATAGGAGGCACCCCATACCTGCTATTCATTTGCTAGTTGGGGTGAATAGCATCTTGACTAGTCTGGTCCCTAATCTGCTATAGGTACCTTAAACTAGAAATACGGCTTTTGTATTTACCAGTCAAGTATTAAGAGCTTACTTCCTCCATTGTCTTGTGGTTTAAGACCTAAGCAACATGTGACACCAATAGTTTTTGATTAGATCTCTTTCCTGTCCTTTGAAAGCAGCCTTGGAGGCAAGGGGGGAAAACTGAATTGGGGCTGCAGTGAAGAGGGAGATTATAGCCTTCTTCCCCACTGCCATTCATTGATGCAAATCATTCCTTCTCCCCACAAAGTTCTCATAGCTGTGGAGGGTGAAATATACTCGGAGTCGAGAGTGGATTTCATGCTCTTTATTCAGCTCATAGTGGTGAGGAGGAATGAAAGTTTCCCCAAAATACCTGTTTTATATACATTATTTACACAATGGGCTGCACATGATTGGCTAATTCCGGGATTCTCCTGTAGGCCAATCAGGTTGTGGATTCACTTCCACCTGGAGCTGGATTGGGTGGCTCCTGCGGACCAATGATACGGCTGCATTGTTCTAGGACCAATCAGACTGCTGCATTCTGAATCCTATTGTTCTCAGTATATAACAGAGGAGCAAGTGGATGTTCATTTGTTGTGCTTGTCTGCATTTCACCCTGTAAGCCTCTTCTTATTCTGCAGATTTTGGGGCAGTTATACATGATCCTGCTTTCAATACTGTTATTACCTGCCTGTAAACGTTTTGGGGCAGACATAGCACTTCACTTCCTGTCGTTGTGTGTCCCGTAACGTCCTGCTGATATCCTGTAACTTCTTATGCCAAAAAATTCCTGGGCTTTATTCTTTCCCTCTTTTCTTGCCCCATAGCACAGGATTGCCCCTCCAGATGGCAATAGCGTGGCAACGCCAGGGAAGCGTTGCATAACAATTTACAAAGCAGGATGATGTATGGATGGTCCGGTATGAATCCACTGCAAGTCCACTGTTATTTTGTCAGTGACATATTTCATATTTCAGAATACAACACCCCACAACACACACACACACACACAGTCTGGGCCCTGTGTTCAAGAGCAACTTCAGGAAGCTATGTGGAAAGAGTGATTTTTGTACCAGAGAACTGGTGTAGGAAGGTGGGGTTAAACTCCCAATCTCTGCTGAGAAAAACATTAGTAGAGTCCACCTCACAACATGTTGATTTTGTCCCTTAAAGAAGTTCTGATTCTGGAATAACTGGTCCTGTGGTCGTGGTGGAAATGGTTCTGTGCCCTCAAAGTTGAGGACAAGATACAAGTTGATAATCAACATGCAGAGACAATGGAGAGCCATTCAAGTAGTCAAAAATAGCATAGGAAAAACCCCAAAGGAAAAAGAAAGACTTACATAAAAAAAGGGAATTAATCTTTAGGCCAATTCTGAATGCCTCAGATTGAAGGTGGGTGAATTAAGAGTGTGCTGTATTAAAAAGAGAACAGGACACAGTGGGAATATTAGAAACAATTGGATACTTATAACCCATGGATGTTAAATCTGTAGAAAGAATACTATGGGAAGGGAGTGCAGGGTGTGGTGGTTTTCCAAGTCAAAGGAGGACCGTCTTGGGAGCAGTGGCCACAACACCATCAAATTCAATATATGGGTGGGAAATTGCCTAGAAAATGCAACACAGGCACATTTAATTTTGGGCCTGGGCATCTATTGCAGCCCAATGATTTTGGCTGGCACTGTTTTGAGCGAAACTCTGCCAATAGTTGTGTTATGTACTGAAGTTCTCACCCTGGGCCAGCAGGGGGATACTGTAGATAGTTATGCAAATGAAGGATCGAAAAGTGACGTTCAGCGATTGGATAGTTTTGTATGCAAATGAAGGATCGAAAAGTGACGTTCAGTGATTGGATAGTTTTAGAAAATGGCAACAGATACATTGTTCTGGAGCTCGATATAAGCAGGCTGACTGAGCTCCTCAGTTTAGTTCTGTTCCAGCTTACAAAATAAAGAGCTGCTTTGGAGAAATTGCTATGTCGTCTGCTATGTCAACCCACAACTTAACAAGTTGATTGCTCTTTTTGATGTGTTTTGATTTCCCTGTGAGCTTGGCAACTGTGTGCTTACATATGTACATAACATACTGCTGTTCGCCTAATTTTATTTTACGGAATAGACGGCACAGTTTCGCTTCATGTTTTCTTCCAGAAGTGGGGTTCGTGGCTCAATTGAGGAAGTCTCCTTCCTGACTTTACTCGCTCTTTGGCCTTTTGAGGCTGAACCACCATATGTTGTTGCTAGCTCCAGCTATGAAAAATACAAATAGGGATGTTGTTGCCGCTAGGGAGCGGGGAGGAGAGAATGGCTCTTTTCACCTCGGCTGGCTCAGGACAAAGAGAGAACAATTCTCCCCAGTATAGCACTCCTTGGATCATTCAGCAAATGAGGGAAGAGCAACACGTTTGGTGGCTGTTCATCTCTGTGCTCCAGCACCTTGCTGTACTCTGTCCTACACTACGCCTAATGGGAGGGCAGGCCCTGTGCAGAATTCTAGGGTGTGTGCTCAGTTCTTGCAATACGCCTGTCTGGGCCTCATTGAGGCCCCAAATAAACTAAGAGTGCACCCTAGAACACCATCTGTACTGCCCAATGGCTGCATGGTGTCACAAGAGAAGGCTGGCAGTGCCAAACAAGCCAAGTTTCATGGAAGCTGCTTTGCCATTACTGATCTCATTTAGTAACCTCTCCTAGTCCTCTGCCAGTCTGTGCAGCAGATTTTGACCAATTGCTTTATTACAAACTTTCCGGTTTTGCACGTTTCTGTGTCTTGGGAAAATAGATCGGCTGCTTTTTTTCCTGTAGTAAGACGGAGCTGTTCCGCCTGGCCTTTGGTTTGGACTCAGTCTCATCCTTAGGTTTCCCTCCCCTTATGGTTTTGATTTATGGGCTACTTTTAAAATGAGGCTGCATTTTAAATTGCATTTTAACCTGTATTTTAAATTGTGTTTTTTCCCCTATTATGTTTTTACTGTAATTTTACTGGTGTTGGCCACCCTGAGCCCAGCTCTGGCGGGGGAGGGCGGGGTATAAATTATTATTATTATTATTATTATTATTATTATTATTATTATTATTTAATATAGTGTGCATTCTATTGATGATAGAACTTGGAAAGCTTGCACACTGCTTTGTCGCATTTGGTTGGCCTCTACTGCCTTAGTACGGATCTACTGAGAACCATTTTCCCCCCTGTTGGGTGATGAATTCAATGCATCTGTGTTCTTTTGGCCATGGCCACAACCACATCCTCACATGTCTCCAAGTGAACATTTGCTTCTCCCATTGTTTGCCCACTTGGATTAGCGCATGGGTTTTGGAACTGAAACTTAGATGTCTCTTAAGAGCTTAAGAAGAACCTGCTGCATCAGACCAATGGCCCATCTTGTCCACCATCTTGTCTTCACCATGGCCAACCAGATATCTGTGGCAAACCCATAAGCCAGAGTAACAAAGGCACTGTTTCTTTCTGCAGTTTCCAACAATAATAATAATAATTTTTTTTATTTATATCCCGCCCTCCCCAGCCGAAGCCGGGCTCAGGGCGGCTAACAACAATAAAATAATACAACATTCTAAAATCAATTCATTATAAAATCAGTTCAAATCAAATTGATGGCAACCATTGGGCTAGAGTTCTGTGAAGAATTACCAAAGGAGGGGGTCAGGCTGTGCCCTGGCCAAAGGCCTGGTGGAACGGCTCTGTCTTGCAGGCCCTGCGGAAAGATGTCAAGTCCCGCAGGGCCCTAGTCTCTTGTGACAGAGCCTTCCACCAGATTGGAGCCACAGCCGAAAAAGCCCTAGCTCTGGTTGAGGCCAGCCTAACCTCTCTGTGGCCTGGGACCTCCAAGATGTTTTTGTTTGAAGACCGTAAGTTCCTCCGTGGGACATACCAGGAGAGGCGGTCCTGTAGGTACGAGGGTCCTAGGCCGTATAGGGCTTTCAAGGTTAAAACCAGCACCTTAAATCTAATCCTGTACTTCTGCACAACTGCTATTCAGAAGCATGACTGCCTCCAGCCATCATCTTCTCAGCTTTCTATTTTGGTTTGGGCTTCCATTTTAGCATCTATGCATCATGAACTCTGTGTTCTAGGCCAATCGAGATTTTTGGGGAAACTATCCCCAAACCTGATGTCCTGGACAAATCAATACAACCACTTGAGCAGCCGCTGAGTTCTAATGAAGTACAGAAGGTGTACTAACTTAAAAACCCAACGATAGCTCAGAGCTCAGATCACTGTTTGCCACAGGGCAAGGCTGGCTTTCCTATGTAGCAGTTGCTTTGAACGGGAGATTACAAAACGGATGACGTTTTTTGGCCTTCAAACCCTATCCCTGTACAGCACTTAAATATCAGTGGCTGGCACAACTACAAGGATGTAACCACAAAGGATTAGATAAGAATTAGCTCACAGAACCAAAACAGGCTGAGATTTTTTCAACCTGCAAAACAGGTCCGAATGCCCAAAGGAAACAGATAAGGAGGGTATTTATAATAAGGGTGGCATTCTGCTAAAAGACAAATTTTCTCAGATGGCAACTTGGCACCGTTTCACACTCAAATGTGTCTCTATGAAGTGGCTTCTCATATGCTGCTCTGTACTGGCCAGAAATGGGCTCAGGGCGGCTAACACCAATAAAATTACAATAAAACGTAATAGAAAAAGGAAAAAAAGTTAATTAAAATACGGGATAAAATATGGGTTAAAATACGGGTTAAAATACAATTTGAAATGCAGCCTCATTTTAGGTCAGAGCACTTAGTCTGGAATTATTTTACATAACTTGATGGCCTGGACTGTTCCAGCTCTATCTTCTAGAAACGATGTTTTCTTAGCTGCTTCTTTTTGAGTGATAAAAGCTTTCAGGCAATAAGGTAGAAACATCTAGCTTTGACATTTACTGGTAGATGTTTTTGTTGCTTGGCCTAACCTCTGAGGTTTCCCCTCCAGCTTTGCTCTACATCATAATTGCTAATTCACTTTGAGCCGTAAGATTTCAAGAATCTCAAGTAGCAATTGGCAGGCATTTAACATTACACACTTACAATTTAACTATTGCAGCTTGACCTCTTCCCCTTCCCTCAGGGAAATTTAGTTCTGTGAGGGGCTAATGAGCTCCAGGAGAAAAAGAATTAGCATCTTAAATAATGTATTGTGTAATGTCCCCCCCCCCCAAAAAAAAATATGTTTACCTTATTGCGATAAGTCTACCTTTAATCAGCTTTTAGAAATAAGTTTAACAGATCAATCCATGCATTTCGTATGCACATTTGATTTACTTATATGTCCATAGAATAGAACTGTAGAGTTGGAAGGGACCCTGACCGTCATCTAGTCCAGCCCCTGCAATGCAGGAATCTCAACTAAAGCATCCATGACAGAAGGCCATCCAACCACTGCTTAAAAACCTCCAATGGAGGACAGTTCCGCGTTCTTTTTTGGACCAAGCTTGTCTTGATTATTTGGTTTTGTGTGGGGTTCTTTCTTAAGATGCTTAGAATGGATAATTTCTTTCTGCATTCCACCATGCTACCTGCACTGCCCCAACTGGTCGTTATAAGAACTGCACTTTAACAGCTGGCGCCCGAGTTTGGTTGCTTTCCTCTACCCTCCTCACCCCTTTCCCCTTTTGTGTCGTGTCTTTTAGACTGTAAGCATAGAGGGCAGGAACTGTCTTGTTTTTTTACTGTTCTGTAAGCCACACTAGGACCTTTTTTTGGGGGGGGGCTTAAGAATGGGATGGCTTTAAATAAATTGTTACTTGGAGCTCTAATCTGACAGTATTTATCTCCCTCTTTCCTCCCTGCTCTTCGCCCTTGTTAGCCCGAAAACCTGCTCTATTACAGTCTGGATGAAGATTCCAAGATCATGATTAGCGACTTTGGGCTGTCAAAGATAGAAGGCTCAGGAAGTGTCATGTCTACGGCATGTGGGACTCCAGGTTATGTGGGTGAGCTAAAGAGGTTTCTTATTCCACCCGCCCCAATTGAGAAGAGTGGATCTGGTTGACAAAGAAAATCACTGCATGCCCTGAGGGGGTTTTTATGAGGAGGTTGGGCTACAGTTTGCCTCCAGCTTGCCGGACAGGAGAGGCGTATTTAGTGCCTTTCTAAATATGGATAGCACTTCAGCGTAGGAAAAAGCATGTAAATCCAGTGTACAGTGGTACCTCAGGTTACATACGCTTCAGGTTACATACGCTTCAGGTTACAGACTACGCTAACACAGAAATAGTGCTTCAGGTTAAGAACTTTGCTTCAGGATGAGAACAGAAATCGGGCTCCGGTGGCGCGGCAGCAGCAGGAGGCCCCATTAGCTAAAGTGGTGCTTCAGGTTAAGAACAGTTTCAGGTTAAGTACAGACCTCCAGAACGAATTAAGTACTTAACCTGAGGTACCACTGTACTTTGGTGAGAATGTCACTTAGGGATGAAATAAGTTTGGAGAAGACTTACAAGTTGGGGTTGTGTAAGGTGGAAATCTTTACAAGGGAGAGTTGGCTGGCATGGCGTGTGTGTGTGTGTTTGTTCCTGGGAGAGCAAGCCTTTAGAAGGAAATCCCTAGTACAAGGGTTGCATTTCCCCATCTGTCCCCAAACGACATTTGGGCAACAGGGAATTCCCATCTCTAATGGTCACTTTCTTCTTCTTTTTCCCCTTGGGTCTGGTCCAGCTCCTGAGGTGTTGGCACAGAAGCCTTACAGCAAAGCAGTGGATTGCTGGTCCATTGGAGTCATCGCTTACATCTTGTACGTACTGAGTTGAATTGAGATGATGGTGGGCCTGGAGCCAGATAACCTGCCTCCTATTGCTCCTGAATTCACATATGCAAAGGGAGTCCTAGTCAGCTAAACACTGGACACTCCCTTCCACTCTTCTTCTTCCACGGCGCTTCTGGCACCACACAGCTACTTTTGCACATTCATTTTTGGGCCTTTCATTTCTCCTTTACGGACAGCTTGAAGTTTCATAATATTGTCCCCCATGAAGGCCTACAACTCAACCATCAGACCCACCTCTAACCCTTTACCCCCACAGAGGGTACATCCCCTATTGGGGATTATTACTGTATTTTTCTGTGTATAACACGCCCCCGTGTATTTTGGGGGACTCAAAATTTAGAAAATGGAGGGGGGGGGTTGATTGCCCAGAGTTGCTGAGCTTTTGATAGGGGGGGATGCCCAGAGTTTTGGAGCTTTTTTTGGGGTGGGAACGCCAAAAAGCGCTCGCCAGACTGTCCAACGCGCACACGTCGCATAACCCAACAATCGCCTGCCCATTCGCCATGCAGCCAATCAACAGCAGCCCTTGCCGCACCTACCAATCACCCGCATCATCACCACTCACAATCTCCTACTCGCCGAAGCGTCAAATCCCCCGTCACCACTCTGCACTACCCGTGTATAAGATGACCCCAAATTTTTGACACTGTTTTATCAGAAGAAACCCTTGACTTATACATGGAAAAGTACGGTACTTCATTCCGGCTACAAAAGCACAAAAAAGAGAGATGCCATCGTAAAACAAACAAAAACGGTGCAACTGCTGTTATCAGGGCCAGGCAAAGACATTTTGGCACCTGAGGCAGACCCAGAAAGGGCTTCCCCTCTCTCTGCCAGTGGACCCAGAAATGGCTCCCCCTCTCCCCACCAGGGAACAAGGGCTCAGGGGAGATCAACTTCAGGAAAATGGAGGGGAAGAAAAGATCAATTTTGGGCTCTGCAGCACAGGTGAATCTTGCCACCCGAGGTGGTTGCCTCACCTTGCCTCATAGGTGGGCCGGCCCCGACAGTGATTCTACCCCTCTAATCCCCTGGTCAGGAAGTTAACCTTCTGTCTTTTTTCTTCTTCTCTCCCCTCACTTTCCAGTTCATTTATCTCAGTTCCCCACATTCTTTTGCTCCTTCACAGCCTATATATTTATTTCCAACTCTCCCCGTTGTATATTGCCATGCCTTCTGAGTGTCACACATGCCCTGTTCCCACTTTTCCCCCTCAGACTGTGTGGCTATCCTCCCTTCTACGATGAGAACGACACAAAGCTCTTTGAGCAGATCCTGAAGGCTGAATATGAATTTGACTCCCCCTATTGGGACGACATATCAGAATCAGGTGAGGGAAGGAAATGGTGGCTTCTCTGAATGCTAATGCCAGAACCAAGGCACATATTATGTATATTTGTGGGGGTTTTTAACTGCTGATTTGATAAGATTTATTGCTTGTTTTTTCAGTATTTTCTTGCAGGTATTTTAGATCGCTTCATCTAAACAGCTTAGTGGGTTTTAAAAAATAAAGAAATTGGTAAAGGTAAAGGTAAAGGTACCCCTGCCCGTACGGGCCAGTCTTGACAGACTCTGGGGTTGTGCGCCCATCTCACTTAAGAGGCCAGGGGCCAGCGCTGTCCGGAGACACTTCCGGGTCACATGGCCAGTGTGACATCGCTGCTCTGGCGAGCCAGAGCTGCACACGGAAACGCCGTTTACCTTCCCGCTGGTAAGCGGTCCCTATTTATCTACTTGCACCCGGAGGTGCTTTCGAACTGCTAGGTTGGCAAAAGAAATTGGTAGATAACTCTAATTAAAAATAATAATAAATAGAATCAAATGGATCTGTGCTGTGGGAGGAGGCCAGTGGCACCGCTCACTGGCTTGCTTGCTAACTCAGGCCCTCATTCACTTCCTTTCTCCTCTCAGCCAAAGATTTCATCCAGCATTTAATGGAGAGAGACCCTAAGAAACGCTTCACCTGTGAGCAGGCACTACAACACCCGTGGTAAGGAGGAATCCGCACCCCATCATCCATTTAGCTGGCTTTGAGCAAGCCAGGGGGTCTCTTGGCTCCTGTTGCCCAGTTGTAAAAGGCAAGTAAGGGGAAGGCCAGCCTGGCCAGAGAAGGAGCACCTGCAGGAAGTTTCCTTTTTCCTTCCTCCTCCCTGTCCGAAAGATCATTAATCTCCAGCTGCCCAGTGCCCTGGGACTGCAGAAGCAAGAAGAAAGGGCATGTTGGCTGCCATTCATTGGCCAAAGGAACAAGGGGTGCCAATTGCTATCTGAGCAGGAATACCAGCCAAGAAAATGAGCCTGGGCTGAACTGGATGTAAAAGCCCTTTTATAGCTCACCATTTTATTCCAGCGTTGGAGAACCGATCTCTCCCCTCTGCCTTTTCCTTCCACTCACCTTTCCTTGGGTGTCATTTCTTTTCAGTTTGCAAGTCTGATGGTAGGACTTCTCTCCCTCCCTCCTAATTGATGGGAGACGATCATTGTCTTTGTCATTGGCGTTAAAAAAAAAATACAATGGAAGAAAGAGGGAATATAATGCTGGGATCTTGCACCCACTTGAGAGTAAGCCTCTCATTGTACAGTGGTACCTTGGTTTAAGAACAGCTTAGTTTATGAACAACTTGGATTAAGAACGCTGCAAACCCGGAAGGTGTTTTGGTTTGTGAACTTTGCCTTGGAATAAGAACATGTTCCGCTTCCTGTTGAGTGCGTTCCATTTGTAAATTGAGTCCCCCGCTGCTATGGGAAAGCAGGCCTTGGTTTAAGAACGGACTTCCGGAATGGATTAAGTTCGTAAACCAAAGTACCACTGTACTCCCATCGTACCTGATGAGAGTTGTAGCCCCAAATATCTGGATGGCATTGGTTTGGAGAAGGCTGACCTGCAGGCTTTCAGAGTTGGCACCAGGTGAACTGATGGGAACAGGAATTCCCTTAGGTCCTGTTCTTATTAGGAACTCACATTGCCTGGAATGGTGGAGGCATCTATTGGTATTTCAATGCTTTGTATAGATGCCTTGTATAGATGTTGATCTTGGGATCCTGGTGGGTTGACATGGTGAAAGATGGTCCTTTTAAAGTATAGGGGCCCCGGACCGTAGAAGGCTTTAAAGGCCAAAGGCACTCCTATGGGGCGTGTTAATAAGAACCAATCTTCCTTCCAGGATTGCTGGAGACACTGCACTAGATAAGAACATCCACCAGTCAGTCAGTGAGCAGATCAAAAAGAATTTTGCCAAGAGCAAGTGGAAGGTAAGGGCATGTCCTGCAGAGAAGCAGTCGGTGGGTGCTTTTACCCACATACCTTAAATCTGTCGCTGCTCAAATGTGTCCCTGCAATGTGAATGCAAAGCCTTTGTCCGCCAGAATATATGTTTGTTCTTTGCCTTAGTACTGTATAACCGTTACCAATGATATTGACTTGTAGCATGTGAGAGTCTCTTGCATATTTTTAGTATTTAATATACAGTTGTATGGATAGATACATAAGGGACGCGGGTGGCGCTGTGGGTTAAACCACGGAGCCTAGAGCTTGCTGATCAGAAGGTTGGCAGTTCGAATCCCCATGACGGGGTGAACTCACATTGTTCGGTCCCTTTACCTTTTAGCTGTATGGATAGGGTTTTTTTTGTATTATTGATTTTATGATGATTTCTAACTGTTCCTGCTAAGTTTTTTGGGGGTGAATCGTTACACTTACTGTTCGTTTGCTATGTTGTGAACTTTGGCGCAATTTTGTGGGACTGTGGCATACAAATTAAGCAGATGGGGATGGTAACTTCCCTCAAAATCTCCTAGGAACTCCAATTTGTTGAAGCTGTTTAGAATTTTGTTTTGAGATTCCTATCTATCCCCATCCCAGGAATGCCCTGGAGAAAGGAAGTAACTTATTGAACTAGTTTAGGTCCATGGTGCAGATATACTTTTATAGTGAACACAGCTGAGAATAGATATTTGCAGTCTCGAGTTTCCTTGGTGCCAACAGCTAGGAAAAAGAAGAAAGGCTTTCATTTTCTGTTTGTCTCATTTGCCACACAGGCTACATACAAACCATACATTTAAAGACGTGACTCCCCCCACCCCAATAATTCTGGGAAGTGCAGTTTAACCCCACACAGAGCTACAAATCCCAGCAGCCGTAAACTACAGTTCCCATGATTCTTTGGGGGAAATAATGTGCTTTAAGGGAATGGGGTATACAGCGACAGCATCTCCCCCATCTTTGACAGCAATCTGCTTTTCTTTTTTTCTTTCTTTTTTGTCCTACACAGCAAGCCTTCAACGCAACTGCTGTGGTCAGGCATATGAGGAAGCTACAGCTTGGGACCAGCCAAGATGGGCCCGGTCAAGCCATGCAGGAGAGCAATGGTGAGAGGCTGGGAATGGCCTTTGGTGCTGCAGGGTATTCCCCTCCATGTACTGTGGTGACACCAGTATAGAGCCGAAACAGATTTTCTCCTCAAGACCTTCGTCGGTGAATCTTGATATTCACTATTGGCTGGTGGTTATATTTGTGTTTGGCATTTGCCAAGGTTTGATCTTATTATTTGACATCCCGCCTCTGCCCCCGCCGCCCCAGATACACTGACAAATCCTAGGCGTTTGAATTCTGAGGTAAAATTTCGCCTCAGTGTTGACATTCTGCATTTGGAACTCGAATGGCAAAATTGAAAGCAGTGAGTGATGTCAAGTTAAATACACATGAAAGCTTGTATCCCTTTGACCCCAATCCCATCCCCGCCTTCCTGTTAACAAACACACTTTCTCCAGAGCTGGAGGATTTCCTCTCCTCTTTTTCCATTTATTATTTGGGACAGAATGGCAGTAAATTGGTATAAATGGTTGTAAAGGCTAGCAGTTTCAAAGGCGCATGACCTGTATTCAGGCATATGCTGTTCTGTGGCCTCACGAACTGGCTGTGCTTCCCTCACAGTTGCTTCTCTGTGATACCCTCACACTTGACTTAATGTTCCCCCCCTCACCCTTTGTAAGGTTTTATTCCAGTGTTGGGGATCCTTTGGACACCCTTTGGACGTTTTTCCAGACTACAACTCCCATCATCCCTAGCTACTGGCCGGGGCTGATGGAAGTTGCAGTTCAGCACCTGAAAGGCCACAAGTTCCCTGTCTTTGTAACTCCCTCTTTTCCCGCCATTTATAGCTTCTGCCATCTAGTGATGGCAATGTCAGAAAACGGGAAAAGGCAACTCCCATTTCCTTCCTAGTGCCCCTGAAAACTCACTCCTGTTCGCTTTGTCCGGGGAGCCACTGCCTGCCCTTTTCCTGAGCTACGAAATAAGGAAAATGTTTTGTTGCGCCACCAATTACTGTCGTCCGAAATTCAGCAAATTTAGTATTTGTCTGGGAAGGATGAGTGGACTTGTGGAGAAGAAATGGGGGAATTTCGGAGTAGGATGTGGGTGAAGGAGGATGTTACAGCTTGTTTTGAAACTAAACTGTATTTTCCCGTGTGTGTGTGTGCGCGCACGGGCTTTATATCAAAATTAAACACGTTAACTGCTTTCCACACTTCTTTTTATTAAAAAAAGAGTTTACATGCTTTGAACACAATATGCACACACTTAAATTGGGTGTATTGATTAACCTTTGGGGACAGTTCCCCCTCCCTCGCTTCACCTTGCAGTTTGGCCAGAGTCAATGAGAAGCCATATGGGTGGCATGGCAACTTAGCAACTTAGGCATGGTCTGTTAGGGATTCCCTTTACGACTGCTGAAAAATAAGGCTGGGATTCCCTGTAAACACAACAGTATTAAGGTGCTATATATAACCTAGTGCAAAAGCCTATCCTTTGTAGTATGCTGACCAGAAGACAGCTGCTAGGCAGCTTTGCCTCGCTGAATTTGTGCTGTGTTTGTTGTGTTGTGTTGGTTGTGTTGTGCTTGTAGTACCAGTTAGCCCAGTCCTGACAGTCCCTTTTCTCTTCGGCAGGCTCAGCTTCCAGTAGCAGCGAGGAATCCTTGGGGAATGGTTCTCACCGTCAGATGCGGGACTGAACGTTCCCCAGCGGACAGAGGACACAGATAGCGGTGCCAGGATCAACCCACTGTGGGGCGGGTGGCCAAAGCCCCACTCTGCTGTGCTACGTGGAGCCAGGGAAGGGTCTGGGACTGCCCCACACCCCTCCCAATTAAGTGTGGCTGAGCCCCACCGCAGGGAAAGCTTCCCTTGCTAAGCCACGCCCTCCTGAACCTGGACATGGGGCCTGATCCTTCATAAGCCACACACTTCTCTGAAGATGCTTCTTCTTCTTCTTTTCCTTCTTCTTCTCTCTCTAACACAGAGCAGCCAAATGCTGGCCGCAGCCAGCCAGCTCTGTCTGTGCCCTATGCTGATCCCCTACCCAAGCTGACAATGTCGTCCTCCTCCTTGCCCAATCATGTGGTGTTGTCTAGGAAAGACCACACAGTGGTCTGCTCAGGCCCTCTGCAGCAGCTGTCAAGGTGGAGCTTGGGGTTGCTTCACCCCCCCCCCATAAAAACCCTAACCAGGTCCCCTACTCAAATCATATCACCTCCAGCCAACAAGCAGATTCACAAAGCGCGAGCCTGCAGGGCTTATAACTCTAGGTCACCCTAATCATGTCACGAAGGAAAACAAAAGCTGCTTGTGGACCCTTCACAATTTGATCTCGAGGCGCGCCTCCCGATAAGTGCATTTCCGCTGTCGAGAAACGTGAAGCTAGATTGAAAGGCCGTTTCAATCTTCTGGTGTCATTGGGCTGTCTGTGGGCGAGGACACGTTATTTTTTAAGAGTGGTGGTTTGATAGAACCACAGCTACCCTTGACACAGATGTACGTTTTAAATATATATATATATATATCCAGGCATAGGTGGGAGAGAAACAGTTTAGCTGACTTTCCGTATGGTTCCGGTTGAACTATGGGGAAAAGGGAACTGTGTTTGGGTACCTTGTCAGCTACTGCCCATGGCCCATACCGTACCATCGGCCTCCAGAGCAACCCTGCAGCTGTTTTTAAAATGCTTTGTGTTTTGTATTTTCCTTTTTGCGGGGGGGGGGGGCAGGGAAGAAGGAGCGCGCTTGCAGAGATACACGTATGCCTCTTGTTTTTCTAAAACAACGCTGAACCTTGGGGCAGCCTGTCTGGAGTAGAAGGGGGAAGGCAAGATTGAACAGTTGTTGAAACATCGTTTCGGCACGGGAAGCAACTCGCCAATGCTTGTTGGGCCGTTTGCAACGCCAGTTGCCAAAAAGGGAAGCTCACACCATAGACGACGCTCCCACTGAGGCAGCCCTTGAAGCGCTGGGTCTGTCTTCATCCAAGCTGGCCTTTGCACCACCCAACTGGCAGAACCGGGATTCTTCCCACTGTGTATAGAGTCCAGGCTTGCCCAACCTGGTGCCTTCCAGATGTTTTGGACGACAACTCCCATCCAACACAGCCAATGTCTAGGGGGTCATGGGAGTTCTGTAGTCAACGTTCTCCAACAACGTTTGGAGAAGCACCAAGTTGGAAAAGACTGGCTTAGTCCCCTTCCCCTCTCGCTCTCCTGCCTGCTCTTGACGCTCCCAGCTGCACATTTTGCGCCCATGTTCTCTCTGTCTCTGCACTCTCTTGGTTCAAGAGGACTTTCTAACTCGAAGTTTCTATTTTGTTGCTTGTTCTTGTATTAAAAAGGAAGAAAGCGCACATATCTTCATCTACCCTATCTGCGGGCAAAGGGGTGGGGGGAAAGAAGGGAGCGGCCGCTGATGCCCCCCTCACCCAGCAACCAACCAAGGGTGGGGGGTCTGCACACACCTGGTAGTGTCTAGATCTGTTTCTAAAAGCGAAAGAAGGCTAGAAGCGGAGAGTTTTAGGAGGACACAACTTGTTTATTGTTATCGTTACAGCACCTCGAAGTCAGCTAAGCACTTTATAAAAGGGTAGAAATAAATAGGTCTCTGCCCAAAGCAGCTTACAATCTAGAAATAGTCAAGACGAAAAAGGCAGGGGTTGGTATAGGGAACGGTAGGTCAAATCACTGGATGATTAAAAAAAACAAAACACAGACCTGTGAGCCAGCTTTTCAAATCCTATGGATTTTGATGGGGAAGAAACAAGCACGCTTAAGTCTCTCCCAGTGAAATCAGCAGGATTTTAAAGGGCTTAGCTCTGGCCATAGAGCATTCTCACAGTACAGGTTACAAAATATGATTTTAAACTCCACTATAGAAATGGAGGTTTTACCAAAACAAACAAACAAACAAACAAAAATTGACAGAAAAGGACACTTCAGAATGAAAAACAAAGATGATAAAAGAGATAACATATTGAGCTACAGTGAATGTATTCAGAAACAACATTCCATATTAGTGGAAGGAAGAGAAAAGGGATAATAATATTTAATACAACAAGAGGTTTTAGGTTCGAGCAGAAAAAATATGAGGTGAATTAAAAGCCCAGACTAGAATAAAGGAAGAAAACTCAACTTGGGCCTGTTAAATAAACAAGACGAACGTTCCTTCAGATGAAGACTATGTTGATGCAAAAGCCAGAGGGGTGAATGTGTTGGTAGATGTTTATGGATGCATATAGGTTGGGAGGGGGAAGACGGCCTGCTTTTCAAGGCCAGAAGGTACTTCTTCAGCGGTTGGAACAGGGAATATAATATGAAGCCAGAAGGGAGGCAAGAGGGGAGCTTCTTGGGCTGGGCTTCGGCCCAAATGGCAGCCATTTTTAGTGTCTGGAATACCAGCAAACAACCTGATGTTCTCTGCTATCCCCACCTTGACAGCGGGTGGTTAGTCCTCTCCCTAGAAAGCTGATCACCAGCAAAACACAATAACCCCAGTTCAACTAAAACTGGTCCTGATAAGTCGCACAACTGTCTCTACTCAGAAATAAATCCCACTGGGTTCAATGGGGCTTACTCCTGGGCAAGCATGCCTGCAGTTTCAGCCTTGGTCCCTCTGAAAGCAAGGGGACTTCAGTTCATTACAAACTTGTTCCTCAGGCCCAGCAGAGTGAAAGTGTATTTTGCTGCACAAACTGATGTCTGGCAAACAGTGGGAATTCCTTAATCCAACCAGCAGCGAGGGTTTTGCCATCGCAGGGCACATGCACAAAGACACCGTTGTATGTATGTATATACAAACATGTACATTTACAAGTTACGTACAAAATGAGAGCGCTGTGGAGTTAAAAGCGTGACCTCTGCTCCCTTTCGCGCGCGCGCACGACTTAAAATCTTCTCATTTCAAAGGACACTCTAGCCTAACTTTTAAACCACACCTAGATTAAAGTTTAATAGGGCCCACCGAAATTGCTAAGCATGGTGGGATCTGGGGAAACCGCCACCAGCTAACTCCCCACGCAATGTCAACAACATCACAGATATCGATGAGACTCCAGCCCTCAGCAGCTGGCCTTCAAGTCTACCTGTCACATTATGTGTGAAATACTTTTTGAAGTGAGGTAACTCCTAGGTCTATGTCTATAGAACCAGACCCTGGTTCTGATAAGGAGGGACTGAATTGGCCTGAACTGAGAAACCAGCCTACGCCACACTTAATACTGCACCCCAAAGCCAAAGCAAATGACCAAAGCCACAGGAACAAAACAAAAAAAAAGGATTCTATTCTATAATACATTGCGGTTACACATCAAGCTTACAGCCACCACAAGAGACCCCTGGTGGAAAAGGACAACAGCAGTTTAACTAAGAGGAGAGCTCCACAGCACACCAGCCTGCCTCTCTTTCTGGCAGTCCCTGTTCTAGGTGTGGATGTTCCTGTGCCTCTCCAGCCCTGTAGAGGACATGGTTTTTCTTACTTGCCCAAGCCAGGCACACAAAACAGGAGGCTGTGGAAGAGGTTACGACGTCAAGGTGGGAAGGGTGCTCCTGGCAACTTTGACACAGCGGTGCTTGGCATCCGGATCAGAAGATTCCTGGTACTTTCGTAGATCGGCACAAAAAAGAACCTGGCGAAGGAGGGCAGAGAGTCAGAATTGCGGGGGGAAACAAATGTTTACGAAAGGTGGTTTGGAATTAGGCCCCCCAAGAGAGGAGGAAGCAGGTTTCTGTGTGAGCCAGGTAAGAGTTTTGCCAGCTGTGTCAGAAGAAGCAAATGTCAATTACCGTATTTTTTGCTCTATAAGACGCACCAGACCACAAGATGCACCTAGTTTTTGGAGGAGGAAAACAAGAAAAAAAAATTGAATCTCAGAAGCCAGAACAGCAAGAGGGATTGCTGTGCAGTGAAAGCAGCGATCCCTCTTGCTGTTCTGGCTTCTGTTATAGCTGCGCAGCCTACATTCGCTCCATAAGACGCACACACATTTCCCCTTACTTTTTAGGAGGGAAAAAGTGAGTCTTACAGAGCAAAAAATACGGTATACACAAATTGGCAATTTTACACTGAGGCCACGACAAAACAAAAACAGGCCTAGAGGCAAAAAGGCTGTGTGCACAAATGCACCATTCAGACCAGTTTAAAACTGGGCAGGTAAGCATACCTTAGATTAGCATCTACTGGACTGTGTATTATTTTGTCTGTATATCCAGACTGAAAGAAGAAACTTCTTCACACAACATGTTGATTAATTTGGAGAACATACTGCCACAAAACCGAGGGGTGGCTACCTGAGTCAGAAGGCTTGAAAAGGGAAACGAGTAATTTGGGATGGTGGGTCTATTGTTCCTTCTAATGGCCAATTCAAGTAAGGTGTTCTGATCGCTACGACTCGGAAGCAAGAGGGAGGTCCACTGCAGGCCCCAGAGAATCCTTGGACTTGCAGAGACACACAGGAAAAAAGAGACAGCCACCACATCTCTCCCGCACGCATGGATAAAAGGGGAAAGACAACTTGGAGGAGGTGGGGAAAGCGAGGAATAGAGGAGGCAGAGAAGAGTTGGGAAGAAGGTGACATGCGGGCAGAGGGACCTGGAACAGCAAAAACACGGGACAAAAACTTGCTGGTCCCAGTTGTCAATGGCTGTTCTCCATGTTAGCTTACGTTCAGAGGAAGTATTCCACAAAAATTGCAATGACTGGGGAACAGTGGCAGAGCTTCGTGCTCCAGCACCGGGGGGGGGGGGGGGAGAGCAGGAATGGAAGGGGCTGGCGCGCATTCCTGGGGTGTGGCATGCCACCTGTGGGGGCGTGGCACCCAGGGTGTGTGTGTGTGGGAGGAGCTGCGATGGCACCCCACTGGGATCACGCTGCCAGGGGCGGTGTGCTCCCCCCGCACCCCTCTTCCTCCACCAGTGCTGGGGAGGAGTGGGGAGAGCTATTGCCTTCAAGTCCTGCTTGCGAGCTTCCTAGGACCACCTGGCTGGCCATTATGGGAAGGAAGATGCTAAACCAGGTGGACTTTGGGTCTAGTCCAGCAGGTCTCTTCTTATGTTTTAACATAGCCCAGAACAGGGGTCTCCAAACTAAGGCCCGAGGGACTCGTTTATCCTGCCTGCGGCAATCCGCGCCGCCCGCTCTTACTGGCGCTGCACAGCTGCCCACTTCTGGGTCAGAGGAGCATCCGCAATAGCTTGTGCGCATGCGCAAGCATTTATTTCCGGTGCACATCCAGGTCGGAGGAGGCCCGTTCACATGTGCACAAGCTATTTCTGGTGCTCCTCCGACCCGGAAATGCGCCGGAAATAGCATATGCACATGCATATGGGCATGCACTCCCCCGCCCTCTGGCCTGCTGTGTGATCGGCACTGGAGACACTGGCCCGAGGCGCAGTAGGTTTGCTGACCCCTGGCCTAGATGAAGTAAATATCCCCCTACAAGCTGCTGTGGCAAGAAAAGCTGGATCAGATTTACTTAACTGTTTCTGCTTCTGAGATAATCCCCAGACATTGACCATTCACTCTGATGCCCTTAAAAAAAAATCAACGAAAGCTAAGATTCTTACAATTCTGAACTACTTTACCCTCAAGCCGATTCCTGCAGTTGGACGATCTAGCTGTTCTTGCGTGTTCCCTTCTCACGCATGGCCTTGCACAAAGCCGCAGAAGAAAAAGAAGAGGATTTTCCACTCATTTACTCACCGCTTGTGCCCATCCAGCATACGGTCCCCACAGGCTCCGGAAGAAGTTCCCTGAAGGCAGAGCAGTCAAGAGGGCAGCCTTAGTGAGTTGGAAGGCAACAAGGTGCCTTGACAAGTGAGTGGATTAACACAGCCAAGTCTTCAAAGTAAGCTCCCTTACACCAAGCAAGACCCATTGGGTCCATCTAGCTGTGTGCTGTCTGCCCTGACTCTCCAGGATTGGATAAAATATGGGACTTTCTGCACTCAAAGCAGGTGTTTTACCGCCAAAACATGGTGATGTCTCTCCCTTGGCTCGCATTGGCCAGAATGCTTCCTATCTACACGGATGTTCTCACCCCCATTCTGAAGATTAGAGCCCTAATCTCTTTACTGCCTCTCCTGGTATGTCCCACGGAGGACCTTACGGTCTTCAAACAAAAATATCTTGGAGGTCCCGGGCCACAGGGAGGTTAGGCTGGCCTCAACCAGAGCCAGGGCTTTTTCGGCGGTGGCCCTGATCTGGTGGAACGCTCTGTCACAAGAGACTAGGGCCCTGCGGGACTTGACATCTTTCCGCAGGGCCTGCAAGACACAGCTGTTCCACCAGGCCTTTGGCCAGGGCACAGTCAGACCCCCTCTCTCTTTCTGTAATCTTCATAGAACTCTAGCCCAATGGTTGCAATTAATTTGATTTTGAATTGATTTTAAAATGAATTAATTTTAGAATGCTGTGTTACTTTTATTGTTGTTAGCTGCTCTGAGCCCCGCTTCGGTTGGGGAGGGCAGGATATAAATAAATTTTTATTATTATTATTATTATTATTATTATTATTATTATTATTATTATTAGGAGAGGAGTGCCCTGACATACCATAGTGAGTACTTGCAGCAATTGGCAATGATTGGTTCTAACTTGTTCCATAACTGAAAGGGCTCTGCTGCTTGCTGCTTTTTGGGAGGAAGGCGAGAGTGAGTTTGAGAAGTTGCAACTGAGCAGCCGCAGTTGAATGGCATCTCAGCAAACCATCAGCCCCTCTATTTCATGGAGCCTCTGCAAGCCTTGAGCAAGCAAATTGTGTATTTTCTGGCGCTTTACTGAAGCAGTGGGCATTGCTGCCCACTTTGTCATCGTCATCTTGTTTTAAAGTTATGCCGGCAGCATACAGCAACAAGCGGTGGGACCTAAAGGTAAAGGTAAAGGACCCCTGGACAATTCAGTCAAAGGAGACTATGGGGTTGTGGCACTCATCTCGCTTTCAGGCCAAGGGAGGTGCGTTTGTCCACAGACAGTTTTCCGGGTCATGTGGCTAGCAGGACTAAACCGCTTCCAGCGCAATGAGACACTGTGACGGAAGCCAGAGCACACGGAAACGCCGTTTACCTTCCCGCTGCAGTGGTACCTATTTATCTACTTGCACTGGTGTGCTTTCGAACTGCTAGGTTGGCAGGAGCTGGGACAGAGCAACGGGAGCTCACTCTGTCGCGGGGATTCGAACTGCTGACCTTCCAATCAGCAAGCCCAAGAGGCTCAGTGGTTTAGACCACAGCACCACCCACAGTGGCAAGGGTCCCAATGCAGAATGCAAGTTTGAGGTTGCATGCTGAACCGAATCCAGGAAGGGTTCACAAGAGGCAGGCACCTGACCCCACTGGCCCTCACCGATCTCTCGGTGCACCCGCTCGGTCACACTGCGGGCCCCCATGCCGAGCTCCTGGCCGTAGTAGCGCTTGGCAACCTGCCATATATGGGTGTCCACCGGCACGGCCTCTGCCTTGTCCAGAGACATGAGACACACGCAGTCGGCCACCTGCAAAGGGAAGCGAAGAAAATTACACCACGATAGCGGCCCTTGTTTGCCGTTGCTGGAGGACACACAGCTACAAACAGGCAGCTGTGTGTCAAAGTTCAAACAGTCCCCTCCCTACCACACTCCAGCGCTTGTGCCATAGTTATGTATTCATTCGTTCACTCCCTTCAAAATGTTGTAAGCTGCCTTTTAGGAAGGTGTTCCCCAGCGTATAAATTCACAGTGTGTCATTCATAATAAATTGTAAACCACGTCACAACATTAGCACACAGCAAGAACCAGCAGTAATAAGTGGGGTAGGAGAGCTTGAAAATAATACCAATATATTTCACACCTGGCAACCAATGCCAAAATATACATCAGTACGACTCCCCCAAATATGGCCATAAAACCTTAATCCTCTTCCCCTTTAATCAGCGAAATGAGGCATCCTTAAGGCCTATCAGTACATGAATGAGAAGCAAATTTCAAATACATTAATATTCAACTCTGGGAGGCTTAGTTTGGTCAGAAGCCAGTATATTTGAAGGAGCGTCTCCACCCCCATCATTCGGCCTGGACACTGAGATTGAGTGCCGTGGGCCTTCTGGCGGTTCCCTCACTGTGAGAAGTTACAGGGAAGCAGGCAGAGGGCCTTCTGGGTAGTGGCATCCAGATGTCAAAAAGAACAACAACTACCAGGCTTTCAGAAGACATCTGAAGGCAGCTCTGTTTAGGGAAACTTTTAATGCTTGATGCATTGCTGTATTTTAATATTTTGTTGGAAGCCGCCCAGAGTGGCTGGGGAAGCCAAGCCAGATGGGTGGGGTATAAACAAACAAACAAACAAAAATTTATACACTTCCAGAATTAATGCTAAATACTGTACATTACTTCTGGTAAATGAGCCACCATAGCTGCTAGAGGGCTGTGAAAATTTGCATTCTGGGCTTTTTAGACTCGTCTACCCATGTATTATATGAAACCAAAGGGGCATATTGGTTGCCAGATGTGTGGTTCCACCCCCAGCTCTCCTACCCTACTGTAACACAAATCAGGAACAACATTCGGAAAGATCAATAAAATAAAATACAACTATTGTTAACATTATCAACACCATCTTCAAACTTGTTAGTTTCCAATTGACTCCAATTGACTTACAACGCACTGAAAACATAAAAATACAATACGCCATAAAAGCGGAATGAAACAAACCCTGTAAAAGCCACGGGAACCTTTGGTAACACGCTTAGTAGCTAAACAACATCATATTACATGGGAAACCCCAAGTCTTTACCTGGCACCCAAAAGATGTTAACGGAGGCGCTAGGTGGGCAATAACAACAGAGGGATAAGGTGCCTAATTTGTACTCACCTTGGCTCCCACTCCAGGCAGCGTACACAAAGCGTGTCGAGCCTGTTCATAGGGAACGGCTCTCAACTGCTGCAAGCCGGCAGCCCCACCAAGCGTCTTCAGAACAGCGCGGGCACTCTCGCTAACAAACCTTGCCCGATATCCGAAACCAAGGTCCCGCAGCCGGGCTTCTGTGTCTGCTCCTGCAACAGGACACCCAAAGAAGGATGGCAGCCTTTTGAAGAAACTGTTACAGTCGTCTAGAGAAAGACGCATGTCCGGCAGCCATTATTATTTCCTAGAAGAAATGGCTAACACAACATTGGTCAATTAACCAGTCCTCTAAAAGAAAAGATGAGCACACAGCTTACAGGTCAGCTACGAAGCAATGCCACTGTAACACACATGCTCCACATCCCAAAAACAAATACAGTGGTACCTCAGGTTAAGTACTTAATTCGTTCCGGAGGTCCATACTTAACCTGAAACTATTCTTAACCTGAAGCACCACTTTAGCTAATGGGGCCTCCTGCTGCTGCCATGCCGCCGGAGCACGATTTCTGTTCTCATCCTGAAGCAAAGTTCTTAACCCAAGGTACTATTTCTGGGTTAGCGGAGTCCATAACCTGAAGCGTATATAACTCAAGGTACCACTCTATATTAATTCCTTGTATCTTTGGAACCTATTTATCGACACCATAATGACTGATGAACCAATGTATACTTGAGGGAAACCATAAGTTTATCTATTTACATATATACTACATAGTTCTACAACCTTAATTATATATTTTTATTATTTTGATATTGTTGTTTTGCTTTTTAAAATGCTTTTAATGTATCTTTTTCTCTTCTCTTTCTTATTTACTTTTAACTCACTGTAATACCCTCAATAAAACACAAATAAGCAAAGAAAATTAATTCCGTGTATCCAGCTAGAATTTGTTATAGGCTATCCCTTCCTAAGGGGACGCAGGTGGCGCTGTGGGTTAAAGCCTCAGCGCCTAGGACTTGCCGATCGAAAGGTCGGCGGTTCGAATCCCTGCGGCGGGGTGCGCTCCCGCTGCTCGGTCCCAGCGCCTGCCAACCTAGCAGTTCGAAAGCACCTCCGGGTGCAAGTAGATAAATAGGGACCGCTTACCAGCGGGAAGGTAAACGGCGTTTCCGTGTGCGGCTCTGGCTCACCAGAGCAGCGATGTCACGCTGGCCACGTGACCCGGAAGTGTCTCCGGACAGCGCTGGCCCCTGGCCTCTTAAGTGAGATGGGCGCACAACCCCAGAGTCTGGCAAGACTGGCCCGTACGGGCAGGGGTACCTTTACCTTTACCTTTATCCCTTCCTAACCCTCAGGAGATTTATCCTGCTTAAATCAACAATAAGGCAAAAAGGATCCCTGGAAGGTTAAGTCCAGTCAAAGGGGACTAGGGGTGTGGTGCTTGATTAAAAGCTTCCCTAAACCGCTTCTGGTGCAATGGAACACCATGACGGAAGCCAGAGCACACAGAAATGCTATTTACCTTCCCGCCACAGCGGTACCTATTTATCTAATTGCACTGGTGAGCTTTCAAACTGCTATGTTGGCAGGAGCTGGGACAGAGCAACGGGAGCTCACCCTGTTGCGGGGATTTGAACTGCTGACCTTCCAATTGGCAAGCCCAAGAGACTCAGTAGTTTAGACCACAGCACCACCCGCCCCCTTTTTAGTCTCTCAAAATAATGTCAGCCAATCCTCCACAGAAGGCCCCTTTGGATAATTCCATACATTAGCGATCTCAGTTTCTGAGGCGGTCAATAAATTCGCCGTCTTTCATTGTTCTAGATACTCAAGAAGCAACACCAACAAAGGCCGCGGGTAAAAGCTAATCGAGGCAAAGATTTCATAGCATTTCACCATATTCCATGCTCAGTTGTTAAGGGATAGCAACCGCCATGCAGTTTGAGTCCAGATTCCTCTTGGGTCACCAGTGAAGAGCAAGCATTCTTACCTGCCATTGCCTGCAGCGAGGGGAAGGCGTGGTATGTCTTGGTGTCCAGCTGACAGAGGCGGCGCCCAAAGACCTGGCACAAATGCTGGATCATGTTGGTGATGCGTGACAAGTGGTTGTTGGAGGTGCAGATGAAGGAGAAGAGGCATTCTACGGGGTCCTGTCGCAGCACCCGCACCCCTGAGAAGAAAAGAGGGTGGGAGGGAGGCAAGGTCGTATTTACGGGACTGCCTCTCCTGATATGCCCCGCAGAGGACCTTAAGGTCCTTGAATAATCATAGTTTAGAGGTCCTGGGTCCTAAGGAAGTCAGATTAACCTCCACCAGGGCCAGGGCCTTCTCAGTGATGACTCCAACCTGGTGGAATGCTCTGTCCCATGAGACCAGGGCCCTGCAGGATTTAACCTCCTTCTGTTGGGCCTGTAAGACAGAGCTATTCCGCCTGGCCTTTAATTTGAACTTAGCCTGATCTTTTATTCCCCTTCCTTCCCTCCCCCTCCCCTTTATGAAGATTACCCACTCTGGTATCCCAAAGCTAATTCTCCCCTGGTCTCCTTGCTGGCCCAAATAGGACTAATGTAGCCAGCTAGCCCTGGTGATCATCTAATGTTTATTGGATGGATTTTCCCCCTAAATTGATTTTTGAATTCTGAATTTATTATTCACGTTTTATACTGTATTTTATGCTGTTTTTTGTTGCATCAGTTAAGTGTTTTAAATTGGCTGTTAGCCGCCCTGAGCCCGGTTTTCTGAACCGGGAAGGGCGGGGTATAAATAAAAAATTATTTATTTATTTATTATAACAAACACCCACCTAACTGATAGAGCTTGAAACACACACACTTTTCAAATAAGCTGAAAAGGGTGTCCCCAGACTGATGGCTCTCGGTGGCTAAGGGCTGTATGCACTCAACAACCCTGTCAAATTATCAGGTACAGTGTGTTTTAAAACACCCCCCCCCAAGTTTCTAGTTCCTGAAGACATGTAGGCAACAAATTGTGAAATACAAGAGGCATATACCTTGCAGAGAGGGAAAATGAGGCCAAGTAGGCTTGTGGTTTGTTGGCCTGAAACGAGAATCCAGGACCTCCTCCATTAAAAGCAGAAGACTCTCAAATTAGCAAACTGAGCAAACGTACCTAGTTGGCATTATTTATACAAGTAATGTGATTTAACTTTTTTTTTTTTTGGGTGCTGGACAGAGGTGACTTTGCAGCAGATTTCTGGACTTTTCAAATGCAGCAGTAGAAAGTCGCTGTTGCAAACACTAGGGCTACATACAGCGATCAGAACAATAGATCCCCTCTTTAGCAGTGCTTGTCTGCATGTATCCAAAGACCTTGCTGCAGCCAGAAGGACAAGACATGTTATTCCCTTAAAATAAGAAGGGGGAAATGAAGCTAAAATGACTGTGAGTCCAAGTCTCACACCTGCTTCTGTGTGAAAATGTGTGCATTTGGTATCGTGTGATGCAATCCTGACGTAGCTTTATTAGTCCCAGGTAAGGTAAAGCGCCCCCTGACCATTAGGTCCAGTCGTAGCCGACTCTGGGGTTGTGGCATTCATCTCGCTTTATTGGCCGAGGGAGCCGGCGTACAGCTTCCAGGTCACGTGGCCAGCATGACTAAGCCGCCTCTGGCGAACCAGAGCAGTGCACGGAAACACCGTTTACCTTCCCGCCAGAGTGGTACCTATTTATCTACTTGCACTTTGACGGGCTTTTGAACTGCTAGGTTGGCAGGAGCAGGGACTGAGCAATGGGAGCTCACCCCATCACTGGGATTCGAACCGCCGACCTTCTGATTGGCAAGTCCTAGTCTCTGTGGTTTAACCCACAGCGCCACCCGCATCCCTAGTCCCAGGTAAAGGAAATAGCAAAAAGACCAAGGCCACCTGCCTTCATCTCCTGAGATGTGCTGGTGAACTAACTGGGAAAACTGCACCCTCTCATCTCTCTCTTCCATCACATAAGTTATCCTTCGCTCGTGCCATCAAAGCTAATTGAATTGCAATGCTGCCCTGAACCTCACCTACCTGGGAACTTGATGGCTACTTCTCGGAAGTGAGAGTCCACATAGGACCAGCCCTGATACAACGCAGACAAGTTGACGTGCAGCTGGAAATAATCCTGGAGGATCTGCGAGGGAGTCAGCCCATCCGTCCCCCGGACCAGCTCTCCTGACAAATGGCTGCCTGGGCGCTCGCTGGTACCAGCGCGGATGGCTTCGGGCTGTGCCTGCTTCCTGCCTTTCTTCAGCGGTGGCTCAGAGAGGCCGTCTTCTTCTCTGCTGCCATCCTCCTTCTCCTCTTCATGAAGCGTGTACCAGAGCTGTTCTTCTGACTGGGTGAGGGTCCAGACACGGCCTGCCAACACACCAGTCCAGTAGCCAGGGCTGGTTTCGGACCACCTGAGAGGAACGCAAGGCTTATTAGAAGCAAGGATAGACAGACTGCAGTTTGGAGACGCTAACCTAGGCCTTCCTCCGCCTTTCCCTTTATGCTCCAGAAGGTGGCAAGTTCTGTATCTTTGGAGTCACAAGTCCCCTCACAACCTCACAGCCATAGAACCATAGAGCCATGCTTCATTATCCTACAGTACACTTCCACCAACTATAGTGGTACCTCAGGTTAAGAACTTACCTTTTTGCTCTATAAGACGCGCCAGACCACAAGACGCACCTAGTTTTTGGAGGAGGAAAACAAGAAAAAAAAATATTCTGAATCTCAGAAGCCAGAACAGCAAGAGGGATCGCTGTGCAGTGAAAGCAGCAATCCCTCTTGCTGTTCTGGCTTCTGGGATAGCTGCACGGCCTGCATTCACTCCATAAGACGCACACACATTTCCCCTTACTTTTTAGGAGGGAAAAAGTGAGTCTTATAGAGCAAAAAATACGGTAATTCGTTCTGGAGGTCCCTTCTTAAGCTGAAACTGTTCTTAACCTGAAACACCACTTTAGCTAATGGGGCCTCCCGCTGCCGCGCGATTTCTGTTCTCATCCTGAAGCAAAGTTCTTAACCCGAGGTACTATTTCTGGGTTAGCGGAGCCTATAATCTGAAGCATATGTAACCTGAAGCGTCTGTAACCCGAGGTACCACTGTACACGACACCTTGTTTCACACGCACGCTCTTCTGACACCAAATGCATCCCACCAAACTGCAAAAAAAAAAAAAAAATGCCTCTCTTATTAACTTTCTATTCAGCATTGTATCCTCCCAGTTCTGTAGCAGCCCAAAGGGATAAAAACATCCTCGACGGGTGATGTTCTGGGCTCCTGTGATCCTTCACAAAGGAATTCAAAGAACTGAGAAAGATTTGCTTATTCTACTTTATGAAGTCGTGCATTTGATTAGAAGCAGGATCTCTGCGGTTTTTTAAAAGAACTGAATCAAAACACTATTGATCAATAATGCAGACTTTTGGAAGCTGCGTACTGAGACCATCTGGCTCTGTAGTGGTAGGAAGTAGCTTCCCACAGTTTCACAAACAGTTCACAGTTTCCCTACCTGGAGATGCTGGAGGATAAAAACATAACAAGAGGCCTGTTGGATCAGGCCAAAGGCCTATCTAGTCCAACATCCTGTTCGCACTGTGGCCAAACAGACGCCTGGGGGAAATAGGCAAGTAGGAGCTGAGTGCAGAAGCACTCTCCCCTCCTGTGGTTTCCACCAACTGATATTCAGAAGCATTACTGCCCGGCAATGGAGGTAGAACATTTCCACTGTAGCTAGTAGCGGCAGATAGCCCTCTCCTCCATGCATTTGTCTAATCCTCTTTCAGAGTCATCTGAGTTGGAGGCTGCCACTAACAGCCAGATGTCCACTGGAAGCTCACAAGCAAGTCCCTAGCCCATAGCACTGTTCCTACTTGTGATTCCCAACAACTAGTATTTGGTGACTTACTGCCTCCCACAGTGGAGGGAGAGCAGAGCCATCACGGTTAGCAAGATTTGAACTTGCAACCTTCCTCAAGCAATGCATGCACTCTGCCACACAGCCAGCGTTCGAAATTCACCAAGCACCAGGCACATTTTGAATGTGGCAATCAGCCCCTCGCACCAAGCGAAGACGCTCAGGTGCTGGGATGGTGCCTGATGTTTCCACCACCTGAAGATGCATGCCTGGGGATCCTTGCATCTTGATGGTTTTCACACACTAGCAACACATCCTGTAGAATTCTATCTGCGGTATTTTATCTGTGCAGTCAGATAGGTGAATGTCAGGAAGCAAAAAGTCGTATTGAAAAATACAGCTTTCAAGCCGTTTGGCCCCCAAAGGGCAACTAGGCATTCCGTTTCAGCGACTGCAACCCTGGTTTAACCCTGGTGCCTAGTTTTTATATATTGTATAGTCGTACCTTGGTTGTTGGACACCTTGGTACTCATACGTTTCGGCTCCCAAACAACTGAAAACCGGAAGTGAGTGTTCCGGTTTCTGAACATTTTTTTGGAAGCCGAACATCTGGTGTGGCTTCCACTATTGTTTCTGGGCACCTGCGCAATTGGAAGTCAATCGAACGGACTTCCTGAACACATTCTGTTCGAAAACCAAGGTACGGCCGTTTTAACGCTGATCACAGCTGCTTTCCACAGATGGTTGTGGGGAGCAGGAGAGAAGTGGAGTTAAAGCTGCAATCCTAACCTCACCTACCCGGGAGTAAGCCCCACTGAATTCAATAGGTCGTACTTCTGAGTAGACACTGCTGGAATCAAGGCTTTTCCCCCAGAGAGAACTCACAGGAGCTCAGTTCTGGCACCTCTCAGGTGGGCGCCATTCCTTGCCGTTCATGGTGAGTTCCGGCACCCTTTTCTAGAAAAAAACAGCCCTGGTTAGAATTGTGCTGTAGCCCGCCAGTCTAAATAAGTGTCCCTTTTTCCAAAGCGGATTGTCTCTCCCCTTCCGAATTATTAAAAAAAGAGCAGCTGCCATAATAAGTAAGCAACCCATCCTTTGCAAGCCTGTGGCCAGGATGCATAGAATTTGCAGGTGAGGTTCCGTGGCGGAGACACAATGCTGCTTTGCTGAAAGCGCAATGCAGAGCCATCGGCAAGAGGGCAGAGCTGGCCATATTTATACATATATGGAGGATTTTTTGGTGCCTTTCGGACGCGCAACTTCATCTCCATCTCCATGCCAACGAGGGGGGAAAAACTGCACAAGAGCCTTGCAGAAAGAGGAGAGAAAGAGAAGGTGGCAACCCGAGAGAGGCAAGGGGGGTGGGCAGCGAGACAGCGGCCCCTTGGAGATAATAATACAAGGGAGGGAGCAAGACATTGGCGGCGGGGGGGACGACGCGACACCCTTTCTTAGCAAGCTGCCATTCCGCGCTCGGGAGCCGCCAGGGGGCGCACTAACCGGAAGGTCTGCCCGCCACAGAGCACCAGGTCGAGGCGGAGTTGGGCGCGCGGGCAAGGCAGGGAGCGCCAGGGGGTAGCGCGAGGCAGCGGGGCCGGGCGGGAGTCCATGCCGTTCCTCCTCCTGCTGCTGCTGCTGCTGCAGCTGCCGCCGCCTTCGGGGTGGACGCGGGGATGCCGCTCCTGCCGCCGCCGCCGTTGTTGCAGCAGCTGCAGCCGAGCGCCAGACCAGAGCAGCTCCGAAGAAGCCCGCAAAATCACCATAGAGTTGCTGTTGGTTTCCCTCCCCTCCCCCCCCCCCCCACCTCACCGCCCCCCTCGCGCTCCGCCGAGTTCGGAGGAGGGATCGCGCAGGGGTAGACGGAGCTCCGGCGCTGCCCGCTCTAGGCCGCTGGGGTATACTCTGTGGCTCGAGTGGGCGGAAGTACTGGCCCGGGAGGCGCCCCGTTCCTGCGCCTGGGAGTTGGGCGGGCGCCGCGAGCTAGGCCTCTCAGGAGAAACGGCCACAAAATGGAAGGGAGGAGAGGTTGCTTCTTGCCCCCTCCCGCCTAGTTCAACCATATATATCTAGTATATCTATATACATTACCCTCTACCCGTTACACTATATCTATGTGTAGTTTGAGATAGATAGTTCTTTCTATATATTTTATCCATACGGCCACAACATGGACAGATGGTTGGGGAAGTCCTTTCTCTCTGCCTACCCCACTCAATACATTCTATTAAATTAAAGCCCCATAGTGGAGACCATAATAATAACAATTTGTTATTTATACCTCGCCCATCTGGATGGGTTTCGCCAGCCACTCTGGGCGACAACACACTATTCAAAACACAATAAGAAGAAGAGTTTGGATTTGATATCCTGCCTTAAGGATATCAATTAGTCTCAAAGCGGCAAACAATCTCCTTTTCCCTTCCTCCCCCACAACAAACACTCTGTGAGGCTGAGAGACTTCAGAGAAGTGTGACTAGCCCTGAAGCGGTACAGTTAGGGTTACCCCCCCCCAAAAGCCCTAAAACTGTCTGTGAATTCCCCCGCAGCCAGGCCTCAAAAGCCTCACCTCGAGCATTTTAAAAACTGCATTTTCCTCTAAGACAAAATGCATTAGCTAAGCATTCCGCGCTTGCTGTAACTAAAAAAAAGATTGCAACAAGGTAGAGAACAGAGCCCATTGTCTTCTCAGGCCTTTCTCAGAGCCTAAGGTCACCCAGCAGCTGCATGTGGAGGAGCGGGGACTTGAACCCAGTTCACCAGATTACGAGTCCACCACTCTTAACCACTACACCACACTGGCTCTTGATAATAAAACATCAAACATTAAAAACTGCCCTCAACACTGACTAGATCAGTAAACAAGCAAACACCTGACTGATTCTAAGCAAGAAATACTTGTAATGGTTTGCCTTTGGGCCAAAATCGAATAAAATTCATATCCCCCATACGAAAGAGTAGGTAGCGCGTTTTGTGCAAATTGGCGCTTGCGCTTCTTTTCTCTGTAAAATCAAATCAAGGCTGTGGTGCACACCCCGTTGCAAAAGGGGTTTATAAGTCCGCATTGCTGCCACCACCCAAGATACAATTCCGCACTGAGAAGACACTCTGAAACATCACTTCGCATCGAGTCTCTTCCACAGGCTTGTTGGTCCCACAGACCAGAATGCAGATCAGGCTGTGAAATGGGGGACAAAGTAGGGAGGAATTATGTTGCTGTTGGAAATGTGGAGATTCAATACCTAAAGCACGCCATGTGCAGTGTGCAAAAATTAGTTCAGATGATTGGAAGACTCTCCATAGAATAAAGTGGGTTTTTAAAAAGTGCTATTTTTTAAAGGCTGTAGTGACTTTCAGCAACATTATACCAAAATGTGGCTCAGAGGATGATCTGATGCACTTCTACTGCTGAATGAATCTAACCAAGCCTGGTTTTGTGAGCTGTCAGGTGGGAGGCCCCTTGGGAACCATATATAGTCTGCTTTTAGTTCTCTGGAGTGAGCTGGGTAAGAGCAACATAGGAATTGTTTAAAAAGGTACCTTATTCATATGTTGTTTCTGGTGGTTGCATTTTTAAAAGCAAATGAGGTTACCAAAATCACTCCTACAGCAGCACTTGGGCACATATTGTTAGTGCTAAATGAACAGAAAATAATGGCAGCAGTGGTGTTTTTATCCTGGAAGTAGAGTTGAATCTGCAGCTACACAACTCCATGCTTTCAGACCAAGAATGGACAAAAGTACAGTGGTACTTCGGGTTAAGTATTTAATTCGTTCTGGAGGTCCGTTCTTAACCTGAGACTGTTCTTAACCTGAAGCACCACTTTAGCTAATGGGGCCTCCTGCTGCCCCTGCGCCGCCGCTGCACGATTTCTGTTCTCATCCTGAAGCAAAGTTCTTAACCTGAGGTACTATTTATGGGTTAGCGGAGTCTGTAACCTGAAGCGTATGTAACCTGAAGTGTATGTAACCCGAGGTACCACTGTATAGAAAAGGCGGGAAAACATGAAAAAGCAAAACACTTTCCCTCATCTCTTCTGCTAACAAGAAAAAGAAAGAACGAAAGAAAGAAAGGAAAGAAAGAGAAAACAGACACCGTTGGTTCCAAAAGAGCCATTTTATTTTCTAAGAATTGATAGAGATCTTCTTCCTCCAAAATAAATACAAGTACAAATGCCCACCCGGCTGCAGCAGAAAGAAGAGCCGGGGGCCTACAGGGCAAGGGGGGGTGGGATCAGGCAGAGCCAGGTTCCAAAAAGCTATAGTATCAAAATGTGCGAGTGAGAAGACAGCGGCCCTGCTCTGCAGAGTGTCGGAAGGACTGGGCCGAGGAAAGGCTAATGGATCAGGGCAGGTACTATGATGCAGGGAAAGGAGGGGCCGGGGTCTGTGTGTTGGTGAGTGTTTATGGAGCAGCCCAAATAATTTACATTCTCCCACTATTGTACAGTATTTTACAAAGGCCCAGGGGACCTCAGTACCCAGACAGTGGGGTATTGTCCTTGGGAGCTGTACAGGCAGCTGGGTGTCGCTCACGCAGCTGGTCAGGGCAATTCCAGGCATGGAAGAAGGAACGGCAGGCTGGCACAAGAGGTAGGCTTGCCCACACGGAGGGCACAGTGCTCTGTGGGTGTGCTCAGCACACTGGAGGGGCCGTTGGGTGCTCTACGCAAGCTCCCGCAGCCTGGCCACCAAGGGCCCGGGCTTCTCGAGGCTGGAGCTCCCCGCTCCCCTCTCCCGTACAGTCCAGCTGCACCGAGCGAGCAGCCTGGGCGGGAGCCCCGGTGAGGGTCAGTCGCTCTCGCTGGAGTCGCTGCTCTGCTCCCCTTGCACCTTGTTGCGGTGCTGCATGGCCCGGTGGTAGGCGATCTGGACAGACTTGCGGATGTTGGACTTGCGGCCCTCCAGCATCTTCTCCTTGTCCAGGTCCTGGTTCACACCCAGGGGCACGAGTTTGGTGCGGGGCAACCATTGCCTGCAAGGGAAACAGAGCGACCCAAAGTCACTAGGGGTGCTTGCCTCCCCTGGAGGGAGAGGGTTTCCACGTTCTCCCAAGTCTCGCCCCCCTCATCCTTTCTCGGTATGGGGCAGCTCCACCCCCAACTTTATCCACCAGGTTTCGGTCCAGACAGCACCCCCATCTCTGCCAACTTCCGTCGTGGGCCCTTACCAGGTACGCTTGTTGTCGAAGAAGAGGACCAGGTAGAGATGCTCCCGGGCTTCCTGAGTCATCTGCTCTCCCAGCTTCAGCACCTCCAAGGGGGGTACGGGGATGGGGACGCCATGGTGGAACATCCCTTCCCGTGGCATCTTGGGGTCAATGATCTGCCAACAGGGGAAGATCAGACATCAAGAGAAGCGCAACTACACAGATGTTGCAATAGAGAAATCGTTGAGCGTGAACACACACCCACCAGACAAGGAAAGGCTGCTATGTAGAGTGCTGGAGTGGAGAAACTCCCAGGTTCACTGAAACTCACCAGCTGGCGTTGTGGAAGTCTGTATATTTCAGCCTAACCCGCACAGCATGCAAATTGACTGCCCTGAGCTGCTTGGAGGAGATGGAAATGTAGAATCATAGAATTGGAAGAGACCACAAGGGCCATTGAGTCCAACCCCCTGCCAAGCAGGAAACACCATCAGAGCACTCCTGACATATGGTTGTCAAGCCTCTGCTTAAAGACCTCCAAAGAAGGAGACTCCATCACACTCCTTGGCAGTGACAAGTAAACAGATTGGGCAACTTTGAGGCTTTAAGGACCAATATGGCCTTTACATGCTAAAGAGCCTGAGTTGTTCACCGCTCACAATTGCACACGTATGCTGCTGGCGGTCACAGAATTGGGATTCCCCCAAAACCTTTGCTGTCCGCAATTCTTCCTGCCCCTTCTCCCCTTAAAACAGGTTTCTGTCTTTTATGGGTGTTGAAGAAACATTTCAAAGGCTCTGTGTCGTGCGTAGTAACGTGATGAGACATTAGAGAAGTGCACAATCTTAAAACTTAACTGTTGCGTTTAGAATAAATTACTAACGCAACAACCATTTAATGTCTCCGTTAACACCAGGCTTATGCTAAAAGGTACTGATTAGGCAAGTAGTCCATCTATATCATTGCTAACAAACTGGTTGTATGGTTGCACAGCTTAGGGTTTAAGGATGTGGAGGCTGAAATCTTGAGTTCAAATTTCAACAAAAAAAGCACTGGCAGAAGGTAGTAAGGCAGAAGCTGGGGACCCTTGCTCACCCAGATGTTGCTGGACTACAACTCCCATCACCCTTGACTATTGGCCATGTCGGCTGGGGCTGATGGGAGTCGGAGTTTTCTCTCTCTCTTACACACACAAAATTACCCTCGTTTTTCTCCGCAAGAATTAGAAAAGTTCATTAAAAAACAACAACCGAATCTTGTGTTTCTGTTGGTTTCTACACTAAGTAGCATTTTCTATTCTGCATAGACCTTCCTGTTTCACAAGACCTGTCCTTGAAGCTTTGCTTTGTTCATAACCTCATTTTCTACTATTATTTCAAAAGGTGCATCACCCCTACTCAGGTTTCCAGTGGCCTTAACCCTCCTCAGTGCGTATGTAGGCGTGCTCATCAAACCCACCAGTGCTGGATAAGAGGGGTAACCCCTGCACTTGGCCCACACCAGGTCCAGGGCATCCAGAGGGGAGTCTTCATCCTCGGACAGCCAGCCGGCCGATCGGCTGATGCTCTTCCGCACCACTGCACAAAGACAGAACGAGAGGGGAGAGGGTGTAATTGCCATCCTTCTCACCAGCCCCATCTCCAGAGAGGAAAGCAGAGGAAACGCTGCCCCGAATACTCACTGCCGTGGCCCACCCCTCGGCCGGTTCCCACCGAGTAGGACTCGTTTTCTGTTCCCGACGTGTCTTCGCTGCTGTCCTCCGGGAAATTGACGCGGGAGAAAGAGGGCTTCCCTCTGCCTTGTTTGGAAGGAGTGGTGCTAAATGGGAGGAAGCAGAAGCAGCGATAACTTTCCATTGTTCTGCAGAAGCCTGGGAAACTGCTACCTCTGCATTAAATGCAGAAGTGGGAAAGGAATGAGACCCGTTCCCTGGGAAGTCCAAGAAGGATGCCCAGTGGTACCTCTGGTGCAAACGGGATCCGTTCCGGAGCCCCGTTCACATCCTGAAGCGAACGCAACCCATGTCCGTGCCTCTGCGCAGGTCGCTATTCGCCGCTTCCACGCATGCGCATGACGTCATTTTGAGCGTCTGCGCATGCGCGAGCGGCGAAACCCGGATGTAACATGCTCCATTACTTCCGGGTCGCAGCAGAGAGCAACCCGAAAATATTCATCCCGAAGCTACTTCAACCCGAGATATGACTGTACTGCAGGAACTTCTTGCGTTCGATGCCAGGATTGATCTCGCCGCTAGAACTTTGGGCAAGCATGGCAAGTGAGGAAACTGTCCTCAGCCTCTCATTGCGGCATACGTCAGAGAAGCCCTCGTGGAGCAGACCACAGGCCTACCTAATCCCACATCCTGTTTCTTGCCGCGGCCAACCAAATACTGGAAACAGCATGCAGGCAACTTGACTACTAGTTGCTCATAGCTTTGAAATGTGCGTAAATTTCTTTTTATAGAGGCATACAATGCAAGCAGCATTGAAAGGCGTGTTGTGTACACTGCTTCATTTGAAACAGTGCCTGATGCATGGAAGAAGAAGAAGAAGAAGAAGAGGAGGAGGAGGAGGAGTTTGGATTTCATATCCTGCTTTATCACTACCTGAAGGAGTCTCAAAGCGGCTCACATTCTCCTTTCCCTTCCTCCCCGACAACAAACACTCTGTGAGGTGAGTGGGGCTGAGAGACTTCAGAGAAGTGTGACTAGCCCAAGGTCACCCAGAAGCTGCATGTGGAGGAGTGGAGATGCGAACCCGGTTCCCCAGATTACGAGACCACCGCTCTTAACCACTACACCACACTGTCTTAACCACTACACCACAATGACTAGTGCCTAGAACCTTGTCAAAGCCACTACTTTTGCTAAATCAGCCATTTCCTTGTGGCACAGTTCTTCTGCTTTTGGCCCACCATTATCCGGAGCATATCAATGTATACCCAGCGAGCGGTTGTACTAAGACCTTGTGGCAGGGCGGTGCATGTGTCTGACAAGATTACCTTCGAAACTGGAAGGGCAGTTTACAGACTTCACACTTGCCACCTGGGAAATTGCCTGACCTGGGACTATCCATTACTCTGCACTGTGCACCTAGCCTAAGGGGGGAAAGAGGCCCGGCTCTACAGCTCCATGCACTGGGAAGGATCTCCTGGTACCTGGTACGGTCCGAGGCGGCGCTGCTGCTGGTTGTGCTGCTGGACTCAGATTCAGAACTGCTGCGTGGAAGGTTGTAGTCGTTGCGATAAACTAGGAAGCTCTTCTTGACCGGCTGATTGCCGCTGCTGAAGCCGTTGGCCGGCAGGTCTGCAGAGGGTGGGGAGGGGAGGGCAAATCACAACAGGCTCCGATATAATGCCTATAACTGAATTCTCCAGCTGACAAATGCAATGGCTTTCTACCTGGCCAACCGTTACACTACAAATCGTGAAAGCTGGATTCAAGCACAGATGGATCCATTACAACAGTGTTTCCCAAACTTGGGTCTCCAGCTGTTTTTGGACTACAACTCCCATCATCCCTACATAGCAAGCTCATTGGTCAAGGATGATGGGAACTGTAGTCCGAAAAACAGCTGGAGACCCAAGTTTGGAAACACTGCCTTACAAGCTTTTCTTTTTATCTATTCTGTCCCCTCCCCTGTTCCTCCGTCATGCTTTTTACATCTTTCTGTGCATATACTTTCAACCTCTGTGCCCCATCGGCTTCCCAGAAGACCCAGCCCCTCTCTTTTCACCGCTGATGTTACTTTTACCACTTTGTTAACAGGGACAAGATGCTTAACCTGACACAGGCAATACTCTCGTATCAAACTGTGGCTACTTTATGTGGCACTGAATGAAACCTGCAGGGCGCAATCTAACAAAAACGGCTTGCGTTATTTAATTCCTTCCTTGCACGTATGCTGAGTTTGAGGCAAATCCCACCTCCCTTCCAATCTAAGTATCTACACTCGTAACAGGGGACTTGTGGAAAGAAGACCGTCCATGTGTTAGGATATAGTTCCATTCCACCTTTAGAACAGGCATGTGGAGTCTGCTGGGAACTTCCGTTGTATATAGCTTTTGCCTGTGCTGCTTTTTTGCTTGGACACGAAAGAGAGCAGACATGTTTTCTTTGTCCTGTTCTAATGCTGAATAAACCCTTGCATATGCTTCTGTCCGCCACTTCCGTTGTGAAGAGTTATTCACTCTGCTGATTAGAGCGTGCTCAAGTCTCTAAAGGTTTCTGTGGCTTGTGTCGCTGTTTGATGCTGTTCCAAGGGAGACCAGAGTTCGACCGGCTGCCGGCCGGTGGCTGGAGTCAGCTGGGAGCCTGCTAAATGCCCCCGTCTCCCCGGGCGCATCCCAACACCACACACTATCTCAGCTTGGCCCCATTCCTCACTCACCAATTGGAGCGTCATCTGCCGATTTGTCGCTGTCGCTGTCGGAGGTGGAGCTGGGCCGTGGGCTCCTCTTGCGCGGCCGCCGGGACACCATGATTGGCAGCTGAGGGGGGCCCACGGGGCTGTTCCCGTGACCCGGAGCCAGCTGGCTGTCGCGGTTCTTGGGCGGGCGCCCCGGGCGCTTGGGGGGCCCGGCCGTTTTGGGGTTCTTCTTGGAGAAAAGCACCGACGTTCTCCTGCCGACTTCGTGCGCAGGCGTGGAGGATGAGTTGGGGCCAAGGCCTGGAAGGGCAAGCAGTGATATTACTCAGAGGATGAACATGAGCACTTCCCTTCAGTATCCCCACCGCCCGTCCTTGGAAGCTGAATGGGTTCATTCGAAGGGATTGCTCCCCCTATACACTGAGCAGCCCCCTCTCCTGTGATGGGAGCCACCCACAGCAGCTGCTGAACAGATCTCAGGAGTTCTGAATCCAAACTTCAATGTCTAAAATCCCTGGTAGAGGACAAAGATCCTGAGATCACTTTAAGGGTGGCCAAATTCTGTGTGATTGCCATAAAACTTAGGGAACAAGCTGTGCTATCATGATTAACGCCTTAAATGATAATTTTAGGTTATATGTTAGTGACAAAGTTTTAATTTATATATTTTTAAACTGTTGCTATATCTGTATTGTCCCTGTTATACCTAAATGCAAATTCAAATACATCTCTATCGTGTTTTATGACTTCCTTGATACTGTATGTGGGCTGGAACTGGTCTGTGACTGAAATAATAAAATTCATTCACTCAGGAGTTCCAGAGTAGGGGATAACGCTAATAGGAAGTGGCAGATCCCACTCTATGAGCCGCTGGGTAAACACTGGGAATCTATTAGGGCTGATGCCAAGGAAGACGTTACTAGGCCTGGATGATACGTCAATATATGATCCAAAGCTGGTTTGAAATCCTTATCGTTATATCGGTTTCATCATCTTTGACCTGGCAATATATCGCAAATTGTGATGTGTGTTAGGGCTGGGCGATATATCTTCCAAAACTGGTTCGAAGACCATACTGTGATCTCGGTTTAATAGTTTTTTGACCTGGCAATATGTCATGAATCATGGTGTGTGTGTGCTATGCAAAAATCACAATGTGGGAAAAACCGCAAAGCCAGCCAATGCCTCTACATGGCTCCATCCTTATTGCAGACATTGTGATATATCAGTATAGCACAATGTTTAGCTGGTGATATATCACAATAAAGGTAAAGGTAAAGGACCCCTGGACAGTTAAGTCCAGTCAAAGGCAACTGTGGGGTTGCAGCGCTCATCTCGCTTTTCAGGCCAAGGGAGCCGGCGTCTGTCCACAAACAGCTTTCTGGGTCATGTGGCCAGCAGGACTAAACCGCTTCCGGAGCAATGGAACACCGTGACGGAAACCAGAGCAGTGCACGGAAACACCATTTACCTTCCTGTCACAGTGGTACCTATTTATCTACTTGCACTGGTGTGCTTTCGAAATGCTAGGTTGACAGGAGCTGGGACAGAGCAATGGGAGCTCAGCCCATAGTGGGGATTCAAACCACCAACCTTCTGATTGGCCAGCCCAATATCATGATGCTGAAAACCAGATATCGCCCCGCCCTGGGTGTTATACCTTGAACCTCAGCCTGGATCATCAACTGAAGTGCAATATTTTCTGGGAATCCTCCCGAGGAGGAGGTGCTGCACTGCTCCCCTGGCCAAGCCCCTCCCACTCGTGGAGGACCCTGCTTGTGGTACAAGCAACCCCTGCCTGGCTGGGAACTGGCTGCTCCATGCGGTCCCAGGCCCCGCCACCCACCTTTGCCGGTCTCCTGGCTGCTGCTCTCCTCGGCGGCACTGTCGGTTTGCGTGTCCTTCTCGCAGGGGTTATGGGCCGGCAGGATGATGCGGGTCAGGGGGCCGTGCCCATCCCTCCCCGACTCCCGCTGGTGCGCCAGTTTGCGCCGCAAGGCCGTAATCTCCTTCTTGATCATCTTGGCCCGCCGGCAGCGGCCCACGCTCTGCTTCCCGGCGCTCACCTCGGCCAGGCGTTCCACCAGCAGGCCCAGCTGGTCTTCCAGGGGCAGGTGTTTCTGGTTCTCAGACAGCAGCACCCGCTCCTCGTCTGCGCCAACAAGGAAACAAAGCCCAGTATAAGGAGGAGGCTTCTGCCGACGGACCCAGGAGAGACCGGAACCCGGAAGGCAAAGAAAGGAGGCAGGGTTGGGGGAACCTGTAGTTCTCTGGACATTACAGGACTACAACTCCCATCAGCCCCTGCGGTCAGGGATATTGGGAATTGGGGTGGGACAACAGCTGGAGGACCACAGGTTCTCCAGGCCTGACATTGTTATGCAGCATCTCAGTCCCTAAAAGGGGGCAAAACGGAGAGCAGGAAAGTATCATGGATAAGGGCGGTTGCCTTCCACAATTCCATATGCATGCAGTTTTAAGTGCATTTCAAATCCTTGGGAATTCAAGTAGCTTCTATCCCCGCCTCCTTTCGTTGAAAGTTTGTTAGGTTCCAGATTTCTGATTATAAATCTTAAGATGTGTTCGGTTTCCTCCTCCTCTCCAGCAGCCAAGCACATGGAAAAGTAGCTAGTTGGACCATCTGTCTCTGGGGCACTCTGGCATGAGCGAGTCCGACTGTTAACAGCCTAGCTATAAGGATGGCTGCCGTGGACTGTAGCTACCCACCACTGCCCCATACATAATTCTTATCTGGCTCCTGGCTGCCAATATCTTAAGGCATGGTGAAAGCCTCACCAATAGTTTCAATGATGTGGAAAAGCGAGGAACATATGAGGTTCTAACAAACAGATATACCAGACTTTGGTGGTTAACCTCTCTGATGTGCAGATCTGACTAGATCCTTCAGATTTTGCACTTTTATGAATTTTGCAGGACAGTTCTTGACTTGAAAAAGTACCAAGATACAGATAAAAGTGCTTTTAAAAAACAAACAAACAAAAAACATGTAGAAATATGTCCCTTTGAGACAAAATATGTTTAGAACAGTGTGTGAGAAAATGCATTCAAAGCTACATCTGAAGTACACGTGTTGATAGGGATTTTTTTTTTTTTAAATGCAGATCTGTATGGAGATGGGAAGGAAGGAATTTATTGCTGAACATATGAAAACCAGCCTTTCTCAGCCCGGTGCTTTTCAGATGTTTTGGGCTCCAGGTCCCAACAGTCCCAGCATGCATGGCCAATGGCCAGGGATGATGGGAGTTGTAGTCCAACAACATCCAGGGTGTGAGGAAAGGCTGGGACTGATATGGACTGGAAATAGACTGGTCCGTAATTCTTGGAAAAATGAATAATTTAAATATTGCCATTTAAAAGCAAACAAACAATGAAGATATTTATGAAAAAAACGGTCGTCTGCATACTTCCTTTAGGGGGCAGAACAAAGAGATCTTTCAGACAGGGGTGTTAAAGACCGAAAGACAAGACCAGTACCAACAGCTCTTAAAGAAGCCCTCAGATGTCAAGGAGAAAAACAACTATCTTACTTTTAGAAGACATCTGAAGGCAGCCCTGTTTAGGGATATTTTTAAAGTTTTGATGTTTCATTCAGTTTTTAATCTGTTGGGAGCCACACAGAGTGGCTGGGGAAACCTAGCCGGATGGGTGGGGTATAAATAAATTATCATCATCATCATCTTTGCATCCTCTTTGTCACAAAGCAAAGAGGAGGGCAGTTTCTTGAGTCTAACCTATAATACAAAGGGCTCAGTGCTAAAAGGATTCAAGACAACATAGGGTCCTTTTTGCTAAAAGCCAAGGTAGCAAACAAACAACCATAGAGGCTCAGGGTAATTGTAAGTTGCTGGGTGAGAGGATAGATGGGAGAGAGGAGAGACCGCTGGAGGATGGTTTGTTTAAAGAAAGCACATCACGACGTTTTCCTTCCTGGAGGAAAATGAATCCCACCCCCACCCCCTTGTTTGTTGGCCTAGATACACATTGGAGCATTGTTTAATGCTTGTGCCCCGTAAAAGGAAGAAAGAAGTGAGCCAAATGCCACTTGGCAACCTCTTGTCTTGGGACTTTTCCTGCACGGGAGAGGAAGGGGAAAGTTGCCAAGAGGGATTCTAGTAGTTGAAATTCTGCAAGCCACCTCTGGCAGCTTGTCAATATACCAAACCGCAATTTTTGAAAGCTGGTGGGCTGCTGCAACGGGGAAGTTTTGGCCCAAGTTCCCACTTTCTTAGCCCCTGCAGCTCTGGAAAAGTTTCCTTTGGTTAGCCTTCCTCTTTTCCGAATTCACCCCCGTGACCTCCTTCTCTCGCACTCGGACCACTTCCATCTTCCTCCGTGAGGCTCTCCTTGCCCAGCCCCTCCTTTCGCCACACTTCTTCCCCAGGAGGCCTGCCTCTTTCTAAAATCACAGCAGCTCAGATGGTGCCAGCCGGGTCCCTCCCTCTACGTGCCCTTAGGGCAGGCAGCCAACACTGCCAGAAGCTCCAGCCCTCCCACAAAACCCTTTTTGTGCTTTGCGATAAAGGCATCTCGGCAACGGCTGCAATCTCACTGGGGAGAGAAGGCAGGGGCTTCCTCTTCAGACACCCCTTTCTTCCCAGTGGATCCAATCCGAGTGAATGCCAGCTTCCGCCCAGGCAACCTGGGGCAGCTTTCAGTTCTGGCACTCCTGCCCCTACCCGGGCAGCCACCATCCTAATCTCTGGGCATTAGCCGAGGGCATTTCTAATACTGACCGTTCTCGGTGCTCCGCAGAGGCACCTCATCCGCGGCCATGGGGAAGTGCATGCCCGTCTCGAAGTCGATGCCCATCTTCTCCGCTTGCCGGCGCGCCTGCCGCAGCACGACGTCCCCTTGCTCCCGCAAGCGGACGGCTGCCCGGTAGAAGATGGTGTCTTTGGCGTTGTACTTCAAGCAGTTGCTAACGATCAGGTTGAAGTCCTCTTCGAACTCGTCCAGGTTCAGGTAGCGATAGCCCTCCAGCTTCTGCTTCATGGTGTAGAAGTCCATTGGCTTCTTAATGTGGTCCAGGTAGTCTGGGACCTGCAGCGGGCAGAGAGAGAGAGAGCAGAACGGCTAAGAGATGGGGGAGATCGCCGCCCCGGGGTGGGGAATCCCTGCTCCAAGAGAAGACGAAACAAAAGTTAGAAGCAGTCCCGAAAGCCTCTCGCCCAATCTGGAGCAATTTCCCCACGGAGAAAGGGGCACTGCCATTCAGCGCGGGCACACAAAGTCGGGCACCCTCCCCCAAGGGTCCGTGAATGGTGTTCTCCCACCCACACCTTCCGAAAAAAAGAATAGCGAACGTTTAGAAAGGCGGGTGGCTTGCAAGGGGACGCAAAAAGCAAAGCTGGCAGGCTGCTCGTGAAGAGGTTTGGGACCTTGCTCCCAACCTCTGCTCCTCTGCATGTGCTGCAAGTCCCCTAAAAGTGTCTGCCTGCAGTCTTCCTCGCCATACCTGGCTACCCCACCTATTACCTCTCAATTTCCTTTCTCAATAGGCCTCAATCTCAACACACAACTCTCTCTGCGTCACAGGAGGTTCTCCAAAACCCCTCTTGCCAGGCCCGGCACCACCCTGACTAAGGGCTGGGGACAAACCTCTTCCTCCTCCTAGGCAAAGACAGTTCCTGCATCCTCCTCCCATATATAACAAAGCTGTGTGACAGAAAACCAGGGTTTTTTAATATAATTATGCTGTATTGACGGAATAGAGCAAGCCTGATCTGATGGTAAGTTTGTACTGCTAAGAAGTGGGTCAGCAAAAAAATAAAATAAGAGAGCGTCCACAAAAAAACGGGGCTGATAACCAGACATTTTCATTAAGCTATTTGCCCCGGCCTGCAATGATCTACTCAAACAATTTGTTTTTCATCAACAGTCAGGAGGGAAATGTAAAATGAACCTTTAAAAACAACAACAACAAAAAACCACACTTTGGCTTTAGAGTAGACAATTCACTTTGATGGAGTGGTGCTGATTTTGTGTATTTTTCCCTTCCCAACTGCCCAACCTAGAAGCAGAATCTAAATCTGGACTGAATTGTACCCTCTTTCTGATGAAGACAAGGTATCCCTTGAAAGCTGAGTTTTGCTCCTTCGTAGCTTTTCTACTTTCTGTATTTATTGAAATTAAATACAGCAAAGATATGTACTCCGATCTTCTTAGTTCCTTAATACGAATGACATATTGACCTTAAATAGCAGCACGGCTTTCAGAGGAAGAGTATGAAGGACCGGCCACGTTGGGAATGTAACACTAAACCCTGACTTGGTCCTACGTAAACAAGCAACAGTGAGACTTGGACTCGTTCACTGCCTTCCGCATGACCAGAACGAGGACTTTGCGAACCTCTATCTCCAGTTTGTGTGTGTAGAAGCTCTAAAAGCGGACTGGCTGGGCAATGGTGTTATTATTTCCCCTGGTGGTGACTAGCCTGTAGGGCAAACAGATCCTCTTCTGTAAGAGAAGTCACATAACCCCATACAAAATCAAAAGGAATAGAACAGTCCAGCTTGAGTTTAGACGGCCCTTGTCAAATTGCCAACCTGTACACCCCTCCCTGCACCTTCATGGAAAACCCTCAGGGCTTTTATCTTGGTGACCTGGGTGACTCAACACATTGGCCTCCCTCCTCTCCTCACCCTGCAAAACGGACAATTCCCGAAGCAATTTTTGGTGGTGACACTGACTGCAACCCACCCCCCTCAGGGTGGCGTTAGAATTTACCTTCTCATTCGTTACCAAAAACAAAGATGGCGGCCAACTGGAGTGGGCGGGGGTGGTTTTGTTTTGTTTTGAAAAAGAGGGCCCAGGGCAGGTGTCAGCAGTGGGCCGTCCCAGGGCACGGAAGAGCAAGGAAACCATCTACTGACGCCAGGCCTGGAAATGGCGTCTAACCCTAGCTTTGGACCAGAGTACATTCGAGCTACTTGCCCAGCCAGCGGGGCCTCTGGTGCCTTTCGCACACACAACGGCCCAACCCTGTGGGCGTGCGAAGGAAGGGTCCGGGGTTGTTGGGGGCACAGGACAGGACAGGCCCAGCGCCAGGGCTGGATGGGAACAGAGCAAAGTATAAATTGGGGGTGGAGGGGTTCTTACTTCGTAGAGTTCTGTTACCTCAGACAGCGGGACCGGCTGGCTGAAGATGTTGCCCGTGTCCTTCTCCTGGAGCTGCTCCAGCGTCCGGCGCAGGAGGATGAGGAAAGGGGTTAGCTGCATCTCCAGGGCCACCTGCTGCATTTTGATCTGAAACACAGAGCGGGAGGAGACACTGAGCTCTCGGGTCCCTGGGACAGTCCGCTGCGCCTCAGCCGGGGACCTCTGAAGTAGCATGGGGTTAGAAAGCACCAGGGCAGAGGGGCTGGGGGGGAGGGGCAACCGATGACCCTCCAGGTGCTACAACTCCCCACCCACCCCACCAAGTCCCTGACCACTGGCTGGGGCTTGCTGGAAGTTGCGAGTCCCCCAGAAACTCTGCGATGTAAGAGAATTTCACTTACGGGGAGACCGAGCCATCTTTGGGGCAGCTGGCCTGCCATTGTGGATCTTGTGGAACCCCCTAATACGCTGCTGTAATACATCCTTACACACACACACACTCCTCCCAGGGAATGCAGAGGTGCATCATGGGCAATCCTGGTGCTGCTTCGCTCCTGCCATGTCGGAACACGGCCTGGGAGCAAGCTCTAGGGACAATGGGAACTAAGTGCGAACAAGAGGGGAGCAGAATTCGCACTAGAGGCAACAAGTCACATCTGCACAGGGAAGTTTTTAACAACTGATGTTTTGCTGCGTTTTTTTATATTTCGTTGGGAGCCGCCCAGAGTGCCTGGAGCAACCCAGCCAGATGAGTGGCGTATAAATAATAAAATTATTATTATCTGGAGAAGCTTGGGCCCTCCCCAAACACCCCTCAGACAACCCTTTCAGGAAAGGTTCTACCACCCCATTCCGCAACTCCCCTAGGAAAGCCCTGTGCTCCCCTCTTATCATGCCACTTGGCTACTCTGCAGAGGTCCAACGCTTCCCTCTCGCCAAGCGTGTCTCCCTCCCTCCCCTCCCCAGGAGAGGACGCCCCGATCTCCCTTTCCCGCCGCGGTTACCGTCTCTCTCTTGAGCTTCTCCCGCTTGCGTATTAACTCCACCAGCAAGCGCGCTCGTTCCAGGTCGTGGCGGAGGCGCTGCCAGGATTTCAGCTGCTCTTTCAGGGCCCAGTTCTTATCCTCTGTGTTATCTCGCTGCAGGAACATCAGAGTCTATGAGAGGAAGGGGCATCCCTGCCCCCTGCCAGGTTTCCACGGCTCTCGAAAGAAGAGCGGCAACTGGCTCCGCCCAGGGTTGCTGCCAGGAGCTGAGGGGAGGGGGGCAGTGGCAAACGCCAGGGCGGAATGGGGCACAGCGAGGGCAGAGACCCCTTTGGCAGGGTCACAAGAGGAGGCCCGGTGCCTTCCCTCTCCCTCCTGGCAGAAGGAAGGAAGATGCACGGAGCTGCCTTGCACAGAGTCAGAGCGCCCTGCATGGACTGTCTACCCTGAATGGCAGCAACTCTATGGTCATGGAAGAGGGCTTTCCACCCTCCCGCCCACCAAGAGTGAGCCTGCAAAGCTGGTCCTTTTGGGTTAAGCCAGGGGTCAGCAAACCTTTTCAGTAGGGGGCCGGTCCACTGTCCCTCAGACCTTGTGGGGGGCCGGACTATATTTTGGGGAGGAAATTGAATGAATTCCTATGCCCCACAAATAACCCAGAAATGCATTTTAAATAAAAGGACACATTCTACGCATGTAAAAACACGCTGATTCCTCGACTGTCCGCGGGCAGGATTGAGAAGGCGTTTGGGCTGGTTCCGGCCCCCGGGCCTTAGTTTGCTTACCCATGGGTTAAGCTCATGCTGGCTTTGCCCTTGGCCAGAGGAAATCTGTAGGTCCCCTCACCCACCATGTCTTGCTGCGGCAGCCGAGGCCTTCCTTCCTGCATGCAAACTGGGGAGCGCATTGCCCGGCCTTGCCGCGAAATCAGCCTAAGCTTCTCCCGCACAACCCCATGCTCCTTCAAGTCCAACAAACGATGGCAAGCGGGTGGCCAGGCACCAGAGGCCTTGCTCTTGGCCCTGCAGGCACCTGGCAGTCAGGTCTCACTCTTCCCCCTCCCCACACGTTCGCCCTGGCCCCCAACCTCAAGGCAAGACATACCTGCTCAGCCTTGGACACGGGAGGAGGAGGGGCCGGCCTCCCGGGCTCGCAGTTCCTATGCGACTGCAGGTGTGTTTGGAGCCGGCGCAGCAAGGGCACTCCGTTGCGGGACTGCCTCTTCAGGGTCCAGTAGCTGTGCAATCTCTGCATGAACTGGCTCTTCCTTTGGAGGGTCAAGCGGTTGGTGATCTTACTGAGCCTGCAGGGGGAGAAGGGGTGGAGCGGGGAGGGTCAAGCGGTCGCGTCGCAAGGCCAGGGAGGCACGGCGGTTCTGTCTGTACCACAGGCCTAAGGAAAATGGTTAAGCGGCGCTACTGTATTGCAGAACACACAAACAGCGGGGTTTGGAGACGGGGGAAAAGAAAACCTGGGTTCAAATCTCCTACACAACTGGAAGGTCGTGGAGCAGCCTCGGCCGTGTTGCTAGCTCTCAGCCTTTTCCACCACTTTCATCAACCACAAACGTCAGAGATGTGGCGCTAATGTTATTATTGCTACGTTGCTGGTGAATGAGAGTTCTGCAGTGGCCTTTTCACTCTGCCCTGCTTCATACGTCGTCCATCTGTGCGCCGCTAGGAGACCAGAGGAAGGGCCGCCAAAGAGCGAGGTCACGAGCAGGGAAACCTTGGTATTCCTGACGCTGCTGGACTACAAGTTCCCATCATCTGTCGCCATCAACTATGATGGCTGGGGCTGATGGGAGTTGTAGTCCTGCAAAATATCTGGACAGCCAAAGGTCCCGCACCCCTGAGCTGGGTGAAGGATGAGGCTAAATTTGGTTTGCCCAAGCCAGTGACAGCCTGTGAAATGGATGTGGCACCCGGTTAGATCCTGAACAGGGGGCAATATCCACCCACCAACTTTCTCCATGGAGTTTCCTTGGCTAAAATAGCCCCCTTGGCATCCCATCGTTGGCCTCCAAAGTCTGAGAGTGAAAAAATCAAGAATCTGGTGGGTTGGAACGCCTTTTCCTAAATACATCACACCGCCAACTAAAGCACCAGGATGCACCTGGGATGACTGAGGTTTAGTGGACAACTTTTTGGATCTGACCTGGCCTCAAATCTCTCCTAAGCCGCCAATTCACTGTCTCTCTGCTTAACCCCGAGCCACAGTTGCCACTTGCCTCTTCGCCCCTGCATGGGACAAGAGCACTTCTCTGCAGTCAGGAAGATGAGTGGCTGGTGGCTGCAGCAACAGAACCGCTGGGAGCCCCTGCCCTGGAAAATAGTAATGTTATTCTATTTATTGACTGATTATGGCATTTCTATCCCACCTTTCCTCTCCACAATGCTCAAGGGGGCACAGGTGTTCTCTGCCTCCCCATTTTATCCTCGCATCAACCCTATGAGTTAAGTTAGGCTGTGATTGGCCCAAGGCCACCCAGCGGGCTTCATGGCCAAGTAGGGATTTGAACCCTGGTCTCCCAGCTCCTAGGGACGCGGGTGGCACTGTGGGTTAAACCACAGAGCCTAGGGCTCGCCGATCAGAAGGTTGGCGGTTCGAATCCCCGCGACGGGGTGAGCTCCCATTGCTCGGTCCCTACTCCTGCCAACCCAGCAGTTCGAAAGTATGTCAAAGTGCAAGTAGATAAATAGGTACTGCTCCGGCGGGTGGGTAAACGGCGTTTCTGTGTGCTGCTCTGGTTCGCCAGAAGCAGCTTAGTCATGCTGGCCACATGACCTGGAAGCTGTACGTCGGCTCCCTCGGCCAATAAAGCGAGATGAGCGCCGCAACCCCAGAGTCGGCCACGAATGGAGCTAATGGTCAGGGGTCCCTTTACCTTTACCTCCCAGCTCCTAGTCAAACACCCCAGCCACGACACCACATTTGGCTCTCTTACGGGAAGCCTGCAAAGCAGAACATCAGGGCAACAGCTTTCTTAGCTGCTGGTGTAACTGGGACTCAGAAGCGTGTTGCTTCTGAACCTGAAGGGAGAATCTAGCCAGTAAGATTTGTAGCTACTGACAGCCTTATCCTCCAAGGACCTTAAGGTACAGATCTGTGGGCAATTTGCCTTTGCTACAAGGCTGGTTTCATCAGCTGTGGTGGGATGGAATTCTGCATTTTTAAAAGCATTTTGTACACTGGAAAAGGTGCTCAAGAAGTATGCAGTGACAAATTAAAGATTTGCCTTGTCGGCAAAACAGACTGGCGTCCATCGAGACCGGCGTTCTGTTAACAGCCGCAGCCGGCCTCATAACTCTTGAGAAACCTACAAGCAAAGCAACAAGGGGAAGGCCTTCCCCACAGGGATGTGGTGACACACAGTGGAGGAAACACCCACCACTGCCGGGCTTGCTTCCTGCTCCCAACAGACAGGATCGCAGAACCGCTGTCCAGCAGGAGAGCATTTTTCACCATGCAGCAAAAGCAACGTTCAGCCTGGCGCAATTTGCTGCCTTGCCGTTTTGCCCGCAGAGGTGAGACAAATTCAAAAGCGAGCTTCCCAGGGAACACAGAATGGAGTCCTGCCCGACCTTGTCGTGAAACTGTTGGGTGAACAGTTTCTTTGGCCATAAACAATCTTCTGTACGTTTCCGCACACGATTCAAAGTGTTGGTGCTGACCTTTAAAGCCCTAAACGGCCTCAGCCCGGTATACCTGAAGGAGCATCTCCACCTCCATCGTTCTGCCCAGACACTGAGGTCCAGCTCTGGCGGTTCCCTCATTGCGAGAAGTGAGGTTACAGGGAACCAGGCAGAGGGCCTTCTCGGTAGTGACGCCCACCCTGTGGAACGCCCTCCCTTCAGATGTGAAGGAAATAAGCAGCTATCTTCTCTTTAAAAGACATCTGAAGGCAGCCCTGTTTAGGTAAGTTTTTAATATTTGATGCTGTATTGCTTTTAACACTTGATTGGAAGCCACCCAGAGTGGCTGGGGAAACTCAGCCAGATGGGCAGGGTTTAAATAACAAATTATTATTATTATTATTATTATTATTATTATTATTATTATTATTATTATTCTGTACTTACAGAGAGAGGAGTTGAAAAGGACGGAAGAAACAGGAGCACCACCTTACCACTTAAAAAAACGGGGTGCTGTTTACGGACAGTTTCTAAAATGTTTTTCAATTGTTGTTTTATTGATAGTAATCCAATCAGGGGTTTCATGAGCGGTTTATGAATTTTCATAAAATGGATAAAATAAATACACACCCCTAAACAGTGTTGTTTTTTTTAAAAGAAACATAAGGTACCTTTGAGTAGCCCCAGAAAGAAAGCACAGCCCCTAACTCCTGAAATGTTTGTCCATGGCAACATTAGCAGTAGCCCTTCTCCACTTATTCCCAAAGTGCATCTCCTTTAGCAGAAAAAGATATATTAAATTATTTTTTAAAATTAAATCTTGAACAGTCACGTGCAAACTTACTGAACATAACTCCCATGATGGTAAAAAATAAAATAACTTGCACCCTCGTGCAGAGACATGTACACAGTGGCTTGAGAAGCGAATGGGCAATCTGTGGCCTTCCAGATAAAGCTGGACTCCAATTCCCATCAGCCAGCATGGCCAATGGTCAGGGACGATGGGAGCCGGAGTCCAGCAATGTATGCAGGGTCTCAAAAAAGCCCAGTTTAAGCCCCTGTTCAGCTGTGGAGCTTGCACAGCGACCTTGGACAGGCCAGCCTCTCTGGAGATCATCCCACTGGTTATTCAGAGGCTAAAACGCTACCTTGAACGTAGACGAACTGCAAGCGTAGTAAATAAAAAAGCAGCCCTTTCACAAGCACCCAACACGTTTTCGTCTCAAGTGGATGTGGCCCAAGACAGTATGTACATAGCAGGCCTCTGGATTAGGCACCCCAAATACTGATTGACATCCGATGCCCCTTTAAATGGGTGGGGTATGATTGGTTTGCTCCTCTTCTTATTTTATTATGTATTTTGTGTTTTTTTTATATTGTACTTTTATGCCGTGAAGTGCCCTGAGATCTACAGGTATAGGGAAAATATACAAATAATAATAAACAATAAAAACCCTGGGATTTTTTTTTTGCCTGGGCCGTACAGACCGGCCTGCAAAGCCCCAAGTAACCCAGACAACAACCTCGCCGCTTCGTGGTTCCATCTTATTAAGGTTGTGGAACGGGCGGCTGGGGTGGGGGGAAGAGAGGGCACCCTACCTGTGGGGAGGAATGCAGGGCACCGAAACCACCGGCGCAGCCGCTCTCTTCTCGGCCAGGATCTTCCTCGCCTTCTTCATCTTAATCCGGGACTTGGCCTTGGCCTTCTTCACTTTCTCCGAGCTCCAGCCTTTCCCGTCCTCCTCCTCCTCCTCTTCCTCCTCCCCCTCGCTGTGCGAGAGGGCGGGCAGGCGCCGCATGGAGCCCGGCGGCGTGTGGATGTCGCAGTAGGCCGTCTTGCGGACGCTGAAGGAGGTCCCGTTGGCCCCCGTCTCGCGGACGGGCTCCATTTTCATGTAGAGCCCGGCCTGCTGGGCGCAGGTGACGTGGAAGGCGGTGTAGCAGTTGGCTTTGTGGCACTGGATGCAGGCGCCCGAGCCTCGCTGCTTGCAGATGTAGCAGGTCAGCTTCCAGCGGGCGGGCGGGATGTGCTCGATGCTGTCGATGGGCTCCAGGAAGACCGTGTTGGCGAAGCACACCTCCGGGATCCAGAGGGCGCACACCACGTGGGCCCAGCGCCCGTCGTCCGTCTGCTTGAAGGCGCCCCCTTTGTTGGGGCACAGGGCGCAGTCCACGGCCCGCGAGGGGGACTGCAGGCAGCGGCGGCACAGCCACTGGCCTTCGGGGATGTAGGGGACGCCGTAGCACTCCTGGTGCACGGCCAGGTTGCACATGTCGCAGAAGAGGATGACGTTGCTGTTCTGGCACTCGCCGTCGTTGCAGATGCAGCAGACGGCGTCCTCGTCCACCAAGGCGTTGGGGTCCCCCTTGTTGTGGCTCTCAAAGTAGGACTCCTTCTCCAGCCGGTCCATCAGGTACTCAAAGATCTCCTGGGGGATGGGGCTCACGCCCTCCGTCTTCCGGCGCTCGTTCATAATGTCCAGCCAGATGTAATCCTCCTCGTCCATGTCGTACTCGACCTCCTCGTCCAGCTCCTCGGCCGACTTCTCAATGTATCTGGGGCGAGCGGGGAAGGAAAGGGACAAAAGCACACGGCTCGGTGACCTGGACCGACTGAGCGCCTCTACAACTGAGAACAGCGACTATGGGGTTGTTGGCTGTGACTTGCATCTATCCACCCAGGCCTGCCCTTTATGTGCTAGATGTCAGGGATGGCGAGATGACGAGGAGCAGTGGGAGGCACCAGCTGGGAGACGCCCCCACCCCCAAGGGAAGCCCCAGAGGAGGAAGGCTCCGAGCCTGGGGATTAGTAGTGGCACACAGAGGAGAGGTCCGAGGGAGAATGGGAGGGAGGAATGTTTGGATGCTGAAGAAGCAACAGGCTTTAGTGAGCAAGGAGAGCCTGTGACAGGGAGCAGCTCAGACTCAGAGGCTGAAGCACAGAGGGAACAAGAGGCTGCAGGAGAATCCCAGGAATCTGCCTCTCCTGCTGCAATGAGCTCCTCTCCCTCGTCTCAAAGGACACACAGGGCGATGCATAGGGCGGAAGAGTTTTTGCAGGTGCCCCAACATAGGGAAAGGTCTGGCAGAGGGAGGAGACTAAGATGGGGTAAAGAAGTTGACCATCTGTCCTGGCAACTGCTCTGTTAGTCCTGTCAGGATGTGTCGCTGAGCTGTGTGCCGTTTTCTCAAATCAAGAATTAACTACACTGCCTAACTCTGCAACTTGTGTGTTGACCATAGCTGTCAACTTTCAGATTTGAAAATAAGGGATCAGCAGCCTCACCTGTCCCGGGGACAGTCTACGGGATATCTAACAATCCGGGATAGCAGCGGGAAGCAGTGGGAAATGGCACTGGAATAAGGGAATTTCCCGCAAAAAAAGGGAAGGTTGACAGCTATGGTGTTGACCTGCATCTGGCCCAGTTGTGAAGCTACATAGTCTGTTTAAAAAACATTAAGGTTTGGTTGCTTTGACCTACAGAGGGAGACCTGTTACCCCTAGGCCTGAAAGCAGGAGCACAACAGGACAGGTTTTGACTGGCAGCCTAATACTAAGTGTTGCCAGTTTGTTCCACCTTGAGAGTCACTTGTCATTTGTTCACTTCCACCATTTTATGCAGAGAATTCTAGAGTTGGAAGGGACCACAAGGGTTATCTAGGCCAGCCCCTTGCAATGCTGGAATCTTTTCCTCAATGTGGGCCTCGAAATCACAACCCTGAGATTAAGAGTCCCATGCTCGAATGACTGAGCCACGACTGCTGCTTCAGTGCTCTCTTCCTGGCAGAATCAGCTGAGTACCAGCATGAGCTCTGCTTGCCATCCCTCTTCCTCTATGCTGAGAATTCTGGTCACAGCCATCCAAACCCTTTTTTCTTTGACCTGGGGTGTGGGGGGGAGAGAAACCTACCACGTCACTCTGTGAAAATCCTTTCATGCAAGCCACCGCACTACTTACAGGTGAGTGAACCGGACTGGGCGAAACACTGCTGCAATCAGACAAAGTCTTCCAATTTCTGCATAATGTACCTCTCAAAAGCCAGGGGTAGGGAGGTGGTGTTGGGGAGTTAAAGCATCTCTCCAGGCAAGAGCACCTTCTTTCTACCCTGCCCCCTGATGCCAGGGAATTCTGATGCCAGTAGGAATACTGCTGTTCCAGATTCTCCTCCCGGGGTGCAAACCCCACCCCCCTCCTGTTAGGAAGGGAAGAACTCTTCCTTTGCCCAAGGGACACAGGCTGCCTCGGTCTCCAAGCTGCAACAAGGCACAGCCAGGAGATGCCCTCCGAGAGGGAAGTGCAGAGGCCCCCTGAGAAATGCTCAGCAGCACCTCCTTAAAGTGCTCTCCTCCCCATTTGAGAACCTTAGCTTAGATGGAGAGGATTAATAATATTGTATACCACTTAAGGCAGCACCTAGCCCATCTAGGAGAAGGAAAACTCTGATCCTAAACCACCACTGCCTTGCAGGATACCATCAGAAGAAAAGGTGAGGGAGTAAACCAGGGGTCAGCAAACGTTTTCAGCAGGGGGTCAGTCCACTGTTCCTCAGACCTTGTGAGGGGCCAGACTCTATTTTGAAGGGGGGAGGAATGAATGAATTCTTATGCCCCACAAATAACCCAGAGATGCATTTTAAATAAAAGGACACATTCTACTCATGTAAAAACATGCTGATTGCCGGACTGTCTGCGGGCAGGACTGAGAAGGCGATTGGGCTGGATCCAGCCCCCAGGCCTTAGTTTGCCTACCCATGGAGTAAACCCACACAAATCCTGAGTGGGGTCCCTAAGGCGGTTGGATGGCACCTTGTACACCCCCTTACTGCAACTCCTGCAGCCATGCTGGTGCCAAACGTACTGCTCTGCTTTCCTTTGGACCAGATCAGCGAGGCTGGGCAGCCCAGGACCTCCCCACACACTGCCCAGGCTGTTGCCCCAGGGAGGTCACTTCAGTGCTGTTAATGTAGCAAAAACAACACGGGAGGTAGCAGCTACGAGTTACCACTCTCCGCAGTCACAGCAGGCGCTGTGATTCTCCAGCAGGGTTGGGTGATATATTGATACATTGCCCAAAAGAAGTTTGAAGTCCATATTGTGATATCGGTTCCATAGTTTTTTAACCTGGTACAAAATACTGCAAATCATGATGTGTGTGCTATGAAAAAATCACAATGTGGGGGAAACAGTGAAGCCGGACAATGCCTGTACATAGCTCCATCCTTATTTCAGACATTGTGATATGTCAGTATATCACGATGTTTAGCTGGTAATATATCATGATTTTGAAAAACCAGTTATCCCCTATTCTCCAGTGGTTTGACTTGACCCCAGGAGGCGAACTCCATTGTCTCTCGAGACAGATGGATGCCAACAACATACCACATAATATAAGAAGAAGAAGAATCTCTGAGGTTGCTTACATAGGACACAATCAAAACCCAAACACAACCCCGCAAAGCCCTCCGAACCACAGCTCCACAGGGTGCCCCCAACCCACAGGCGGTACCTGTAATACGAGGAGGGGCGAGGAGGGGCGTCAGGCGTGTCCTGGTCCAGCTCCCGGTACACGGCCTCTGGGAGCTTGGGCATGTTGCCCGCCGAGGCACTGTGGTGGTGATGGTTGGAGTCCTTACGCTTCTCCTTATTCTTATGCTTGCCGGCTTTGGGGGCCACGGACGGCGTCTCCGTGTTCTCCTTGTTGCTGTTGTTCTCCGGGACCTCCTCGGGCGCCTCGTCGTCCTCGGACACCACGTCCAGGTTGTCGAAGATGCTGATGCGGTGCACGCGGCCGTGCAGGTCCACTTCCACCATGCGCTGGGCCTGCGCGTAGGTCATGACCTCTCGGCCCGGCGACTGCGAGGTCTCGGAGGGGCTGGGCGACTGCTTGTTGGCCGCCCGGCCGTGCCGGCCCTTCTTCTTGTGCTTGCGCAGAGGGGCGCTCTGCGGGGGCGGGGGGTTGTCATGGTCGTAGTGGTAGAGGTGGTACTCGATGCCGCTGTAGCTCTTGTAGATCTTGCGGCACGTGTCCACGGGGCACTCGTACGGCGGCTTGGTGGCCCGCAGGTTATGGCAGAACGTCTTCACGTCAAAGTCCACCCCCATGGCGCCTGCTAGCTCTGTAGGGAAGGGGGAACCAAGAGCGGAGAGGTCAGGGCTGGCGCGCCACCAGGATACCTACCAACGGTTTGTTCCTCCTCCCCGACCCAAAACGCCTGTGCCGGGAGGAGCCAGGAGCTTCGCAAACAGGCTTCTAGCACGTCGTAACAGGACCTGCTCCACTCCCAGACTGATCTAGCACAAAATGCACACGGGGACCAGGCCAATTCCCAGAGGCAGACTGGCACGAACGTGACAACCACATCAGAGACTGTTGTGCAAAGTTTTGCACAGAACTGTACTGCTTCTTTTCCCTAACCAGGTATTACACCTCATCCTCTTTCTCCCGGGTTATTGCTAAATCACGCAAGGAAAAATGTGGGCAGCAGCCATCTGGGCACTAGGGATGTGGGATGTTATTCTACTCACCCTGCCTGATGCTGCCCTTCTAAGGAATTTCTGCTAGTTGTGCATGGAGCAGAACAGGTTCCGGTTTTCTGTCTGTCTAGCTCAGGGACAGGAAACCTGTGGCCCTCAAGGTGTTGCCGGACTACAACTCCCATCATCCCCTGACAAATGGCCCTGCTGGCTGCGGCTGAAGGGAGCTGCAGTCGAACATTTGGAGAGCCTTGAGGTTCTCATCCCTGGTCTAGCTGTTCTCCGCTCCTCCTACAAATTACTCCTCAAAGCCCACCTTTTCAGCAAAGCTTTTCCCGAGCCTCTTCACTTTCTTGCCAGCTGACTTCCCTATATTCCAGCCTCACAGAGCCAACTAATATAGCATTGTCGGCAGGGGACTTCTAACAGTGCTTGGCATGGTAAACACGCAAACTGCAAAGGTAAGGCACAGAGCTCCAAAAATACCACCAATTGGCTGCACCAATAAGCCACAACCATGTAGCAAGTCTCTGCTGTGTCCACCTCTATTTCTAAGGCATGGGGCCAGTTTCCTTCCCTTCATATTTTGTTTTTTGTGACCTTCACGCCTGTGATGTCCTGCAACAATCAAAGCCATTTTTACCCCATTATCCATTCCCGTCTTTTCTCTCCACTCCATCCAAGGCAGGCCGTAAGCCCTCTAGACAGGGATCCTTCTCACTTGTATTTTCTGTTCTCTGCTAGGCACGCTGCTACCACTAAAGTTTAAAGCAGCAGGAGTCTGGCAGTGGCGGGGAAGGGAAAGAGTTTGAGAGTATTAGCATTAACCAAACTACTCATGGTATCCTCCCACTACCCCCCAGCTGTGTAAGAGACAAGCTGGGCCACAGTTATCCAGGCTCTGGTAACATCCCATGTGGGCTACTGAAATGTGTTACATGCTGGACTGCCCTTGAAGACTACTCTGGAATTTCAGCTGGGATGAAATACAGTGGCTTAGAATCTTAACAGCAACTGGCAGAATGAAACATGTATCAGAAGTTCTGAAACAACTCGACCAGCCCCAATCTATTTCTAGTTCTCAGCTTTAAAGCTCTGAATAGCCAGGTATCTAAAGGGCTACCTTTTTCTCCCCATGAACATATCCCCCCTTCCAAGGCCCACTCTGAAGTGAGGTAGATGGCGAGCACCACAATGTAGAATGCTCTTCCTTTTCAGCACCAGCTGAAGGCTTTTGTTCACCCCGGCTTTTAATGTAAACTAGCTGCAGGGACGCGGGTGGCACTGTGGGTTAAACCACAGAGCCTAGGGCTTGCCAATCAGAAGGTCGGTGGTTTGAATCCTTGCAACGGGGTGAGCTCCCGTTGCTCAGTCCCTGCTCCTGCCAACCTAGCAGTTCGAAAGCACGTCAAAGTGCAAGTAGATAAATAGGTACCACTCAATAGGAATGGCCCTCAACTTAATACTACCCACAGTAGAGCAACATCAAAAAGGGAAGTGAAAGAATGCCTGTCACTTGCCACTTCTTGCTCAGGCTCTGTTTCACACATTGCCTCTGTCATGCCATGCTGTCCCCTAGCTGGAGAGGAAATGAAAAATAATGGGAAAGGTGTCAGGCAACCCAAGTTGCACTGACTTCTTTTCTACAACAGGAATCAGACAGTACTAGGAATGAAAATCCCAAGCTTTGCCTGTGTGTGCAGCCTCCAACCGCTCTCTGCACCTGTTGTTGTTTACTACATTTCTATACCACCCTCCATCCGAGGATCACAATTTACAATATAAAAACACAAAAATGTGCAAACAAAAACAATATCCCCCAACTGCTCTTTCCCTTTAGTAGTACACTCTGTGTTTGTTTGTGCATGTGCTGTTGTTGTAGCACCAGGAATAAATAGAAAAGGGCTGAAAGAGAACACTGAAGGACACCACACCTTTTGGCCCTGATAACTCCCACTTTGCCTTTCTCACCTGCGGCATCCTCTGCTTGGAGCAAGGAAGAAGAATTAGCACAGAAAGGATAGGAAAGCAGATAGAGAGGCTTGACCCTGCTTTACACACTGCAAACCTCACATTACCTCTCTCATCCCACGCTGTGCCAGCAGCTATAAGGAGAACGATAACAAAGGGAGAAGAACGAGGGAGGGCAGGTGGCCGTGAAGCTGCTCCCATCACACACCACCTTCCCTATCTCCAAGGCACCCTCTGCCACAGAGAGATCATGGGAGAATGAGTGGGTACCAGAGATAGACGCCAACCCAGTATGTCACCACCTTTGTCCAAGTACCAGGAGGGCAACGGGTGGCGGCCATCAGGCTACCCACTTTTCATTCCCCGGACCTTATTTATCTTTGTGGCACCTTCCAGCATAGGTGGGCAGGGCAAAACAGCAGACTCGTGCCCTTGGTTCATGCAAACCCCACGCCACCTCCCCCGACAGCAGGGCAGCAGCTGTCATGGGAGGGGGCAACCTGGGCAAAGCAGCTGTCAAGCCACCTCCAAGGCGGTTCTTTCTATCGTCATGGTGCTGGTGAGAGAGCGGGTGGGGGGGCACAGAGAAGTCCGCATGCCACATCCCCTGCTGCCCTGCTGTTGGGCACATTGTCCCAGTGGGCACTAAAGAAAGGGAGAGCTGCTGCCCTCCCTAGATGTTGCTGGACAACAACGCTGTTCCTATTATTATTATTCTGATGTGCTGGATTTGTAGACCGCCCTTCGCCCGTAGATCTCAGGGCGGCTCACAGAAAACCCATCACCCCTGGGGGGGCATGGATACCTGCTGCAATGGTAGGGAGAGGGGCTGTCAAGCGCTCTCTCTCTCTCTCTCATTCCCACGCGCGCGCACTTCCTGCATGCATCGGAGGTGTGTGGAGGGGAAAGTGTGGGTCAGATGTGGGGCAGGAGAAGAAGGCGGCTTGTGGGTTGGCGGGGCAGGAGCGGTGGGGGGGGGGATATCGGAGGAAATGCCAGCCTGCCCGGCAATGCTTTGCCCGCCACCTTCTCCCCCCTTTGCAAGGCGCACACAGACCCACGCAGAAGCAGCTGCCCCCGTTTCCTCGCTGTTTCCGCGGGAGAAACCCGCCCGCCCGCCTGCCCGCCCGCCGGGCGGCTTCCCCTCGCCGCTCCCCTCCTCCTCCCCGCCCGCCCGCAGGCTCTCTCACCGCGCTCGGCCTCAGGCCCCCCGCCCGCGGCTGGGCGGCTGCTGGGCGGCTCTCGTGGCGGCAGGGCCCATGGGCCCAGCCCGGCCCGGCCCGGACAATGGAGAAGGAGGAGGAGGCTCCGGCGGCGGCGGCGGCAGCAGCAGCTCCTGCGCGGGGAGGCCCCGCTGGGTAAAGCCGCTCCTTGGCAACCGCACTTTCGCCACCCAGCTCGCCCGCCGTGTTTGCGTATGTGGGGGGGCACCTGCCGAACCCCCCCCCCCGCCTCGCCACACACGCACCCCGGTGTTTTTTTTTTCCCCCACCGTCGTCTTCCAATTTGCAAGGTCAGACTTCCCGGCCGGCGGCCGTGGGCGAATCTGCTGCCGCCAATGTCAAGGCTGTGCTGTAGTCGAGAGTGAAGGGGGGGGAGCGTGGAGGGGTCTCCCGCTCAGGACTCCTGGGTCCCTCTCCGGTCCAGCTCCGGGAGGAGGAGGAGGAGGGGGAGCCCCGTTTCCGTGCCACGGGGGTTTGGACTGGGGCTTTCTTACACCCCCCACCACACCACACCCCAGGTCCCAGGGCATCCAGGCAGGAGTAGGGGGCTGGGGAATGGACCCCCCCTCTCTCTCTTGACAGCTTTCCCCAGGGAAAGAGAGGAGAGGTTGCTGCTGAGGCTCCAAAGGGAAATTATAAAACGAGAGGCGCAAAGCTTCCAGCCTGGAAGACCTTCTAGGTGTTGGCTATTCATTCAGGGATGTGTAACAATAGCAAATGTCGCTTTCGACGACAATAATAATATTGCTGGTGCTCACCATCATTGCTTTTGAGCAGGGATAGGGAAACGGGTTGCTGCAAGTTCTGTCACTGGCAATGCAGGCTGGAGCTGAAATCCAGCAACATCTAGGGGACCGCAGTTGCCCCAGCCTGCTGTCATGGGAAGACCATAAGTTCCCGAGTGCTGCTTTGCAAGAAAGGTGACTGTTACGCAGGTATTCATGCAGGGGCTGGCAGAGGCAACATATGAACCTAGGCTCAGTTCTCATAGAGTGCGCAGAAGTAGGCCCTATCGCTAGCTTAAAATGCAGCCAGGTCGTTCTTTTTCTCAGTCCGGATCATAAGAACATAAGAAAGGCTTGCTGGATCAGGCCTGCGGTCCATATGTAGTCTAGCATCCTGTTCTCACCATGGCCACCCAGACATGGGTGTAGCTAAGGAGGTGCAGAGAGGGACCCCTGACCATTAGGTCCAGTCGTGGCCGACTCTGGGGTTGTGGCGCTCATCTCGCTCTATAGGCCGAGGGAGCTGGCGTATAGCTTCCGGGTCATGTGGCCAGCATGACTAAGCCGCTTCTGGCAAACCAGAGCAGCGCACAGAAACTTCGTTTACCTTCCCACCGGAGTGGTACCTATTTATGTACTTGCACTGGCGTGCTTTCGAACTGCTAGGTTGGCAGGAGCTGGGACCGAACAACGGGAGCTCACCCCGTCGTGGAGATTCGAACCTTCTGATCGGCAAGTCCTAGGCTCTGTGGTTTAACCCACAGCACCACCCGCGTCCCTGGTGCAGAGAGGAGCAGCCCCCAAATCAATAAAATACATAGCAAACTGAGGTTCTCCCCCCACCATAAAAAGGCCTGCCCCTTCAACAAAAGGCCTGCACCCAAATGCCTGTGAAAACCTGCAAGCAGGACCTGAGCACAAAAACATATGTCCCTCCTGCAGTTTCCAACAACTGGTACTCATACCAAGAACTAACTTAGTTGGTCTTTAAGGTGCTACTGGAAGGAATTTTTTTTGTTTTGACTATGGCAGACCAACACGGCTACCTATCTGTAACTGGTACCCAGAAACGCTTCCGTGGCCACTGAGAGCCTGCTCTCCGTGAACTTACCTATTCCTCTTTTAAAGCCATCCAAATGGGTGGCCATCACTGCATTCTGTGGGTCCATACTTTCACTGTGCATTGTGTGATAGAAAAGTCCTGAAACCATTTTCTCTCTTCCAAAATGACCTCAAATATTTCTCTGCAATGGGAAATCTCCCCATTGTCTCTGTGCTCACAAATCCTGCCTTAAGAGCACATTTAAGGTGTGAATAGGGTGAACCTGTGATCTGTGACCTGGATTCAGGAATTAAGTAGTTATAATAACAAAGGAATGGCCAAAACCCAGATAATGCAATCAGGGAAATTGCAGACAGGAGATAAACAACACATTCAGGAGTCGGTTTTAGACTGCCCCCTGTGATGTATATATGATGTATTGGGGGAGGTGGTCCTGGAATACACCCCTTCTGTGATGTATTTATGATGTTTCTGGGGGTGGTCTGGAGTTTGAGGATGGGCAATTTAAAAAGTCTATATAAGGGCAGATCCTGAAGCTGAGGCTCCAATATTTTGGCCACCTCATGAGAAGAGAAGACTCCCTGGTAAAGACCCTGATGCTGGGAAAGATGGAGGGCACAAGGACAAGGGGACGACAGAGGACGAGATGGTTGGGCAGTGTTCTCGAAGCTACCAGCATGAGCTGGACCAAACTGCGGGAGGCAGTGGAAGACAGGAGTGCCTGGCATGCTCTGGTCCATGGGGTCACGAAGAGTCGGACATGTCTAAACAACAACAACAATATAAGGGTGAGCACACCTTTGTTATGGGTCCGTCCTTCCCTCTGAGTGTGTGGGAGCACCCTGTTGCAACAGTTAACAAAGATCAGGCTTACTAGCTGCTTTGCTTCTCAATATTCTCAGGTTGGTCTCTGTTATTTTTCTCCTACGGATAGAGAACCTACAAAAGGACTCTATTCCCATAAGGGAAAAGGAGCAGTTTTTTTCTCATAACAAAGGCAACCTTCTGGGTGGGGAAGGACATGCCAGTGGCAGGTTCAAAGGTGAAAAGTGAGTGGGGAAATGTAATTGACTGTTGCCTCTGTACAGTGGGCTACATTCCAGCCATGCAAAAGCTTCAAGTTTATACACCCATCTCCATGCAGCAGAAGCTCAGTGCACTGTCTGGGTAGGGAGGAAAGCCAGTGAGGAGTGTGATGTGGGGAGACCTTTGAGGGCTAGAGAGAGAGGCCTTGAGAGCCACATTCAGCCTCCAGGCCTGAAGTCCCTCACCCTTGGTGTGCAGGATTGTAGTTTTAAGTGCTGCTGCTTTTATTGCTATTGTTAAATAAAATACATGCAGTCAGGGGGAGTTAAGAGGAGGCAGGGAAGGTAAAACATCAGCTTTTTCAAAATAATTTTAGAAGAATCCCTCATTTATTTCAACATAACATTGTTTTCTACCCTTTTGGTGATTAATGTTTTTTCATTCCAATATTGTATGTAATTATACCAGCATTCCAAAAAGCGTCTTTGAGTTCTGCTTCCTCCCTTAAATTTATTATAATTTTATTTTATATAACCCCCCCCCAAAGTAACCTATTTCTTTTCAGTTCCTCTTAACAAAGGAGATTGTCCTGTTCCCCCCCCCCCCAGTCGTTAACAGTTTACAAGCAGCGGCTAGCATCTCATTTCTGGAACTTTAAATAGACAGCCCCTTCAACTAATCGAAAGGTTTGTAAAATCAGACTTCCACTATTCCCAACTTGAAAGCCTGTTTGAAAGTGGAAGTGCTGAAAAGATAGCAGAGACTAGGCCTGCCTATGAATCAGGAGAAGGGGATTCCAAAGGCTGCTGTGCAGCAACACTAAAGGCCTCATTCCCACATTTTGCAGGCTGGGCCTTCTGACAAGGCGCTTGCCTGCAGAGTGTAGTCAACCATTGGGTATATAATAATAATAATAATAATAATAGTAATAATAATAATTTTTATTTATACCCCGCCCTCCCCAGCCAAGACCGGGCTCAGGGTGGCTAACACCAGGTATATAAACGATTAAAATACAACTTAAAAACAACATTAAAATGCAACCTCATTTCAGTAGAAACTGAAATCAAAAACTTTTTGGGGATGAAAACGTCAAATCTTCACCAAGGCCAACTATCCGGACTGACCCTACGTGGGCCAGAAAAAAGCCAGGGAAGTCCCCAGATAGGAGCTCCATCACAGAAAGAGAAAGGAAAAAGTAAAGAGGGCAAGGGGATCAAGTTGATTCCAAGCCAAAGGCTAGGCGGAACAACTCTGTCTTACAGGCCCTGTGGAAAGAAATCAGATCCTGCAGGGCCCTGGTCTCATGAGACAGAGCGTTCCACCAGGCTGGAGCCAGTGTTGAGAAGGCCATGTCTCTGGTTGAGGCTAATCTGACTTCCTTAGGGTCCGGGACCTCTAGGGTGTTGCTATTTATGGACCTTAAGGTCCTCCGTGGGGCATACCAGGAGAGGCAGTGAGCTGACCTTTCACTACTATTCAATCCCTGTCAACATGAAATGGCAATTAAGAGCTTTTAAGGGGCCAATTTAAAGGCATTAAACTATCCCAGGCCCATAAAAAAACAGGAACACGTATTCCTTAAAAAATAAAAAACAGATTCTGATTTTAAAACCCAAGGAAGCGCCGAAAGTAAAATGGCCGAGAGGTGGCGCTGTGACATCAGCTAACCCTGGGTGCATTTGCTGCTAGGGCCCCAAGCGGGAGAGGGCCTCCCCGAGATGGAAAAGGTAGCAGATGTACCTCTGTTGCCAGCTGCCAGCTTTTCATTATACTCTTGTCTTTCTCTAGAGAGAGACCGCAAGCCAAAGGAGCTGCACATCTGAGATTTAAAACAGCAACTTCAAAAGAAACAACCCTTTGACACAAGTGATGTAATGAGGGTGGAAGATTATTCCTCTGAGATGCAGGATGCAATAAACAAAATAAAAATAAAAATTGGTAGCCAGGAAGCACAGGATCTTTCTCTGCCTGCCTCAAGCTGTTGAGTGAACAAAATCCAGGGGATAAAGAAAATGTGAATAATCATGGAATCTGGAAGGAGCTTAGCATCAAAGTCCACTGAGCTCAGGGCTTGCTCTCATCACCACTGAGGCTGATGAAACCAGCTAACCCTCAGGCGTTAGTCCCTAGTATCTTGAAATCAGAGGCAGCTTACCTCTGATACTCCATTTCTGGTGCTGTATATAGTGGTATTGGTGTCTATTCACTTGCCAGATTACGCGAGGATAGGTCCCTGCCCTGAGGAGCTTGCAGTCTAAAAACCGACACAGGAGAAACAATATTATTCTCATGGGTAGTGGTCATCGATAGACCTGTCCTTTATAGAATCATGGTGTTGGATGAGGCCTTGTCATTCAGCCTTGCTGCTTCAGTGCGGGACATGAACGTACCTACTCTTTTCTAAAGCCACTTCTGTTAGAGGGTATTCTAAATATTTTGGGCTCATTTAGTCCAAACTACCTGTATCGGGTAAGAACTGTAGTTTATGCAAAATATGCAGGGATTTATGATATGCAAAATGAACCATGGAAAGAGAAGAAGGGAAGTCACTGATATTTTAAGGATGTTTAGAGGAGTATTCTAAATTATAAAACAAAAAAATTAATTAAAATGATAAAGAACTGTCTCCAGCCAAAACATGGCTAAACCAAGCAGAACACACCCTGCAAAGTCCCACCAAAATATTTAAAGGTCAGGCAATCAACACGCCACAAAGAAACTAACCAATAAAAAAATCACTAGGAAGAAACCCAGTTTTGTTCCTTTATGTCTTTTGTACACTTTTATACAAATCCATATAATTCATATAAATTCATGAGCTGTCTACTGTCCAATAAATAATTTCTGTTTGCTTGGGCTGCTTCCAGAATGCGGCAGCTAGAGTGGTGACTGGGAGTGGCCGCCAAGACCATATAATTGGATCTTCATTGGCTCCCAGTACGTTTTCGAGCACAATTCAAAGTGTTGGTGCTAACCTTTAAAGCTCTAAACAGCCTCGGTCCAGTATACCTGAAGTCCAGTATACCTGAAAGAGCATCTCCACCCCCATCATCCAGCACTGAGGTCCAGTGCCGAGGGCCTTCTTCTGGCGGTTCCCTCGCTGTGAGAACCCAAGTTACAGGGAACCAGGCAGAGGGCCTTCTCGGTAGTGGCACCTGCCCAGAAGATGTCAAGGCAATAAACAACTATTTTACTTTTAAAAGACAACTGAAGGCGGCCCTGCTAATGTCTGATGCTGTATTGTTTTTAATATTTGGTTGGAAGCCACCCAGAGTAGCTGGGGAAACCCAGCAGGATGGGCAGGGTATAAAAAATAAATAAATAAATTAAATAAATAACAATAGTAAATTACTGATATTGACACGAGGCATCTTTGGCCTTAGGAGAAACTTTATATTTTGTTTACATTTCAGCAGCGCGTAACAGAACCACGGGACCTGCTCCCACAGGAGGCAGTGACTAAGAGAGGGACGCAGGTGGCACTGTGGGTTAAACCACAGAGCCTAGGACTTGCCGATCAGAAGGTCGGTGGTTCGAATCCCCGCGACGGGGTGAGCTCCCGCTGCTCTGTCCCTGCTTCTGCCGACCTAGCAGTTCGAAAGCACGTCAAAGTGCAAGTACCGCTCTGGCGGGAAGGTAAACGGTGTTTCCGTGCGCTGCTCTGGTTCACCAGAAGCAGCTTAGTCATGCTGGCCACATGACCCGGAAGCTGTACGCCGGCTCCCTTGGCCAGTAAAGTGAGATGAGCTCCACAACCCCAGAGTCGGCCATGACTGGACCTAATGGTCGGGGGAGGGTCCCCTTTACCTTTAAGAGAGGAATGGACAAATTCGAGGGCGGGGTGTGGGAAGCTATCAATGGCTATTGCCGTGATGACTATGCTCTACCTCATTGGTCTTGGGCTGCAATGCTTCTGAATGCCAGTTGCTGGAAACCACAGGACGGGAAAGGGCTCTTGTGCTTGGGTCCTGTGGGTTTCCTACAGGGGCCTGGGTGACCACTGTGACAACAGGATGCTGTGCTAAGATGGGCCATTGGCCCGATCAAGCAGCCTCTTATTTTGTTTGCAGCAGAGTCTATTGTTGTTTCCTGACAGTGTGTTAATTGGGGATCTCATAATGGGTGGTGATTTCATGTTTTGTATACATGTGGAGAGTCCCATGGACTGCAAGAAGATCAAACCTCTCCACTCTGAAGGAAATCAGCCCTGAGTGCTCACTGGAAGGACAGATCCTGAAGCTGAGGCTCCAATACTTTGGCCACCTCATGAGAAGAGAAGACTCCCTGGAAAAGACCCTGATGCTGGGAAAGATGGAGGGCACAAGGAGAAGGGGGCGACAGAGGACGAGATGGTTGGATAGTGTTTTCGAGGTTACCAGCATGAGTTTGACCAAACTGCGGGAGGCAGTGGAGGACAGAGGTGCCTGGCGTTCTCTGGTCCATGGGGTCACGAAGAGTCAGACACGACTAAACGACTAAACAACAACAACATACATGTGGGGGGGGGGAGCGGGCTCCAGGTTCAGTGATTGGCATTCCTCTGTCTGAAATCTCGGAGACCTGGAGCCAAACCACGTAGGTAATTGCTGGACCAATGGTGGCCTGACTCAGAATAAAGCAGCTTCCTATGTTCCTAAGAAAAAAATAAGTAATAAAATCTTGTATCGTCACTCAAGTGCTGAAAAAAAATTAAATTATCTTCCTATTTCCATGTCAGCAAAAGTAGGAAAAACAACCTGATCTTCATTTGAGCTGCCTAGTCTTGGAACCTGCTGTTACATCAGGGGCCTCTTAGTGAGTCAATTACTCCCATTAATCACAGAACCTTAAGGAAAGAATCTATAATTATTACATGATGTTTTTTAATAAAGCCATGGTGGAGGCTGTGAGCTGAGGCAAGCTGTTTATTTACCATTTCGAGCATATCTTGACCCAAAGGCTGAGGACTTGAGATTGGTCATTGAAAATACTCTTCAGAGGGGAGTATTTCGCTTGAGAAAGGGGTGGCTCTCTCCCCCTAGAGTTCGTCTTCAATGGTCAATTCATTCAATGCTTACGCCACCATTATGTAGGAACATAAGAACAGCCCTGCTGGATCAGAGCAAAAGGCCCATCTACTCCAGTTTCCTGTTTCTTCAGAGCTCAGCCAGATGGCTTCAGGGAGCTAGCAAGCAAGCAGGAAGCCCACGTTGTTTTGTCACTCTTGATGTTGCTGTAGGACTGTTTTTGCTTCTGGGATCTGTTCTTAGGAATGATCATGGTTAAAGAACAACGTCCACGGAACAGGGCCATCCTGAGAATCTGAAATGTGAGTTGTCCTGCTGTGTCACAGGAAGCCTAAAACCATATTTGCCTGGTGTGGCATAGTCCAGGTTCACATATAAACCCATAGCTAAGATCAAGTCAGCCAACAACAAGCTTCTGGGATAGCTCAATTGGTAGAGCTTGAGACTCTTGGATTCCAGGGTTGTGAGTTCAAACCCATGCTGGGGAAAATTTTTTTTGCATTGCAAGGGGTGGATTAAATGATCTTAGTGGTCCCTCCAAATCTACATTTCTTTGATTCTTATTTTCCTTAACAAACTATATTTAATAAACCATAGTTGAGGTACTCTCCTGGATTCACATGTAAGACTAACTCACTCACTAAGGTTGATTTAAACCAGGTCGTAGTTGCTAAGAGGTGAGGCCCAGTCAACCTAGATTAGACAACAAGCCGACCACCAGCCTATGTGTGTATAGCTGTGCACCCCTGTTTATTTACGTATGCGAAGATTTAGGAGATGTTGCCGATTATTTATTACAAATATACTAATAGCACAATCCTATGAAGGCCTACTCAGAAGTTAGTCCTATTTACCGTATTTTTCGTTCTATAACACACACCCGACCATAACACGCACATAGTTTTTAGAGGAGGAAAACAAGAAAAAAAAATATTCTAAACGAAACAGCGGATGTATGATTTTTGTGGTTCATGCTGTAACCACAGACATGTGATCTGACGGTGAGTTTGGGGTAGCCCAATGCAAAAATCCTGAAGATCCATGTGGATCCATGCTTTGTAACTACGTTTTTGCACCACTGCACCCCCAGGCAACAGTGGGTGCGTGATTTTTTTGGTGCAAGTTGTAGCCATGGACATGCTATGTGATCTGATGGTGAATTTGGGGTGACCCAGTGCAAAAATCCTGAGGATCCATGTGGATCCGTGCTTTGTAACCATGTTTTAAGTGGGGAGGGAAGGAAAAGCACTCAAGGGACAAGGAACACGCGTGGGGTGGGTGGAGAAGGATGCTGTTAATAATGCAGAAGAGGGGTATAAGAGGAGAAGGCTCCTCTCCTCTCCCGCTTTGCTCCTTTAAAGCAAGCAGGCTCTCTGTCCCTCTCTCCTCCCCACTCAGTGGCTCTTCTCCCGCTTTGCTGTTTCAAAGTAAGCCACGGAGGAGGGAAGGAAGGGGAACCATGGATCCTCTGCTTACGACTGCAGCGGATCCCCCCGCCACCCGTAGGCATTCGCTCCACAACACACACAGACATTTCCCCTGACTTTCTAGGAGGAAAAAAGTGAGTGTTATGGTGCAAAAAATACGGTAGTTAAAGGCTACTTGCTCCAAGGTGAATGTGTAGGATTGCCGCCTAAAGGCTGTCCTGAATTTCCACCATGGCTAGGGTCAAAAAAGAGCAGAGAAACAAACTTATTTTGTTGGGAAATCCAGGAATGTAGACAAACTCAGGACTGACCTGGGAGAAATGTATGAACACTCTTTCTTCTTGGGTATCTCTTTAAGGAACACTTTTCTAGGCAGCTGTAGCTAGGCAGATCTAGAAATTACTTGTTAGTTCCTAAAAGCAGCCTTGCTGACCATTCTTAACATTTGTGTTTCTGCGTTTGGCCACTTCCTATATTCGCCCAGAGGTCTTCATTTTCTGCTTACACCAGTTGCCATGGAACCAAGGTACCTTCGTCACAATGACGCTAAGGCGGAATGTCCTGTTTCTAACTGAAAGTGGCCATTTTGGTGGTGGTGGTGACTAATGCCAGGCAAATGTAGGATCAGACTGTCTTTCTCTATGTGAATCATCCTCCTTCCCCACAAACTGAGGTTTTTCTAGAACAAGAAGAGACAGCTCTTTGTCACTCTAGCCTGTTCATAGCTCCTATTTATAGTAATTAGAACATAAGATGCTGTCTTTTACAGTCAGGCCATTGGGTCAACCTAGGGTGGGAGCCCCAAGCCCATGGGCCAAATTTGGCCCAGCATGGGTCCCAGTTTGGCCATTTACTCCAAACTATGCCCACCAGGCTGGTTTTCGGGTGTTTGGGATGCACAGCACAAAGGAAGCTGTCGTCTGTGATTGCACAACGGCCATCTCAACTTTCACACTTTGAGGAAGCCCAAAGTAAGCGGGGCTTAAATTTTCCAGCTGGATTGAAGCTGGTCTGACGGGAAAACACACACATCCGACCACAGTATTTGTCCAGAAAGTGCAGGAGCTATGTGGACTGTGGCAAACACCATGTGAATGTGGCTTGAAAAACAAGCCGTGGCAGCACACTGGGTGTGGGGTCTGTTATGTACTGAAGTCCTCATCCTGGGCCAGCAGGGGGATACTGTAGATAGTTTTCACTCAGGTCCACATATGCAAATAAGGGATCGAAAGTGACATTCAGTGATTGGATAGTTACAGAAAGTGGTCACTGTTGCTTTGTAGTTGAGCTCTATATAAACAGGCTGGCTGAACCCTTCAGTTCAGTTCTGTTCTGGCCTGTGAATAAACAAGAGCTGTTTGAAGAATCGCTGTGCCGTCTGATATGTTCACCCACAACTTAACAGGGTCAGTGGTAGTGTGAACGCACCCTTGGTTGGCAGTGCCTGTCATTGGCTCTGCGGTGCCCCCTGCTGTTGGCCTCCTTGCTTTCCGCCCTATCAGATCACCTGCCATCATTGCTTCCTACGCAGTTAAGAGTTTGCACACCGCCAAGGCCGTTTGCTAAGCATACTGTCTGTCTGCCACGAGAAACTGCCCAGCAATCGAGCCCCTCTCCTAGTTACCTGCACCTTCTTGGCCAAAGACAAAAGGTGGACCCCCAGCCAGGGATGCAGGAGGAGCGGGGGGTGATGGCGATGATGGGAAGCCTTTGAAGGGTGGCCCTCCTGCTGCATCAGATGAGCGGAGGCATCCTGCCAGCTTCTGCTGTTCCATGTTTTATTCAGGCAGGCTCAGCCCTGGGCTGCGCTTTCGCTTCCTGAGAGCAGAGATAAAGTAGGCCAAACGCCCTGCCGCGGGAATACTCCCTTCCCTTCCCATCTGCTTGCTGGCTTCAAACAATTGAACCTCACCAGGCTGGGCTGCTGTGCACTGAAATATCCCTCCTGGATAGTCTGCAGAGGGAGTCTTAGGGAGCTGGAGAATTGCTGCATCGGTGGAAAGAAGCTCCTAGCTTATAGGCTTACAATATCAGGGTTTCCCCATCTGTCAGGGAAATGAAAGATTTGTCCTAAAACTTAGGTCAGAGCCACACCAAACATTTCAAGCACATGGGATCCCCACCCCCACCAAGGAATCCTAGGAACTGAGGTTTGTTAAGGGTGCCAGTGTGGTGTAGTGGTTAAGAGCGGTAGTCTTGTAATCTGGGGAACCGGGTTCGCGTCTCCGCTCCTCCACATGCAGCTGCTGGGTGACCTTGGGCCAGTCACACTTCTTTGAAGTCTCTCAGCCTCACTCACCTCACAGAGTGTTTGTTGTGGGGGAAGAAGGGAAAGGAGAATGTTAGCCGCTTTGAGACTCCTTAAAAAGGAGTGAAAGGTGGGCTATCAAATCCAAACTCTTCTTCTGCTGGAAATTGTAGCACTGCCGAGGGGCAAACTATAGTTCCCAATGTTGTTTGTGTGTGAAAGCCACATGCGTTTCATGTGCTTTCATGGTATGGTGTGTATAATCTTTAGTCTGCAAAAGAAGAACCCAGCAGTGTTCAGTTGCTGTTCTCGAGGTGCCATTGAGCAAATGGGATATTTGGCCTGGGCTCTGGCCATGGAAGAAGATTCTGTTTCAAAGGGCTTGGAAATGCAGGTGCCTGTATGGCTAGAAAACCCCCAGCAGTGCAGGAATCACAGCTAACGAATCCCTGACAGATGGCCACCCAACCTCTGTTTTAAAACCCTCCAACGAAGGAGAGTCCGCCACCTTCCAAGGTACCGTATTTTTCGTTCTATAGGACGCACTTTTCCCCCTCCAAAATTTAAGGGGAAATGTGTGTGCGAACTATGGAGCGAATGCAGGCTCCTTGGCTTCAGCGATAGCAACGCGAAGCTTCCGAAGCGCAGAGGGAGCGCTCTCTCCATGCTCCGGAGGCGTCGCGTTGCTTTCGCTGAAGCCTGGAGAGCGAGAGGGGTCAGTGCGCACCGACCCCTCTCGCTCTCCAGGCTTCAGGGGTAGCCACCTGAAGCCTTTGGAGCGCAGCGGGAACTCGCGCTGCGCTCTGAAGGCTTTGGGTTCCTTTTGCTGAAGGCGGGAGAGCAAGACTCTCCCGGCTTCAGCAGAGAGGGAGAGCTGCGCAGCGCCCCTTCAGCGAAGCGGGAGGAGAAATGGAAGGGGCTCCGTTTCTCCTGCCACTCCGCTGAAGGGGTGCTGAGCAGAGAGGGGGAGAAATTTTTCCCCCTGTTCTCCCCCTCCTATGGTCCAGTGCGTCCTATGGTCCGGTGCACCCTATAGAGCAAAAAATACAGTAGTCCATTCCACTTTCAAACAGCTGTTGCTGCCAGAAAGTTCTTCCTGATGTTTAGTCGGAATCTCCTTCCTTGTCATCCGAACCCATCAGTTCGGGTCCATCTCCCATTTGCCAGCCCTTCAGATATTTGAAGATGGCTATCATATCATCTCTCGGTCGTCTCTTACCCGGGCTAATCATACCCAACTGCCTCAACCATTCCTCACAAGGCATGGTTTCCACAATCCCTCATCGACACAACAACAACAACACACGCACGCAAGAGAACCTGGGACCAAGGATGATTTATTGTCGATAACCAGGCAGAAACAGAACTTGGTGGCGCCTTACTTAGCGAACCTGAAGAAAAACATCGTCCCTGGCTGCCCTCAGCGAAATGCAGGCTTCCTTCCAAACTCCTTCCTGGTCCGTGCCCCTTGCCAAGGGCTGGTTTGTGAACTCTGGTGCCATCCCTTGGGAGATTCTGGGTGGGTTCATGCTTTTGTGCTGGCATCTCCGAGGGCACCTGTGCCAGGCAGGGAGGTCACGCCCCGGCCCACCCCCCACAGAGAGAGCTGTCCCAGCCACCCGGCCCATTGGGGACAGCCAACGTCGCCCAATTGGTAGGAGTCGTCTCAGTCCCAGCCGGAGCGAACACCCTCATTGGCTCAGGCTATGGCAGAGGGCGGAGCTACTGCGGACTAGCAGAAAGGGGCTTGATGTCACGGGTCTTCATGTAGGAGAGGAGCTGCTCGGGGATTTCAGCCAGGACGTCCTTTGCCAGGCGTGCCATGCTCAACACGTGGTTCCCAGAATGGTCCACGTAATCCCGGAATGGCACAAACTGGGCAGAAAGAGAGAGAAGGGGGTAGGTGCTTGGCCAAATCCTGCCCCCCCAAAACCCACCCCCACCACCCTTTGGCATCGCTGATCCATCCATGCTCTCTGGAAAAGAGTTACCTGCACAATGTCTCTCTCAGCATAGCGCCCCCTGGAGGAGACTCGCACTTCATCTCCGTCCAGCTCTTCCATAGCTGAGGATCACACAAGAATGAATTACTGCTAAGATTTGTTGCCATCCTCCTTGGGTTGCTGCCCAAGTACAGGGCACCTACAAAAGCCCCTCTGCCCTGCATGCAACCCAGATCCATGAGGCCTAGTCATCGGCCTCGCAGCATGGCCTTCCATGGTGGCCCTCTCACCGCTTTGTGATTTGTGCAAAGTGCTGAAGCATAGCAAGCCACCGACTTTGTCGTCGTGTCACCCTGTCGGACCGGGTTGGTCCAGGTCCACCCAACACAATTCCCATCGTTGGCCCATCACACATCTTGGGTCAGGGCAACACTTACCCAGAAAATCAGCCGGCCCTACTCCCACGATGATGATAGACATTGGCAAAGACGAGGCCTGTGGGGAGAACCGCATTGTCTGACATACTTAGCTGTCAACTTTCCCCTTTTTAAAAGGGAAACCCTATTCAGAATAAGGGAATTTCCCTTTAAAAAATGGAAACATTGACAGTTATACCCACAGCCTTGGAGATCGAGATGAAGGCCACAAGGAGCCCTAAATCCACACATTTGCAGCTGTGTATGCACACGCAGGTGGCGCTGTGGGTTAAACCACAGAGCCTAGGACTTGCCGATCAGAAGGTCGGCGGTTCAAATCCTCACGACGGGGTGAGCTCCCGTCGTTCGGTCCCTGCTCCTGCCAACCTAGCAGTTCGAAAGCACGTCAAAGTGCAAGTAGATAAATAGATACCACTCCGGCGGGAAGGTAAACGGTGTTTCCATGCGCTGCTCTGGTTCGCCAGAAGTGGCTTAGTCATGCTGGCCACATGACCTGGAAGCTGTACGCCGGCTCCCTTGGCCAATAAAGCGAGATGAGCGCCGCAACCCCAGAGTCGGTCACGATTGGACCTAATGGTCAGGGGTTCCTTTACCTTTACCTTTATGTACACATGCAAAAACATGTTATGTACAACAGCAATGCACAGTGGACATTGCTACGTATCTTGGCTGCAAAGCTGTTTACCCCACAGCACAGCAGGGCCGTGCTGTCCCTCTCAGCCTCATTCTGCCGGTGGTTAATGTCCACACCATTGTTTATGTAAAGAAGGCCTTTTTATGGGGTTTTGGTGGTGGGCAGTGAGGAAGCCTGTGTTGACCGCTTTATTGCAAATTCAATCGAGAAGGCGGTGAGGGCAGGTGGAGACCACCTGTTTCTTCAAGAAGGCACTTAAGGTGACATTGGGAGCTGCTGGAGACCAGCTTTCATGCCTCTCCTTAAGTCTTGAGGGTGTTCCTTTTCTTCCCCACCCCTCTCCCAGCATGGAAAGGGAGAGTTTGGACTCACGGCGACAATGGCTTCCTTGGTTTGCAGCATGTCAGAGATGACTCCGTCCGTGATGATGAGCAGGACGTAATATTGGGACCCGTCGGTCTCCTGGGCCGCCAACCTGTGGAAGAGGGAGAGTCGAGAGGACCCAGACATGCCTTGCTTCTTCACCGCTTCCCACTGCACTATGGAGCTCTGCCCGCCAAACAAACAGAGCTCTCAGCCAGAGAGTTGAAACAGAGGGCATTATTATTACAGTGGTACTTCAGGTTACAGACGCTTCAGGCTACAGACTCCGCTAACCCAGAAATAGTACCTCAGGTTAAGAACTTTGCTTCAGGATGAGAACAGAAATCGTGCTCCGGCTGCACAGCAGCAGCAGGAGGCCCCATTAGCTAAAGTGGTGCTTCAGGTTAAGAACAGTTTCAGGTTAAGAACGGACCTCCAGAATGAATTAAGTTCTTAACCCGAGGTACCACTGTATTATTATTATTATTATTATTATTATTATTATTATTATTATTACTTTATTATTACTACAGTGGTACCTCGGGTTACATACGCTTCAGGTTACAGACTCCGCTAACCCAGAAAGTGTTTCAGGTTAAGAACTTTGCTTCAGGATGAGAACAGAAATTGTGCTGTGGCAGCGTGACAGCAACAGGAGGCCCCATTAGCTAAAGTGGTGCTTCAGGTTAAGAACAGTTTCAGGTTAAATATGGACCTCCGGAATGAATTAAGTACTTAACCCGAGGTACCACTGTATACCTGCCCATCTGGCTGGGTTTCTCCAACTACTCTGGTCAGCTTGCAGCATATCTAAAAACATAATTAAAAACATCAAACATTATAAACCTCCCGATACAGGGCTGCCTTTAGATGTCTTCTAAAAGTTGCGTAATTCCTTATCTCCCTGACATCTGAAGCGAGGGTGTTCCACAGGGAGGGCGCCACTAACGAGAAGGTTTGGGTTGGCGGTTCCTCCACCTTTCTCTACCGCTGTCCTCACTGGTTCAAATTGCGCTGCTCGGATCGGCCGGGCAATGGGGGATGTTCCCTAAGGTGCCACTGAAAACATGCAAGCCCTGGAGCCAGACTGGGTTCCTTTGAAGGCAGAGGTGACTTTGGTCTGGGTGTTGCAACAAATGCGTCTTTGGAAAGACCAACTCAGAGATGTTCTGCCCCCAGCCCAACGCAAGGCTCCCGAGAGGAAGGAGGGCAGGACCTTGTTCGGCATGCGATGCTTTTCCAGTGCCCACTTACCGTGCCACCTGGTTGATGACTGGCGCAAAGTTGGTGGGTCCGTATAGCTGCACTGTGCGTAAGCTGTGGAAATAAGATTCCAGCACTCCCTCAATGCCCTCGCAGCTGGGGTTGTCCGGGTTATGATTCTAAGGAAAGAATAGTGCCGTTTAGCAAACACGACAGATCTTATAGGAAGGGAGGTACATGGATATTTTTGCCAAGATAACCCCAAAAACAACAACAACAGCAGCCAGTAACAGGTGAACCCAAAGCCGAGATCTGCAAGATAGGATCTGGTGGATCTCTGGCTCAGCTACCCAGTTCCTACCACCGCCGGGCTATACCAGTGTGGCTCCCTAATCCTGGCTTAGGTAGAGCTAAGACCAGTGGACCTTAAGGGAGGATATTAATAGACAAGATGTTAAATTCTTTTTATATGCAACAACAGCGGCAAGAGTATTGTTGGCCCAGAAATGGAAGCAAGAAGAAATACCGACGAAAGAAGAATGGCAGACGAAATTAATGGACTACGCAGAATTGGATAAAATGACAGGAAGGATTCGAAACCTGCGGGACCAGAGATTTACAGAAGATTGGAAGAAATATACAAATTATCTGAAGAGCAACTGTAATCAACAAATTCCACTAGTAGGACTACAAGAAGTTTTGTAAGGAGAAATATATGAAACACTGCAAAGAAGAGAGACATTAGTTATGATATTTGAATGTAATAGTGAAAGTAAGAAATGTAAATTAAGTGAAGAGATTGGAAATTTTTCATATGTGATTGATGGAAGTTAAAAAAATTGTATAAGATATAAAAGTATCTTTAGTAATTGTTGAAAATGATATGTTAATATATATATATAGAGAGAGAGAGACCAGTGGACCTTACAGCAGCATAAGCCCTGAAAAGCGGGGAGTGGCAGGGATTGGACCAGGTAGGGGGAACTTAGGCTGGACCCTAACTCTGAGCTTGTCCACACTTCTTTTTTTTTTATAAATATTTATTAAGATTTTTTGAGTACAAATACCTAAATAATAAACAACTTTACTTATATAACATACTTTCTTCACTTCTTTGGACTCCCTCACGTCTCCCGCTCCCACTTACATTGTAGAAAAGTTTTTTCCAAGCAAATTATCATCTTGTTTACAATCTTATATCCGCTCATTTGAATACAATCTAACAGTTCTCCAAGAAAGAGTTTATACTTTCTTTAATCTCACTTATCGTCAAGTTCAAATCTAAATTAGTGGAGGGCGATTATTTATGATCTAGCATCCTTCTTAACCTTCAACCAAATTACAATATTTTTGTAAATAAATCTTAAATTTCTTCCAGTCTTCTTCAACCCTCTCTTCTCCCAGGTCTCGGATTCTGCCAGTCATCTCGGCTAGTTGCATATAATCCATCAGCTGCATCTGCCACTCTTCCAATGTGGGTAAATCTTGAGTTTTCCAGTTCTTAGCTATGAGTATTCTTGCTGCCGTTGTTGCATACATGAAAAATGTTCGGTCCTTCTTTAACACCTTCTGGCCGACAATACCCAGAAGGAAAGCCTCTGGTTTCTTGGTAAAGGTATACTTAAATACCTTTTTCAGCTCATTATATATCATTTCCCAGAAGGCCTTCACTTTAGGGCAAGTCCACCAGAGGTGAAAGAATGTTCCTTCATTTTCTTTACATTTCCAACATTTATTATCAGACGAATGGTATATTTTGGCAAGTTTAACTGGGGTCATGTACCATCTATATATCATTTTCATTACATTTTCCTTCAGAGCATTACATGCAGTGAAGTTCAGCCCAGTGGTCCACAACCTTTCCCAATCCTCAAACATAATGTTATGCCCAATATCCTGTGCCCACTTTATCATAGCCGATTTAACCATTTCTTCTTGTGTATTCCTTGTCCACACTTCTGCTGGTTCTGTGCCTAGAAAGTACCTTCTGGGCACGAGTCCGAGTGGATTTACGTTTGCCCTGCAGCTTTCCCCCGGGAGAACACTCTATTTACCGCTGAATCAGAACAAATGGCAAACCACTGGTTTTCCCAAGGAGAGAGCGTCAGGGCAAAGGGAGGTGTGGACGAGCCCCTTTTCAGCTTAGAACTAACCTAATGGAACTAATGCTTGCCAAAAGGATGGCATTCAAAACTCTTATTTCCATGGCTTGCTTTCCCTCTATCGGGCTTAGGACAGCTCAGCCGGCAGCAATCCCAGCTCCAGAGTTTGGATCGGGTGTGCTTTATTGAAGGCAGTGCAAACTGGGCTCACTTCCCTATTTAGGATGTGTGATTCCCCCCCCCCCCCTTAGCAGATAATTCCTTGCCAGGTGTGAAACTAGGCTTTCTTTCATCCGGGTTAAAGACCCAGTTTGGCGCCCCTGCCACACACAGGCTGGGAGCCTCAATGGTGCCCCTCTGGAGGCTTCACCCAGGGCAAAATACCCGGCTAGCTCGCCTGTAGCTACGGCTTCATTTATTTGGTGGAGAGGGACATGCGTCTATTCTGCATAAAAGTGACTCCTGTGATCCAGAGATAAAACTTGGCATTGGAAATAGGGTAGAGGCCTGAGCCCTGGAGTTCTGGCACAAACTCATTGCTGCATCCCATCATCTGTGCTAGTCTTGAAAAGGAATGCAGCACTGACCAGTAACTGGAGCAAAGGAGAAGGAAAACGAAACCAAGAGTTGGATATGAACAGTTGGGTAACCATAGATGCATGTTAGGCAATTCACGTCATAATACAAAGGGAGATACAGAGTGGGTTTCTTTAAAAACTGGTTTGATGGATATCAACGTCTCTTACAAGGCTGCCTGCCGGTTTGTTGTTGAGTTGTAACATGCTTGTTACTTACAGCAGGGCAAAGGCTTTTGCAGTGGCTCAGAAGCGGAGTGTGTTGTGTGTCGCAGCGAACGTAGTTATTGGCAACAACCTTGAATCTTCTTACTCTTGCAGGTCCACCAGGTGTCATTACAGAGAGCAAGCAGCAATACTTGACTACACGTTCTGAATTTCTTTTTGGGGTCTATGTAATGGTAGTTCGCTAATTCCCCTGCCCCACTGCAAGGTTCCTAGGGTGAGATGTCTTGGCAAACCATGTACTTAACCATGGTGCCACCATCACTGATTTATGAAATTATTTGATAACATTTATATTGTTTGAATGTACAAAAAAAAGCAAGGGGAAAAAAACAGCACCAAAACACTTCTAAGTGGTTTTCAACAATATGAAATAAAACATCAAAATGATCCATACAAAATTGTTGTTGCTGTTGTTGATGGCATCCGTCTTGGGAGACAATGGAGGTTCGTTCTCAAAACCAGTACCATATTAGGAAAGTCAGAGGCTTTAGGACAAGCTGTGCTGAGAAGGGCCTCTTTGACTAGCATATTTTAAAGGGAAAACTATATATTATGAAAATCCAGAGTCTCAGGCTGGTAAATCTGGCTCTGGTTAAGATAGTCTTGATCTCCGTTGTCAGGAGGAAAAGAAAACCAAGCACAAAACTAGGTACAAATGACTTGACTGTTCCAAAGCCTTTCCACAAACCACCTCAACAGAGCTCAATGACCATTAATGGTCCATGGAGCTCAGCTTGTGAACCTCTGGGGTATACAATGATCCAGGTAAGGTAAAGGTAAAGGGACCCCCGACCATTAGGTCCAGTCGTGGCCGACTCTGGGGTTGCGGTGCTCATCTCGCTTTACTGGTCAAGGGAGCCAACAGCTTCCGGGTCATGTGGCCAGCATGACTAAGCCACTTCTGACAAACCAGAGCAGCACACAGAAACGGCGTTTACCTTCCTGCCGGAGTGGTACCTATTTATCTACTTGCACTTTGACATGCTTTTGAACTGCTAGGTTGGCAGGAGCAGGGACCAAACAACAGGAGCTCACCCCGTCGCAGACATTCGAACCGCCAACCTTCAGTTCACTAAGTCCTAGGCTCTGTGGTTTAACCCACAGAGATTTCCCTAAAACCCAACTCCACAGATATGCAAAAAACTGCCTCATAAGTCAGGACAATGATCCCTCTAGCTCAGTTTTGCCCTTCCTGACTTGGCAGTAAGTTTGCTACTCCAGATGCATGCAAATGGAGACACCAGGGATTGAATCTGGGGCCATACGCACAGCAGGCCCTTCCCATCATTGCAACTGGGGGGGGGTTGGGTTTCCCACCTACCAAAGGGAACTGGTGGGACACCTTGCCATCCGGTGGGACTTTGGCTCCAAAGCCGTAGGCAGGGAAAAGCTTGTCGCTGTCGTAGTCCTGGATGATTTCTCCAACGGCCTTCAGAGCCATGGCGTAGGAGCTGAGCTGGTAGGGGCTCATGTAATGGAGGGAGGTGGGCTGGGAGGGAATCCCTGTGAAAAGGCATTTGGTCAGCCTCCAGAATCCCACAACCCCATTCCCCCAGCAATACAGCCCCACGGCTTCCCCCAGGCCATACACACAGCATTAGGAAACCCATATCAAAAAGCCAGCAACCCTCCGCCATCTTGGCTTGGCTTGGCTCTCTCCCTCTGGGAATGCACAGAACATTGGGTAGCTCTTCATACTTTCCTTATTCTCCTCAATGGCACCTTGATTGGCCTAATAAGGTAAAGGTAAAGGTAAAGGGACCCCTGACCATTAGGTCCAGTCGTGACCGACTCTGGGGTTGTGGCGCTCATCTTGCTTTATTGGCCGAGGGAGCCGGCGTACAGCTTCCGGGTCATGTGGCCAGCATGACTAAGCCACTTCTGGCGAACCAGAGCAGCGCACGGAACGCCATTTACCTTCCTGCCAGAGTGGTACTTATTTATCTACTTGCACTTTGTCCTTTCGAACTGCTAGGTTGGCAGGAGCAGGGACCGAGCAACGGGAGCTCACCCCGCCATGGGGATTTGAACCGCCGACCTTCTGATCAGCAAGTCCTAGGCTCTGTGGTTTAACCCACAGCGCCACCTGCGTCCCAATACTTGGTCTAATATTTCCACTTCATTCTCCCACAGGTGAATTCCCCTCTTCCTTGACTCCTCAGACACTGGGACAATGGCATTTCTCTCCCCTCCCCTCACCCTGTCCTGAGACCAATTCTGGTATGGAAGTGAGGAAGTTCTTTGCGGGAGGATTCCCACAGCCCCACATTTGAGAGCGGGGGCAGGCAACCCCACAGAGGTGGAAGGTTAAAGATCTGCCTTTAGCCCAAGGGTCCTCGGCTGCCTGGTTACCGGCAGCTAAACTCTCCCTCTGTTCCCATAGCGACTCACGGCTGTGCTGCACTCACCGTTGGAGGCGGTGAAATCAATGGCGACAGTGAAATTCAGCTGTGTCCTAAGGGGTGGGATGGAGGAGAGAGAGAAATGGTTGCTGCCATTCTTGTGAGCCCCCCAAAACACCCTTAGCTGTGTTCTTCCTCATAGGTTAATCCCACCAGAACCCTTCGGTCTCCTGCCGTACCTCAAAAGCAGAGCCCCAACCTCAAAGGTCTTTGCCAGACCTCAGGCATGTCATCCTCTCAATGCTTCACACACTTGTCTTGTTCTGCCTTCCTGCCTAGTCTCCTCCTGGGCAATACCCGAGAAGCTGTGAAGGCTGGCATTGGTGCTTTCAAGCTCTAAACAACTCAAGAGACCAAATATCTGAAGCACAGCCTCCTTCCCTACAGATCCTCTCAGGTAGTTCCTCTACCATCAGAGGCTTGGGCGTGGGAGTGGTGACCTGCGAGAGGGCCTTCTCCATGGTGGCCCCTAAGCTGTGGAACTCCCCGCAGAAGTGTGTCTGCACCTTCTTTGTACAGCTTTCGGAGAATGCTGAAGACGAACCTCTTTACCCTGGCTTTTGAAACTTGAGGTGTATAATTTTGGAATATATTTTTGGATATATTTTTAGGATATATATTTCTGCAATGGTAAGTTGTTTTAAATGACTAATAATAATAATAATAATAATAATTTCATTATTTATACCCTGCCCATCTGGCTGGGTTTCCCCAGCCACTCTGAGTGGCTCCCAACAGAATAATAATAATAATAATAATAAGTGACAAAACATCAAACATTAAAAACTTCCCTAAACAGGGCTGCCTTTAGATGTCTTCTAAAAGTCAGATAGTTGTTTATTTCTTGACATCAAATGGGAGGGTGTTCCACAGGGTGGGTGCCACTACCGAGAAGGCCCTCTACCTGGTTCCCTGTAACTTCGCTTCTCGCAGTGAGGGAACCACCAGAAGGTCCTCAGAGCTGGACCTCAGTGTCCGGGCCGAATGATAGGTGTGGAGATGCTCCTTCAGGTATACTGGGCTGAGGCTGTTTAGGGCTTTAAAGGTCAGCACCAACACTTTGAATTGTGCTCGGAAACGTACTGGGAGCCATGTAGGTCTTTCAGGACTTAATATCATATTGCAAAGTGGCACTTCAGTGTTGTAACCCACCCTGGGACCTTAGGGTGAAAGATGGGCATTCCACCCATCAATAACAGGGCAGCCAGCCCCTGGCCCTCCAGAGTTAGGGCCCTAGGAGGCACCCCAGCTTTTCAACCAACGCACCCGCCTCGAATGTAGTCGACAAAGGTGTATTCCGACTGCACTGCGAAGGAGAGCAGCGTTACCTACCGGAAACAGAGAGACAGACAGAAAAAACAACATGTGAAACACATGTAGTCCGAGAGGCAACTTGGAGGCTAAAGGTGCTTCTAGACTGTTGCTATTTTAGGAGTGGGATATGATCACATGCTGGCAAATTCAGCTTGCAGAATTACGGTTGACCTTGCACAACAAGCTTGCTTCCCCCCTAAAAGATTGAGGGTATTTGTGATAGGGAAAGTGAAGGGAGAGGAGAAGAACAGAACATTCCCTGTACTTACTGTCCCAGAGTTAATGTACTTCTTTTTCTTGCATTTCTTCCTAGGATTAGAAACCTGGGGTTGAAACAGAAGAACAAGGAAATGCGACTCTGTTGTCACCCCTCCAGCCACCATTTTGTCCCCCCAACAACCGTCACCAAAGTTGTATCCTTTGCAACCATTATACTTCATATTTGTGGCCATTATCATAACCTCAACTGAGCAGCTACACAGACTGTGGAATTTTAAGGATCAATCAATCAAACAAACAAAAAACCAGTCTGGAAAGCCAAATCCAGTCCCTTATACAAAGTAAAAAGTTATCCATCTTTTCTTTTACCAACCACCTTGGACACTATAATCACCAGGTGAGGTCTTTTGGATGGTCCTGTCACTGGGGGCTGCCTGGTTGATGATTAACTGCGACAGGGCCTTTTTAGTGGTGCCTCCCCAATTGTGGAATGCCCTCCCAAGTGAGGTGTACCTGTCTCCATCATTATTAACTTGCATGAAGAACTTGAAAGTATTCCTGTTTCCCCCATGATCGTTGGATAGAATGGTGTTTATAAGTGCAGTTGCTTCCAGAATGCTTTTAACTGAAACGGCTTTTAGATATTTCTAACTGCAAATTGCTTTTAGCGGTTTCAGAATATTGCTGCTCCATTTTTATTTTTAAACAGTGCATTTGCTTGCCACCCTGGGATCTGTGGGGAGGAATGCCGGGGTGCCCATCACTGTTGGCATCCATCTGTCTCGAGAGAGACAGCGGACGGCACCTCCAAGGGTGAACTGCTGCATTAGCGTTATAAATTCAATAAACAGCAGCAATAATAAGTAATTTCAGACTAGCAATCACCAACTGACATTCTGTAGTCTTGCCCCTGGTTTCATTTCTGTCTAACTCATGAGTAGGCATGGGGACCGGATCCGGCCCAATCGCCTTCTAAATCTGGCCCGCGGATATGTTTTTACACGAATAGAATGTGTCCTTTTATTTAAAATGCATTTCTGGGTTATTTGTGGGGCCTGCCTGGTGTTTTTACATGAGTAGAATGTGTGCTTTTATTTTATTTTATTTATTTTATCAAAGATTTTCTTGATTTACAAAAGTGTGTGCAATGTCTCTCTCTCTCGTATTTTTTTTCCATGTAACATTTTTACAAATCAGTTTCATTTGTTGAGACATTAGGAAGAAAAGGGGGAAAGAGATGGAGGGGTGGGGAGATCGGGGGGGGCGATGTTTCTATTTTACTTACTATATGTGGGGCTTGGTGTCAGCGTTGCTTGTGCAGGTTCTTTGCTTGTGTTCCTTTGGTGGTGAGAGAGGTTGGGGTTGGCCTAGGGTGTGGGTGTTCATTTGTGGTTGGCTGTGGTGGTCTTTGTTTTCATGTGTGAGTGGGGTGGGTGGGTGTTTTGGGTCAGCTTTTATTTAAAATGCATCTCTGGGTTATTTGTGGGGCATAGGAATCCGTTCATTTTCCCCCTCCAAAATATAGTCCGGCCCCCCACAAGGCCTGAGGGACAGTAGACCGGCCCCCTGCTGAAAAGGTTTGTTGACCCCTGGTCTAACTTGTTCCGGTTTGTGCAAGCAGATTGCTTGCTTGCACGCTCTTCAGTGCTGCTGAGCCGCCACTTTTCAGTTGGAAAAAGAGCTCAAATGAAGGTCCAACACAGCACAGTACAGTGGTACCTCGGGTTACATACGCTTCAGGTTACATACGCTTCGGGTTACAGACTCTGCTAACCTAGAAATAGTGCTTCAGGTTAAGAACTTTGCTTCAGGATGAGAACAGAAATCATGCTCCAGCAGTGCGGTGGCAGCAGGAGGCCCCATTAGCTAAACTGGTGCTTCAGGTTAAGAACAGTTTCAGGTTAAGTACGGACCTCCGGAACGAATTAAGTACTTAACCTGAGGTACCACTGTATAGCGATACATTATCCAGCAATATCCAGAAGGCTGCTGATTCAATCCCTGGTATCTCCAGGTAGGGATGGGAAGATCCCCTGCCTCAAACCCTGGAGTGCCACTGCCAATCAATGTAGACAATTCTGAATGCTGTGGGCCAATGGCCTCAGTCATAGAATCATAGAGTTGGAAGGGATCCCAAGTGTCGTCTAGTTCAACCCCCTGCAATGCAGGAATAAGTAAGTACAGTGGTACTGTAATGGTTATATGGGGTTGCTCGTGCGTAAGTTGCCGCCACTCCTGGCTAGGTAGCCTGGTTAAACCTTTCCTGGCTGGATAGCCCTTCACTTCGTGGCTGTTCAGTCGCTAACAGAATCCGTCAGTGGGTGTTTCTTGAACTTCTTCCAGCAAAGAAGTTCTTTGACGCCAAGTCTCCGCCTACTTTCCCTGCGCGGATGTCTTCTGCGCAGGGTGGGTGTGGGTAGCGGAGGACCTGTGCTCTCCCTGCTGGTCTCCAGCGAAGAGTCCTGGAGCCCTCGCTCCGATTCCCCCATCCGCCTCCCTTTATCCCTGGTGTTACGCTGATTTCCTTCCCCAGCTGCTCAGTCCCCTCTCTCCCTGCTTGGCCCTTCTCCGGCATCGCTTGGGAGCCCTGCCTCCACTTCTGGCTCCAATGTCAGTTCCCTGACAGGTACCTTGGTTCTCAAATGCCTTGGTACTCAAACAACTTGGAACCCAAATTCTGCAAACCCAGTATGTTTTCCGGAAGCCGAACGTGCTCCGTTTTGAGTGTTATGCTTCCGTTTTGAATGCCACACTCCCGTTTTGAGTGTTACGCTGAGGTCTGTCTGTTTTTGCTATTTCTTTTGTGTTTTTACAGCTTTTGTGTTTTGTTTTTGTGACTGTGTGGAACCGAGTTCAGCTACTGACTGACTCATTGTGTGACTGCAGCACATTGTTTATTGCTTTCATTTTATGGATCCATGGTCTCGTTAGATAGTAAAATTCATGTTAAATTGCTGATTTAGGGGTTGTTTTGAAAAGTCTGGAACGGATTAATCCGTTTTGCCTTACTTTCTATGGGAAAGCACACCTTGGTTTTGGAATGCTTTGGTTTTGGAACGGACCCCCAGAATGGATTAAGTTTGAGAACCAAGGTACCACTGCATAAGGCAGCCTTCTACATTCCTAATAACTGCTCATCTAAGTTGGCTGTGAGTCCTGGAAGACCTGCTCCTGCCTTGAAGGCCTTTTTCTACCTGGCCTGGGAGCGCAGGGCCCTGATTGACTCCAGCTACAAAAGCTGAGATTTAACTTATACGCAGAATTCATCATGCGAAAGGCTGGGCTGGATGAATCCCTAGCTGCAATTAAGATTGTCGGAAGAAATATCAACAACCTCAGATATGCAGATGACACAACCTTGATGGCAGAAAGTGAGGAGGAATTAAAGAACCTTTTATTGAGGGTGAAAAAGGAGAGCACAAAATATGGTCTGAAGCTCAACATCAAAAAAATGAAGATAATGGCCACTGGCCCCATCACCTCCCGGCAAATAGAAGGGGAAGAAATGGAGGGAGTGAGAGATTTTACTTGGGCTCCATGATCACTGCAGATGGTGACAGCAGCCACGAAATTAAAAGACGCCTGCTCCTTGGGAGAAAGGCGATGGCAAACCTAGACAGCATCTTAAAAAGTAGAGACATCACCTTGCCAACAAAGGTCCATATAGTTAAAGCTATGGTTTTCCCAGTAGTGATGTATGGAAGTGAGAGCTGGACTATAAAGAAGGCAGATCGCCAAAGAATGGATGCTTTTGAATTATGGTGCTGGAGGAGACTCTTGAGAGTCCCATGGACTGCAAGAAGATCAAACCTCTCCATTCTGAAGGAAATCAGCCCTGAGTGCTTACTGGAAGGACAGATCCTGAAGCTGAGGCTCCAATACTTTGGCCACCTCATGAGAAGAGAAGACTCCCTGGAAAAGACCCTGATGTTGGGAAAGATGGAGGGCACAAGGAGAAGGGGATGACAGAGGACGAGATGGTTGGACAGTGTTCTCAAAGCTACAAGCATGAGTTTGACCAAACTGCGGGAGGCAGTGGAGGACAGAGGTGCCTGGCGTGCTCTGGTCCAGGGGGTCACGAAGAGTCAGACATGACTAAACGACTAAACGACTAAACAACAACAACAACAACAACAACACAGAAGCTGAGACTGCTGAAGAGGACAGAGACTCTCTTGGTTGCTTTTTGGTGCAGACCCAACTCATATAGCATGAGTGTCCACAGCCCCCGCCATGAACCACCATTGGCAGGATTTGCAGCTGCAGCAGCAGATATGTTGTGTGCTTATGAGAATATTTTATTCTTTTACTAGTTATGCTGTTTTATATTTGACTTCACTTAGTGATGCTTTATTTTGGAACTGTTTAAGATAATTCTTTTGTTAACTTTGCTCTGCTAAACGTTCGTTCTGCAGCAGTGTTTTTTTTTTAAAAAAACCATTTAGGATAATATTTTAGTTTCCTGTTAATAATGTTTGAATGAATGTTAATTGTATTTAAATGTATAATTTGTATTCGGCTTTCTTCAGTAAGGTTTTATTCTGGATTGTTTTATTTGCTGTTTTAATGTAGGTTGTAAACTGCTTTGAGATTTTTCTCCCCTTAAAAATATAAAGTAGTATGGAAGAAGATCTGTCCCCATGATCAATATTTTCCCATAATTTCTATTAAAAAATTAGTCCTGTCTAGCAACAAGAAACTTTAGTAAGAAGCAGGGCAGATGAAGGGTGTTACAGTGGCTTCTTTGAGGGATGGAGAGAGGGAATGATGAGGCCCAAAGGAAGGATATCAGTTCCAAACTAGATAGCTGGGACAAAAGCAACTGGAGTATGGCCCAAAGTTTGCTTGTAGTTTCACTTAAGTCAGGCATAGGCAACCTCAGTCCTCCAGATGTTTTTGGGACTACAATTCCCATCATCCCTGACCACTGGTCCTGTCAGCTAGGGATCATGGGAGTTGTAGTCCTAAAACACCTGAAGTGCTGAGGTTGCCTATGCCTGACTTAAGGGAAAGCAAACGTGTTTTTCCGGGTTGCCCGAGAGGTTCTGAACGTCACATCTCTTTGGGGATCTTGTATGTAAAGCGATCTATAACTCAAAATCAAATCAAACCTTTATTGCTTATCCAAGAGCTATTGACAAATCAAATAATAATAATAACAACAACAACAACAACAACAACAACAACAACAACATCACTCAAAATATAATGAAAACAGAGTAAGAAGAGTGCAGTGTCTGTTGCAGCATCTGATCCTATGCAGTATCCTGTACCTTTTGCAAGGAGAATAACTGCAGAACTTTTGCTGTAACTCTCACTACCAAAAAAAATAAAATAAAAAAAGGATCTGCTCATTTACAATTCGACCCAACACTTTAGCAACAGAGTCGGCAGTCCCCTTCCTGCCTGACATCCTTCATCCACCTTCATTATTCTAAATCATGCTGGCAATCAATCATAGGGGATTTCTCTCATTCCTTTTTAATAGACAAAGCCACTACTAGAAATCAAAAGTGACCCTGTGGGTCTGGTTTGCCAGCAAAAGAAAAAGAGAGAGAGATGAGACCAGCACATCCTCTCAGATCCAGTCACTTTTCTGCCGCAACCGTTTTTTGCTTTAAATTCCTGTCTAGGGCAATTATCCAGATTGCAGCGCAATACTGATTGTAAAGCATTTCCTTCTGGGGGCCGGCCGGCAGCTTCCTCGAACATCCTGACCCTCTTCTGTTTGTGTGGCAAAATACACCGGGTGACCCCAGACCGGTGCTAGGAATACAGGCAGACGCCCCACTCAGCTACCATTTTAAGAATGCTACATGAGGCAGGATGATGATGATGATGATGATGATGATGATAATAATAATAAAAACCAAAAATACAGTAAAATATCACACGTTAAAAACTTCCCTGAACAGGGCTGCCTTAAGATGTCTTCTGAATGTCAGGTAGTTGTTTATCGCTTTGACATCTGCTGGAAGGGCGTTCCACAGGGTGGGCGCCACTACCGAGAAGGCCCTCTGCCTGGTTCCCTGTAGCTTTGCTTCTCGCAATGAGGGAACCGCCAGAAGGCCCTCGGCGCTGGACCTCAGCGTCCGGGCAGAATGGTGGGGGTGGAGACGCTCCTTCAGGTATACTGGACCGAGGCCGTTTAGGGCTTTAAAGGTCAGCACCAACACTTTGAATTGTGCTCGGAAACATACTGGGAGCCAATGTAGGTCTTTCAATGTAGGATGATGGGGCTAAACCTGGCGAGAGTCAGGGGCAGGCCTTGTGGAGTTCATGAAGGTTCTCCTCCATGCCCCCTGTGCCCATACTTTTTGTCGCAGTAACGGAGTGGGCACCACAAATATATCCGTTGGCCATTTCAGATTGCCACAAGCTGCTGGCCTGCAAATAGTTTATATGCAGAAATAGTTCCAGATGCTGGGGCCCTGATTCAAGGAAAGACACACTCTAGCCTGGCTCCCCCACAAGTCACTAGCCAGCCCACCTTATCTTGCCTGGGCCAGAACGGTTCCACAGAGATCCCTCTGCGGGCAGGATTGTGCACGCGCATGAGTGTGTGCCCCCGTGATTTCCAGCAACTGCGCATACGCAGATGTGATTTCTGGTGCTACGGAAGTGAGTCCCTGCACTGCAACACACCGGTTTAGCACAGCTCAAGAGCAGGCAGCTCAGTTCACAGGGTTGTTGCGAGGGTAAAATGAGAAAGAGAATGGTTAAGTTGTGGGTGAACACATCAGACGACACAGCGATTCTTCAAATAGCTCTTGTTTATTCACAGGCCAGAAGAGAACTGAACTGAAGGGTTCAGTCAGCCAGCTTATATAGAGCTCCAGTACAACGTAACTGTAACAATTTTCTAAAACTATCCAATCACTGAACGTCACTTTCGATCCCTTATTTGCTTAACTATCTACAGTATCCCCCTGCTGGCCCAGGGTGAGAACTTCAGTACTAAACAGGAACCGTGTAGATCAGTGTTTCCCAACCGGTGTTCCGCGGCACACGAGTGTGCCGTGAGACGTTGCCTCGTGTGCCGCGAGATGCCTGGAGGGAGGCGGGCGAGTCGGGCGGCGAGAGGCGGGGCGGCGGCAGCGAGGAGAGGCCGCGCCTCCTGCTGCTGCCTGGCGCTCCTCCTCGCAGCCGGCAGCGCTGCCTGGGCGCCTCCGCGCGACTCTGCCTCGCTGGGTTTGGTCTCCCAGCAGAGACGGGTCACACGCGCCCCTCCCTCCCTCCCTCAGCCTGCGCGGAGGGAGAGCCAGAGAGAGGCATCGCTCCTGCGCGGCGGGAGAGGGAGCAGCCGGAGCGATGCCCCAAACGAACGCATGGGACCGGAGGGGAAATCCTCTCCGAGGCGGATTGAGCGCAGCTGAGAGAAGCCTTTCGAGGAGCTGCCGTGTCCCCTGGAAACCCCCTTCCCAGCTCTGCCTCAGCCGCCGCCGCCTCAGTTGCCGCCGTCCCTCAGTCCCTCGCTCTGCTGCCTCCTCCCACCCCCAAAGCTTGGAGGTTCCCCAGCAAGGGGGAGGGAAAAAACTTTCACTTTTGTGCGTCCCTCCCGGCGTGACGCTGCGCGCTGACGTCACGGGGCGGGGCTTTAATGGTGGTGTGCCGCGAGATTTTTTTTCAGTAAACAGGTGTGCCGTTGCCCAAAAACGTTTGGGAAACACTGGTGTAGATCACCTTGAGCTCCTTATAGAGGAAGGGTGGGATAGGAAATAAATAAACAAAACACGCTGACGGTCAGTTGCTCTCCAGGGAAATCTTTCTCAGCCATTGTCTGGAGATGCCAGAATTGAATCTGGGACCTTTTGCATTCAAAGCTGATGCTCTGCCAGCTGAGCTATGGCTTTCCCCCAACCAGGTGCCCTCCAGATGTTTTGGACTACATCTCCCATCATCCCCGACCATTGGCCATTTTGGCTGGGGCTGATGGGAGATGGAGCCCAACAAAATTGGGAGAGTGCCAGGGATTAGGACGGGCAGGTGGCATTTTGGGGCGGGGAGCAGCAGCTGTGGGGGAAATTCTTTCCTTCACACATCCATATACAGTCAGACTTTGGATCCCTAACACCTTGGTACTTGGATGTTTTGGCTTCCGAATGCTGCAAACCTGGAAGTGAGTGTTTGCAAATGTTCTTTGGATCCTGGATGTCCAATGGGACTTCCGCTGCTTCCGATTGGCTGCAGGACCTTCCTGCAGCCAATCAGAAGCCGCACTTTGGTTTCCGAACGTTTTGGAAGTCGAACGGACTTCCGGAACGGATTCCGTTCGACTTCCAAGGTACGACTGTATATTATTGAACACAATGGTAACTTTTTTAGCATATACCGTGCAATGTGGCTGCATGCTAAAGATATTATCCGAAGCAACTCTGAGCATGAGCAGAGTCTGCCTGCCAAGGCATCCCAAAGAAATCTTGTTCGGTATCTTTTATGTACTGAAGTTCTCACCCTGGGCCAGCAGGGGGATACTGTAGATAGTTTTCACTCAGGTCCACATATGCAAATGAGGGATTGAAAGTGACGTTCGGTGATTGGATAGTTACAGAAAATGGTTACTGTTGCTTATATAGTGGGGCTCTATATAAGCAGGCTGGCTGAACCCTTCAGTTCAGTTCTGTTCTGGCTTGTGAATAATCAAGAGCTGCTTGAAGAATCGCTGTGTCGTCTGATATGTTCACCCACAACTTAACACTGGCGACGAGGATGGGACCGAACACACAACTTAACAGTATCCCACCTCCCGGCTCCAATTGCGCCAGCCCCTAATGCTCCCCCTGTTTCTCATAACGCCGCAAGCTGAAGTCCGCTGTGAGAAGATTCAGGATGATTATTTATTCCCTCTGACAGATCAGAGATGCTGGATTTTATTAAACTGCAGGCACAAACTGTGCAACATCACCCAAAGTGGTAATAATACTTATTGAGACAGCATAATCTAGGGTGGGTATGTACATGGTTTGTTCTCAATACAAAACAGTTAGGGCGGGGGAGGAATAATGGGAATCGAGATATTGGAAACCATTAAGCAGTGGCTGGGGAGTAATGACTGGGTTGCCAACTGGCCAGAAAAGAAAAGAAACATCTAAGAGCTCAGGGGTAAAGCACCTGCGTTGCACACAGAACGTTCTGGGTTTGATTTCCGTCATCTCCAAGCATGGTTGGGAGTGTCTGCACCTTTAACACCGGAGAGCTGCTGCCAGTCAGTGTAGACAGTATTGAGCTAGATTGATGGACCAACGGTCTGACTCAGTACAAGTCAGCTTCCAAATGCAGTCCAGTCTGCTCCTAAGAACGTGCTTTATACCGGGTCAGACTATTTGTCTACCTAGCCCAATACTGTCTACTTGGATGGCAGCAGCTCTCTAGGGTTCTTTCCTATTGCCTGCTATAGTTGCCAAGGGTTAAACCTGGCGCCTTATGCATGACAAGTATGTGCTCTGACTCTCAGCTGCCTTCAACTGATCAGCCTGATCAGCAGAAATCTAGTGCTGAAGCTTATTGCAGCATGGAAAGAGCCAAAGCCATGGGTAGGCAACCTAAGGCCTGGGGGCCGGATCCGGCCCAATCGCCTTCTAAATCTGGCCTGCGGACGGTCCGGGAATCAGTGTGTTTTTACATGAGTAGAATGTGTGCTTTTATTTAAAATGCATCTCTGGGTTATTTGTGGGGCCTGCCTGGTGTTTTTACATGAGTAGAACGCGTGCTTTTATTTAAAATGCATCTCTGGGTTATTGGTGCAGCATAGGAATTCGTTCATTTCCCCCCTCCAAAATATAGTCCGGCCCACCACAAGGTCTGAGGGACAGTGGACCAGCCCCCTGCTGAAAAAGTTTGCTGACCCCCACCTATTAATTGTTGTGGATCAAATCACCATTAAAGGGACAGTGACAGGGGCCAGTTCAAAAGCTGGCAACTAAGGCTGCGCACCACCCATTCCTTTAAAACACATTCAAAGTATGTTTCCCCCCTCAAAGGATTCTGGGCACTGTAGTTTACTCCTCACAGAGTTACAATTCCCAGGAATCCTTAGCAAACTACAGTGCCCAGAATTCTTTGAGGGAAATAGTGTGTTTTAAAGGTATAGTGTGTACACAGCCTGAAAAAGTCCACAGTCCACAGTGGAAACCGAATCCAGACTATGGCCTTCATTCTTTTGAGCTTTCCCCCCATACCAATCAGGACTAGAAACATGAAGTTTTTACAAAAAACAACACCACCATTCACAGCTCTTACAAGTCTGGTACATTCACAGGATTCCACTCTAGAAACACAATCTGTTGGTTCAAGTTACAACTCTAGCTATGCAAAAAAAAAAAAAACAACCCACAAAAACTAGCGTTGCTCAGTGTTAAGTATTTAAGTTGAAAGAAGCTTACCTCATAGACGGTGAACTGGTTCTGGGCCCGAGAGAGCTCTCTGTAGCTTGTGGCAAACTCCCCGATAAAATCATGGCTGTTGGGCCGAAGAGGAAGAAGCAGTTCAGCCGATTGGTTCTGGCGCAGTCTTACACTCATGTCAGAGCTCAGCTATTTAAGCATACCTGCTTAAAGGCACCCCCGTGTTAAAACAGCTGCGCGGGCTGTCAATTCAAGCACCCATTTGAGGTGCTCAAGTTAGTGCAAAGCCCTAAATGACCCGGGCAGTGGCGTAGCGTGGGGGGTGCAGGGGGGGCGGCTGCACCGGGCGCAACATCTGGGGATTAGGGAAATCCACGGGTTAGGGGGCGCAAATTACTTGCCTTGCCCCGGGTGCTGATAACCCACGCTACGCCACTGGACCTGGGCTCCAAACACCTGGAAGTCTGTCTCCTCTCCTACAGACCCTCTTGGGTGCCAAGATGGGCAGAGGGAGTCCTATTGGTAGTTCCTCCACTTTCAGAAGCTTGAGGTGGGGCAATCTTGGAGAGGGCATTCTCTGTAGCAGCCCCTAAGTGGTGGAACTCCCATCCCACAGATGCGACATCCTGGTATCTTTATTATAAAGCTTCTCCTGTGATTGCTGAATATGCATCTCTTTGCCCTGGCTTTTGACCCATGAGGTGCATATTTTGGGGAGCCACCTAAAATCTGCAACTGAAAGTTGTTTTAAATTGTTTCTATATTGCGTTTCAGGATGCGGGTGGCGCTGTGGGTTAAACCACAGAGCCTAGGACTTGCCGATCAGAAGGTCGGCGGTTCGAATCCCTGCGACGGGGTGAGCTCCTGTTGCTCAGTCCCTGCTCCTACCAACCTAGCAGTTTGAAAGCATGTCAAAGTGCAAGCAGATAAATAGGTACCACTCTGGCGGGAAGGTAAATGGCGTTTCCGTGCGCTGCTCTGGTTCACTAGAAGCGACTTAGTCATGCTGGCCACATGACCCAGAAGCTGTACGCTGGCTCCCTCGGCCAGCAAAGCAAGATGAGCACCGCAACCCCAGAGTCGGTCATGACTGGACCTAACGGTCAGGGGTCCCTTTACCTTTATATTGTGTTTCAATCTTGAGTTTCAATGCTGAAACGTGCCCTAGGACCTTAGGCTGAAGGATGGGTAGTAGTAGTCGTAATAATAATAATAATAATAATAATAATAATTTATTTGTACCCCGCCCAACTGGCTGGGTTTCCCCAGCCACTCTGGGCGGCTTCCACAGAGAACAAAAATACACTAAAATGTCCTACATTAAAAACTTCCCTGAACAGTAATAATAATAATAATAATAATCCCAGAACATCAAGCATCGAGCTCCTACTCCCCAAAACAATCTCAGTTACTTCACCCACTCCAGTTCTCACCAGATCCTCTTTGCTCTTCTAGAAGAGTGGCATACCTATGAGCCTTGAATCTCAGGGTCGTGGGTTTGAGCCCCATGTTGGGCAAAAAGATTCCTGCGTTGCAGGGGGTTGGACTAGATGACCCGTGTGGTCCCTTCCAGCGCTATGATTCTGTGAAAGGCTGCTAGACTTCAGCTGGCATCTCAGGCCCAGACAAAATGGCCATGTTGGCTGGGGTTGATGAAATCTGGTAGTCTAGCAGGCCACAGGTTCTGCACCCCTGCGTCATAGATCTACATATACACCAGAACAACCTTGGCCAACTTAGTGCCCTCCAGGCTGCAGCAGATTGAGATGGTAAAATGTACCAGTCCAGAAAGCAGGCGGGGAAGGAGATAACTGTTTCTGAGTGCTCTCCTGCATTCAGAAACAGAAACCTGCAAGCAGGGAATTAATCACAGCAGGGAGTGTGCTGAGCTAAAACCTCTCTCTCTCCTCTCTCTCTCTCCCCACAAACTGCAGGTTCCTTTCAGGGGAGCATTCGAAATGGTATCTCCCACCTGCAGCCGGAAGTGGTACAGTTCACTCTGTCACCTTTCTCATGCATGGATCTTGGCCCTATTCAGAAAGAAAACAGAGGGTGTGATATATATTTTTTTGGTAAAGAACTGCACAAAACGGGAGCGCTGAAAGCACTTTCGGGTCGAATGTTTTGGAAAGGGCCTTGGAAGCCGGGAAGGGGAAGAGCGGAAATATTTCTGCAAACAGGAGCAGAGAGGATGCTCTCAGGGAGCCGTAGCGCAGAGGCAGATCCCTCTGTTGCTTCAGGGCAAGTCTGCTTTTCTGGCCCTACTGCTCTGTTCCTTTATTCTATTCGCACAGCGCTTTCCTCACTAGCTTGTAAACCTTTTAGGCCTATGTGCCTATTTGCTAATAATGTCGTATTTGCTACATTAGATGTCCTGGGATGGTTCTCCTTTAGCCCTGGCCAAGTCTTCTTTGCTACTTCCAGCCTCAGTTCAACAGAGAACAACTCGATGTTGTTTGGGATTTTTCTTCTCCTGCTTCTTTATTTTTATTATTAAAGTCAGAGTTCATCAACCTGGACTGCAGTGGCGTAGCGTGGGTTGTCAGCGCCCGGGGCAAGGCAAGTAATTTGCGCCCCCTAACCCGTGAATTTTAGTAGGGGCAGAGAGCTGCGAGTGCGAGCGTGCACCCCCCAGATGTTGCGCCCGGTGCAGCCGGCCCCCCTGCACCCCCCACGCTACGCCACTGCTGGACTGTGACTCTCTTTGAGGCATCTGATCAAGGCCTGTATTTAAAAATGAGCTTAAAGATGTTTAAGCTGAAGACCAGCTGTCTAAAAGACTTTTGGCAGATGTTTATCCTCCTGGACAAGGGCCCCCTGATTTATAGCAGGAGCCAAAATTCTCAAAGTTGTAAAAAGGGAATTACAGGCTGAGAGCAAAGGTTATTAGGTTACTGACCCTACGGAATACAATCAAGCTGTAAAAGCACTAATTAAGAGTTGGTAAATAGTAGGATTCATTGTTTAACAAAATATAATACCATGTGTCTCCCATTAGAGACTTTAGCCACATTTTCATAAGGTTAAAGGGCAAGAGCTAATGGGAAAAGCAGCTGGCTAGGAAAGGGGGTTGTAAACTGAAGAAGTTTTTACATTGAAAAGGCCTTTGCTTCTAAAAATCTATATATGTTATGTATGAAATATATTGGCTTAAATGTAATTATGCAAAGGATTTAGAAAGTAAGAAATGTTAGATTCTTATGTTAGATTCTTATTTCATAGAATCATAGAATCATAGAGTTGGAAGAGACCACAAGGGCCATCGAGTCCAACCCCCTGCCAAGCAGGAAACACCATCAGAGCACTCCTGACATATGGTTGTCAAGCCTCTGCTTAAAGACCTCCAAAGAAGGAGATCTTTCATTGATGGTGTGTGAGAATGTGAACCCAAGATCTCTGACCTCTGTTTAAGATAAAAATTTAAAACCATTAACCATCTGTTTTGGAGGGCAAAAGGGCAAGAAGGGCAAGAGGTGATCTGGTAATTAAGGTGCCTTGTTGAGGCAAATGTAAGATATATAGCTACTTGTTTGCCATTTATAGATAGAAGGAAATATAGCTCTTTGTCTCCCATAAAAGGTAATAGGAAATGGGTGTATCTTTTATGATTGGTTCTAGCAAACAGCCAATAGGAATTTCAACCAGGCTGATTGGACAGAGGCAGCCAAAGGAGGAGCAAGGGGGCTGGGCTGAGGAAATATAAGTGCTGGCCATCAGGGCTGGAGTGGGCAGAGCTTTGGTAACCATATACCACTGTGTCTCTCATTTATTTGTTTGACAAATAAATTATTATTTTAATTTCTCTATTGCTGCGTTGAATATTTCATTCCAGCTAAGCGTTAACCACACGCAGGGTGCTACATCTTAACACCACAGCCAGCATGTGGGGCTGGTGAGAACTATAGCCCCGAACATCCGGAGGGCACCGGGTTGGCAGAGACTAATTCAAGCCTAAATAGCTGCAGTCCTATACACACGTAACTCAGGAGTAAACCCTGCGATTTCAACATGATATATTTCCAGGCAAATGATTCTGCAACATCAACTTTGTTGGACTGGTCATGTTGTTTGGATGCCTGATTATTGTTTTCCAAACAATGACTCTATTCCGAACTTAAAAATGGAAAGTGTGATGCTGGTGGTCAACAAAAGAAGTTTAAAGACTCAAGGCAAATCTAAAAAAAAAAGTAGTATAAACACTGACAACTGGGATACACTTGTCTACAAGTGCTCCAATTGGAGAACAGCCTTTACCAAATGTGTCTTTGAAGAGGCTTGAACTCAGGATGAAAGGGAGAAACATGCGAAGAGGAAGGCATGCTTGGCAAACCCTCACCATGATCAACTCCCACCTGGAAACCTATGTCCCCACTGTGGAAGGACGTGTGGATCCAGAATTGGCCTCCACAGGCACTTACTGACTCACTGTTAAGACCGTGTTACTCACTGTTAAGACAATCTTACTCGACTACGAGTGATCGCCAAAGAAGAAGAAAGAAACTATTTCCAAGTAAATGTACACTACAAAATCACACATGTATGTGATTTATATCCTGATTTGAGTGACTGATCCTCAAAGTGACCCATAGGTTGGTTGTCCCACAGAACTGGAGAATGTTCTAGAAGCTATGCAGAACCCACCACCTCCTCACCTGCCATCCCGGTCCCAGTCAAAGACGTCAATCTTCACCGTCCTGGAATGCAAGTGACAAACCAAGGCTGAAAGAAATATTACGGTTCTGAGAAGGTCCCCGACTTGCGGGGCTTGTGTGTGCGAAACACTTTGCCCCAACCTCTGATCTGTTTGGGTGCTCTGTGAGGGCTTTTGTCAGAAATACTCAACCCTGATGCCATACACAGGAACACAGACCGGTGCCTTAACCCAACAATACTGCATGTAGCTTAGTATTGTCTACAGTAGTGGGCAGAATCTCTCTTTAGAATTATAGGCCGGGGTCTCTGCAATCTCTATGTGGAGATTCTGAAGTGTGGCTTTTTCTCCCGTTTGTCAAGATACCTGATAATGGTTGCTGATTGCAGGGCCATTCCTTAGAAATGGTAAAAATACCCTAGTTTCTGAAACCATTGTCACAGACCTGCCCACCCTGTTCCTATTCATACACAAAATATGCTCTGTCAACAGGATTTGAAAGATTTGTAAGTGAAAAGAAAGCGTTCCCCTCCCCGCCCCCCTCAAGGCACATCCTTCTACCTCAGGGGAAATATTTGGGGTCACTAAGACAGGCAAGAAGGCTTCAGGAATGTTCCATGTGCTAAAACAAAGTGCCTTATTGTTTCCAGGGAATATAGTGGTACTTTGGTTGTCGAACATACAGTGGTACCTCAGGTTAAGTACTTAATTTGTTCTGGAGGTCCGTTCTTAACCTGAAACTGTTCTTAACCACTTTAGCTAATGGGGTCTCCTGCTGCCGCCGCGCCGCCGGAACACGATTTCTGTTCTCATCCTGAAGCAAAGTTCTTAACCTGAAGCACTATTTCTGGGTTAGCGGAGTCTGTAACCTGAAGCATATGTAACCTGAAGTGTATGTAACCCAAGGTACCACTGTACGGTAATCTGTTCTGGAAGACCGTTTGACTTCCAAAACGTTCGACAGCCGAGGCGCAAAGGTTGGTCGGCAAAGTCAATTGATTTTTTATTTTTTTTTAAATGCAGTGGAAGTCGTTCGACTTCTGAAAAGTGTTCGAAAATGGAAGCAATTACGTCCGGGTTTTCGGTGTTAGAAAAAACCGAAACGTTCGGCTTCCGAGACGCTCGAAAAGCGAGGTAACACTGTACTTCCCAGTTTTGAAGGAAGTTTTTTTGTAGTGCGGCCCGCAGTGTGTGTGAGAACCTTACAGTTATCAGAACAGTATATAAACTCTGACCTGTCATAGTCCCCATTGCACAGGGCCCGCACAGGGATGGAAAATGGCTGCCACACGGGATTCAGGTTGTTCTTCACGACTTCTGTCTTGTGGCAGATGGTGAACCTGGAACCAGGAAAAGGGTCATGGCAATGGGCACAGGAGAACAGGAAGCGCTGCTGTGTCTGTTTGTGGGCATGGCGGCAGAAACGAAAAGGCAATATAGGCATGGTGGGAAATATGGATGGTTAAGGGTTATGACTTGGGCAGGTCATACGATACGTTAGGGATTCATCTCATGAGCACAAGGGTCCTGTACTTTTAGCTACAGTATTTTTTGCTCTGTAAGACTCACTTTTCCCCTCCTAAAAAGTAAGGGGAAATGTGTGTGCGTGTTATGGAGCGAATGCAGGCTGCGCAGCTATCCCAGAAGCCAGAACAGCAAGAGGGATTGCTGCTTTCACTGCGCAGCGATCCCTCTTGCTGTTCTGGCTTCTGAGATTCAGAATATATTTTTTCTTGTTTTCCTCCTCCAAAAACTAGGTGCGTCTTGTGGTCTGGTGTGTCCTATAGAGCGAAAAATACGGTACATCTAAGCAGAAACCATAAACCTCAGCATGCCAAGTTTAGCTGCAAATCTAAATATTTTCCTTTCTACTACACATGCATTAAAAAGCATATGTTTTGGTGATAGCCTAAGTGTCTGCCCATAACTTGCTCCTAAAAGCGCCCTGCTTCCCCCAGAGAATCCTGGGAACTGTAGTTTGCTAAGGGTGCTGAAAGTTGTGAGGAGACATCCATTACCCTTCACAGAGCCACAATTCTCAGAGTTCACTGGGAAGAGGGATTGGCTCTTGAATAACTTGGGGAACTGTAGCTCTGTGAGGACCATGGGGGGGGGGTCCTCCTGACAACTGTCAGCACCCTTAACAAACTACAGTTCCCAGGATTCATTGGGGCGGGGGGGGGAGAGCCCTGACTGTTTGAAGTAGTATGATGCTGCTTTAAATACGTAGTGCACATTGAGCCACAATGTCAAATGGAATATGAGTAAAGCACAGAAACTGATGTTTTAGTTTGCTGCATTGCAGGGGGGTTGGACTGAATGACCTTTGGGGTTCCCTCCAGTGCTACAATTCTACATGTGTTGTGTTCAGAGACCTGGGAAATAAGAACCTGGACTCAGACCACTCTTATTAGGCAGGAGGTGTATTTTAGAGATCCTTCCTTGCTTACAGCTACATGCAGGCTAGACCTTCTTCCTTCCAGAACTCCCCTCTCCCTCTGCCTACTGCAAGCCCGGAGCGTTCTGGAATTCGTGTTCTGGATCAAGGAATGGCTCTGCCACAAACATTACAGTTAAGGCGGGTGTCAGGTATTTCTTGCGTACGTGCCATCCTCGTTGCTGCGGTAGAAAACAAGGAAGGGGTCGGATTTGCCAAAGAAATCCTTCTTGTCCAGCTTGTTCGCACACAGCTGCATGGTGATAATGTCCTGGAAGGGAAAAGCTGGATCAGACTGAGGTGGGGACATCCTCAAGACGAATATATGCATAGCCCATGGGACTGGCAGAGTGTAAGGCAGGAGGACAACAGCAGGTGGCGCCAGAGCCCATGAGAGGCACAGCCGCAGCCAATCGTAGGCAGGGCCAACTAATTATTGTTTTGTCCCCGCCCTCCTCTTCCTTACAAGGGCAACACTGAGACCAAGGAGGAGGAAGTTTCCCGGGGTTTCCAGGGAACTGACTTTGGCAATCCCAGCCGCCATTGAACCCAATGTCTTTTTGACCATACAGGTGGTGACCACTCTGCATGGGGGGCGGGTTTGTTCCTGGTCCCTGTGTACGTCAGCGCAGGGCACATTATTATTATTATTTTTTATTGAATTTATATACCCAGAGGTCTCAGGGCAGTCGGTTCACAGAACAAAATCAAACTATAAAACCACAAGATATATTGTCAAAGTAAAAGCAACAACCCAATAACCCCTCCTCAGAAAAAACCCCACATTTTAAAAGGGGCATAGGATGTGCCATTTTAAAAGGGCATAAGCCCGCCCCACCCAGTTCTGCCCCCTTTGTGCCCTCCTCCAGGTCCCAAAGGACCCATGCGTCAGTAGGCGCATATCAGTTGGATGTGTGCAAAACAGTCACTTTAGATGTGATCCCTGGAAGGTAACTTCTGTGTAAGTTGTGGGCTTACTGTAGCGTGAGGACAGAGCCAGCAGCACAAACTTAGTGCAAGGGGCGCTGTGTTTGTAGAGTGAACAGTTTGTGGGTAGAAGAAACCGATACGGCAGGGGGAAAAGCAGAAAGAAAGCTTTATAGCCTGAAATCATGGAGGCGTCAGGTGATGTACCTGAAGCATACTGAAGCATTTAAGAAGGGGCTAAGGCAGGGGTCAGCAAACTCTTTAAGCAGGGGGCCAGTCCACTGTCCCTCAGACCTTGTCGGGAAATGGACTTTATTTTGAAAAAAAATATATGAACAAATTCCTATGCCCCACAAATAATCCAGAGATGCGTTTTAAATAAAAGAACACAGTCTACTCATGTAAAAACACCAGGCAGGCCCCACAAATAACCCAGAGATGCATTTTAAATAAAAGGATACATTCTACTCATGTAAAAACACGCTGATTCCTGGACTGCGGGAGTCTGTGGGCCGGATTTAGAAGGCGATTGGGCCGGATCCGGCCCCCGGGCCTTAGTTTTCCAACCCATGGGCTAAGGGCAAGAGGGAGGGAAATAGTGGGTGGAATTGTTAAGTCAAGCTACAACTAATGCGAGGCAGGTCAGTCTTCAGAGGCCTGCAAAATCCTGGACTCCAGCTTCCTTTTTAGACAATTGTTGCCCCAAGATGAAGGCCTTACTTCACCCACTCTGTGGCCCTGAGCCCAGAGAACCACTGGGTCACCAGTTGTTGGTGAAATCACTGGTTGGGGATAACAATAAGGTTATATCCACACAGAGGGTTTATTTTGGGTTGTGCTCAGGCCTTCCCCTCAACTGCCACTTCACTGGTCATCTATGCCCAGTGAAGAAAGCATCCTTTTAAACAAGAGACAGGGAACCTGTGGCTCTCCAGATGTTGCTGGAGCCAGATGACATAGCCGGTGATTTGGGATAATGGGAGTTGTAGTCCACAACATCTGGAGGGCACTGCATTGGCTCGCCCTGACCGAGATGTTGCAGGCATTCAAAAATCCATCTAAATGCATCACTGCCATATTTGTGCGATCCTATACATTTCCGAAGAAAGCCCTGCTGCGTTCAATGAGTGCAGATGCATGCTATACATTTAAACCGCATTCAACATACATTTAAAGCACATGACTTTCCCCTCAAAGAATTCTGGGAAGTGTAGTTTGCTACAGGCGCTAGGAAGGGTAGCTTCGTGAGGCAGAAACTACGGTTCCCAGCAACCTTGGGAGGCAACTCACCCGACAATTGCTGAGCTCCTCAGCGAACAGCACAATTGTGCCACACTTCTTCCCTGGAACCCCACTAAAAGAAAAGAAAGAGAGAGAGAGACACAGGTTTAGTTCGAAAGTACACTACATCCCATGGCTGCACACAGAAAGGCCTCATTCGTGCTGGCTTTGTGGTAATGTTACTGGAGTAACTGGACAGGACTCAGGGGAGAAAGTTCAAATATTACTCTGAAGTGCAAGGTCTTGTCAGCCAAGAATTTGACTGCCTCTTTTTGGCTCTGCAAGAAGGATGGGAAACCGGCAGCCCTCCCAGATGTTGGACTACAACTCCCATTGTCCTTGACCAATGGCTATGCTGGCTGCGGCTGATGGAAGTTGGAGCCCGGTCCTGTCTAAAGGGCCCCAGGTTCCTCATCGCTGAAATACCCCTGAAATACAGCAACAAAGTGAAAGCGAGCTCTTTTTGGCCCAGCCTTCTACCGTGCTGCTAATTCCCATATTTTAATCCCTCTGTAATCACCTTAACTAAAAGGAATAACAGGCTCTTAACAAGGTGCTAAGATGTAACTAATCCTCATAAAGTGACTTTCTGTGTGTGTGGCTGGCAAAACACAAGATAAAAAACTCCTCCGCACTCAGTGCCAGAGAATTCCCAGAATGCATTGCTTCAGAACAACAAGGAGCCCACCATGGTTGTTTCTGAACATTCAAGTCAAAGTTCCCCTGGACTAGAAAACAAAAGCGGTAAAGGGAGATTAGATTGACAAAGAACCCCCAGCACCGACCTGAAATCTGCCATTTGGGTAGCATGATATGGAAAGTCACTTAAATTACCACATCCCTAGTTGTTTGAGTCTGACTTCCATCATCCTTGACCACTGACCATCTGGCTGGACATGTTGGGAGTAAGGTGAAGGTAAAGGGATCCCTGACCATTAGGTCCAGTCGTGGCCGACTCTGGGGTTGTGGTGCTCATCTTGCTTTATTGGCCGAAGGAGCCGGCGTGCAGCTGGTCATGTGGCCAGCATGACTAAGCCGCTTCCGGCAAACCAGAGCAGCACACAGAAACGCCGTTTACCTTCCCGCCGGAGTGGTACCTATTCATCTACTTGCACTTTTGACATGCTTTTGAACTGCTAGGTTGGCAGGAGCAGGGACCGAGCAATGGGAGTTCACCCCGTCGCGGGAATCCGAACTGCCAACCTTCTGATCGGCAAGTCCTAGGCTCTGTGGTTTAACCCACAGCGCCACCCGCGTCCCATCTGTTGGAAGTAGGAGTCCCCCAAAATCCGTAGCTTCTCCCATCTCTGGGATGAGCCTTATTAGCGGGATCAAGACCCCTTGCATGGAGGAGACATAGAGGGAGATGGGAGTAATGCAGAGGCTGGGTAGCGTGGCAGTGACATGCCTGTTTCCCCCTTTGCAACATGGCAAATTGACTTTAATCAGTGTGGCAGCGGCCAATCCATTCTGACTTTGTGTATTTGGGAGACAGGCAGTGGTGAGAAGGACGCCCTGTCAAAAAGAATTAGTGATGGAAGGAGCGACAGGTCCTGATAGCCTCCATTTTGCCCTTGCTGCTAGCTAAAAAGCCCCAAAGCGGGAGACGGGTGGTTCTGGCGGGGCCTTTGCGTCACAGCAGGAGGCATTCGGCGCAAGGTGTTTCAAGCCAACGGGCTTCATTTTGGGAACGTCCCCAACCTTAACGCTTCTCACTCAAATCTTCAAACTGGCTACTCAGACCCTGCAGGTCACATGGTCAGCAGAACGTATGTCCAGGTTTGGAGAGTTGAAATAAGCATCCCTTTCTGTCCATTTGGCTGGCGTGCCCCTCTAGGGAGCTGGATTCTGCTTTTCACTAGGCTGCCAATCAATTAAACGTCTTAATAAATCAATTAACGAGGATGCTTTGAACTGATTAGTCAATTACTTCACTTTTAAGAAAAATTAAAACACGCGATTCAGAGCTGAATTAAGGTGCCCTTTTTAGGGGGCGAAGGATGCTGAAAAGTCTCCCTGCACTTAGAATTTAATAAACGAAAGCTACAACACTGAAAGGCCTTTATCAATACTGTATTTTCTTTCTCAATATCTTTGGAGGTATCAAACGTTTAAAAGTATCGTTGTATTTCCCCCCCCCCCTTCATCTTTTTGTAAATCGCTTTGAGGTGCTTTTTAAAAAACAAAAAACCAATCAAGCGGTGTACGAGTTTTATGAAATAATTAAAAGCATAAATGATGATGGTGACTCACGTGAGGGGCCGCTCCAGGCGACCTCTTTGGGAGCCGATGACCTCGCCCAGGGCCATGTATGCCTGTCCAAGGAAGCCCTGCCAGGCAGAGAGAGAGAGAGAGAGAGAGAGAGAGAGAGAGAGAGAGAGAGAAAGAAAGAGAGAGCTATCACAGATGATTTGCGGGGGTAGGAGAGGGTGGGCAGGGAGACACCCCCCCTTCATTACAGAGCCAACAAATTTGTAATTTATTTATTTTTTTAATATAATTTTTATTAGGTTTGTAATATTCAAAATTCAAATTGCAAATACATGTTTCCATAAATCTAATGGACTCCCCCCATCTTCCGATCACTGCATTCTCTGTAAATCCAAAACCTCAGCAATTTGTTGACTTATTTTAAACATAATAATATATCTTCCATTTTATCGTGATATCTGGTCTCTAAACATTTCAATCCAAATCCATTAATTTTTAGTTTCAACACAATAAAATTATTTCATTACACCACTTCTGTCTTGTTGTGCCTTATTTACCAATTCAAAAATTTACCGATACTGAAGCTGTACTTTCCTAGAAAGGAGCATTTTTTAACATTCATACAACTTATAATGCTTTTTCAAATAGTCCTTAAATTTTTCCCAAACTTCCTCCGTTTCTTCTTCTCCCGAGTCTCGAATTCTGCCAGTCATTTCAGCCAGTTCCATATAGTCCATCAGCTGCGTCTGCCATTCTTCCAATGTGGGTAGAATTTGTGTCTTCCAGTGCTTTGCCATCAAGATCCTTGCTGCTGTAGTAGCGTACATAAAGAAAGTTCTATCTTTCTTGGCCACCCTCTGGTCTACCATGCCCAGGAGGAAGGCCTCCGGTTTCTTGGGTACGGTAAATCTAAGCACCTTTTTTAGTTCATTATGTATCATCTCCCAGAAGGCCTTTACCTTCGGGCAGGTCCACCAGAGGTGTAGAAAAGTCCCTTCCTCTTCTTTACATTTCCAACATTTATTATCAGACAGGTGATATATCTTTGCAAGCTTGACTGGGGTCATGTACCACCGGTATGTCATTTTCATAATATTTTCCTTCAAGGCACTACATGCCGTGAATTTCATTCCGGTGTTCCATAACCTTTCCCAGTCTTCAAACATAATGTTATGCCCCAAGTCCTGCGCCCACTTTATCATGGAGGATTTAACAATCTCATCCTGTGTATTCCATTTAAGCAGCAAGTTGTACATTCTCGAAATTAGCTTAGATTTTGGCTCAAGCAACTCTGTCTCTAGTTTCGATTTTTCCTCCTGGAAACCCACTTTTTTGTCCGCTTTAAAAACTTCCTGAATTTGAGCATAATGCAACCAATCTCGCACCTTGTTTTTTAACTTTTCCATACTCTGCAACCTCCATTTATCTCCAATTTTTTCAATTATTTCCCAATATTTAGGCCAGTGGGCCTCCATATTGAGTCTTTTACGTGCTTTGGCCTCCATCGGTGAGAGCCACCTCGGAGTTTTACTCTCCAATAAGTCTTTATATTTTGACCAGACCATAAAAATTGCCCTTCTGACAATATGGTTTTTGAACAATTTATAAACTTTAACCTTGTCATACCACAAATATGCATGCCACCCAAAAGCATTATCAAATCCCTCCAGGTCGAGGACATCGGTGTTCTCCAACAAAATCCAATCCTTCAACCAGCAGAGGGCTGCAGATTCATAATATAACTTCAAGTCCGGCAGGGCAAACCCCCCTCTTTCTTTCGCAACTGTTAGTATTTTAAACTTTATTCGGGGCTTTTTGCCCTGCCAGACAAATTTAGATATATCCCTCTGCCATTTTCCAAAACATTCCACCTTATCCACGATCTGGAGGGCCTGAAACAAAAATAGCATTTTCGGCAATACATTCATCTTTATAGCAGCTATTCTGCCCAACAAGGAAAGTTTCAGTCTTGACCATGTTTCCAAGTCTCTTTTGATCTCTGACCAACATTTCTCATAATTGTCCTTAAACAAATTCAAATTTTTGGAGGTCAGGTACACCCCTAAGTACTTTACTTTTTTAACCACATTTAGTTCTGTTTCTTTTCTGAACTCCTCTATTTCAGTAGTTGTCAAGTTTTTTGCTAAAACTTTAGTTTTTTGTTTATTCAGCTTGAATCCCGCCACCCGACCAAAGTCAGAAATTAATTCTAACGCTCTTTTAGTACTAGAGGCTGGCTCCTGTAATGTTAATACCAAGTCATCTGCAAATGCTTTCAGTTTATATTGTTTCTCTCCGACCACAATTCCCTGTGCCAACCGGTCATTTCTAATCATGTTCAATAGCACCTCCAGGACTGAAATAAACAGCAGAGGAGATAGAGGGCACCCCTGTCGTGTCCCTTTTTCAATTTTGAACTCCTCTGTCACCACGTTGTTTACTATCAATTTAGCTTTTTGTTCTGAATAAATTGCTTCTATTCCATTTTCAAACCCCCGCCCTACTCCCATCCTTTCCAAATTTTTCTTCATAAACATCCAAGAAATGTTGTCAAAGGCTTTCTCCGCATCAATAAAGATCAACACCGCTCTTGTATTTGAGTTAGTCTGTAAAAATTCCAAAATGTCAATGATGTTTCTTGTGTTGTCAAATAAATGTCTGCCAGGGAGAAAGCCTGCTTGGTCCTTATGAATCACTTCATTTAATACTTTCTTAAACCTGCTTGCCAAAATGTCTGCAAAGATTTTGTAATCCACATTTAGGAGTGAGATAGGACGGTAGTTTTTAAGTTGAGTTTTTTCAGTTTCTGATTTTGGTATCAACGTGATGAAAGCTTCTTTCCACGTTTCCGGTGCCTTCCTCCCCTCCATAATCTGGTTACAAACTTCCAACAATGGTTGTATCAATGAATCCTTCAATGCCTTGTAATATTTGGAAGTAAGTCCATCAGGTCCCGGAGACTTGCCCAGTTGGAGGTTCTGAATGGCGCATTCAATTTCTTGGATTGTAATATTACAGTTCAGGGTTGCTCTCATTTCCTGGGGTATTTTTTGTAATCCATTAGTTGTGACAAATTGGTCCACCTCCGAGCCTTTTTGTGGCCTTTGTGAATAAAGTTCTTTGAAATATCTCTGGAAACACTTTCTAATTTCCTCGGGTTTCTGAACCATTCTCCCTTCAATCTCTAGATTTGTAACTGTGTTAAGCTTTTGTCTCTTTTTCAACTGCCAAGCCAACAACTTCCCGCACTTATTAGCAGATTCAAAGGATCTTTGTTTCATTTGTTTAATTTTCCATTCCACCTCTTGATTTATCAGTTTCGAATATTGTGCCTGGAAAAACTTCACTTCTCTCAATACTTCCTTTGATTTAGGCCTGGATCTCAGTTTTTTCTCTCCTTCTCTTATTTTCTCCAAAATCTTCTCCTTCTTTTCATTCCAGAGCCTTTTTTTAATCGTGTTCTGCTGTATTAGAAACCCTCTCATAACTGCTTTACTTGCGTCCCAGATTGTTCTTTTTTCCACATTTGTCTTTAAGTTTATTTCAAAATAATCCTTTAAAACTTTTTGGGCCTTCTTAACAATCTCCTGATCTCTTAACAAAGCGTCGTTCATTCTCCATCTGAAAGATCCGGTTGTATTTAATCTCAATTCCATTCTCAAAGCGTTGTGGTCGGAGCAGGTTTTTGGGCAGATTTCCACTTTTCTGGTCTTAGGTGCCAGCCCTCTAGTTATCCATATTTGGTCGATTCGCGTCCATGTCATGTGGGCCTCAGAAAAGAAAGTTCCTTCTTTCCCTAGAGGGTTCTTGATCCTCCATATATCAATCAAATCCAAATTGTCAGTCATTTCGAAAAAGGTTTTTGGTAGTCTGCCGTCTTTCGTTATATTAGCACTTTGCGACTTATCCATATTCACTGAGGCGACGCCGTTCATATCTCCCAACATGATAATGTTGTTGTAATCCAAATAATCCAGCATAGTCTCATGCAGCTTCTTGAAAAATTCCGATTTTCCATCATTTGGGGCGTATATTCCTAGAATTAAAAACTTTTCTCCTTGTGTCTGAATTTCAATTGCCAAAATTCTACCCTGTTCATCTTTGAATACGAATTTTGGTGACAAGTTCTCCTTTGCATATATCACCACTCCTCTTTTCTTAACTTTGTCCGATGAGATAAATTCTTGGCCTAGCCTTTTGTTAATTAACACTTTTCTGTGGAGTCTTGTCACATGTGTTTCTTGCAGGCAAATAATGTCCAATTGTTCTTTTTTCAAAATATGAAATACTTTTCTCCGTTTTTCTGGAGAATTCCCGCCATTTATGTTCCAACTAAGAAGCTGTAGAGACATCCTGGTCTGCTTCTTAGATATCACAGTTGGGTATCTAATTTGTCCTCCGTTCCCGAAGGCTGTGGTGCCGGTCCGCCTCCAGATGGTACGGGTCTTGGTGGTGATCCCGGTGGTGGAGGCCAAGAATCTGCAGCTCTCTTTTGGAGGTCCTCCTCGTTGTCGTGTAGGAACTTCTGGTGGTCCTCTGGTGTTTTAATTCTTACCTTCTTTCCTTTATAGGTGAATGATAGACCTTGAGGAAATTCCCACCTGTAAGGGATTGCGTTGTACCTTAACAATTTGGCCAAGTCTGTATATGAGGCTCTAAGGTCCAACAGATATTTAGGAATGTCTCTATAAATTTCTGCCCTTTTGCCTTCAACTTCCAGAGATTTTTTAAAATGCTGGCCTAGTATCTTGTCTCTTTCCTCTCTTGTTCTCAAACAAACCAAACAGTCTCTGGACTTGTCTTTCTTAACCGATCTTCCCAATCTGAAGGCCGTCACAATTTTGAAGTCTTTATCTTCCTCAACCCCCCAAAATTTAGAAAACAACTGCGTCAAAAATTCCTCTAGGTTGCCCTGCTCCAGCTCTGGGACGGCCCTCAGCCTAAGATTACATTCCTTACTTTTCAGTTCCACCATTGACAGGTAGGCTTGCTGTTCTCCTACCTGTCTTTTCAGAGGTCTTACTTCCCCTTTGATCTCCTCCACCTTTTTGCACGCTTGCTCAGCTTTTTGATTGGCTTCCGCAGCTAATTTGTAGTTCTCCGCCGTAGCTCCTTGCAGTTTCTCAATAGCCTGAGTATGCTGGGAAACCTGATCTGTTAACTTACTGATAGTAGATGTAGCTCTGTCAATTTTAGATGACTGATCGTCCACCTTCTTATTCAAAAATGCCAGTTGTTCCAAAATTTGTTTCAAGACTGGATCAGTTCCTCCAGTTGCCATATCTTCTGTTGCAAGCGTTTCAACTTCTTCCTCCTGCGCCGTCAGCACAGTTGGTACCGAGGATCTGCGTTGATGAGTCAACGTTGTTTGAACAAGCTGCCCAGCTCTCTTATCTTTTTTCTTTTCTTTAGCTTCCTCAGCTAAAGCTTCCTTAGCTTTAGATGCTCTTGTTTTCCCTGGGCCACTCATTCCCCAGCTGCCTCTGTTCAAGGTCAAATAGTCTTTCAATCCATGAGAAAGGCAAGTCCAGAATGTAAACAATTAAACCACAAAAAATCCCAATAAGGTACAGTTCCCAGACCTCAATGCCTCCGCAAATCCACTAGGGGGGGTTTTCATAAGAAAGAAAGTTTCTTTTCCACCATCAAAGTTCCTATTTCAACTTTTATAGTCCCCAAGTTCAAAAAGGAGGCTTTCAGATAGTTCTGTTTCAAAATAGTGCCACAAGGTAACGGAAAGGTTCCAATATCAGTATTAAAGCGATAGTGTATCCATCAATGCAACAATTTGTACTTAAGAAAAAGTTTCAGCAGCCTGACAGTACTCCTTTGCAACACTGGCAGTCCGATAGCTCGGTTATCCCCTTCAATTCCACGTCACTTCACAATAGGGGGAAGATTCCTTAGCGCAATGAACCAACAGATTTAATCCTTCAATCTTTTTAATTTCTAGAAGAACACAGTCTGTTAATGCCCCTTCATACTAATTTCAAAGTCTCTTTTGAGCGCTTCAGCCCACATCGGGCTCTTTGCTTTGCTCTGATTAGCAGGACCGGAAGGCGGACTTCCTGTTACTCGCCTCCCGTTTTCAGCCGAATTAAACGAATTTAAATCAATCTTTAGTCAATCTTTAGTACCCCTTACTCACGGGTAAATTGCAGCCAATTCCGATGATTTTCAAGAAGAAAGGTCGACGCTCATCAGCAACAGCAGCGCGGCTTCACTTCCGCGAAAAGAGCGATGAACTCACAGCGCCGCTCCCCCGTTCACGTTCCGGAGCCTCTTACGAGGTCCCTTCCTCGTTTCTGGGGGGGCTTCTGGCACCCGCCGAGTCCCACGGCCGCAGGCTCGCTCTGCCTACGGTTTATCTTAATGGGTCTCCGCTTTGCCGCAGCGGACGACCCTTTTTCGCGGAGCCCCTCTTCACACAGTAAAGAGGACCGCCATTGCCGTTTTGCGCCACCTCCGGAAGTCCAACAAATTTGTAATTTAATGCCCATTTCTGCCCTCTTGCATCGCCAGCTTTCTGCGGCAACTGAGAGATCTAGCGGGTACTTTCCCACTCAGCGCCAAACACCCTCTCATCCCAGCTGCATTGCAAGGACTTGAACATGGGTAGGCAAACTAAGGGCCGAGAACCAGATCCGGCCCAATCGCCTTCTAAATCCAGCTCGTGGACGGTCCAGGAATCAGTGAGTTTTTTACATGAGTAGAAAGTGTCCTTTTATTTAAAGTGCATCTCTCGGTTATTTGTGGGGGCCTGCCTGGTGTTTTTACATCAATAGAATGTGTGCTTTTATTTAAAATGCATCTCTGGGTTATTTGTGGGACATAGGAATTCGTTCATTTCCCCCCTCCAAAATATAGTCCGCCCCCCCCACAAGGTCATAAACATGGCCTTAAAATGACCCAACTCTGAATATGTCAGGGATTGTGAGTTTTATGGGTGCAAAACTTCCTCAAACTTTCTCAACAGACAAGCCTGAAGCTGTTGTTTTATCAGGGGAGTCTGTGAGACCCCTGCTCAGAGGTGAGTCTATATCTTCTGACTGCAGAGCAGTTCTGTATCTCTTTCTTTTTTTTTTAATAAATATTTATTAAACTTTTTCAAAAGAAATACATTGTAAAACAAAAAGAGAAAACAACAAAATACAAAAATACAAAAAACACAAAAACAGAAAAAATAAAAACACATAAAATTTCTATTTACTTATTTTCTTTTAACTTATTTTCCAGACCTCCTCATACTTCCCTTTCTTATATTCCAGTTCCAATTATTAACTCAGCAAATTATTAGTTCTCACCATTAATTTTACTTATTTCAAAATCTTATTTTTCATATCTCTTAAAGCATTACAGCTGGAAACCGCTTAATTTCTTAGTTCTGTATCTCTTTCTTGTACAATGGTACCTCTGGTTAAGTACTTAATTCGTTTCAGAGGTCCGTTCTTAACCTGAAACTGTTCTTAACCTGAAGCACCACTTTAACTAATGGGGCCTCCTGCTGCCTCCGCGCCGCCGGAATACGATTTCTGTTCTCATCCTGAAGCAAAGTTCTTAACCCGAGGTACTATTTCTGGGTTAGTGGAGTCTGTAACCTGAAGCGTATGTAACCTGAAGCGTATGTAACCCAAGGTACCACTGTACAGTCTATCTATCCTGTCTGCTCTTTTCTTTTCCTTTCTGTAAGTGGATGCGCTCTCATGAGCTGAAGAAGTATTTTTGAGCCTTACTGGGGATCCTGTCAGAACTTGGACTTTGCAACCATTATACTCTTTTAAACCTCAGTAAACCATTGCTGGTGAATTCTGCTCCCTGTGCGTGTTTCTTTGGGCTCAGCAACATGAGAGCTTCGCTTAAGGCAGTCCGCTGCTCTGCTATTTTTTGCCCATGCCCTGGAGTCGCTGTGCTCAGGCATGGAGCCAGGGTGATGACTGTTTTTACACCAGGCGTGGTCTATGTACACAAAAGCTGGCTGAGATGGGTGCTCTCTCCCACCGCTGACCCCCCCCCCCCAACCCGTGGCAAGGGCTGCAGCAGGAGCACTGCATGCAAAAAGTCCCACTTGCAATTGCTGGTGTCTCCACGTAGAGCTTGGGACAGCTGCTGCCAGGCTGCATGTCAACAATGCTCTGTGTTCAATGGGCCAATCACAGGACATCGCAGAAATACAGACTGGATCCTGGAAAGTCCCATTTTGGCTCCCGCAAGGTCACAACCTCCTCAAAAATTGGGGGCCTGTGCTCTCTCGCGAGCCACGTGTCTCACGCAGGAGCGTGGCTCCCAAAGACGCGCATCCCGATTTTCCTCTGCGGTATGTTGGAGGGTATGCAACCCTCTGCCTTGTTGTAAGGCAATTTCCTATGTTGCTAACCTGGCTTGGTCCAGCCCAACCACACTCTACCGGCTCCACCAGCAGAGGGCAGCGTAGCCGCTTCAAGGGGCGGAGGTAGCTTACCTTCTACGCAGGTCATAATGGGAAATGCAGCATGGAAATAAAATTCAAGATACAGGAGTTAGAGGCACCATCCGTGCTACTATTCAGGAATCCCCACAGAGCTCCCCACCTTACCCCAAATTTCCACTTTGGGCTTGGCTCAAAGCGTCCCCCAAAAAATCTGTTCTGGAGAGACCCCAAACCCACTGTAAATCATGTCGTGTGAGCAAATGGCACAAAATGTGATCCCAACTAAACAGACAGCTCAGTCGTAGAGAGCGAGACTTTTCATCTCGGGGCTGTGGGTTCGAGTCCTACGTTGGGCAAGAAGGTTCCTGTATTGTGAGGGGTTGGGCTAGATGACTCTTGTGGTTCCAAATCTACGGTTCTATGACTGGGAGGAACTTTTTGACGGTAAGAGCTGTTGTTATGTACTGAGTTGAATAGGATCAGCACTCGGAATGGTCCTAGAACAATAGGATTCAGAATGCAGCAGTCTGATTGGTCCACAAGAGCCACCCAATCCAGCTCCAGGTGGAAGTGAATCCGCAACCTGATTGGCCTACAGGTGAATCCCGGAATTAGTCAATCACATGGGGCCCATTGTGTAAATAATGTATATAAAGCAGACATTCTGGGGGAACTCCCATTCCTCCTCACCACTATGAGCTGAATAAAGAGCATGAAATCTACTCTCGACTCCGAGTATATTTCAGCTGCTTGACAGCAGAACAGGTTCCCTTGGAAGGTGGTGGACTCTCTTTCCTTGGGGGTTTTTAAGCAGAGGTTGGATGGCCATCTGTCATGGATACTTCAGTTGAGATTTGTACATTTTCAGGGGGTTGGGCTAGATGCCTCTAGTGGACCCTTCCAGCTCTACAATTCTAAAATATCCTGGGCTCTCTGGATATTAATGCTCATTGCCCAAGGCAGATGGTTATTTTCCTGCCCAACATTTTGTGTTCTTTTTTTGGAAAACACAGCACTTCCCCCCTTCCTTCCTTCCTTCCTTCCTTCCTTCCTTCCTTCCTTCCTTCAACTTGCAACAGACCTTCCAGGACCTCAACCAACTGCATTTTCTAGGCCCCATCTCTGCAGCAAACCCCTTTGCAGACGTATTTAGGGAGGTATGTACTCACACTTTTGGGAAGGTTGCTAGTCTTGGAGTCCACATTGTAGCTGGGAAAAGCACAGAGAAAGTGCATTACTGCCTTGGTGTTAGAACATATCAGTGCCAGATTTACATATAAGCTAAACAAGCTATAGCTTAGGGCTCCACTCTCTTGGGGGGCCCCAAAAAAATTTAAAGGGAAAAAAACTGGATGTACATTTCCAAAATACAAGATAAAAAACTAATAAAATAAAACCCACATACAGTTAGAACTTAATAATTATTTCACTATTCATATACTTCTTCTTAATTGTATTTCACTATTATTATACTTCTTAATTGTATTTCAGTTCAACAATTACTTTGATAAAATACATATTTTGTCACGTGCCAATGGCTTTAGATACCTATCAGGTCCATAAATTACCATATAGCATATATTCAACCCAAAAAAACCCAGCGATAATTTGTTGTTGACAAAGGGCAGCTGGACATATAAAGGTCCCCATTACCTTCAGTCGCTTAGGGCCTCATCAAACCTAAATCCGGCCCTGGAACATATTCAAGGTCTGATTTGGAATAGGGTTTGAAAGCAGGCCTCAGCACTGCAATCTGAGACAGGAATGTAGAAGCCAGGGGCATTGCCAGATGTGGACCATGGGAGCTGAGCCCTACCCTTTTGCATCGAACCCCGGATCTCCTTCCTTCCTCCCCTCTTAAAACTTAATTTTTAAAAAAAGTTTGGCTTGCAAGATGGCTTTCCCTTTGAAAGTGAATCTAAAATTTCAGCTGTGCCAGGGATGGAGCCCCAGTTGTTATGGGCTTGTGCCAAAAGTCTTTTAAAGATCCAGCGATGCCCTTGGCAATGAGCCTCTTAATCTCAGGGTTTGGGGTTTGAGCCTTAATTTAGGGGGGTTGGACTAGATGACCCCCAGGGTCCCTTCCAACTCCACCATTCTATGGTTCTATGAAAAGAGAACCAGGAAACAAGCATGCAAAGGGGTGGTAAGAGAAAAGGGGGTCAGGACAGGGGCAGAAGGTGGGGAGAGGTCCAGAAGCGACTCACACATCAAAACGAAGGTTCTGCTTCTCCTCAAAGTAATAGTCAAGCACAAATTTCCGGACAAACTCTGGGTTCAGCGTGTTGTCGATCACCTCTGTGCGACCAAACTGGGACAGGGAGGTAAGAAAAAACAGAAGGGGAAATGCAGAAGGTTAAACAGGTGGCAGTAGCAACCCCGTGTTGCGTATATGGACTGTGAACACACCATACCTTTAAAGCACCCTCCTTGGAGGGGGGGGGGGAAATACCGGAAACTGTGGTTTGTTACAGGTGCTGGGAATTGTAGCATTGTGGTGGTGGGGTAAACTGAAGTTCCCAGGATTCCTTGGGGGAAGCCATGCACTTTGCATGTTTGGTGTACAGTGGTACCTCGGGTTACATACGCTTCAGGTTACATACGCTTCAGGTTACAGACTCGGCTAACCCAGAAATAGTGCTTCAGGTTAAGAACTTTGCTTCAGGATGAGAACAGAAATCGTGCTCCGGCGGCGTGGCGGCAGCAGGAGGCCCCATTAGCTAAAGTGGTGCTTCAGGTTAAGAACAGTTTCGGGTTAAGAACGGACCTCCGGAACGAATTAAGTACTTAACCCGAGGTACCACTGTATACTCAATCCTTGTATGTTTGAATGGAGGACAGGACTGCCAGGGCTCTTGGGTAGTTGACTTACTAACCCTCCCAATCCAAAGCTTAGATCAAGGGTGACGAGTCTGTGGCCATGCCAGGTGGTGTTGGTCAGCCCCAGCCAGCATGACCAGTGGTCAGGGATGATGGGAGTTGTAGTCCAGGAATAGAAACAGACTTTCATTTTCAGATCTGGGAACTGCCTTTAACCCGAACACCCATTTGCTTATTTTTCTAAACATACATTCGTATGGTGACGGTCTGATGCCAAGCCCCAACTGTTATGTATTCAGTGGTCTGAGCTTGAATCTGGACTAAGGATTCTGAGCTCCTGATTCGATATATGTTGTCCAATCACAGAACATTTCAGGATTTGGGCCTCTGCCACTGGCCGTTGAACTCTGAGTCGTGATTCGCAGTTTGTAAGTTTAGACAGCCAATCACATCGGGAGTGGGAGTGGCCCAACCTTTCAGAAATGTATATGAGCTGTTGTTTTGCCTCTCTTTCCCAGTTACGTAGTTCAATAAAGGTTCTTGCTGTTATCACTGTGTCTTGTCTCGTGGGAACCCACCTACACTACACTAACTTCAGTCTATACATGACCCAATGATGGGTCCTGACTCACCAGTGATCTAGAGGGCAACAGGTTTCTCACCCCAGCCTAGAAGAGCCACATACCTCTGGCAAAAGCAAGGCTGTCCCTCCACAAAAAGTCGAGGTTCGGTGGAAGCGGCAGCTGCTGGGGAGCAATTTGTCCCCCGAGCGCCAAGAAAGCTACACCCAGTGGTTGTTTCCTGGGCAGGATTTGGGTTGGAGGACGGGCCCCAGGGGGAGAAACTCAGCAGGGCTGGCCTTCCAGCTACCACATTTTGAAGCAAGTGGGATGTTCTCATTCTAAACAGGGCAGGGGGATGGAAGACCCATCAAGTCTAGACTCTAAAATAAATCTAGCGGCAAGCACAGACTGCATTCGCCACGCCACCCACTGCACAGGGGGACTTCAGAGTCAGAGTTCATATCTCCTGGATACAACCCTAGTACCTGCCAAGTGCAGCTGATGGTGACCATGTGGATTGGACCTGACAGAGGAAGGGAATAATAATAATATTATAATAATTTATTATTTATACCCCTCCCATCTGGCTGGGCCTCCCCAGCCACTCTGGGCGGCTTCCAAAAAAAATATTAAAATACTGTAATACATCAAACATTAAAAGCTTCCCTAAACAAGGCAGCAGGCAGCTCATTGGCTGACCGCCCAGCAGGTTTGACCAATGAGGGTCTGTGCTGGTAAATTGCGGCAGGGCCCATATCCTGCAAGAAGAGTCCTTTCCCAGTTTGATGTAACAGGTGCATTGGAAGCAGAAGGGTGTGTGTGTGTGTGTGTGTGTGCCTGCAGCTGCTCACCTCTCTCCATTCCTTGTCCGCCGTTCCTTGGATGTAAAGAATCACAACTGCAAGGAGAGATGTCAGAAGAAGACATTCAGCGCAGAAAAAGAAATCTTCTTCCATACAATTGCATTTTTTACACATGCACTTGTCTTTTCCATGTCATACTCCCAATGCACCTTTTGCAGCCAAAGGTTGTAGGCACCTTATATTTAAAGCACACTTTCCCTTCAAAGAATCACAGGAACTGTAGTTTGTTAAGGGTGCTGGGAATTGTAGGTGTGTTGCCGTCCCCAGGATTTTATTTGGGCAGGGATGTGCTTTAAATAGCTGGCGTGCATGCAGCTTAAGTTTTAATTACACAATTGCTAGGGTTGCTGTAATTATTATTATGTTTCATTATGTGTTTTAATTATGGATGTTTATATTTTAGTGCCAGTGTAAGTTGTTTTTTTTAAGGGACGTGGGTGGCGCTGTTGTCTAAACCACAGAGCCTAGGACTTGCCGATCAGAAGGTCAGCGGTTCGAATCCCCGCGACGGGGTGAGCTCCCGTTGCTTGGTCCCTGCTCCTGCCAACCTAGCAGTTCGAAAGCACACTGGTGCAAGTAGATAAGTAGGTACGGCTCTGGCGTTTTCAAGCGCTGCTCTGGTTTGCCAGAAGCGGCTTAGTCATGCTGGCCACATGACCCGGAAGCTGTACACCGGCTCCCTCGGCCAATAAAGCAAGATGAGCGCCACAACCCCAGAGTCGGCCACGACTGGACCTAACTGTCAGGGGTCTCTTTACCTTTACCTTAAGTTGTTTTTTATATTTGTAAACTGCTTAGATGACTATCGTGGCTTTAAGCTATATGTAAATTAATTAATAATAATTTCCCATTGTTCTGCAGAAGGTTTTCTGTTTTATAAGCTAATTTAAGAACAGACAATGGGTGCCAGCTGCAAATACAATACTAGGCAATACTGGAGTTTTAATGCTCCAACATCCCTGTCCGTAGTTCAGTGGCAGATCTGACTTGGTCACATGCAAAGCTCTCAGATTCACTCCCTAGCATTTGCAAGTGAGCCCGGAAAAGACACTCGAGAGAGATGCTGCCCGTCACCGGATAGTCTGACCTGGGATACAGCAACTTTTCCTATGTTCCCTGAGTACAGTGGTACCTTGGTTCTCAAACAACTTGGAACCCAAATGCTGCAAACCCAGAAGTAAGTGTTCCGGTTTGCAAACTTTTTTTGGAAGCCGAACATGCTCCGTCTTGAGTGTTATGCTTCCGTTTTGAGTGCCACACTTGCGCTTAGGTCTGTCTGTTTTTTGCGGCTCTTTTTTGTTGTTTTTTGTGACTGTGTGGAACCCAGTTCAGTGACTGATTGCGTGACTGCAGTACATTGTTTATTGCCTTCATTTTATGGATCAACAGTCTCGTTAGTTAGTAAAATCCACATTATATTGCTGTTTTAGTGGTTGTTTTTAAAAGTCTGGAACGGATTAATCCATTTTGCATTACTTTCTACGGGAAAGCACGCATTCGTTTTAGAACACTTTGGTTTTGGAACAGACTTCCGGAACGGATTAAGTTTGAGAACCAAGGTACCACTGTACTGAGTACTAACCGGCTGGCACTGGTGACGTCACAAACCCTCTCTTTCTGAAGCAGTTTGCAGTTCTTTTAAAATAGTTTCAGTAATTAAAAACAAGGCAAGCATTAACTATAGCTAGGTAAAGGTGTGCAAGGCACTTTAAAAAAAATGTCAGCAGCCTATTTGAAGCATGAGGCAAGGAGGAAAAGTGATGGACAAGGCAGCCTTTGAGTTACTGGTCTGTTGTGCAACTCTCCTTTAATTTGTGGTGTTGAGAGGAAGCCAGGTTTCTACTGCAGGAGCAGAACCTGCTGTGATGTCTGTTTATACGCTATTGATCATCCATCAGCTACAATATCTTTTAATCTGTTGACGGTCCTAGCTTACACCTTCATCACAGAAATTTCCTAAACAATGAGATTGGCATTTAAGATCAGGCGAGGCAAACTCTCCATGAGCTGCTTTTGCAATTTAGCCCGAAACCGCTCTGCGATATCATGAATTAGACAAAGCGGTGACAGCATTCTTTTAATAATGTGTCTACGCATCTTGTCACCATTGCTTTATTGGGAAATGTATCAAAACTACACATGGGTTATGACAAAAGCGGCCTAATGAATCATATGATAAATATTATATGTATAGCAATCACAATTAATATCAAGACAAAGATTTAATATTACAGCGCCATATCCTGCCTAAACATTTATCCATCTTGGGCAATCCATTACCATCACCTGATCCAATATGTCAACACAATTAAATTCAGCGAGATTAATATTTCAGCTCAAATGCTGAACGCTATCATACCCATCTTCTCTGAATGGTTTTGCCATTTCTGAACTTTTAAAAGGACAGTTTTAAATGCCAGATCACTGATCAACAGAATTTCTCGGAGTTATATCTGATATTAGTCGTATGCAGAGTAAACCCATTGAAATCAACTGACTTTTGTAAATGAGCATCTTAGCTGGGTATCAGCCTCAGGGTATAACTTAAGTTATCTCAATTCCTGCTGAATGTCAGACTTTTAGATTTTTGCAGTCATTAATGGATAGCAAATGTATCCAGCTTTTTAAAATAGCCTAACAATACTCTCCTTGGATCCAGACCATATCTGGGCTGCATCAATAGGGGTATAGTATCTAGATCAAGGGAAGTAATAGTGCCACTGTATTCTGCTCTGGTCAGACCTCACCTGGAGTACTGTGTCCAGTTCTGGGCACCACAGTTCAAGAAGGACACTGACAAACTGGAACGTGTCCAGAGGAGGGCAACCAAAATGGTCAAAGGCCTGGAAACGATGCCTTATGAGGAACAGCTAAGGGAGCTGGGCATGTTTAGCCTGGAGAAGAGGAGGTTAAGGGGTGATATGATAGCCAAGGAGCGTGGTGGATTCTCCTTCTTTGGAGGTCTTTAAGCAGAGGCTTGACAACCATATGTCAGGAGTGCTCTGATGGTGTTTCCTGCTTGGCAGGGGGTTGGACTCGATGGCCCTTGTGGTCTTTTCCAACTCTATGATTCTATGATTCTATTCTATATTTTCCAATCAGTTATCTGTGACCAAAACATCTGTACTCATGTATGTATCAAGTCAATCTTTACATGACTGCATCACCAACAAAGGGAACATATCAGGTAGATTTTGTCAAGTTACCATGGTTGTCAAATGCCTCTGTATAAAACCCTAAAAACAGTACTACTATGGGGTTGTAGTTGAACTGGAGGACCTCAAGGTCCCTGGCAAGTCAATGGTTTTATGGTTGCAAAACTGACTTCCTGAGGCAAAAGACAAGATGGGGCCTTCTCCTGGTCCATATACACAGAATAACTGAATCCTAGAACTGTAGAGATGGAAGGGATTCTACGGGCCATGTAGTTCTGCTGTGGTGGAATCACAGCTAGAGAATCCCTGACAGATCCAACGTCTGTTTGGAAACCTCCAGCAAAGGAAACAGTCCATCACTTTCTGGAATGGTAGTGTAAACTTACTTCAGTACTGGCCACAAGACAACATTCTCTATTGTGCCTGAGGTTTTTGCAGGACTGGCTAGGAACAACCCAGCATCTGACGCGGCCACTTCGCTTTAGATAATGGCAGGGCCACCTGTCAGTCTGGACAACAGAAAGATTGCCATTTACTGCAGCATGCGTCCGGGAAAAGCTGTCTTATTTCAGTGAATGTTGTGCTATGTTCCACATCGACATGCTCAGGCTGCAATGATGTGATGCAGTCACAGAGAACCTCTGGCCTCCAGGCCCACAGAAGCCTGCCAGAGGTCCCTGGGGCTGTTTCCTCCCAGCCAAACCCACCTGCCAATCACCTGCAAAGGAAGAATCAGGAGACTAAAGAGGACATTCCAGGCCAGTCCTTTGCGAGCACAGCTGGCATTTGATGCTCTAAGACATGGTGTGTGTGTGTGTGTGTGTTTGCAATCAAGCAGGGCATACCTTTTATGAAATAAATAAATAAAATTTAAACTTGGCAAACCGTTCTGCTGGGATCGGATGCACTTGGGAGCTTCCGACGGCATCGGAAGTCTGCTAAAAGCAGCGCTGCTTTTAGCAAACATCCGATCCAGCCAGGAACTCCTGCAAAGAGGAGCTCCCTAGTGTATCCGACCACAGCAGAGCGGCTTGCCTTTGCCAGCGCGACTTGCCTTTGGCACCAAACTGAAGCTGTGTTTAATGCAAGCTGCACTGCTACGGCTAGGGGCTGGATTCACTGAACGTTTTACTACAGCAGGCGATTGCCAAGTGCCAAGCCCAGCCCAGCCCCCTTGCCAAATGTAGCCCACAACTGGATCTGGTTCACTGGCCAAAAGGAGTTCCCTTGCTGTTGATGCAATGGGACGTTCACAAACATTCTGAGGTCACGGAATGTTTACAATCAATATAGCTGTTGTGAGGGAAGTGGGCATTTTGGCTGGGAGTAAACCTCTTCAAGGGCTGTGAGGTATGGGGGGGGGTGTCACAGGGCCATATAGCTGGCTGGGGAGGAAGTGAGATCACCCCGTTGAAAAGAAAAGAGGCACAAAATGAGGGGAGTAAAAAAACAAACAAACCAGGCAGACTGATTATTTCACGTTGATTCAAAGTTAAGCAGCCAAATATTTAGCAAGAATATTTACATTAAAAAACATTAAAGCCTTTTAAACTCGGTCTTCAGCCAAAAAGGCTCCCAGAGCAGCTTATGAAGATCATTAAGAAGGCACACGTTCATAGAAAGGATTTTATGTAAGCATTGTTGATTTTATATTCATATACAACAGCTGATAAAATAAAATGTAACTAGGTCATTTCAGGAACACATTGTCCACACAGTGAATGCAGAAAATTCACATTCTAGCTACTGAATAGGTTATTCCTCCCCATGTAATTAACTAGAAGCCTTAAAAAAAAGAGGAGTCTATTTAAAAAGTCCTTTTTAGACTTTAAAAAGTCCTTTTTAGTGTCAGTGTTGTTAACTTCACCACAACTGTAGCGTCCCACAATGCCTAGAGCCATCCCTCCTTGAACCCCTAATGTTTTAAAATATTGGGCGTTTCTAGGTGACCTGTTTACTGAGCATTCGTTTCTGATTTGCTTGCAGGGAGGTTAGATGATGTTGTGGCAAAGTGAGCTTCACCACACACTTTCCCAGTGCATTTTCCCGTCACGCTCCTTATCGCAAAAAAAAAAGTCCGCCGTTTTGAGGAAGCGGCTTTGTTTTGCAAGGCGACCCAGTCAACTAACTGCGCAGCCTGAATCCGCTGCCATGTGACTGAATCCCACGTGACGGTTCTGGAAGTGCCCTTCGAAAGAAGCCCTTGCAAAAAGTCTCTGCTCGCCTCGCAGTCATTATGAGGCTGATCCCACTTAAAAGGGACACCTGGGCTTTCTGTGGTTCAGCCACCAGCAGAGAGAGACTCTCTGTAATTGGATGCCCCTTTTAGACATTCACCAGAATGTCTCCTCTGAGACAGCCTCTCTCTCTCTCTCTGTGTATGTGTCTGTGTATGTCTGAATCCCGTCTCTGGGGCCTCAAATCTGCTGAGAGATTATGTAGGCCGCTGTTGCCGCAGAAGCAGGTACATGAGCTGGTCTCTACAGCTGGATAATTCCACGTTAAACAAACTGCAGCTTCTCACTTGCTTCCTCCCATCTTTCCGTTGAGTTCCTTCCCACATTTCTTCAGGATATGTTTCTACATTGTGTCCCAGAACTAAGCCCGACTCAGTTCAAGGAAACCTAGGCTACATATTCATGCCATACATTTAAAGCACCGGGATACTGGCCCACTATGATGCATATCTGAGAGGTGCCGGAACGGCACTCTTGGGCCCCCAGCTGAACAAAAGCACGACCTAGAAAGCACGAGACAAGTGGGAAACCGATTGGACCCGTGCTTCCTAGGCGCAGGTAAAGGTAAAGGGACCCCTGACCATTAGGTCCAGTCATGGCCGACTCTGGGGTTGCGGCGCTCATCTCGCTCTATAGGCCGAGGGAGCCGGCGTACAGCTTCTGGGTCATGTGGCCAGCATGACTAAGCCGCTTCTGGCGAACCAGAGCAGCGCACGGAAATAACATTTACCTTCCCGCCGGAGCGGTACCTATTTATCTACTTGTACTTTGACGTGCTTTCAAACTGCTATGTTGGCAGGAGCAGGGACCGAGCAACGGGAGCTCACCCTGTTGCGGGGATTCAAACCACCGACCTTCTGATCGGCAAGTCCTAGGCTCTGAGCCCTCTGTTTGTGCAACTGAAATAAATGGCAACTTTCCCCCTGCCTCCATTTCTCTCTCCTTTCTCTCTTGCCTCCCCACTTTTAAATTATAGCATGCAAGCTCCTCAGGGCAGGCAGCTGTCCTTCTCTGTTTTGTAAAACGCCCTTCACATTGAGTGCTTGTCTACGGGATGGGGCATAAAATTCCTCCAGGGCTACCATCTATTTGCACTAGAAAGCCAAAGGGGTAGGCCTCTTAGCTCAGCGGCAGAACATCTGAACCTAGGACGTCCTAGGTTTAGACCCCAAGGTCTCCATGGGACAAATGTAAGGTTCTGCACTAAAGCAGAAAAAACCTGCAGCACAAATATAAGATGAGGGATGCCTGGCTTACTAGTAAGTAGAGGTAAAGGAACCCCTGACCATTAGGTCCAGTCGTGGCTGACTCTGGGGTTGCAGCACTCATCTCGCTTTATTGGCCGAGGGAGCCGGCGTACAGCTTCCGGGTCATGTGGCCAGCATGACTAAGCCGCTTCTGGCGAACCAGAGCAGTGCACAGAAACGCCGTTTACCTTCCCGCCGGAGCGGTCCCTATTTATCTACTTGCACTTTGATGTGCTTTCGAACTGCTAGGTTGGAGGAGCTGGGACCGAGCAATGGGAGCTCACCCCATCGTGGGGATTCGAACCGCCGACCTTCTGATCGGCAAGTCCTAGGTTCTGTGGTCTAACCCACAGTGCCACTCGCATCCCATAGCTTACTAGTAGTACATGTGAAAAGGTCCCAGGGGTCTTGGTGGACCACAGGCTTAACATGAGTCAACAGTGTGATGCGATGACAGAAAAGGCTAATGCTATTCTAGGCTACATCAACAGAAGTCTAGTGTCCAGATCAAGGGAAATATTAGTACCATTCTATTCTGCCTTGGTCAGACCACACTTGGAAGACTTTGTCCAGTTCTGGTACCACAATTTAAGAAGGATGTTGACAAGCTGGACCATGTGCAGAGGTGGGCGATCCAGATTATCAAGGGAGGGTCTGGGAACCAAGCCTTGTGAGGAACAGTTGAAGGAGCTGGGTATGTTTAGCCTGGAAAAGAGGAGACTAAGAGGAGAGGTGATAGCCATCTTCAAACATCTCAAGGGCTGTCAGATGGAAGATGGAGCGTGCTTGTTTTCTCCTTCTCCAGAGGGTAGAACTCTAACCAGTGACTTCAAGTAATAAGAAAGGTTTCCTATTTTATAGGACACATCTGCTATATGTCTACTCAGGAGTAATCCCCACTGAGTTCCATGGAACCCGTTCCCAGGTGAATGCCATCAAAGACTGCAGGCTCAGCTCTTGTAGACAAGAGACGGGAGAAAAAGCAGGCTATGAGATGAGAAGTTGGCATTTAAGCAATGGGGGAAACCTCGCGGCATGAGGAATGTTCCAGGCTTGCAGGCATAATGAGCTGTCTGCCTGTCTACCCATTGTCCATTAGAGGAGGATTAATTCTGATCAGAACGAGGTTTCCCCCATTAGCTATATTAGGAAAAAGCTCCATGACAGATGTGAAGGCGTTAGAATCCATTTTCAGCAGCGGCGAGATTTAATCGGGCAGCGTCTATTGGTCACTGGGGACCAGTGGGGGCTGGTTGGGCAGAAGGCAGGGAGGCCACCAGTAGGGGGAGCCAGAGGCAATTGCAGGCACAACACAGCCGCCCCCTGATTGGCTGTGAATATGAAAGCAGGCAGGTGGGGTTGGTTGAGGGCAGGCTGAAGGTTGGTGGGGCAGTGCCCCTTCCGCCCTCATGGCGGCCATTTCTAAGGTTCAAGCTAATTTTCTGCTTTCTCACAGTATGATAAACAAGTAAGATTTTATGGCTATTGCAAATGCTTTAATTGTTTTGTAAGCACTGCCATTATTTGACTTCACTTCAGTAGCGCTTTGAGGTGGGCCAGGAGATCTTCCTGTCCCTCCATGCTGCCCAGGTGGTGAAGCAGATGGTATTATAGCAGCCAACCTACTTGACAAATCTTCTTTTGGCTTTTCGACCAGATTCGTCACCTCCCACCAAGGACAGTGACATACAGCTGCCCCTCCCCCACCTCCTCACCAAATATTGACAGCTTGGCACACTTACCAGGATCAGACTTGGAGAAAGTATCCATGTCCAACAGGTTCCTGGGGAGATCGATAAGCAAAGGGGTAGAAAGAAAGATAAGAATGTGAGTTTGGAAATAAGAGAGAGGCCGGAAAGTGAAGTGAAGTGAAGTGTGTGTGTGTGTGTGTGTGTGTGTGAGAGAGAGAGAGAGAGAGAGAGAGAGAGAGAGAGAGAGAGGTCCCATCTACACTATGCTTCTAAAACAGTATCATACCACTTTAAACAATCATGGCTCCCCCACAAGGAATCATGGGAAATGTGGCATGTTAAGGGTGCAGAGAGTTGCTAAGAGACCCCTATTCCTCTCAATTCTCTGCAAGGGACCCTGGGGATCGTAGTTCTGTGGGTCTCCCAAGAATTCTCAGCACCCTAACCTACTACAGCTCCCAGGATTCTTTGGGGGAAGCTGCGACTGTTCATAATACGGCTTCAACTATGCAATGGTGCAGGCAGGGCTTAAGGATCAAAGTTATAAGCCTAGGATTTGTTCCCTTCCCTTCCATTTCCCCCGACAGCAAAGTCACCTTGACCGTTCTCAGCCGCTTCCCTTCTCTTGTGTTGTTAGCTTTACTAATGCATCTGAATTAAGATCATTAAAAGAGGCAATCAAATCTGTAGTCAGTCGCAGCAGCTTTGTGCTGGAGAGAGGAGGAAAGAGCCAATTCACAGCCCTCTCTGCCCCCAAGAAAATCATCGGGGAGGAATTTCCGAGCAGTAGACCTGAGAATGAAAACAAGGAAGATGAGGGGGCAAGGTGAGTCTACTTACAGGTCCCCCTCATGGCGAGACCTTGTGCCCTTACTGGATACAGAATCCCTTCCCCTCTGTTGCTAGGACACTTCAACTGAGGTTTAAGTACAATTAACAGTCACGATTGCCAGGCTATTGTCACAGATCTGACTCCAACTGGGTGAGAAAACCCAGCAGTTCTGTATTCAGCCCAGAACTCTGCAAACAACTTGAATAAGGAACTGACATTTAAATCTCTCCCTTGGTCAAAGAAGTATACCATTCGGGAGGCTGCTGCGGCTGCCAGCCAGTGTTGGCAATGCTGACTGAGCTAGATGACAAGTGCCTTGTCCCAATCGAAGGGAACTCCCTATGTTTGGCAAGCTTCCAGTTAATCGATTATCTTCTTCATTATTGTAATTATTCAGGGTTTTTTTTAATATTCCCCCTGAAAATAATATAAGCAAAGCTTCCTTAAGTTTCTAGTCGAGGAGGAAGATTAATTTGAAGACGTGCAGGGGTCTTGGGACATGGATGTAGTCAAGAGGGGAGGCATGGGACAGCTGCCCCCCTAAATCAATCAAAATCAATACAAACCAAGAGATCTGATGGCAAAATTTTAGGTAATTATGCATAGACCACTCCAATCTCTGAGGTGATGGACAAATAGGAACATTCAAGCCTGGTTTCCCTGTCTGTGGGTCAGCAGAACTGGTCATGCCCCCCTTCTGAGCTAGGCAAATCCTTTTTTCCCCACCACACTAAGCCTGCAACTTATGCACATTTAATTTGTGCGCATACAGCTTTGTGTGCTTGGCAAAAAATGTAGAAAGAAATAATAGGTAAAAGGTAAAGGACCACTGGACGGTTAAGTCCAGTCAAAGGCGGCTATGGGGTTGCGGCGCACAACTCACTATCAGGCTGAGGGAGCCGGCGTTTGTCCACAGACAGCTTCCAGGTCATGTGGCCAGCAGGACTAAACCGCTTCTGGTGCAACGGAACACAGTGATGGAAACCAGAGCACACGGAAATGCCATTTACCTTCCCGCTGCAGTGGTACCTATTTATCTACTTGCACTGGCGTACTTTCGAACTGCTAGGTTAAGAGGAACTGTGACAGAGCAATGGGAGCTCACCCCATCATGCGGATTCGAACTGTCAACCTTCCGATCAGCAAGCCCAAGAGGCTCAGTGGCTTAAACCACAGCGCCACCCGCATCCCAGAAAGAAATAATACGGGGGCAGGAAAGGGGTGGACGTCCAGGGGGAAAAAAGTTTTGGCAATCCCACCCACCACTGAACCCAAAGTGATTATATGTGATTTTTGCTTTAGGCATGATCCTCGGAACGTAACCCCTGTGTAAATTGTGGGCTTACTTACACAGAATCACACATTTAATACGGAGCTTGTGAACTCTTTCATTTTAAAAGAAGAAGAAGAAGCAGGATGCTGGTTAGAAAAGATTGGAAACCCATTTTTTAAAAAAGCAAGTTTCTAGCCCTTATGGTTGATTAGAAACACTTGGAAACTTGTTCATTTTTTTTAAATTTAAAAAAGCAAGTTGCTAGCCATCCTGGTGGGTTAGAAAAGCTTGGAAACCCTTGGCTGTGTTGTGGTGCAGTTTGACAAACCAGATGTGCGCCGGGGGGAGGCAGCGAGGCCAAAACAATCGCAGTGGGGCAGGGAGTACATCTCTCTCTCATGCCTCCCCCCCCCCCAGCGATCCTCTCATCTCCTTGCTCTCTCTGCCACCCCTGCCCTTGCCGAACACTTTCCCACTCTTTGAAACTGTTAATCTTAGAAACCGAATGAATTATGTAGCCAAACTGGATATATGCAGATGTACCCGAGTTGCATAATTCATTCTGAGTACAGATCTGAGGTTTCCATGGAACAGAAGTCGGGAGGCTTTCGATGCTGAGTGCGTCCTGCTTGCTCTCAGGGCAACATTCGTCTCCCCCTCAGCCCCCAACGTGTACTAAATTGGCATGCTGTTACGGAGCGTTAGGGCAGATGCTTTGGCCTCCCACAGAAGGACAGCCCAAGAAGCTGGGCTAGCGCTGGCGACGCTGCACTGAGCAGCAGCCCCCATTCATTTCAATCATTCCAGCGGGGCAGCTGTGGGAGGTGCCATCTGCACTAGGGTGGCTTAGCAGTCAATCCCTCTTCCCAGGGAATTACTGGGAGCAGGTGGCGCTGTGGTCTAAACCACTGAGCCTCTTGGACTTGCTGATCGGAAGGTCAGCGGTTCAAATCACTGCGACGGGGTGAGTTCCCATTGCTCTGTCCCGTCCCAGCTCCTGCCAACCCAGCAGTTCGAAAGCATACCAGTGCAAGTAGATAAACAGGTACCACTGCGGTGGGAAGGGAAACGGTCTTGTTGTGCCAGTAGTGGTTTAGTTCTGCTGGCCACATGACCTAGAAAGCTGTCTGTGGACAAACACCAGCTCCCTCGGCCTGGAAGCGAGATGAGCGCCGCAACCCCAGTCGCCTTTGACTGGACTTAACCGTCCAGGGGTCCTTTACCTTTTTTTTTTTACCCAGGGGATTCTGGGAATTGTGGCTCTGGGAGGGGAACAGGGCCCTCTTAACAACTCTCAGCCTACTTAACAAACTACACTCCCCAGGATTCTTTGCGGGAGGCCATGACTGTTTAAAGGGGCGTGATACTGCTTTAAATGCATCGCGCTTGATTCGTCTTTTTCTCATAGCTAGGCAATAGGTAGCCATCGGGTGAAACTCGGTTGGGGAGGACATCTCTCGCACCCCAGGCAAAGGCCCAGCCTGAACAGGAAGCATTTTTAGCCCTTCCTGGGTAAAGCCAAGAGCCAGGGCTGTGTGAGAGGGACCCTCAAGGGAAGGGTTGAGAAACTTGTGGCCCCTCGCCCTGCAAATGTGGCCGGGCAGCAGCTGTCGTTCACCCCAGCCAGCATGGCCAACCGTCATGGATCATGGGAGTTGTAGTTCATCCCTTGCAGGCTGCACGCAGACCACACCGGGGAGGGGGGGGGACAGACCTCCTACATCTTTAGGGGTTGTATAGAAGAGGGAAACTGATCGCGCTTCATCAAAGAGGTTCAGTGCTGTCGTGTGTGGACTGAACTGGCACAACAGATGATTACTGTATTTTTTTGCTCTGTAAGACTCACTTTTTCCCTCCAAAAAAGGGAGGGGAAATGTCTGTGCGTCTTGTGGTCTGGTGCAAATGCAGGGAGCTATCCCAGAAGCCAGAACAGCAAGAGGGATTGCTGCTTTCACTGTGCAGTGATCCCTCTTGTTGTTCTGGCTTCTGAGATTCAGAATATTCTTTTTCTTGTTTTCCTCCTCCAAAAACTAGGTGCGTCTTGTGGTCTGGTGCGTCTTATAGAGCGAAAAATACGGTAATAAAAAAAATAGTACTGCAGGCAACTATTTATGCACATTCAAGGCACATATGAACATGCACACGACCATCACCATAAATCCAGAAGTCTCTAGCAATTCTTTGCAAGTGCAGTCCTTAGTAGCCTTTGCACTGACCTTTGAGGTCTATGGAGAGTTGGAATTTGAGAAAGGAGTTTGGAGGGTGTTTGGAAGCTTTTTCAATGTTGTTCCCAGTATACGTGATTTCACTTAAATGCACGGAGCTTCAGAATGTAAAGGTAAATTTAAAGGACCCCTGGATGGTTAAGTCCTGTCAAAGGGGGAGTTGCCTATAATTGGCTTTCCAATGCTACGACATCTGTGTAATAACTATCTTTTGTGGGGGTGTCAATGGCCACTGCTAATGATCCAATGATCACAGTCGGTACTTTCCTGCATGTCTTTCCCTCCTGACCTCACTGTTTACAACACCGCACAACACCGTATAATGCTACATGCAGCTGATGAAACAGAGCGCGATCCGTAAAACCTTACGATGCCTCAACAAATTTGTTAATGTGTCACAGCACTCCTTCCTTATCCCTGTAAGAGACTAAAACTTCCGATAACCTAGTATCGTGTCTATTTTGGTCTAAAGAAGCCCTGCACAAAATGAGGGCCTCCTCCATCGAAATAACTGGAGAGTTGCATCCCCTTAAAGGCTCCTCCAGGTTGTCATTCTTCCTTGTTTGCTTGTACAAAACATCCACAGAGGTTAGATCCGGCCTTTACTGAGTATTTGTTCCAATTGGTATGCGGGGAAGTTACATGACGGTGAATATTCATTCTGCATTCATCCGGGGAAATTACACCTCTCTCCTCATTAATTCATTAGTTCGTTCCAACACTTTTCAGCGGACTTCCAGTCACTTTCTAAATGGCAAAAAGTCTGGTTGCTTTAAGTTATTTTCTTGTGCTTGTGTGACAGGGTGCTATAATTCACTTTAGTTGCACAGACCTAAATTTCTCGGTGCGCGCTTGAATCCCGCCTGCAAAAAAGGACTAGCGAGCTTATTGTGGAATAAGCTTTCAGAGGGTTTAAGGAAGTTTGCGCTGCAAAAACTGCTGCGACCCGCCCTGGGACTTTATGGCGAAAGGTGGTTAATAAATCAAAATGATAATAAATAAAGTGATCATAATAATTTGTGACATCAGCCTCTTTGCTGGGTTTTGCTTTCTTGCTGCTCTGCATCTGTGCTGCTGCTGCTGCTTCGTCTTCTACAGCATTCTGCACTTCGGGCCCAAGATACAGAAGATGGGTAGCATGAAGCAAGGCAAGGGGGAATCCCCTGGAGATTGCAAGTATCGCTTCCAATCCGATTACGTGCAGCTCAAGCCTGCTGCGTGGCCACCCTGACTGCCTTCCCTGGCCCCTGTGTGCTCCTTAACAGCAGCCCAGATCAAGTTAATCTACGGGCGCTTTCCCCAAAACAACTTCTGCCTGTAGACACGGGGCTGTCAAAGGAGTTTTGTCTGCTGCTAAACGAAGCAGAAACACAAATTCTCTCATTATGGGCTGCGCCAGGCAGAAATCAGGCTCTTTTCCTTTTTTATATATGTTGCTATTACAGAATCAAATAAGAACCTTTTGATGACAGTACACCTTTCTGCACAGGACAGGTCCAATACCTGAGGCACAGCAGCCGTCGACAAGCCAAGGTTGTCCTCAGCATAGCTGTCCTGCACAGCCACAACGTAACAACAAAACTAGCTCAGCATAGATGGTTTTACCACCCCAAGTCAAATTCTACTGTATAGGAACACACTGAGACACACTGTTGGTCCATATAGCTGAATATTGTCTGATGGGAGGTGTTTCTCTGGGGCTTCAGCCAGGGGTCTCTCTCTCTCTCTTTCTCTGAGTCCTAACTGAGATGCTGTACCGCTGAGCCATGGTCCTAATTGTCGAATTACAGAGTCGTAGAGTTGGAAGGGACCACCAGGGTCATCTAGTCCAACCCCCTGCAATGGAGGAACCTTTGGTTCAACGTGGGACTCGAATCCACAACCCTGAGATTAACAGTCTCATGCTTCTGCCGACTGAGCTATACATCATGTCGTCTGCTTTTCCAGGTCAGCTTTTGTTCAATTCCCCTCATTCCAACCCAGCCAGGACATTTTTCACCCTAACACTTTACGTTCATTAGGACAAAAAAAACAACAGCCCAGTGGCAAAAAACAAAATGAAACAAAAACCAACAGATTTTTGCTCACAGAGGAAGAAGACGGAAAATGGCAAGTGGCTGAAATTCGGAGGCATTGTTTACTACAGTGGTACCTCGGGTTACAGACGCTTCAGGTTACAGACTCTGCTAACCCAGAAATAGTACCTCAGGGTAAGAACTTTACCTCAGGTTGAGAACAGAAATCGTGCGGTGGCAGCGGAAGGCCCCATTAGCTAAAGTGGTACCTCAGGTTAAGAACAAACCTCCAGAATGAATTAAGCTCTTAACCCGGGGTACCTCTGTACTTGCAGGGCCTTACAACAGCCTTTCCTAACCTGCGATCCTCCAAATCTTGTGAGACTCCAGCGCCCATGAATCTCAACCTGCATAGCCATTGGTCAGGGATGATGACTGAGGATGATGCAGTCCAACAACAGCTGGAGGGCAAGTTAGGGAAGCTTGTCGTAGAAGGACTACGTGATAGGTTTCTACTTGGCGACTAACAACTGGATAGCTCAGTTGGTTAGAGCACGGTGCTGATAACACCAAGGTCACAGGTTTGATCCCCATATGGGGCAGCGGTATATTCCTGCATTGCAGGAATATAGATCAGAACTAGATCAGTGTTCCCCAAACTTAGGCCTCCAGGTGGTTTTGGACTGCAACTCCCAACCTCCCTAGCTAGCAGGACCAGTGGTCAGGGCTGATGGGAACTGTAGTCCAAAAACAGTTGGAGACCAAAGTTTGGGAAACACTGGACTAGATGATCCTCCCTTCCTAGTCTACAATTCTGTGTGCCCTACTTTACAGGGGCCAGCCCTCGATTTGAAAGAATCCTCTGTTTCAAGAGCTATCCAGAGCTATTACAAGCAAAAAAAACCAACCCCTTGTTTTGATGAATTGGAAGAGCCACAAAAAGATTCCATTAAGCACATGGACTGATAATATGGACAGATTAGCTACATACGAACGAATTGCATGTTGACGCAAAATAAGAATGGATAAATATGAAGATGTCTGGAAGGAATATTTAAGCGATAAGTGGTGGGAAGTAGAGGGAGGAGAAAGAGGTGGGAAAATATTGTTAAAAAAGGTGTAGTCATAGGTATATCCAAATCTGAATCGTCAAATTGTGTCATTACTGTTATTATGGTTTTTGTTGTATGTGTCTTTTGCGGTTGATGTTTGTATCGAAAAATTGATTTAATATATATATTTTTTAAAGAGCTATCCAGTCCAGATATCTTTCATTCTTTCTTTTAAAGAGAACGATCCATAGAAGGGGGAGCAGGGGTTGGGGGTTTGAAGCTGACCGTTTGAAGCACCTGGCAGCAGACAAGTCGCCCTGCCAGCTTCTGCGAGATGTATCGTACTCCCAATTTGAATTATACTCATTATTTCTGAATTTGCAACTGCGGGTAAAGTTACCAGCCGCATTTTATGCAGGTCTGTGTCCAATTCTGCGCTCTTCTTTTTGGTGCCGTTTAAGCGGCTGCCTCCGTCTACCTCTGTGTCAATTCTGCAAAGGAAAGAGCCCCTAAATGGTTGCAATTAATAGTGTGTCTAACTCAATAGTTTAATAACCGACAAGTAGGCAGGAGGAGAGAACTGCAACATAAAACCAAACTATAAATTTTTAATTTTTAATTTTAATTTTGAATAAACCTTTTATTGCCTCCTTGGCATCGTAACGGGCTGGCTTCCCCTTCTTTTAACACAGTTCTCTGTATCCTGTGTATGCTCCTATGATGCGCAGTTGCAAATTCTGCTTTGGTTGTAAAGGAGGGACCATAGCTCTCAGTGGCAGAGCGCATGTGTTTTACATAACGCGTCTGCTTTGCGCTCTGAATTTTTAAAGTTCTCATCATTTGCTACTTAGTGTATGTTGTCTTCAGCTTCCTTTCATTGTACAATTGTTTTGGAACTGCTTTGAAATTTTGTACTTTTTGCTGATCTTGTCATTTTAAAAAAAAAATTCATTTGAACCCTATATGCGATCCATTGGATGCCTACTAAAAATTGAGATCAATAAAATAAATAAATTCAAGGGTTCCATGCAGAAGGTCCCAGGCAGTAACGTCGTGAAACATTTCTAGGGGTAGGAACTCATATTAATTGCCAAACCCACAAGAAATATCCGACAATGCAGGTAAGCTGCACAACAAACAACAACAGTACATGACTCAGGAATGCCACCAAAGAAAAGGAAACAAGTTTCCATCTTCTTCTGGATTACTTTTCTCAATATCTGTCAAACCAAACAACCTACCAACTTGAAAGCCTTGTTATCACCTCATGCACTTTCCAGAGCAGAAGGCCATCAATTACCCTGGCGCCCCAGCACAAGAGGCAATTGCTCCTGCCTTGAAAAAATTCCCAGAGCCCCACTGTCTTGCAACCCCCCTCACCCCACTGGTCTTCCTAGCTACAGGCCCTGGCATCCTTAGTCAGTGTGGCGTAGTGCTTTAGAGTATTGCACATGGGCCTGGAAGACCTGGGTTCAAATCCTCACTCATTCATGCAGCTCACTGGGTGACTTTGGGTCAGGAAGACTTTCTCAGCCTGATGATACTTTAGCCCAGGCATAGGCAAACTCCAGCTCTCCAGATGTTTGGGACTACAATTCCCATCATCACTAGCTAACAGGACCAGTGGTCAGGGATGATGGGAATTGTAGTCCCAAACATCTGGAGGGCTGGAGTTTGCCTATGCCTGGTTTAGCCAGTCTGATGTATATTCTTTAATCTTTTCAATTTTTCTCATTTTTGGCTCTCCTTCTGAAAAATCTCACAAATCATTATAGGTACCCCAGTTATCACTCATATTAATTCCGCCTCCCCTTGTATCGATTGGGGATAAAATGGGGAGCAGTAGAACCAGGCACACCAGATTGAGCTTCATGGAGGAATGGCAGGATCTCAATGTTAAAAATAAATAAATACCAGGCAACAGCAGGTAATAGGCAGGATCCCTCTCTTCAGAAGGGTCTGGAAATGTGCTGGCAGGATTTGAACCCAGACCTCACAGGTCCTAACCTGAAAAGCACAATAGCTCATGTATAAGCTTCAGCTGGGATGGCTCAGTCGGTGGAGCACGAGGCTCTAAATCTCAGGGTCCTGGGTTCAAGTCCCAAAATATTCCTGCATTACAGGGGATTGATGCCCCTCGGGGTCCCTTCTAACTCTATGGTTCTAAGTCTTCACAAAATGAAACAAATAAACCCACAGAAGCCAGATTAGAGCTGCAGCTCAGTGGAAGAGAATCAGTTTTGCATGCAGGAAAAAAGTGCCCAGTTCCATCCCATTCCTCCTTCTTGAAACGATGGAGGAGCTACTGCCTGCCAGTGTAGAGGATACTGAGCTGGGTGGTGGATAATCATCATCATCATCATCATCATTTATTATTTGTACCCCGCCCATCTGGCTGGGCCTCCCCAGCCGCTCTGGCCAGCTTCCAACAAATATTAAAAATACATTAAAATGTCACACATTAAAAACTTCCCTGAACAGGGCTGCCCTCAGATGTCTTCTAAATGTCAGGTAGTTGTTTATCTCTTTGACATCTGGTCGGAGGGCGTTCCACAGAGCGGGCGCCACTACCAAGAAGGCCCTCTGCCTGGTTCCCTGTAGCTTTGCTTCTCACAGTGAGGGAACCACCAGAAGGCCCTCGGCGCTGGACCTCAGTGTCTGGGCAGAACGATGGAGGTGGAGACGCTCCTTCAGGTATACTGGACCGAGGCCGTTTAGGGCTTTACAGGTCAGCACCAACACTTTGAATTGTGCTTGGAAATATACTGGATCACACGGTGTAGAGCAGCTTCCTGCCTTCCTGTGTAGTTTGACCACTCTGTGAGACCTGGACCAACGGGCATTCTGCCATGGTCCACACCTACCCACAACTCCTACAGTCAGGACCAAATAACTCCATCCTGTGCAGGAAGTCCTAAGGGGAGAGAATTTGGTGACAGCCACAGACAGGGGTTTCGCCTTGGACATGGGGGGGTCCATCTACACCCCTGTTGCTACTGACCACGACAGAAAAACATATGATAGGTAGAAGGAGATGGAGGAGAAGAAGAAGAAGAAGAGTTTGAATTTGATATCCTGCTTTATCACTACCCGAAGGAGTCTCAAAGCAGCTAACATTCTCCTTTCCCTTCCTCCCCCACAGTAAACACTCTGTGAGGTGAGTGGGGCTGAGAGACTTCAGAGAAGTGTGACTGGCCCAAGGTCACCCAGCAGCTGCATGTGGAGGAGCAGGGAATCAAACTCAGTTCCCCAGATTACGCGTCCACTGCTCTTAGCCACTACACCACACTGGCTCTTGTGAGCAGACTTTTTCATTAACTGCTTCCCAGGACTGAAGCAAAAGTCCAGGCTCAGCTGGGTAGAATGTGGTGCTGATTGTGGCACAGCACACCTGAAGCTTAACAAATCAATAACTAGGAAGATGCACGTTGACCCAAAACTGGTGAAATCTGAAAGGGGCAGTGGGGGGAGGGAAGCAGGAAGGTGCATGCAAACTCCCAAGCGTCACAAACGAGCCATGAAGGAAAACATATTTTGAGGGCAAAAAAATCAGATTAGTCTTGGGGAACTGTGGCCCTCCAGGAGTTGTTGAGATTCGACTTGCAGCAAAGCCAACGGGCAGGGAAGGATGAGTGTTGTCGTCCATCAACTTTTGGAGACCACATCATCCACAGTCCTGTAGTTACAGGTAGCAAGACTGGGCCAAGGAACAGATCATTTAAAGACATTTCCCCCCGGTGGACTAGGTCTTTCTGGTTTTGTGTTAAAGGAGCCTGGCTAGATGGGTCAAAAAGACTGTAAAGTCCTGCATTCTGCGACCACCTGGATGCCAGCAGGGCACGAAGGCGAGAACCCATATCTGTACTTCGTCTCCAGCCTCTGGGGCTCAGCAGCCTGTTGTTGTTTAGTCGTTTAGTCGTGACCCCCTGGACCAGAGCGCGCCAGGCACTCCTGTCTTCCACTGCCTCCCGCAGTTTGGTCAAACTCATGCTGGTAGCTTCAAGAACACTGCCCAACCATCTCGTCCTCTGTCGTCCCCTTCTCCTTGTGCCCTCCATCTTTCCCAGCATCAGGGTCTTTTTCAAGGAGTCTTCTCTTCTCATGAGGTGGCCAAAGTATTGGAGCCTCAGCTTCAGGATCCGTCCTTCCAGTGAGCACTCAGGGCTGATTTCCTTCAGAACGGATAGGTTTGATCTTCTTGCAGTCCATGGGACTCTCAAGAGTCTCCTCCAGCACCATAATTCAAAAGCATCAATTATTCGGCAATCGGCCTTCTTTATGGTCCAGCTCTCACTTCCATACATCACTACTGGGCTCAGCAGCCTACTGCTGCTGAATGTGGAGGCTCCATTCCACCATCGCGGCTAGGATTTCGGAGGAGCTACCCTCCTTGGCACGGCCCCCTCGGCTTCATGCCTTGGCCCCCGAGCAGACTTGGCGTCTTTCTCAGCAACACAGCCCAGCGTCTCGCTGCAGAGAGAGACATCCCTTCTGTTCACCGTGGGACATAGATTTCTGCTCTTCTCCAAGTGAAGTGGGTGATGCTTATCGCCTGTGGTAACCACTCTCCTCTGCCTGACAGGAGGAAGGCTTATTTTCTCTGTCCATTCAGGTCTATTTTTAAACACAGCCTCCAGGGGCTTGGATTGATTGGCTTACAGGCATTGCTGCGGTGCGCAGGCCTTCTCCCTGCAGCCCAGGTTCCCCTCCACCCTTCTAGCTACCCTCGCACCCATCCTCCCAATACTCTGCCCACAGGAAAGGGAGGGAGGAGGAACTGTGTTTCCCAGACACCTTATCTGCATACACTCCATAGGTCTAAAATACAGCACTGTATTTATTACACAGGTTTCAAAATTCTGCAGCCAGAAGCAAAACTTGCATTCCGATCATCAGAATAAATCGGGCAAGTTTACCCAAAACAAGCACCATTAATAAGTAGGCTTGAATCTCTCTGAAAATGTTTTCGGCCCAGATTTATGGTTTGGAGTTTCTGTGTTGGGTATCAAAATAAGGGTAAGGGAAACAGAAATTTAAAATGAAGGGAGAAAAGAGAATTAGATATTTAAGAGCAGAGTGCCAGGGGTGAACTCCACTCTTATCTTCTTAACCAGTAGAGCTTTAAGGAGGAACAAACTCTTATCTCCAGACCATCAGAAGCCCCACTTCGTATCTCTCTATGTTCTCGGCTTGCAGGAGCAACCAGCAACAGCTTTGCGCATCTTTCACAAGGACTAGAAACCTGCTTCTTTTGCTAAGACGATGTTAGGATTCTGCCCAAAGTACTAGATTTTGTGTTGCGACCAAATCCAGAGTTTTGCTGTGAGGATGAGTTTTGAGGAACCTGTACGTGGTAATATCAAGCTAAGCTTAACCAGAAACAAACTAGCCAGGGGGGAAAAATAAGGTGATTAAGAAGTCCTAAAAGGTGAGTAATTGTCCAGTAATGAACACCCTCCCTTTCCAGGTATTTTGTTAGGGCAAGCAGCTGGGCGCAATAGAAACTCCAGGCATCTTCCAAACCTGTGATTCAAGCACACTGCACTTACACAATGACACCAGTGCCAAGCAGGTCTATGCACATTTAGATGCCGATTCAACTTATATGGAGATTGGGTCCATTCAAGCACCAACACGAAACATGAACGATATTGCAAAGGAAGGAGGAAGAACATCATGTTTGAAAAGCACACTCTAAGGGTGATCCAAACACACGCCGGCTGCTGACATGCTCAATGTACCAAATGCATATGGGCACCTCCACGCTCACTGCAATATGTGAATGGAACAGGATTGCTGACCTGAAAGAGCACATACAGCAGGGGGAAAATCTGTGAGGGCTGCAAACAGAGAGAACCACACATGCTGAGCCTAAGCGTTGCATGCACACACGCACATACACATACACACAGGTAAATGACATGTGTAACACTTGACTACGGCATGCACCTACATATATACACACAAACAAATTCATGCGCCCTCGCTGTGCCTAGGGTGGCACGCACAAAACTGTACACACACCCACACCTCTTGGAGGCACCAATTCACTGGGCTGGTGAGATGTACAAATTGTATAGCAACATGACTTGCACGCTAGGCTCCTAGTTACCCCCCACCCCCCTCACACACTGTTGGACAATCGTGATGCACTTTTTTTTTGCACAAGCGTGCGCCCACCCCGGGCGCTTCCCGGGCACTGTTTACATCGGGACAAATCCACGCGCATCCTGCAGGGCTCGCAAGCGGGGAGGCGTTTCTCTCTCCGTCAGGTTTCCCTCCCCGAAGTACTGTAAGCCCTGAGACGAGAAGGGATGCACCCGCTCCACGCGCGGGGTGTAATAACGGGGCGCGAAGAGCGGATTTTCGGGGGCGCTTCCTCCTTCCTTGCCTCCCTCCCTGCCCGCCTTCCCCGCCGCCCACTCCTCTCACCTGCAGGAGACGGTGAGCTCCACCTTGGTGGCCGGCACCCTGGAGGGCGCGGACTCCAGATCTCCGGGAGACGCCATCCCCGCCGGGCTCCAGTCGCGCTAGGGGCGAAGCGGGGCGCGCTCCATGGGGCGGGCAGCCGGAAGCACCGGAGCGCAGGAGGCTCCTTCGATCGCCGCTCTGGCTCGCTCCGTCTAGCCGCGTCCGCTCCCGCTCCAGGTGGCAGCACGTGTGTATGTTGGGGGGTGGGGTGGGGAGGGACCGCTGTAGGGCAGGGCGGGCTCCCCACTCTCCCGCCCTTCCTGCTTCCCGCCTTTGCCCGCCCCCAGGGGGCGCCCTTCGCGCTCAGGCGCCGGCGCCCGTCGGAGAGGCGCGGGGAGCTGTCCGAGGTGCTGAAATCCAACCCGACCGCGGCTGCCTTTACGAAGGCGCGCAGGGCTGTCCAAGGCGATCCTCGCTTCCTTGTCGGCTTTTCAGCAGGTCGCCCCTCGCACCCTCCCTCGGCGCCCTTTTTCTTGCGGCTCCGCCCTAGATGGGAGCCAGAGAGGAGATGGGACCGGGACAGATCTCTCTGGATCTCTCTCCCGGCTCTCAGTAAAGCGGGCCAGTTTGAAAGCTCCGCCGCTGTTCCGATGCGTGGGTTGGGCTATTTATAGACCGGGAGAGGAAGGCGGAGGAGCGGCGCGGCGCGACCCCGGGTCCTGCCTTGAAGCGCTCGCCCAGCGCCGCGAGGGGGTGGCGGGGATTGGGGCACCATCAGGCGTGATCTCCGCAAAAAAAAAAAAAGTTAAAATAAAAATACGAGAACGATTTTATAAGGGGAAGTTGAAACTTGTTCGCCTCTGCGACCAAGCTGGAGAGAGGTTGCGCAGCTCCAAGCTAATCGGAGTGAGTTGATGTTTTTTTTTCCCTAGGCGGAGCAGAGGCGCCTTTTCGCGGAACCGGTCTGGCAACGGGGTGCAAAACATCGCATTTCCCCATTCTGGTTTACTCAGGAGCCAAGTTTCACTGAGTTCAGAGGGGTTAATTTCCAGGATGTACAAAATGATTGAAATCCGAAGCCTGATACGCCCATGATCCAGAGTTTGTTTGAAGGGTTTTTTGGGGGGCGGGGGCGCTACAGTGCTCAAAAGTGTTAATACGTCCCCTAGCTTCTTTATTGCAAGTTTCAAGAGGGAGCCCCAGCCAAACATAAGAAAGGCAACATTATATCCATTTCTTTTATCCACCCTTTTCTGAAGCTTTCATAGATTGCTGGGAGAGGCAGGCAGTCCTACCAAGTTGATTTCTCCTTCTTTTGAGTACTTCCACCCTCACCCATAGGACAGAAAGGAGCTCAGCCAGTCATGCTTACAAGTAGATTACAGGGGAAAGCAGCGTTGTTTTGGAAGTATTCTCTCTCTCTCTCTCTCTCTCTCCGCCCCCCCCCCAAAAAAACACACAGTTTGCCATTTTGGCCCATCCAACCCTATCACAAGTTTTGGGGAAACTGTATCAGCAACAGTAAGAGGAGAAAGAGGACTGAAAGAGATAGAGAACAGGTGCAAGTGCATTGATGAGCCCTGGGCTGATGGTTTGATGCAGCATAAAGAAGATTCCTAAGAAGAGTGGAAGGAAAACATTGGTATGCTTTAGTGGAGAAACAGCCAATATCCTGCACCACCCATGCCTACTCAAAGACACCCATAGATCACCCAGTCCAGGGGTGGGCAATTTGCAGAATGCAACCTCCAATGTAACCCACCCAGCAGCCTTTGGGATTTCCCCAGAGTTGTGTCTTAGCTCCTCAATGCTTTTGATAAGAGAGGGGTGGGTTCCTGGGACTATAATGACAGCTCCTTGTATCCTGGATGGAGAGGTGTGCAGGTATGTGCTTGTTGCAGTACAAATCACCCATCCCTCGCGAGTTGTACCTTCAGGGCTTTGGCTCCACCCATTTGCTGGCGCACAGCACTCGGAAGCAAAGGCAAAGCCTAGTGGGTCCCCAATGCCTAAAGTGGAGTCCATGGCTGCCCTTGCCTGCACTTCTAAAGCAGAGTAAGACTGAAGAGAGAACTTGCTTCCTGACAATCTGATTTCGTTTAAATAAAGGAGCATTGTTGGGAAGTTTGCCTGGGGATTGTCTGCTGAGACACCTCAAGAGCCAGCTAGACTGAGCTGGCATGGAGCTCCTTCAGATGACAGACGAGCCAGTGTCCAGCAAAAATATGAAAAGGTACGGAATTATGCAAACAGGAAGGATGCAGAAGCTCGATTCAGATCGATGGAGGACAAGAACCTTAATGTTAAGCTCACAGCCCAACGAGGGCTGCGGGAGTTTTGCCCAAGATCTGATGGAGCTGAGTGGGATGTATAGATTCAACCTCCCTTAAAGGCTCCTCCCACTTTGGGAACCAGACCTCTATGTAAAAGAAAAGGTGGGGGACCCAGTAGCCTTCCAGATGTGGTTGGACTCCTCCTCCCCAGCTCTAGATTGCCTGGGGTGGCGAAAGGTACAAGCCCCCCCCAATCTAAAGGCTTTGTGCAGAACTCACAGCCAAACACAAAGAAAAACCAAAGACAGAACCAGAAGACGGGGTGTTTGACACATTTTACTGTGGTGATTTGTCAGAGCTAGCCAAATCCTGTATGAGTTGGGGTGGGGTGGGGGTGGAGAACCATTCCCCCAGCTCATCATTCTAGTGGAAACCAGCCCAGCCCAAGGCAGCTGAAAGCTGTGACCAGTCAGTCAGTCAGTCAGTCAGTGATGGACCCAGAAGGGCTGGCAGTCAGGTAGCGTACAGAGGAGAGCGTAGCCTGATGCTCTGGCCCAAGCCAGAAGCTGGCCACTGGGCTCTCATGGCTTATGAGGTTCCTTCACCTTCCGGACTAGAAAGCAACCCAGACAGGGCAGCGTTGCTGTTCTTGTTGGTAGTGGTGGGTGGTGGTGGGAGGGGGTCTCAAAGAACGCTGCTTCCTCTTAGTCCAACGCCACGGGCAAACTGCTCCAGAAGGCCACCGATGGCTCCCGATGGGCTGGGCATCACAGGCTTCAGACCCACCGTGCTGTTGTATGCTGCCAGAAACGCCGAGCGCACGTCCTCCAGCCGGGTCTCCCTCTCCGTCAGCGTCACCAGGCTGTAAGGACAAGGAAGGAAACGGCAATTTTGGGAACTGTTCAAAGGGCTCCCCTTAAAATCCCATTGGCTAGCATCCATCTCTCATGGATGCTTTAGGGGAGATTCCTGCACTGAAGGCTGGCTGTCCTGTGGGGTCCCTTCCATTTCTACGACTCTATGAAATCCGTATCCTCTGCAGAACTGTGTCAGTGTCCTATATTGCAGACGGGTGGGGGGAGTTGCTTGCCCAGGTCACAGCAGAAGCCAGATTTGAAACTTGCGAGAACCAGCTAGGATTTGGTCCCAAGGAGATATTCTTGCAAGGCAGAGAGGAATGCTAAACAACCTTTTCCATCATCCCCTGAAATGCCATTCTTTTTCTTTGGCAATATAGGAAGCTGCCGTAAAACAAGAGCTGGACCACTTGTCCGCCTAGCTCACTATCGTCTGCACTCCATAGCAGTGGCTCTCCAGGATTTCAGACGGGGAACCTCTTCCTAGCCCTACCTAGAGACTGCAGGGAGTGATCCCGGGACCTTCTGCATGCAAAACAGATGTCCTACTGCTGATCTATAGGTCTTCCTCCATGGGGGAAGTTCACAAGTTCTAAACTTCATACTTCACAGCTTGGCCTTTTGGACACCAGCTCTCTCAAGATGCCGGTGAAATGCGCGACTTCATTTCGCACAGCTCGGAGAGTGATTGACATTTCAAAGCCAGCTGGCTTCCCTTTCCTCTGGTGGCACGGAGGGGGGGAAGGAAAACAGACGCCCACTGGCTCCGACGAAGAAAGCTTCTGCACCTTTTCGCCGCCTGCATCTCGCCATGCGAGCGAGGAGACTGTGACCGAAGCACGAGTCCCGGAACCCGGTCGGCTGCGGCAGAAAGCTGCTCAGGGCCTTCCAAATCAGAGGCAAACACTCCCCCCGGTCCCTGACAGGGCTTCGGAACAGAACAGAAGCAGCGTCTGCTCAAGGCAGCTGATTCTGGGGCTGCCTGAACTCTGGCACTCCGCGCCGGTTTGGGGAAGGGGCAAAGCTCAGCAGGAGAGCCCCTGATCTGCGTGCAGAAGAATTCAAGTTAAATCCCCAGCATCTCCAGGTTAGACTGGCAGAGAGCCCTGCCTGTAGCCCTGGAGAGGTGCTGCCAGTCCGTGTCAGCAATACTGAGCTGCGTCTGATTGCGTAAGGCAGCTTCCTATGCACCGAAGAATTTCTGGGCTTGGCTGGAGAGTGAGGAGAAGGCAAAAGGAGAGGCAACGAGGGGAAACTGGCCACACGGTTATAATTAGGACCCAGAATTTTTGTGTTTGTTTGTGTGGGTAGGTGGGTGGGGAGAATCACAGCCATGGGAGAGGCTCAGGAAGCCATGAAGGCCAAACTCTTTGGAATCTCAGAACCCACACCTCCATCTCCACCGCCCATAGGGCCAGATCATTATTCCTCCGAAAAGAATTTCTATCCTCCGCTCCTCTCCCCTCTCGGCTTGCTGCACCAGCCCCAATTAGAGCGCCCGCCCCACTTGCAGTCTCCTGCTGCTGCGCTGAGGAGGAACCTCAAAGCCAACATTCGAGCAAAGAAAAAGGCCATGATCTCCACCTTCTCTCCTTGAACTTTATAATCTACGCTTCCCTCCCCATCCCTAAAGCCCACAGCAGGGAGGAGAGAGAGAGAGAGAGAGAGAGAGAGAGAGAGAGAGAGAGAGAGAGAGAGAGAAGGAACTGTGTGCTGCATTCTGCCAGCCGTTCCTCAAAGTGCTTTTGGGATAAAGCCTTCTGGCCAAGAGCTTCTGTATTAGTAACGCTCCTCCGGCTCCATTACCCCCACGCTTGCTGGCCTCCTCGTCCACTTCTCCTCCTCCAACTCCCCCCTCCTCCCTCCAGAGGGTCCAAGTTGAGAGTGTAATCTCCAGAGATGGAGAGAAAAGGAGCTGGGGGAGAGTAGAAAGCAAGAGCTTCTGGCTGTGGCTGCAAGCAGGAAGCTATTCTCTCCACCCCCCCATCACTGCCACTCCCCACCCTCCCGTTCCGTGAAAAAGAGGTGCAAGAGAGCGATGCATCCTGTAGAGTAGGGCAAGGCGTCCCCCTGTGACCAGCCTCCACTCCATCTGATCTATGGTACGGTGGGGAGGAAGCCAGGGTGGCGGGGGGTGTGGGGGGGAGAGAGAGAGAGAGAGAGAGAGAGAGAGAGAGAGAGAGAGAGAGAAGCAAACAAGACATTCCAGATGAGAGCTGCGCAAAGGGAGATTACTGTTCAAAGGCATCTGTTCAGAGCTGTCTTAAGAAAAACAATCTTTGTCGTCGTGCATACATGCATCTCTCTCTCTCTCTCTCTCTCACCATTTTCTCTCAAAGAGAATAAGACATCCCTTTAAAAAAGGTCATCCCAAGGGCACGGCACAAACCTGCCCATCAAGCATTCCCTTTCATCTCCCCAGTGTTTTCACCGGCTTAGGAACTGGCACCGCCAATTTGAATGGAAAGCAGGAGAAAGCCACCCACTGCCACCAGCTTCGAGTCCGGAAAGAGCAGCGAGGGGACATGGCGGAAAGGCTTGGATTAGAAAAAATAATAATAATACGAAAAACACAAGAGCCCAGGGAGTGAGGCAGCCGGTCTATTCAGCCCGCCTGGCTCGCAGAGTGAACTGTTTGGGAGAGAGTGGCAGAAAGGGGAAAGGGCCTTTCAGACGGCCCCACGACTCCATGTCGGCCTATGGAACTCCATGTCACAGGACTAGTCAAAGAAGGGAATGCACATTTGAAGATGAAACTGCACAAAAGCAGATAAATGTTGCTGTTTCGCCTGAATAGGGGCGAGAGACTCAGAAACCGAAGCAAGGAAGCACAAGTTTGTTGAGTCTTCCTCCAAATGCTTTTTAAAGGTCCAGGACTAAGCGGCATTGGGAAGTTCGCAAAGAAAACTTCCGCACCAGTCCCAAAGGGGCTGGTGGATCGCAGGATCTGAATCAGAGAGCTACAGCAAAAGCTTTGATCCTATCTGTATTTCCTCTGGGAGTAAGCCCTGTTGAACAGTGGAATTCGACACAGCGCGAAGGAGATTGTTCCACCAGTGCAAGCATTTATGCTTGTCTGCTGGAATGACCCCTCTCTGTCTTTCCTTCCCTGACATGCTATTCTGGGAGTCCTCCCGACCCTCCGTATCCGGGGGAGGAGAGGAGAGGAAATTGCACCATTGCACCAGCAGAGGAGTCTTGGGCTCAGCTTCTTCTGCTAATGGAACCAAGCCACTGAATCTGGCCCCAAGGCTATCTTTCTGGCTAAGAAGCCCCACTGAATTCCATGGGACTTATTCCCAGGTTAAGTGGGCCCAGGGCTGTGTACCCTAGATTCTGAAGAAGCATGTGTAGGAATGGGCTGCAGGGGTTTGTCCTTGGCTTCCCTTGAGACATCAGGCTTCCTCCTCTTCACACCCAGGGATGCTCCTGCCCCTATCCAGCGGTTCAACCTGGCAGGCTCCCGACAGAACCCGAACCCAGGATCAGACGTAGATTTGGTCTGATCCAGGAAGCCTCGTCGGATTCACCGCCAAATGTGGACCCCCCAAGAATCTCAGAGTAATGATTATTTAAATGGGTGTGGACTACAATGCCCATCGTCCTTCGCCTGAAGCTGATGAGAGGTGGAGCCTGCAGGTTCCTCACCTCCTGCTTAGGGTATGGATCCCACATGGGCTCATGGCCTTCAAGCTATGCACCCCACTCTACCATCTCCCCTCCCAATACAAAATGGCAGAGTTTGCATGTTGCAGCAGGGCTCCCCCAGGACAACTGCAACATAGAACAACTGCAGGGAGAGAAGGAACTTGCGCTCTTCTCCCCACCACCTTATTATAACCCACCTAATTCCAAGCTCTAAAAACCTACACACACATGGCTCGGTGAGGAAGGAGAGATCCCTGCTTATTTGCCCCACTACAAATAAGCTAGTGGCTCTCCCCCAAGAAACTCCCAAGGCACAAACAGCACTATCAGGAGATTACACAAGACTTTGGCATAAGCCCTGGCTTTGGCCACATGCTGCTTCCTCGGTGAAATTACCCGTTTAGTGACACTGCAGCTCTCCAAATTGGATGGGGAGGGCAGGGGAGAAAAGTCTGTAGCAAAAGCAGCTCCTTGCTAGGTATTTGGAAACAAGCCCACAGGGCTGGCAGAGAGGGTCGGCTTTTAGAATCCCCCCATTTCCTTGTATGAGAAACTGGCTTGCAGGAGTTGTAAGCTAGCTTCACTTACTCTGGTTCTTCCTTCTGCTGCAGGAAATCATTAAGGTCATTCGTAATATCTCCCAGATTTAAGCTAAGGGCTGCCATGAAAATGCATTTCCTGGAACTCAAAGCATCTATTGAAGATGGGTTGCAGGAGGCTTGAAAGAAAACCATACACATATCTAGCTTTGTGCTCGGTGTTTCTTAGTTTCCGGCTTCCTTGATCTGCACCTGGTGCTGTGTAGGTGCATGTACATAGATACCCCTTCTCACCAACAAGGGAGCCAGTGTGGCATAGTGGGTAGTGTGTCCGACTAGCACCTGGGAGACCAGGGTTCAAATCCCCACTCTGCCATGAAGCTCAGTGGGTGGCCTCCGAGGCCAGTCGCTGCCTCTCAGCCTAATCTACCTCACAGGGTTGTTGTGGGGGATTAGATGAGGAGGGGGAGAACCACGTGTGCCACCTCCAGCTCCTTGGAGAGAAAGGAGGGTTATAAATGCAACAATAAAGGTAGAGGGACCCCTGACCATCACGTGGCCAGCATGACTAAGCCGCTTCTGGCGAACCAGAGCAGCGCACAGAAATGCCGTTTACCTTCCCGCTGGAGTGGTACCTATTTATCTACTTGCACTTTGACGTGCTTTCGAACTGCTAGGTGGGCAGGAGCTGGGACTGAGCAATGAGAGCTCACCCCATCGCGGGGATTTGAACCGCCGACCTTCTGATCGGCAAGCCCTAGGCTCTGTGGTTTAACCCACAGCGCCACCTGCGTCCCTTAATGCAAAAAATAAATAACATCAAAAATAAAAACACACTCTGCATTTGACTGTGGCCACCATGAGCAAAACGCATGTGCATGATTCTTCCCACCCATCCCAATTCTAGGAGAAGTCAAAGGGCTGCAGTGTGTCTGAAGCTGCAGAGCAGGGGTGACTAACCTATGGGCTCAAGGCAGTGTTGAACTCCATCTCCCATCAGCCCCAGCCTGCATGCCCAACAGGCAGGGATGATGGGAGCTGTAGTTCAGCCACATCTGGTGAGCCACAGGTTAGCCACGCCTACTTATAGGAGAGTCTCTCTCCCCCCCCCCAACTCCTTTTAAAGGCAGGATTCTCAATGGACAAAACCACACCGACCTCATTACAGACTGGCCTACATAATTCCAATTACGGGTCAGCCGGAGAAAGAGGCCTGGATTAAGTGCGTAGGAAATCTGTCTCCCCCGCCGCCCCCATGCGACTTTTTCCAGAGATACAGCTCCGGCTCCTTTAAAAATTCCTTGCCACTCGGAACGCAGCAGCTGTGCTTCCTTCGTTGCAAGGCCCAGGCTGTGGCCATTTGCCCAGCTGTAGGAGAATTCAGATCCTGGCAGCCTGAAAAGCTACCAAAGACATGGAAGTGGGGGGAGGCTGGGAAGGGGGGGGAAGGAGGGACAGAAGCATGGTGCCTCTTTGCAGACATGGCAGCGGTGGGAGAGGAAGGATCCCAGGATATGGCTCAGGGTGAGGATTCCATGTCCTCTAAAGGAATTCGCTCACACCAGAGGCATCTGTTATCTTCAAAACAACACACACACACACACACACACACAACCACCCCTACACAATCTGGGAGCACATGCATGCTCCCATTCCTGGGTCTGCAGGAGTAACCCCATGCCTGCCAATTCTTCTCTGCAAATGTGCCCCACTATGGGCAGTTTCTCCACCAAGCTGGTTTGGGCATCTAGCTGGAGGGCAAGGCATGGCCTATGGGGCATCTTGCAGGGGAGAACTGGGCAGGCAGGTCAGGGTTAACCATCACTCGCTGATTTTGCACCCCTGCAAGTCTCACCCATATGTCTGCCTTTTGGGAAGCTCATGAATCAAGATAGGTCATTACTTAAACAAAAACGCTCCAGTCAAGAGTTCTGTGCCGGGAAAAGTTTAATCTTGCCTGCCTAACGCAAGTTAAACGTATTTCAAAGTACTTAGCATAATTTAGTCTGCTGCACATGGAGAAGTGGGTACAAGTCTCTAACAACTGGAGGGCTGCAGCTTATAGAACAGAAATAATTTTTCCCTGTGCTGCTACAAGATGGCATGGTAAATATAATAAGCATTTGCAATATCTGCTGTTGTAAATGTCTAAAAACAGAGAAAAAAGCAAAGGGGCTTCTGCCACATGCGGTGAACATGCCCTCACACTAAATACCAGGAGAAAATGAAAGCTTTTAACGGATAAGATATTGGACTCCTTTACTTGCTCGTTTAAACTTAAGATCTAATACAAAAAGAACATCGTGAACTGACTAGCTGTATGACAGCACCTGCTGTGATAATCCATTCTAAATACTGGAAATTACCAGATATAAATGAATGGATAAATTGTGGGACATCGCAGTAAGGGCTGAAGTGATATCTTTTAGAATATTTTTTTTCAAAGGCTAAGATTCAAATTTTTGTTTGTGAGCGCTAGGCTTGCACTTATAATGAAAAATTATGAGCATTTATTAATATGTGGTTGTTAAAGCAAAACACTGGAAGTATCCTGTATGGTTTCTGTTAAGTCTCAATGTATATATACCAGGCGCATCCAACTTCCAAGAGACTGCGATCTACTCCCACTATAAATAAACTGGCAGTGATCTACCCATTGGATTGACCAGAGTTATTGAGCTTTTATTTTTCCTTGGGTGATCCATCAGGATCACACGACCGACCAGGATCAACCAGGGACACTCAGCGATTGATAGGTAGATCACAATCAACCAGTTGGAAATGCCTGATATATACTATGGGTGTTATTCAATTAAGTTTCAACCCATTGGACGGGCTTCACCTCACAAGCCCTATTCAATTGTGCCATTGAAATTAATGACCACACTGACCAAGGTAAGCCCATTAATTTCAGTAGGTCTACTCTGAGTGAAACTTAGCAGACTAACACCTTGCACCTCCGCCTTGTGCAGATCCTGTCTGCTATTGCACTCCATTTCTGTATTCTTGGGGGGGGGGGAGGGAATACATGCAACCTGGAACGAACTTAAAAAGTACCACTATTGTCATCCTCCTAGGCAACTCATTTATTTGAAGCACTAAAACAAAAAAACAAAAAAACTGCCCTTCAATTATTCCCACAGCAGTTCACCGAAAGAACACACTTAAAATGTAAATATAAATCCAAAACACGCGATTATACCAAGCAGCGCAACAGAGTCAGCAGGATTAAAACAGCACCGAAAAACTCTGGGGAGCTAAAAGAGGTTTTGCCCGATGAGAAAAAGGGCAAGAAAGCAAGAAACAAACAGGAATCCTCTGTGGAGTGTTTCACCCCAGGGAATTCGCTTCATCTCGAACAGGGATGCCACCCTTAGGAGGCTCCCCACTGAAGATCTTAATGTATGGGTAGGTACATATAGAGACAGGCAGACCTTCAAGTAACCTGGGTTCTAAGCTGTGAAAAGCACTTTGAAACATGCCTGGAAACAACGTGGAAGCCACAGCAGCCGACAGTGACAGGTACAATACGACCACAACATCCAGTCGCAGGGAGTAATCCAACAGCCACATCCGCTTTCTGTCTTAATTGCAGTTTCAGAACAGTTTTCAAAGGCAGCACCATGTATAGCGCACATTACAGCCATCTAGGTTCGTATAGTTAAAGCTATGGTTTTCCTAGTAGTGATGTATGGAAGTGAAAGCTGGAACATAAAGTAGGCTGATCGCCGAAGAATTGAGGCTTTTGAATTATGGTGTTGGAGGAGACTCTTGAGAGTCCCATGGACTGCAAGAAGATCAAACCTCTCCATTCTTAAGGAAATCAGCCCTGAGTGCTCCCTGGAAGGACAGATCCTGAAGCTGAGACTCCAATACTTTGGCCACATCATGAGAAGAGAAGACTCCCTGGAAAAGACCCTGATGCTGGGAAAGATGGGGGGCACAAGGAGAAGGGGATGACAGAGGACGAGATGGTTGGACAGTGTTCTAGAAGCTACCAGCATGAGTTTGACTAAACTGCGGGAGGCAGTGGAAGACAGAAGTGCCTGGCGTGCTCTGGTCCAGGGGGTCACGAAGAGTCGGACACGACTAAATGACTAAACAACAACAACAACCTTGGAGGTCTGTCGAAAGCAAACAAGGCTAGGTTTTTTCCCATCCAGGTAGGGTGGGCCACAAGTGGTTCACCAGGCTAAGTCGCTAAAAGGCACTCTATACCACAGAAGCAACTTGTGCCGCAAGCGAGGAAGATCGGGCAAGGCAAGCCCTAAGCTGAAAACCTGTTTCTTCAGGTTGAACGCTATTTTAGCCATTTCCTTGGACAGATGGACCGCTTGCCCACAGCACCTCCATATTGTCTGGACTGAACCTGGCTCTTAACCAGTCCTTCCCCATGGGCAGCAGGTTGGGTAGTAAACAGCACAACCCCTAGTCTGCCCTGATTGTGCAACACAAGGATAATCAAGAAAACTCAATACTCAAGAGTACCACAACCCAGACAGGAAGCCTGGAGAGAGAGAGAGAGAGAGAGAGAGAGAGAGAGAGAGAGAGAGAGAGAGAGAGATGCAATTCTCGTAGATCATGGCAACATCATCTCTCTAGTCCTTGCTGGCGCTGAATTGAGTACTTGGGTGGATGTAGCCGAGAGGTCAATTCCACCCAGGTTTCAGTGCCAGAAGCCAGAACAGTTCTACTCAACAACAGCCATCTGCTGGAGGTATAATATCTTTTATCTACAGACCTACATTGTGGCCCTGGCCAACTTATGGACTTAGCTTTTCTGGAAGTAATGAATCCATACTAAACCAACGGGACTATTGCTCATTGAGCTTTCTTCTTCTCGTTTCTGTGCCTCCAGGATAGTTCACTGAGACACTGCTTTAGCCATTCCAAATATGTCCCAAACCTTCTACTCTATTGCCAGCTGTACAGCAGACCATCCTCACTCCAATGCTAGGAGGAGAAGCGCCAATACCCCAGGGAACTATCGTGCCAAGGATGTTGCCATTAGTGTGGCATTTTAAACTGAGCAACTTCGTGGTGCGAGGTTCTGCCCGAGCCTGGTGAGAAGGGCTGGGGCAAATGAGAGAGCGTCTATCGAGGGGCAATGCGAGCACAGTCCTCTTATTGCAAGACCACCAAGGATTCAGCTGGCACTGGTCTGAACGTAAAACTAACATAAAGGGTTATAGGCCACTGACCAAAGAAGCCACAAGATGCCAGCAAGGAAGAGGACGAGGTCTATCAATGCGTTCTGGTGCAAGCAATGAGTTCAAGTCCCAACACACTTTGAGGGACACAGCTAGACATGAGTATTTGTAGGGCAACAAGTGCCAAGAATATAGGGCCGGCCCCACAGAATTGCAACAGCAGTGCATCTCCCCAATCTACACAGAAACCCAGTCTGATGGGTGGGGCACAAATATTAAGATTACTATTATCGTTATTAAAATAAAAACTTCTGAAATGAGGAAGAGAAAATGAAGAGCTGTTGACCACTCTGATCTGTCCTTGGTTCAGTGGATGCAACAGTAGCCCCTTGGCAGGAACTCCTAGGATTGGTCTGTTGGAGCAGAAGAAAGAGGGATCAAATGACAGTGCCATGGTCTCTGCCTGGTAAATAAATAAAAGTGTCCTGGTAAATAAAAGGTTCGGCTGAGTTGAAAAAATAACAATGCGCAAAAGTCGTCTCGAAAACCTCTGCGTAAACTAACTGAATCAAGGAAGGCCAAGTTCCAGAGCTCTATGTGCTGCAGTGCTGAAGAGGACGAGAAAGGAAAAGGACCAGCCCGACGAGAGAGCACATTGAAATCAAGATTCAGAACTGGTTGTGCTTCCCCGGAGGGGCCCAGCTCACATCTACGGAGCATTTGCCTTTTAGCAAAAGGACTGATATCAAGACGAGACATGCATCTGCATGGAAGTACCTGTGATGGCTGCAAAGGGGAAAATCCGCAGACATCCCTGTGCGTTGTGAAAGACATAACTGCATCCCATGTGCTCTGGGGGTGTTTGGGTGGGAAGAGTCAGCTTGCACTGCCAGCCACCAGCATGTTCTTGCTAGGGAGAAGGCCTATAAGGAACTGTCACACTGAGTTAGAGCGCTGGACCTAGCTAGCCTGGTACGATCAAATCAGTAATGGTCCTTGTGGGTCTTCTGGGAGAGAGGCCTTGCCCAGGCCAGTGACTATCGTTTCAGGATGCCGGAAGTCCGATCCGGAGGCATTGGGTTTTATGCACAGTGCAGCCCCTCCCAACGCGTTGTTCTCAGCACACTTACAGGGAACTGTTAGGGAGCTCATCCGGGAAGCTGAAAGGGAGGGAGGAGTCTGTTTGCTCCTGTACACTGCCATTCCCCGTTACCATCTGCCAGCTGCCAAAGTCTGTAGAGATGGAGGATCCAGGCAGAGAATGGTCTGCAGATCTGGGGCAGAGAGAGGGAGAGAGAGAGAGAGAGAGAGAAAGAAAGGACACGATGCAAGTCAGTGGCTTTGTTCAGCAGAACGTCCCTTTTGCTCAAGCCCTCGTTGGTCTCCTGCCTTACACTGGCATCATAATCTCAAGAATGGCACCATCATCTCAAGAATAGCATTGAAGGTGTACGGCTTACGGCAGGCCTCTTTCTAAAGCGAGAAGGAAGAAGATGCCGAGCTGGTTAAGGAGGGCGAAAGCGCTGAATCGCTGTGGCGGGCAAACCAGCGGTTAATGTCATGCAGGAGCTGCAAAAGCCAAGAACCGTCTTGCCAAGAGAGCCCCAAACCCCGACGCTGCTCCCAAAGGTGTGGTCGTCATGCAGGCCAGCTGGGCCCAATGGAAGTTTGCGGAGGGCATGGAGCGACGCAAGAGGGAAGGGTGGCAGAGCATCCTATTTGCATGCAGAAAATCCCTGATTCGATTCCCAACGGCATCTCTGGGGAGGGCTGGGAGAGACCCCCGCCTGAAACCTTGGAGAGCTGCTGCTGGTGGGTGCAGGAAGTACCAAGAAGGATGGGTGGGGGATCTGACACAGTACGAAGCAACTTCCTAAAGTTCCTATGAGACTTGTGCTTCCGGGAGGAACTTCTACTTGTCCCCCGGCCCTTCCAGCCCGTGGAGTGCTCAGATCCTGACACGACATCCCCGGTTTTCTTTTCCTGGAAGGTGAGAGGCAGCGTGGGACCACAAGGGCCGTGAGTTGGTAGAATGCAAGAAAGCAGCAGTAGCACTTAATCGAAGAAAACAGCCCAGAGGACAGCAGAGCAGAAAGACAGAGAGGAGATCCCCAGCTGATTGCAGAGCAGAAACCGTGCGGCAGTCCCGTTCTCGTGCTCCTTCCAAGGCAAGCCTTTCAGCCCCGGGCCACATCCTTCCTCCACGGTCCCAGAATGCTTAGCTGGAGGCTCAGGAGTGACACGCGGCGCTAAGCGTTAAGCAATACGACAAGCCGGCCGATTTGGAAGAAGTGAATCCGATGGGAGCAGAGAAGCATCAGCTGCGAGGCGGCAAGCCCAGCTCACAAGGAAGCCCTTTATTTTTATTTTTATTAAGAGGCCCTTCAGGCAAACTGCTTTCAGTCGGAGCACCAGCAGCTGCTGGCATTTTGCAGAAGCGTTAGGTCCCCTCTTACCTGAAAAGGTCATTTCAATGTACAGGGAATAATCCAGATTTCCAGATTTGGGGGAAAGACACAATGCTGTAGGGTAAAACAGACTTCCACTTTTGGCGCCGTTCCCTATCACCACCCCTCTCTCTGTCCCCCAAAACTCACTGCTACTTTGGCGAACAAAAGGGGATTTGCTTTCTGGTTTCTTGCAAGAACGGGCTCATCAGCTGACTGGGCACAACAGGTCACTGGGCCCTTGGCAAAAGAGGATGCTCTTCCACACCTTAAATTTATTTACACCCTGCCCTTTTCAGCCACAAAGTCTCCAAAGCGTCTTATAACCAAGCATCTTTTAAAGAAAGCAAATCTCAGTTTTTATGACCAACCGTCTAGGCTTGTGCAAGGGTTGTGGGATAATGCCTTCTCTTATGAGTTTAGGAAAGGTGAAGAGCAGCTGTGCTGGGTCATGCCAAAGCATCAACTATGCCAGTACAGTGGTACCTCTGGTTATGTACTTAATTCGTTCCGGAGGTCCGTTCTTAACTTGAAACTGTTTGTAACCTGAAGCACCACTTTAGCTAATAGGGCCTCCCGCTGCTGATGTGCCGCCGGAGCACGATTTCTGTTCACATCCTGAAGCAAAGTTCTTAACCCGAGGTACTATTTCTGGGTTAGTGGAGTCTGTAACCTGAAGCGTCTGTAACCCGAGGTACCACTGCATCACTCTTCCCACAGTGGCCAATCACAAGCAGGATATGAAGACAATCACTCCCTCCTCCTTCTGGTGCCCAGGGACGTACAAAATATTCTGAACGTGGAAGTTCTAGACAGCCACCCTGACTAGACGGTGGCCGTCAATCAACTGCTGGCGGCTCCCATTCCAAACGCCTGTACATGCCAAGCAAAGAGACTCACTGGCTCCTCTTTCCCTTCTCCCGACAACTTTGGCGGCGAAGCAGATTCCCATCAGAAAACGCGTCAGAAATAAAGACAAAACGGACTCCTTCATTGCAATCCCCGGCTGTCTTACTGCAGAGGGATCCACAGGTGCGCTCATAGCATTCTGAAGCAAATAGGGTTTTTTTGGATGGGGGTGGAGAAAAGGACGAATACCCAGACGCCTACTGGCTCTTAGCTTTGAAGCTGTTTGTAGCAAGAGTTCCAAAAAGCAGGACAGGACTTGAAAAGGGAGGCAGCCGGCAAGTTTCGCTTACAAGGATGTGGAAGGGGTGGGGGGAAAGGAAGAGATTTACAGTGGTACCTCGGGTTAAGTACTTAATTCGTTCCAGAGGTCCGTACTTAACCTGAAACTGTACTTAACCTGAAGCACCACTTTAGCTAAAGGGGCCTCCTGCTGCCGCCACGCCACTGGAGCACGATTTCTGTTCTCCTCCTGAAGCAAAGTTCTTAACCTGAAGCACTATTTCTGGGTTAGCGGAGTCTGTAACCTGAAGCGTATGTAACCTGAAGCGTATGTAACCCAAGGTACCACTGTATCTGTTAGGATCAAGCATTAGTGAGTCCTCGAAGCAACTCCCACAGAGACTTCCTTCATCACGGTCACAGCCATCATTTCCCCACCTTTGACGATGGATGTCTGGAGGGCAACATGGCTGGGCCCATCTGTCGGCGTTTCTCAGCTGCTATTCCTGCATTGCAGGGGGTTGAACTAGACCAGGCATGTCCAACAGGTCGATCGCTATCTCCTGGTCGATCGCGGTATTATTTTAAGTGATCGCTGTTGTTGTACTCTTTACCGATCTCCCCCAAATGGTAAACAACTCTGGACGCTCCCCCCCAAAAAAGCTCAACAACTCTGGGTCATCCTTCCCAAAAGAAGCTCAACATTTCTGGTCACTCTACCCTAAAAACAGCTCAACAACTCTTGGCAATGACACTGAGTATATCACTGCCAGTTTTTTTATACTGGGAGTAGATCGCAGTCTCTTGGGAGTTGGACGTGCCTGGACTAGACAACCCTTTTGAGTCCCTTCAATCTCTACAATTCTATTGGTTTTTTAATTCTTTGTTATAAAATTTCCATACCACGCTTCATCCGAGGATCACGGGGCGCTTTACAATACATAAAAATCTATATTCTTCTATTAAAGCCTTCGTGTGAACAGAAGAAAGGGCTTAGAGCAAATGGCCGAAGGAGAGGAAAAAGACTATTTTTCATGACTGCTAGGACATTAACGTTGTGAATGTGGAGATAAGGGGCTGCGGTGGGACAAAGATGAGAGGACACAGATCTCCGCAGTGGTGTGCAGAAGGTAGAGAGACCTTATACAGGGCTAGCTGGCAGGAAAGACTGTTCGAGCAGAGAGGAATTGCCCTGTAACAAGAGAATGTGAGGTGCCGAAGATTGTCTGTCTTAGTGCGGTGAAAGGAGGAGGCTTAAGGCAGAGCAGCAGTGGCAGCAAGACTTATGATGTCGGGTAGAGAGAATGTGACTCAGGAACTCTTGGCCTCGAGTCTAAATTAAACTCAACACATACTGCTCTGGGTGGATCATGTTTCCAGAGATTTGGGGAGTCTGGCCTTCTTGTATACTCTGGCAAAGCTCACGTAACTCCGCTTGCCAATGAAGCAGCCGGACCAGGGATTGGAAATCGGTAGGAAGCCAGCTGCCAAGAGCCGAGTGCAGGAAGGAGAGAGACGCCGGTTGCTTGGTCAGCAAAGCAGAAGGGGAAGAGGGAAGCCAGAAATAGAGAGAGACCAGGAATGGCCACAGAAGCACAAAGCCAGCCATGAAGTTTGCAGACACAGTCAGAAAGGATTCAAAGCCAAGGGTTTACCCAATAACTCTGCGATTTCAACCACCTGTGGGGTCCAGATGATAGACTCTACTAGTTGATTTAGAGTCCATTTTCTGCTTCCGTTTTTTAAAAGGCAAGTTTCCAGGCCCTCAGTGCATCAGAGAAGAATTGAGGAAAAAAGTGATTTGGGCCCATCAGTTTCTGTACCTCCTCCTTGAAATACATGCCCCACCCCCCGCCTTGCTCTCTTGCTACCTCTTTCTTCAAAGCTGCACAAAAGCCCATCTCCTGCAAACTTCCACTGTGAAAATTAACCAATTTTCCCAAGTGTACATCATTGACACGACTGATGCAAGCATAGTGCTGTAGTCAAGTTGGGTCACTGAATAAGTTACATTTTAAATGCAGAGAGAACCTCCGTAAATCTGGTGATTTTAGGAGAGATATTTTGTTTGTGACAAACAGAGAGAGAGAAAGGAAGGAAGGAAGGAAGGAAGGAAGGAAGGAAGGAAGGAAGGAAGGAAGGAAGGAAGGAAGGAAGGAAGGAAAAGAGGCAGGAACCAGTGACATTATCTGGGAGCAGAGGATAAAACAGTCGTGGCTGCACCAGCAGAGCCTAGAGTCAAGCTCTGTGAAGAATATTAAATCCCTCAGATGTCAGCATGCCAGAGTGCCTGAAACATTTTGTGTGTGAAAGGCCCTTCTTGCATGGATTGCATGAAGGAGGTCTCAGGTTGAAGGACTGCAAAAGTGTCGGGAGCTGGAGTCAGGAGCAGGTTAGCAATATCTTTATTCAGAGAAACCAAAACAGCGCAGGAGGCCTAGTGAACCCAGCAACTGCTCCCAGGAGGTCTTGACCCCAGTGAGGCCTCCTCTTCTGCCTCTTGGCCCCCTCCTCTCCAGCCTCTGCTTCTGCCTCCGATTCTGGACTGCTCTCTGCCCCACACTCCTCCTGATCACTAAGCCCTGTTGCCTCTTCAGCTTCCGACGCCTCCTCCTCTTCTCCCTCTGAGCACGCATCATCATAATCCCACCACCAATCGCCTGGCTCTGAGCCTTCTTCCCCTGGGGGTTCTCCAGCTGGTGCCTCTGTATCCAGCTCCTCTGTATCCAGCCAGCCCATGACACAAGTTTCGGAGGAGCTAATTCTATCCAAGGCACTGGAAAGCCACTGCCCATCGTGGTAGACCAGGACAACCTACAAGGTACCCTTTCCAGATGCTGTAGAACTACAATACCCATCAGCCTCATCCAGAGGGCCAATGGGAATTGTAGTCTGACATCAGCTAGAGGGCACCAGGTTGGGGAAGCCTGCAGCAGACAACACCAGCGGCGTTGTCAACACAAAAGTAGCTTTATCTATCCGAAGAGTAACTCATCCTCTTCTGCTGGGGAGAATGTTCCGGAAACTCTCCAGCTCTAATCCTTTCACCCTGGCAAGCGGAGCTCTCCAGCCTTCATCCCACACGACCTTATTAGAGTTTCAAATCCAGTCTTCCGCCAAGAACAGACACTAGAGCCCCGATACAGAGGATTAATTTGGCTTATGATCTTTGGACAAAGCAGAAAGCCAGGAGAACAACAATAAAGGGAGGGGTGGGAGGCGAGATGGCAAGACTAGCCAGCACTTCAAACCATGGATTCATCTTCCCTTTCTACTCCAAACTCATGCTGGACAAAAAAGACCTCAGTGATGTGCTCGAGTACAGCGGATCTGAGGAAGAGAACAGCAGAGTGACTAACAAGCCAATTAACTGCAAAGAGGCCCACTGGCAGGGCAATGAGAAGCTTTTAATACCAGGGACCCAATTGGTGGCGAAATCTTTTTCAAAAAAATTGTTCTAGCAAGTAGTGCCGTCTCTCTGAAATGTATGTGCTGCTGTGGCTTTACAGAATGGGTAGGTAAACTAAAGCCCGGGGGCCGAATCTGGCCCAGTCGCCTTCTAAATCTGGCCGGCGGACAGCCTGGGAATCAGCATGTCTTTACATGAGTAGAATGTGTCCTTTTATTTAAAATGCATCTCTGGGTTATTTGTGGGGCCTGCCTGGTGTTTTTACATGAGTAGAATGTGTGCTTTTATTTAAAATGCATCTCTGGGTTATTTGTGGGGCCTGCCTGGTGTTTTTACATGAGTAGAATGTGTGCTTTTATTTAAAATGCATCTCTGGGTTATTTGTGGGGCCTGCCTGGTGTTTTTACATGAGTAGAATGTGTGCTTTTATTTAAAATGCATCTCTGGGTTATTTGTGGGGCATAAGAATTCATTCATCCCCCCCCAAAAAAATATAGTCCGGCCCTCCACAAGGTCTGAGGGACCGGCCCCCTGCTGAAAACGTTTGCTGACCCCTGCTCTACAGTCAACCTCACAAGCTGTGTCAGAATTATGGTATTTCTGCTAGTGTTTCTGTTAACTAAAGCAGGAGTGGCCAATGCGGTGTTGCACCCCTGGATGTTCTGGCTGGACTCCAACTCCCATTATCCTCGGCCGCATTGGCTGGGGTTCATGGGAGCTGGAGTCCAATAGCAATTGGATTGGAACATGTTGGCTATCCCTGAGCTCAGGAAACAGAATGACTTGTTTGCTCCTACTGCCCCTGCAACCTTCTCGTGTCGCCAGGCGGCATCCCATACGTAAACCTTCCCAGACGCCCCTGCTTCCCTGATTCACCTACGCTCTCTTCCTCACATAGGTGAAAAATCACTGCCTTTTCCTGGAGTGATGGAGTCAAGTAGAACTCAACTACTTTGATGCTGAATCAGAACAGGGTTGGCGACTGAATCAGATAAGTGCTGGAGATGCAAAGAGGTTGAGGGAACGTTCCTTTACATGTGGCAGACTTGTAAAAGGGTAAAAGAGTGTTGGGAAATAATCCATAATGAATTTAAGAAAATGTTTAAACGTACTCTTCCCCAAAAAACCAGAGTCCTTTCTGTCGGGGATAATTCAGACTGAAACTCCCAGGTGTCAAAAAAGGTTTTTATGATGCGGGTGGTGTTGTGGGTTAAACCACAGAGCCTAGGACTTGTCGATCAGAAGGTCAGCGGTTTGAATCCCCACAACAGGGTAAGTTCCCGTTGCTCGGTCCCTGCTCCTGCCAACCTAGCAATTCAAAAGCAGTCAAAGTGCAAGTAGATAAATGCTACGGCGGGAAGGTAAACGGAAGGTAAACCTGCTCTGGTTCGCCAGAAGCGGCTTAGTCATGCTGGCCACATGACCTGGAAGCTGTATGCCGGCTCCCTCGGCCAATAAAGCGAGATGAGCGCCGCAACCCCAGAGTCGGCCACGACTGGACCTAATGGTCAGGAGTCCCTTTACCTTTACCTTACTGCAGCCTGTGTTTTGTTAGCCCAAAAATGGAAAACGAGCAAGGTCCCAACCAAAGAAGAATGGCAACTTAAGTTGGCAGAATATGCTCAGCTTGCAGACTTAACATATAGAATAAGAGGACAAGAAGAACATACATTTAGAGAAGACTGGAAAATGTTTATTGACTCTATGGGGGGAAACCTGTGTAGACATGAAAACATTGGCAGCATTAAGATAAATTCAACAGTGTAAATAATTTTTGATGGATGCAGTAATGGAATACTGAATGGTTTCGGTTTTGTAAAAGATGCAGGGATGTGAGATATGTAAAATGAACCATGGAAAGAGAAGAAGGGAAGTCACTGATATTTTAAGGATGTTAAAATGAGTACTTTAAATTGTAAAACAGAAAATCTAATAAAAATTATATATAAAAAGCAGAGTCGGCGATGCTTCGTGAGCAGCACAGGTAGAAAGCACAGGGAACCAAACTCCAGAAATCCATCAAGCCAAGAAATATTTACTGGGACCTCCCCAGTAAATGGTTTGGGCTGGGAATATCCTGCATCTGAAACCCTGGAGAGCTGTCCATGTGGACAATAACAAGCCAGGTGGGCTTCTGTATAAGGCAGCTTCCTTGGAAGTCAGCCCCTTGGAAGAAAAAGCAGGATCAAGGCAAGGCAAGACAGACAGGGAGAGTCTTGCTGCTGCCCATTCCTCTAGCAGGAAGAACGTTCAGATCTGCTGGATCTTCGAGCAGCCCAGATTCTTTCAAGCTCCAGCTCCGGAGAAAGGGCTTCGTTTAATTAGGTCACTCCTCTCCACTGCACCACCCTTCCCTCCCAGGAAGAGCTATATAGGTTTCTGACAGCTCTGGCTTCTCTTTCTTCACATCCGTCACTCAAGCCAGCTAGGAACGGGGGTGGGAGAGAACCTAAAATCCACAAATACCACCAACCTGTGGTGGCCTAAGAATGGAATTCTGGCTTTGGTGCAGGGTTCAGTTTGGGCTTAATTTTTGAATCAGTTCTGCATCTGATGCTATGACTATGCCTTACCCCTCTCTACCCTATATTGACTGCTCTAACGGGCAGCAGAAATCATGGCCACTGGTCCCACCACCTCCTGGCAAATAGAAGGGGAAGAAATGGAGGCAGTGAGAGATTTTACTTTCTTGGGCTCCATGATCACTGCAGATGGTGACAGCAGCCACGAAATTAAAAGATGCCTGCTTCTTGGGAGGAAAGCAATGGCAAACCTAGACAGCATCTTAAAAGCAGACATTACCTTGCCAACAAATGTCCGTATAGTAAAAGCTATGGTTTTCCCAGTAGTGATGTATGGAAGTGAGAGCTGGACCATAAAGAAGGCTGATCGCCAAAGAATGGATGCTTTTGAATTATGGTGCTGGAGGAGACTCTTGAGAGTCCCGTGGACTGCAAGAAGATCAAACCTATCCATTCTGAAGGAAATCAGGCCTGAATGCTCACTGGAAGGACAGATCGTGAAGCTGAGGCTCCAATACTTTGGCCACCTCATGAGAAGAGCAGACTCCCTGGAAAAGACCCTGATGTTGGGAAAGATGGAGGGCACAAGGAGAAGGGGACGACAGAGGACGAGATGGTTGGACAGTGTTCTCGAAGCTACCAGCATGAGTTTGACCATACTGCGGGAGGCAGTGGAAGACAGGAGTGCCTGGCGTGCTCTGGTCCATGGGGTCACAAAGAGTCAGACACGACTAAACAACAACGACAACTGGCAGCAGCTCAGCAAGCTCTCAGGTAGAGGGTTCCTAAGAAGCGCAGTTCTATCTACACTCCACGGCAGCAGCTTTCCAGGATTTCACCCCACAAGGGATGTTCAAAAGCTCTAAACTTCATGCTTCACAGCTTGGGCCTTCTCTTCCAGAGTTGAGCCCTGACTTGAGGCCAGCCCCATTGCTTAAAACAGCCTCCCCCAGCCTGGTACCCTCCAGGGGTTGTTGGCCTGCAATTCCCTCACTACTGAGCATGCTGATTGTGGGTGCTGGGATCTGTAAAAAAAGGTAAAGGACCCCTGGACGGTTAAGTCCAGTCAAAGGCGACTATGGGGTTGTGGTGCTCATCTCGCTTTCAGGCCAAGGGAGCCAGCATTTGTCCACAGACAGGTTTCTGGGTCATGTGGCCAGCAGGACTAAACCGCTTCTGGTGCAATGGAACACTGTGACGGAAGCCAGAGCACACGGAAACACCGTTTACCTTCCTGCTGCAGCAGTACCTATTTATCTACTTGCACTGGTGTGCTCTCGAACTGCAAAGTTGGCAGGAGCTGGCATAGAGCAATGGGAGCTCACCCCATCATGGGGATTCGAACCGCTGACCTTCTGATCAGCAAGCCCAAGAGGCTCAGTGGTTTAGACCACAGTGCCCTGCTGGGATTTGTAGTCCAACAATGGTTGGAGGGCACCAGGTTCGGGAAAATTTACCCACTAATTAGATCCTTGATACTGAAAGGTTCTCGTTGCCCTGTTGGTGGACCTCTTTACAGTAATGAGCTTGTTAGTCACTCTCCTGTTCTCTTCCTTACATCAGCTGTCCAATGTAGAAGCAGCCAATATAACCAGCAGCCTCAGCTATATGCATATCCATACCATAATACTACCCCCAATGCAGAAAAGGAGAATGTGGCAACAGGGGCAGATTTACATTTCTAAAGAATCTCCGCTTTCATTTAGGGGGGGAAACTAAATTATTAGGACTGGCAAAAGTGCACTTGGAAAAAAGTGGGCAAGCAACACTGCCCAAAATTTATGAACTCAAAAGCTCCCTCTGAGGTTCTCAGTGGTTTGCACTGTGCAACCCCAACTCCTAGCAGATTTTTAAATTATTGTTGTTATGTATTAAATTTATGTGCTGCCCTTCATCTGAGGATCGCAGGGTGGTTTACAGTACAAACACGGAATTAAATTCTGCATTAAAAATAAGCCGAATAAATTTGCAAAAAAAATCCCCTTGTTGCAATTCACACAGTCCTCCATGCAGTTGTACAGACTGCAAATACCAGCTTTCCTTGGTGGTGGTAAAGGTAAAGGTAAAGGGACCCCTGACCATTAGGTCCAGTCGTGGCCGACTCTGGGGTTGCGGCGCTCATCTCGCTTTATTGGCCGAGGGAGCCGGCATACAGGGTCATGTGGCCAACATGACTAAGCCGCTTCTGACGAACCAGAGCAGCGCATGGAAATGCCGTTTACCTTCCCACCGGAGCGGTACCTATTTATCTACCTGCACTTTGATGTGCTTTTGAACTGCTAGTTTGGCAGGAGCAGGGACCGAGCAACAGGAACTCACCCCGTCGCGGGGATTCGAACCACCGACCTTCTGATCAGCAAGCCCTAGGCGCTGTGGTTTAACCCACAGCGCCACCTGCGTCCCTTTGGTGGTGGTAGTGGTGGGGAAATCTGGATCATCCAGGCACAGAACCTTTGCTCACTTGCTTAGTACCGCGCTTCCCCCACCGACTGCCGCCACCTTTGGGCCGGCGGTTGCCCGTTTGCGCCTGCCTGCTTTAATCAGCTGCCTGCAAAAAAGCAGACATGGCGTTAAGGAGCGCTCCCAGGACATAAATATTTAACCATAAAGACCAGAAAGCTAATAATTACTCTATTAACAGCAGCTGGATGGCAGGAGATCTTTGTGCAGGGCCCAGAAGCACAGCCGGCAAGTGAGCGACGCACTTGGCAGCCGGCAGCACTCTGCTTCAGCCATGCCTGTTTGCTGTCACATTAGAGCATTTACCGGCCTGACCCAGGGTAATAATTACAGGGCCATTAAGGCCAAGAGCCAGGACGCTTGCGTGCAAGGAGAAGGGTATTTGCTCATAGCACACAGCAGCAGCAGTAGTTTCCCCCACAACCTCAAGCAGTGGAAACCAGCAGATCATCGGGATGACATCATGGGCTTCCCCTGATCATAGAGAAGTGCTGGGATAGAAGAACTCAAGAGCCCGTGGGGCCAGACCAGTGGCCTGTCCAGTCCAGCGTCCTGTTCTCACAGTGGCCAGTCAGATGCCTGAGGGAAACCAGGAAGTAGGATTCAAGCACAAGAACTCCTTCTGTGGTTTCCAGCAAGCACTGCTGCCTCCAACTGTGGAAAGAGAGCACAGCCAGCAGCCCTCGACAGCCCTCTCCTCCCTGAATGAGTCTAATGCTCTTTGAAAGCCACCCCAGTTGGGGGCCCATCGCTGCCTCTGGTGGGAGGGAGTTCCACAGGTTAACTATGTGCTGCATAAAGAAGCTCTTGTTTTCAGGTGTCCCGAACCTTCCAACGGTCTAGTTAACTCTGTGAAATAGATGCACGGGAACAGAGGCCAGGTTCAGCTGCCAAAAGGCAGACTTAGAGGACTAGCTCCCTCATTCCCTCGCACACATACAAGGGAAACGAGGAAGTACAGAAACCACAGCACCTCGAAGCTCTGTGGGAAGCTACAACCCCACCCCGACGCCTCTTCCTGTGCTCGCTTGCCGACCGGGAGCAGTTGCCGCTGTGCTTTACGCATTTTGACAAAGCTGTCTCCAGACCCAGAGCTCCTTGGCGGATCTGAGCGCATTGTGCCAGCTTTGTTTAATGGGTTTAGCAAAAGCGCATTCAGGCGCGGCTTAGCCAGTTTGCTAAGCCACATTACTGTCCTGCGCGTATCTTACACGGCGTTAATCCCGCCGCCTGCGGACACCCAGGAGCGCTTCCGCCGCGGAGGGGGCCACACCTCGCTCCCAAGGCGAACGGCAACAGTGGAACAGACTCTGCACCCCAGGGCCCATTTTGCACAGCCTAGCCGATCGTAATAAGAAGGTGCAATCCTGCCTTCAAGTGTTTGCCTGAAGCTCCCAAGATTCTTTCCTCACGGTGCCAGACTACCCCAGCTTTTCTGCAGAACCTTTTGAGATTAGCTACCTTCATGTGCAATATTAACACAACAGAGATAAGTATCCATGTGGTGGTGGGGGGGACACACTCATATAGCTTCCCCCATTAAAATGTGGCACAGGCCGGTAAATACGTTGCTGCGGCGCATTTCGTTTGTTAATGGGGCACATGCTGATTAGATTGAGACGACAGGGGGCGGTCGCTCAAGCGGGTGGTCTAGCAGGCAAGCTGCTTGGCTGCACTCGCACGGGACAGGTGGGAGAGGCCTGATCAGACCCTCCAGGCGTTTGAGGCTTCCTCAGCCCTGTTGTTAAGAAAGCAGACAAACCCCCACAGGGCAATACTGAGCGATGCCCTTTCCTTCCGCTCAGTCACAGCTTCAGGCAATCGGGAGTGCAGGGATGTGTGTCCTTCTGCTTGGCCTGCCAGTTTGCCCAGGCACTGGCAGGCTCCCCTCTCCCTCTCTTGGGGAAGGGAGGGGAAGAGAAACAACCCCCCCCCCCCGGCTTCCCTTCCTTCTCCCAAGCTAGCATGCGCTGCGCTCCTCTCACGCCCTCCTCCTACTCCCAGCGGCCTCAGCGTGACTTGCCCTGCGTGCCTCCTGCCTGTCAGTGCGCTCGGGAAGTGGCAGGTAGCCAATTAAGTTACCTATTGTAGTAGCTGCTGGCCCACCGGAATGCCCCGCTTCCTCCGCTGCGGCAAACGCTAAGTGCTTTGTTGCCATGGCCACGGGTCCAGAAGATCTGAAAGCCACGCGCAGCCATCTCCTTCCTCCGGGTTGGCAAGGCTCCCCCGAGCCGAGATATACGAGGGGCACAGCTGAGCCTGCCAGCGTGGCAGGGCCCCCTAGTGCTGCCATGGAACTTTCAAGAGCGTGGCTACCTTGCCCGCAGCTCTCTCCCAAAAAATCGGCAACGGCAGAGCTGCTGGGCCTGAGGAGCCACACGCTCCCGGGATAAGACACTTGTAACACCAAACACACACACACACACCAATGTCATCACCCTTTGGGATAAAGGGGCTGGAGCCTCCCTGGCAAGCAGCCCCCAAAGCAGAAGACACTGGAACATGCCTTTTCCAGAGCAAAAGGAGGAGACCACAGCTCAGAGGCACAGTGCAAGTTTTGCATGCAGAGGGGGCGCTCAGGTTTATTCCCTGGCAGTTGTAGCCTTAGTTGTTGTTGGGATCTGCCTGTCTCGAGAGGCGATGGAGTGCACGGCCCAAACTACGATGCTGGCAACAGAGTGACCTCTGCAAATACCACCCCGATTTAAAATATGCAGAGGGAACAAATGCAACAGCCAGGCCACACAACGGACAGGATGGCAGGGGGAAACGATACCATCCGGTACTCAGGGAAGATAGTTACAGGTAGGCAGCCGTGTTGGTCTGCCGTAGTCGAAACAAAATAAAAGAATTCCTTCCAGTAGCACCTTTATATGCCTGTTGCCTTTGTCCATGGAGTTTTCTTGGCAGGGATACTGGAGTGGCTTGCCGGTTCCTGCTCCAGGTGGATCACGTTTGGTCAAAACTCTCCACTATGACCTGTCCATCTTGGGTGGCCCTGAACGGCATAGCTCATAGCTTCTCTGAGTTATTCAAGCCCCTTCACCACGGCAAGGCAGTGATCCATGAAGGGGATCTTAAAAAGCAGAGACATCACTTTGCCAACAAAGGTCCCTATAGTTAAAGCCATGGTTTTCCCAGTAGTGATGTATGCAAGTGAGAGCTGGACCATAAAGAAGGCTGATCGCCGAAGAATGGATGCATTTGAATTATGGTGCTGGAGGAGACTCTTGAGAGTCCCATGGACTGCAAGAAGATCAAACGTATCCATGCTTAAGGAAATCAGGCCTGAGTGCTCACTGGAAGGACAGATCGTGAAGCTGCGGCTTCAAGACTTTGGCCACCTCATGAGAAGAGCAGACTCCCTGGAAAAGACCCTGATGTTGGGAAAGATGTTGGCACAAGGAGAAGGGGACGACAGAGGACGAGATGGTTGGACAGTGTTCTCAAAGCTACCAATATGAGTTTGACCAAACTGTGAGAGGAGGTGGAAGACAGGAGTGCCTGGCATGCTCTGGTCCATGCGGTCATGAAGAGTCGGACACGACAAAACAACTAAACAGCAACAGCACCTTAGAGACCAGCTAAGTTTGTTTTTGGTATGAGCTTTCGTGTGCATGCACACTTGTTCAGATACCAAGTGTGCATGCACACGAAAGCTCATACCAAGAACAAACTTAGTTGGTCTCTAAGGTGCTACTGGAAGGATTTTTTTTTTGTTCAGGGAAGATACAAAACCAAGGTATCGTCTCCGAGGCAGGGTGGATATGGGAGGGCAAGGTTTGGCGGCACCATCTCATTTGAAATACAACATACAATTAGACCTAAGGGTAAAAATCTCCAAGTCAGACAATTGCACAAGTGACAAAGCGCGAACAGTGCTGGAGGAAGATCAGCCAACCGCACACCTGAATTAAGGGGGGGGGGGAGGCTTTACAGCGCTGCCAAAGATAGTTTGAGATAAATTTCTGTAAGTACATTAATTTCCTGAATTGGGAGCCATCGCGAAAAGATATCACCTGCCTGCGGGCACAAGTGACCTTCCTCTTCAAATGGAAGGGGCACAAGCAAAGTCTCCTCTTACACCAATGGACAGAACAACAGACTAAAGCAACTCTGGCTGCAGCCGAGGGTGGGGTAGTGAGCAGAGCGCATTCCCGAAATTTGAAACACTCTTCCGAAACATTTAGCACTATCTCACTTGTATGCTATCTAGATTTCAGCTTTGTGATTTTCTTTGCTATGCGCTTTCGGTTCGTATGCCCAATTCCTTCCTTGCTACAGATTGAGGGTGTGTGTGATCTGTTTTGGTTCAGACCTATAGTTCTTAAATCTTCTATGCTTTTCACCTCTCTGCCTTTCCAAACTCATGTTCCTTGACAAGAACTGCATTTGATTCGAGCCAGTTTTAGTTTCTTATTGCAATCAATACCTTGACATTTTTAGAAAAGCACTTCAGATAGTTCAAGACTTGCCTGGTTAATGACTCAAGAGGCCTCTGGTTGGATTAAGGGTTGGAAGCAACACTCCAGGGCTTCAAGCCACAAGAGAGAGTCTTTCATATGTTTAAAATAAGCACACTGCTTTTCCCCATTTACTGACGGGATCTGCAGTTTCCCCCCAATATTTTGCTATTAATATTTTGCCAAGGCTAACGAATGCACCACCAAATTCACCCTCTTTCGTTGGAAGTATATACCGTATTTTTTGCTCTATAAGACTCACTTTTTCCCTCCTAAAAAGTACGGGGAAATGTGTGTGCGTCTTATGGAGCGAATGCAGGCTGCACAGCTATCCCAGAAGCCAGAACAGTAAGAGGGATTGCTGCTTTCACTGCACAGCGATCCCTCTTGCTGTTCTGGCTTCTGAGATTCAGAATATTTTTTTTCTTGTTTTTCTCCTCCCAAAACCAGGTGCGTCTTGTGGTCTGGTGCGTCCTATAGAGCGAAAAATGCGGTACTTTAAAATACGGTACTTTATTGTTAACTCATAAATGACAATTTGATCGATTTCCCTTGCAATTTAGCCCCCCCAAAACTTTTCGTTTGCATTTCCTCTAAATACAACTAAATCTGACATAACGCCGACCACATCTCCAGCATAAGGCAGCTGGTAACCTGTACATCTTTTCAAGTTCAACAGAGCAACAGCGAGACCATGTAGTTCTTAAAACACTGCAGATCCTGGTCCCGAAACGCTTTCACGTGGCACTAACCAATTGTTGCCTTCTTCCCAGACTCCCTACCCACCCAAACGTGCTCAAGCACTTAAAACAAATCTTTACGACGGGTTTGTTCAACACCGCAGGAGAGGAAGAAGAGAGACACAATTTACAGAGTCGAATTTGGAGCAGTTGTTCAATAATTTTGCATCGAGCCATACCTGCATGATACCGAAAGCTTCCTTCAGGCAGCCCAACGTCTCTTGCCCACAGATGGCGTGGCACCTTCTTCCCCAAACCCCCAATTCCGGCATTCATGGGCACAGGCCCCTACTAGCCATGCCTACGTTTTAAGACAGTCCTCTAGCATTCCAAAGCAAGGTGCAGAGAAAGTGCCTCTGGGTGCTTTACAAACAGACATAAACAGAACACTTTGCTAGGTGTCCCTGGATTAGCTGGGCCACACGCATGATCTGAAGCCTGGAATCAGAACTTCTGGCATCGCCAAAAATGTCAACCCACTCCCTTTTTTCAGAATTAAAAATTCTAGAGCTCATGGACAAACTGAAAACTGTGGACAGTGGGAAATCCCTAAAGCCGTAAAAGGGCTAAGGTAGGAATTTTTTGGGATGTCTGGCTCAACCTAGTACAGTAGTACCTCTGGTTAAGAACTTAATTTGTTCCGGAGGTCTGTTCTTAACCTGAAACTGTTCTTAACCTGAGGTACCACTTTAGCTAATGGGGCCTCCTGCTGCCTCCATGCGATTTCTGTTCTCATCCTGAGGTAAAGTTCTTAACCCGGGGTACTATTTCTGGGTTAGCGGAGTCTGTAACGTGAAGCGTCTGTAACCTGAAGCGTCTGCAACCCGAGGAACCACTGTACTGCTTCTTGTGCAGCTAGTACAACCCAGTGAAGTTTCTTGACCCCCTCCGTCCTCAAAGGGCTGCCATCCCCCAAACTCAGTTCTTTTCTTCCTCTCCTCATTCTGCTAAGTCGGCACCGGGCCCAGAACTGAGGCAGCAGGAGCAGACATCTCAGGTGGCAGAATCCGGGTGGAACTAAAGAGCAGCAAATTGCCCCTTTAATTATATTTTTGGGCAGCGGGTGCTTTTTCCTTGCGGCGGCACTTGGCAAAAAGTTCCCAAGCAGCCTCCTGAGAAGGAAATTTGTGTACATTTGCATGATCGGTTCCTTCCTAACGCGTGGTTTTTCTAAAAGGGGAAAGGAGGGTTTCCTTCGTGTGCAGCTGCTTGAATGCTGCCACCGTCGCTTTTCCTGCAGACCATCGCCCTTGCCTTGCGCAGCTTGGCAACCTGCTCCCCTCTCTCCCCCCGGTCTCCAAAGTGATACAAGCCTCATTCCGTCTCTCACCTGGCTTTGGGCACTTCCAGAGGACTGCTGCCCAGCCTTGAGAAGTTCTCCGAGTGGTTGGAAGAGGAGGAGCTGGAGGACTTGGCTTCGAGCACGCCCTGGATGGGCAGCCGTTCCTCGGACGGTTGCGGCCGACCCCACAAGACTGTCTGTGGGGAGGAGGCACAGTTTTTCCTCCTGCAAAAAATTAAAATTAAAATAGTAGTACAGAAGCACCTACTTGGGCTGCGAGTGCCAAGCCAAGTGGGGAAGAAGAAGAAGAGTTTGGATTTGATATCCCGCTTTATCACTACCTGAAGGAGTCTCAAAGCAGCTAACATTCTCCTTTCCCTTCCTCCCCCACAACAAACACTCTGTGAGGTGAGTGGGGCTGAGAGACTTCAGAGAAGTGTGACTAGCCCAAGGTCACCCAGCAGCTGCATGTGGAGGAGCAGGGAAGTGAACCCGGTTCCCCAGATTACGAGACTACCGCTCTTAACCACTACACCACACTGGAAGTCTAGGCCGCCTCAAGGCAGGTTCCTCCTTGCCTCCTAACTGCTCCACTCCCTCTCCACCAAAAAGGCTCCCAGGGAGGTCAGGCCAAAGGTTTACAAGGTACTCCCCTGGACTCTCAAAATGCTCAGACCATTAACTGGAGCTCAGCATCCTCTCCAAAGAGAACAGCAGATTATCCCATAATCGTGGATCTTTTTTAAAAAATAATAATAATCTATACAACAAGAAAAAGAGATAAAAATATATATATAATACACATTTTTATTCCACCACTCCGTTAGAAATGGCTCACGGTAGCGAACAATAGGTTAATCTACTGAACTTACAGAGTTACACTGTCGTAAAAAAAATATAGAAAGCCCAGAATACAAAGGGACAATCACCCTCCAGCAACACAGCAAATCACAATCAGAACAGGAGCTGAAAGCTATTCATACCCTGAAAGCCTTATTAGAAGATTTTTAGCCGTCAGGTGAAGACTGCTGAAGAGGGCATTTACATAGCGCTCTGCAGCCTATAAAGTCGCTATTATTCCCATTTCGCAGATGGGAAGGCTACGCCCAAGAGAACAATGATAAGCCTAAAGTCGGCACAGCGAGTTTATGGTTGGGGCAAGATCTGAAGCAGGAAACTTTCCAGCTCACCTCCCCTGCTCTGAGTCTCTCTGCTACTACAGCAGCTCTCTCGGGGCCAGACCCCAAGCACTGCCAGCAGCTGCCTATTCTGCAGTTCTTAATTCAGGTTCCCAAGACAATGGGGCTTTGCTGCTGCTGCTGCTGCTGCTATAGAGATTCACTCTTTTGATTTCCAAGCTCCTGCTATTGTGAAGCAAAGCTTGGATCCTGCGCTGAGAAGGGCAGGATAGACCCAAACTTGACTGGGCTAAGCTTGCACTGAGTGACAGGTGCCATTTCTGAACATTTCCATGACGTTTATCACCTGCACGACCTAAAAACCTCAGGACTTTAACCTCTTCTCCCTCCTCATATTCATCATTCCCTCACCTTCTATCATTCAAGCCCTTCCAAAAATACAGTGGTACCTTGTGTTAAGAACTTAATTCGTTCCGGAGGTCCGTTCTTAACCTGAAACTGTTCTTAACCTGAGGCACCACTTTAGCTAATGGGGCCTCCCGCTGCCGCTGCACGATTTCTTTTCTCATCCTGAAGCAAAGTTCTTAACCCGAGGTACTATTTCTGGGTTAGCAGAGTCTGTAACCTGAAACGTCTGTAACCTGAAGTGTCTGTAACCCGAGGTACCACTGTACTGAAATTCTGAAGACAGGCTACATTTTGGAAGCAAGCTAAAGAGCATGCAGCAAATACAAATCTTTGCAGAACTGATTCTCAGCAGAGAAAAAAGATTGGAGGGGGGGAAGGAGGGGGACAGACACACGCTTAAGAGCAGAATTGTGACAAATTTGCTCTCTCTTCCACCTCATTCTGCTTTCCCAGGTGTTACCATGCAGCCTTGGGAGCCATCTTCCCACTGCCACGGAGAGGTGCCAGGAATTCTTTGCCCCCAAAGGGTGCATTCACAAAGGGTTTTCTATGTCTAATGTAGACGTTGCTAGGATTAAGCAGGATAGCATTTAGGTGAATCCGGAAGGCGGGCTGCAGCCATTGCACAGCGGCACCTTCTCCCCAGCTGCTGTGATCACAGGAACACCTGCAGGCTGCCTTTAGCTACGGCCAGATTTGCACAAATAATAATTAAAAAACCACCCCTCTCAATTGCAGACACACATAGCCCTGGAAGAGCTATAGGGCTGCTCGCGTTCAAGGGGAGGTTTGGTGCAAGCCAGCCCTTAGCAGCTGGGAGACCTGAACCTTCCACAGCTGTTCCCTCCCTCTGCTGCCCCAATGCTTTCTGTTTCCCTCGCTGCCCGCTGAGCGATTATCAGAGGCCTGGCTTATTACCCCTTGCTGCGCACGTTAATAAGGGCTCTCCTGAAACCCCAGGATTTCCTCGCAAGACCCTCGGCGACTCACTCTCCAGAGCGGCAAGGCAGCGGGGCCAGGCTTTGGAGAGCCTTTATGCGCTCCCTTGCCTTGTGATTGCTGCATTGTGCGCGGGCACAAGGCTGCGACTTAATGAAGTGCCTAATAACACAGCCACAGGCACTCAAGCAGGCAGGCAGAGAAGAGAGGCAATTAAAAAAAGAGAGAGGCTTTTAAAAACAGGACAGGGCTCCCCGCAGCTTCCGCAACCGTCCCAGCTTTTGTGAGGGGGGTGGGGAGCACATGGGGGGGGGGGAGAGAGAGAGAGGCCCAGAACTGGCAGCTAAAAATGGGTTCCCTTGCATGGAAGAGATTCGATTTTCTCCCTTGCAGGCAAGAAGAGCCCTGCAGGATCTGGCCATCTAGCCCAGCATCCTGTTCTCGCAGTGGCCAGCCTGTAGGAAACCTGCAAGCGGGATGCAAGCACAAAGACACTCTCCCAGCATCCTGCGGTTTCCAGCAACCGACATCCAGGAGGACCGGTGCCTCTGATTGTGGAGACAGAGCGTACCATGGTTTGCGCCAAACCGTCTACACGGCCGATGTCTTATGCCAAACTTCTGCAACCTGGCACCCTCCAGATGATGCTGAGTTCCAAGCCAGCGTGGCCAATGCTGCTGCAAGGGATGATGGGACTTGTAGTTCAACACACCGGGGGAAACCATGTTGGAGACAGCGAACCAAAGAGCCACGGCCCTTTTCACAAATGCACATCTGGGTTAAAGGTGGGTCTCGGGTCAGAGGAGACTGAATAAGCCAAGGTCCCTTTCAACTCTACGATTCCTGGGCTGAGTACCAACTTCCTCCTTGTCAGCAGCTGGAGTCAGGTGTAAAGGTAAGGGTAGAGGGAACCCTGACCGTTAGGTCCAGTCGTGGCCGACTCTGGGGTTGCGGCGCTCATCTCGCTCTATAGGCCAAGGGAGCCGGCGTACAGCTTCCGAGTCATGTGGCTAGCCTGACTAAGCCGCTTCTGGCGAACCAGAGCAGCGCACGGAAACGCCGTTTACCTTCCCGCCAGAGTGGTACCTATTTATCTACTTGCACTTTGACGTGCTTTCGAACTGCTAGGTTGGCAGGAGCAGGGACCGAGCAACGGGAGCTCTCCCCCGTCACGGGGATTTGAACCGCTGACCTTCTGATCGGCAAGTCCTAGGCTCTGTGGTTTAACCCACAGCGCCACCCGCGTCCCGGAGTCAGGTGTAGGTCAGTGATAAAAACCCACGATGTCAATGAAGTTAACTCTTTATTCGAAGAAACCAAAACAGCGCAGACCAAGTGATCCCAGCAACTCTTCCCCGTAGGTCTTGCCCCAATGAGGCAGTTGCAAGGACTCAAAGTCCCTGCCTTTCCACGGCTGCCTAAGTCTCCTCCTCTCCAGGGTTTCTGCCAAACAATCAGAGACTGCACCTGTGCACAACCAATCTGTCCTCTGCTCTTTTCATTTCTCTCTCTGTTCTGGGAGACCTGGAGGGAGGGGGAGCTGGTTGCAGCAGCAGCAGGAGGAGATTCCCTGTATTCTTCTGCAGCCGGCCTCCTCTCTCTCCTGGCCTCCCTCCTCTCCAGCTTCTGAATCAGGACTGCTCTCTGTCCCAGCTTCCTCCTGCTCACTAAACCCTGTTGCCTCTTCAGCTTCCGACGCCTCCTCCTCCCAAGTCTGCTCCCTCTTCTCCCTCTGGCCACTCATCCCCCCCCACCAACCCCCTGGCTCTGAGCCTTCCTCTCTTGGGGGGTTCCCCAGCTGGTGCCTCCCGAGACTCCTCCAAGTTTCCCTTCCAAGAAATACAACAGCCCTCACGGGACCGGGATTATCCTTGCACATGCTGCAAATTGAGAAATACAGGGATGGTGCGCACACACAAAGAAGTCCTCTGGCTACAGAATCTGCCTTTCAACTCAGAATTCCAGACAGCCCTGCACAATACTCAGGCAACCCAGGACAGCTTCCAGCTCCTGCGGAAGCATCTGCCAGCCCTTCTTTCCCTGCAAGGTTTTCACTGTCAGCTACTGTGTGCCGCCTGCAATTTGACTGGGGTGCTGAGCAGACTTGGCAGGGCCACCATTTCAAGGGCTGCCCATGCTCTGAACAGATCTCTCTCTCCCTCTCTCTCTCTCTTTCTCTCTCTCTCTCTCTGTCTCCCCTGCACTTCAAGAAGCCAGGCATGCAACAGCAAGCTGAGGGTTCGCTGTTGCCCAGAGGACTTCCAGCTGCCTCCCAGCACAGCCCAGATTTAGCTCAGAATAATTGCACTGTAAAATATCATTAGCACACGTGCTTGGGGAGGAGAAAGAAAAATTAAACTGAGCAGGGCAGGCCCGCGGGCAAGGCTCCGAAATCCCCAGCCTTTGGCTCCCTACCCTCCCGTCATGTGGGAGAGCTTCTCCTCTTCTCCCGCTAGCTCCTCTCCTGCATAGACTTCAAGGTCCAGGCCAATGGAGGGGGGGGGAGAACAAGCTCCCCCCTCCCCCCGTGGAACGACCTTCACTGCCAAGGATCTGCCTATCCTAGGGCCAAGTTGTATGTCATGCTTGGACGAAATTGGTGGGCTGGCTTCCCCCCTGGATTTGAGAGCCTTTTCTTTAGAGGAAGCTGCCTTAATTCCTAATCATCTAGTCCATCTGGTTAATCATCTGGACCATCAAGCTCAGCGTCGTTTACGGTGACAGGCAGCGGCTCTCCAGTTTCCCAGAAAGGAGCCTTCGCAAGCCCTACTACCAGCAGATCACAGAGCGGCATTCCGGAATGTAGGACGGCCAACTTTAGCCCTAGGTGGTGAATTTTGTGCAGTCAAGATGGGGGACGGGAGGTAGAACCCTATATCCATTGAGTCACTCCTGCCTGCCTCCCCCCCCCCAGCTTGGAAGGGCCCCCCGTGCCCAGGCTGAAGAACATTCCTAGTTACAAGTGAGAGGGTTGCTATCTGTCATGGATGTTTTTGCTGAGATTCTTGCATCGCAGGCAGTTGGAATGGATGACCCCTGCAGGACCCTTCCAACTCTATGACTGTACAGTGGTACCTCGGATTACGAACGCTTCAACTTGCGTTTTTTTGGGCTACGAACAATTGTAACCTGGAAGTAAGTTGTCCGTGCCCTCGGAGGCCTCACTGCTGCCTGAAGGCAAACCCAGATATCCGCGGGGCCTACGGAGCTCTCTGAGGCCTCCTCGAATGCCGGGAACCAAGCCCCGACATCCGTGGGGCCTGCAGAGGCCGAGAGCCAAGCACTGACGTCTGCAGAGGCCTGGAGAGCGACTGGAGAGCGACTGGAGCTCTCTGAGGCCTCTGCGAATGCCGGGAGCCAAGCCGATTGTGATTGTGGAAGAGAACCCTGAGCCCCCATCCAAACAATGCGCACACATAAGAAAATAAATAAATGTTAATTTTTTTCATCTAAAATACTGTCTTATTTATTTTATAGTGCAGTACATCTATTATTGCCTTCATTTTATGGATCAATGGTCTCGTGAAACAGTAAAATTCGTGTTAATTTGCTGTTTTAGGGTGTTCTTCATCGTCTGGAACGGATCAATCCACTTTCCATTACTTTCAATGGGAAAGCCCGCTTCAGGTTAAGAACGGACTTCCGGAACTAATTAAGTACTTAACCTGAGGTACCACTGTATAATGTCCCGGAGGCTTTCTAATTCAGTACTGGGAGAGGAACCCGTGAGGTGAGAGGAATGCACTGTGTGTGTATGGGGTACTAGGCAGGCCATTTCTGACTTGACAGGTGCCCTTTGCCAAATGCAGGGGTTCTCCAGGGCCTCTGCAATAATATTGGGTTAATGTGCGTGTCTAATTTTGCACCTGGGTGTAGTGTGAGGTGTGTTAAAACCTCAGTCAGACCAGCAACACACCGAGGGTGAGGTTGGCTCAAGGTACCATCGGGGTCACTACTTCAAAAATTGGGAAGGGTGAGAGGCCTGGATGTAGCTTCTGCTACCTTAGGCCCTGTCTAAGCTATTGTAATGGACTGCTTTTGTGGCACATGTTTACTAAAGCCATGCACCCGCCGCCCCACATACACCCGCCCCATGGTTGAAGGCACATGCATACACGCACACACGGTCTTACCAAGCAGCCTGTGTTTGGGACCCTGCTGGCATCAGCTCCACTGCTTCGTAGGTGAAGCTCCCTGCAGCCCCAGGTGAGTTCTCCATCACGAGAGAGAAGTCGCTGCTGAGACTAGTAGGGCTGCCCCGGTCCCTCTGCTCTGGAACACAAAGAAAGCAACGTCGGACTACCTTTCTTCTATAAAGTAGCAAACCCAGCATCCTCACAAACAAACCTCACACGGAGACACCCACCACACATGAACTCACACAACAGTTCGTTTTAATATTTGCGGCCTAGGACCCACATACCTGCAGGACCACCTCTCCTGGTATGCCCCGCGGAGGACCTTAAGGTCCACAAATGACAACATTTTGGAGGTCCCAGGTCACAAGGTGGTTAGATTGGTCGTAACTAGGACCAGGGCCTTTTCAGTACTGGCCCCAAATTGGTGGAATGCTCTGTCACAAGAGACTAGGGCCCTGCGGGACTTGATATCTTTCTGAAGGGCCTGCAAGACAGAGCTGTTCTGCCTGGCCTTTGGTTCGGACTCAGTCTGACCCTTATGTTTCCCTCCCCTTATGGTTTTGATGAGGCTGCATTTTAAATTGCATTTTAACCTGTATTTTAAATTGTGCCCCCCCATTATGTTTTTACTGTAATTTCACTGTTGTTAGCCGCCCTGAGCCTGGCTCTGGCCAGGGAGGGCGGGGTATAAATAAAATTTATTATTATTAACAGCTTTAATAATAATAATAATATTTTTTTTATTTATACCCCGCCCTCCCCAGCCAAGGCCGGGCTCAGAGCGGCTTACAAGCAATAATAAAAACAGGATGAATGATTACAACTTAAAAACAAAAATAAAATACAACATTAAAATAATGGAACATTAAAATATTAAAATGTAGCCTCATCACAGGAGAAGGAAAAGAAAGGGGGGGAAGAAGAGAGGGAGGGAATCAAATTGGCTCCAAGCCAAAGGCTAGGCGGAACAACTCTGTCTTACAGGCCCTGCGAAAAGAAATCAGATCCTGCAGAGCCCTGGTCTCATGAGACAGAGCGTTCCACCAGGCCGGAGCCAGAGTTGAAAAGGCCCTGGCTCTGGTTGAAGCCAATCTAACTTCCTTAGGGCCTGGGACCACTAGGGTGTTGTTATTTATGGACCTTGAGGCTCTCCGTGGGGCATACCAGGAGAGGTGGTCCCGTAGGTACGAGGGTCCTAGGCCGCGAAGGGCTTTAAAGGTCAAAAGCAGCACCTTAAATCTGAACCTGTACTGCACCGGGAGCCAGTGCAGCTTGAAAAGCACTGAGTGAATATGCTCCCATGGCAGAGACCCCGTGAGGAGCCTCGCTGCAGCATTCTGTACCCGCTGGAGTTTCTGGGACAGCTTCAAGGGCAGCCCCGCGTAGAGCGAATTACAGTAGTCAAGCCTGGAGATGACCGTCGCATGGATCACTGTGGCCAGAAGGAGAAACATCTGTTTGCTTACTCATAATAAATAGCTCCTATATGATAGGCAGGAGGTTCGGGGGCATATTTTGGATTCAGTTTTTCAGTACAATCCATACAAGTCTAACTGTAGTCTTGCAAAAAGAACAGGAGTTTGTTTATGAACTCTATGCAAACAGGTATCACATGAGATTGCATGTACATTCTGCAGTTATGCTGAAAAAGCATAAGATTACCGGGTGCAAAAGGTTTTTTTTAAAAAAAAAAAAGTTAAGAAAACAAGCTTCACTGCCTGATGAGATTTCAAAACTGGCGTATTTTTTTTAAGGGTGTGGGAAGGTGAGGAAATGTTATACAGTGGTACCTCGGGTTAATAACTTAATTCATTCCGGAGGTCCGTTCTTAACTTGAAACTGTTCTTAACCTGAAGCACCACTTTAGGTTAATGGGGCCTCCCGCTGCTGCTGCTGCACTGCCGCAGTGCGATTTCTGTTCTCATCCTGAAGCAAAGTTCTTAACCTGAGGTACTATTTCTGGGTTGGCGGAGTCTGTAACCTGAAGTGTCTGTAACCCGAGGTACCACTGTAATGTGGTTCCATGTGGTCAGAAATGGGACTTGGGCGTGCCACATCATAACCAGAGATGGGTGCAAAAGGTATCAGCAGACATTTCCATAATGAGAAGAGCGTGAGCTGTTTATTCAGTTGCTTATTTACACCGACCACGGAACCTGGCTCTTCTTTCCACGGCATATACGTAGCTCCAATCCTGCACTTCTCAGAAACAGCCAAACCGTTTGCAAGCTGCAGCTGAGAAAAGCATGGCAGAACTTAAGAGGGGCGGCTGGTTTTTTTTGGTTTTAATTATTAGCAAAGATGACAGTTCAGTGATCTGTCACAAGGCTGAGCTTTACCACCTGCAGTGGTGAGCGCAAGAGTTGCCAGGCTCTCGTTCAGAGGCAGCACCTGTTTATTTAAGAGCTCAGGAGGGGCAAGGAAAAGGTGGGGAAGCTGCGGCCATGCCAGATGCTACCAAACTCCCAAATGCGTAGCAGCTCCAGGGCAGCAAAGCCAGGAATCGGGACCACAGGGAACTGCTTGGTGCCTGTCAGGGGTTGAACATGTGCTCTGCCACTGAGCCACAGCCTCTCCCCAAAGAGGGGGCTGATGGGAGTTGTAGTCCGACATCTGAAGGACCACAGGTTCACTACTCTGGGCTAAGAAGACGCAGACCCAATTTGCCCACTCTCCATTCCTACCCACTGCATGGGTTACAAGTCCTGAGCCCTGAGCCCGGCTTTGGCTGGGGAGGGCGGGATATAAATAAAATTTATTATTATTATTATTATTATTATTATTATTATTATTATTAAGTCATAAATGGGCCAATAGTGAGGCGGGAGTCACAGCTGCTATATTCTCTTGGGGCACCGGAGCTTTTCTTTTTAAAGATAAACAGGCAGTCTTTTACAATCCTAGTCAAAAGCAAGCAGGCCTTTGCCCCCCATCTGAGAGCATTGAGGACTCAGACCTGCTTTCAGATCTCAGCCCAGCGACAAACTCGCTAGGGTTCCCTGGGGAAACCCCCCACCTTTCCAAGCACAGCTCCCCACCTGCAAAATGGGAGGGAGCAGCATCTTACGTTTTTCATCCGTGATGGGAGCTTTCCCCCCCCCGTAAGAACCAGGGACATGTATATACTCTGGGCACAGAATTTAGTGCCAAGTTCTCTGACCAGAAAATGCTGCAGCCCAGTGGATTAGGCGTATTAAGCACATCTGCATGACTGCTTTGATTTTGCGTAACTTTAAAAACTGCTGCTGGGAGTGTCAAGGGGAAAGAGGACTTATGCAGGAAAGTCAGTTCCCGCCACCATCACTGGAAATCTTATGCAGGATCTGCACAGTACCAGAGCGCTTGAAACAGTGGTGGCTTTTCTTTAAAAATCTTGTGAGCTGTACTTTGCTGAGGGTCATGAGAGTTGTTAGGAGCTGCAATTCCCACAGTGGTTTAACAATCAATCCCTCTTCTGAGGTTCGCTGTATTTCAGTGAGGGGAAATAGGGCTCTCCTTGTGGTTCCCAGGGTTCTTTGGGAGAAGCCATGGCTGTTTATATAAAGTGATACTTTAAACACCTAGGGTAGATGGGGCCTGACTCTGCCCCCTTTCTAGAATCATAGAGTTGGAAGAGACCACAAGGGCCATCGAGTCCAACCCCCTGCCAAGCAGGAAACACCATCAGAGCACATATGGTTGTCAAGCCTCCGCTTAAAGACCTCCAAAGAAGGAGACTCCACCACACTCCTTGGCAGCAAATTCCACTGTCGAACAGCTCTTACTGTCAGGAAGTTCTTCCTAATGTTTAGGTGGAATCTTCTTTCTTGTAGTTTGGATCCATTGCTCCGTGTCCGCTTCTCTGGAGCAGCAGAAAACAACCTTTCTCCCTCCTCTATGTGACATCCTTTTATATATTTGAACATGGCTATCATATCACCCCTTAACCTCCTCTTCTCCAGGCTAAACATGCCCAGCTCCCTTAGCCGTTCCTCATAAGGCATCGTTTCCAGGCCTTTGACCATTTTGGTTGCCCTCCTCTGGACACGTTCCAGTTTGTCAGTGTCCTTCTTGAACTGTGGTGCCCAGAACTGGACACAGTACTCCAGGTGAGGTCTGGATCCTGAAATTTCAGCAGGCACTGCACACATACTCTTGGGTCTTCCAGTCCTAGAGGACTGGGCAGTTTGTGTATGTGTGCTTTGACCAGGGTGATAAGTTCTCAGGAAATCGAATTATTGCCACATTCTGCGGCAGCACATGCACACCAATTACAGTTCACATCTCAGAACACACACTTGTCCCTCAGCGGTTTCAAGGATTTATCCCACAGGCCCTTATGTAACATGCATGGTTGTATCCAGCAAAGTCATCCCATGTGCACCGTTTGTGGAATCAAATTTCTCTACCCCAAAAAAGAAAAATGTTCTGGGGGTCCCTGGGGAGCACATTTGGGGAGGGAAGGGGGCATGCAGGGAAAGGGGGAAAGTTCCATTGCACTAACAGAAGTCTTTTTGCTAACAGGGCGGCATTGCATTAGTACAAAAATCTTTATGGAGGGGGAAACTTGAAATGGGAAGCCCAGCGATGACTGAGCGTGCTCAGGGGGGGCTGGTTGACTGTTTGCGAGGAAACAGAAAACTGATGAGGGGCAGGCAGAAGGGGGAGATAGCCTGCAAGTGAGGAGTGCTCTACACTGCAACATTTTGTTGCAGTCCTCATTTGTTATCCTCATTTTCAATCAGCAGCTGGAGTAGATTTCTGTTGCAGTTGTAGAGACACCGATCTTTTCTGGAATCTGAATCCAGTGGCCTGGCCACCTTCCTGTGAAACTGCGATGAGCTATGGCTCTCAAAGGCTTTCCCCAAATTCCCCTAGTGAGCGAAACCTTGCTGTCCCACTCGCCATCACAAAGCAGACCCAGTTGAGGCTAGAGGGGGGACTCGTTAGTAGGCGCCAAGAGACACTCACTCAGCATACAGATCTCTTCCAAAGTAAAACCGGGTGGCAGGCTCTTCCTTCTAGGAGAGACAAAACATGACAGTCATCAAATGCCACTGAACCACCAATGGAAAACGGACTTGGAAACAGTATCCCTCCAGGTCTTGACTGGTTAAACAGCTACTGGCCAGGAGGGAATTTAGGCCTGCCACAGAAGAAAGGAATTTTTGGAAGTAATTGGCTTTAAAAAATACAAATACAAGGGGGAAGTGATCTCCACAAGAACTTGAGAGATTTTGACAAGGTCTTGTGAAAGCTCACTGGAAACTGGCGCTGGTGCTGTTTCTCCACTGCCAGCGTGGCGTTGGGTGCCTCTGCCGCCTGAGGTGGCAGCCTCACCCTGCCTCATAGTTGGGCCGGTAAACAATAGGAGTTTGTCCTGACTGGGCTCTGCCCAGACGTCTCTTGGAGAAGGAACGCTGAATGCTATCCATACCAATCATTTTTTTAAGAACAAAAAACAAGCAATCTTAGAGCCGAAGGCAACAATTCTTAAAACCAGCCATTTCAGGGGGGAAAAGTCTTTCATTTAAAATCCAAAAAAACAGGTACCGTATTTTTTGCTCTGTAAGACACACCAGACCATAAGACGCACCTAGTTTTTGGAGGAGGAAAACAAGAAAAAAAATATATTCTGAATCTCAGAAGCCAGAACAGCAAGAGGGATTGCTGCGCTCCATGCACACACATTTCCCCTTACTTTTTAGGAGGGAAAAAGTGAGTCATATAGAGCAAAAAATATGGTAATCTGGGGGACATCTGTTCTCTCTAGTTGGAGAGAGTTCCACATCCCAGGGGCCTTTAACAGAGAAGGAAGGCCCTGCGCTGTCCTGTCACACAGCAAACCACAACTGTTGATGGAACTGCAAGCAGGATATCTCCTTTCAGACCCTAAGGCATGGGCTGGCATGCAATGGTCTTGGGTCCTCTGCTGTATAGGGCTCTATGGTAAACACCTTAAATTGTGCCCGGTAAGAACAGACAGCCAGGGCAGCTCTTTAAGGATCGGTAACACAATTCTGCTTTGGGACACCTGGCTGCCAAATTCTGCACTGCTTGCTGGACCATCTTCAAGGGGTGGCCCTCGTGTGATGCTACTGCCACAGCTGCAGTGCTGTTTCAACAGCAACTGGTACGAGGCGAGAGGCCCTTTTGCCCGTTAATCCACCCCATGCACCGACCAAACTCATGGCCACTTTTTTTTCTTATGTAGGACTTTGCAGCCCAAACCTTTTCAGAGAAAGTGCTGTGGCCCCGTTTTCGCTGCTTTCCGAGTGCAGAATAAATTAAAGCAAATTGGGCCAAGGCACCTGGGTCTCCCATCTCCCAGTAGAAAGAGCGTGCGCTAACAAGATTCTCCGTTCTTTTAGGCTGCCTTTGGTAGCAGGAAACTCCTACTGTGGGCTCTCCATACCTTGGCGGCTTAGCAGCCGAGAACTCCTCGGAGGTGATGTGCTTCAGAAAATCGAAGCAGAAAAAGAAAATCTGGAGCCAAGAGAGAGAGAGAGGAGAAAGCGTAAGAGAGAGCAAAGGGCGACAGCACTTGGTAAATGACAGCTGTCACACTGTACGCCTTCCTCATCTCTGCAGGAAGGGAGACGTCGCCACCACACAAGCCTAGCAAGGCCCCCTCGTAAGCCAACACTTTTCCAGGGGTCTCCTGCTGGCCAGGCCTGAGCGCTGCTTGTGAGAAGGCAAAACAACACAAACGCACAGAGCTGACATTATTAAAGAGGAGACATGGCTATGGAAAGGTGTTGCACATGCCCAAGTCAAGATGATTGGAGGGTCTAGGAACCCGCCGAGTTACAAATCACTTTGGCATCCTGGAATTTAAAAGAACAAATCATGGCGCAGGGGTTTTATTTGAAGAGGAAGACCCATCCAAGGACGATTAGGCAGCCACGCTTAAACTCAGTGGCCAATGCAGCCAAATTTCAGTCAAGCATCCTACCAACCAGATACCTTTGGGAAGCCCATAAGCAAAACATGAATGCCACGAGCATTTTCCTGTTTGTGATCTCTAGCAACCCGTACTCATTACGACCCAGCCTTATCCACAGCTAGTTTGCCCAACACTCCTTTTTCAGAGCCATCCAAGCTGGCAGACATTGTTAAATCTTGGGGTGGTCCAACCTCCAGTTTAACTAAGGCACAGGGCACAGCAGTGCTTCCTTTATTTTCTGCGCTGAATCGCCACCATCCAGCTTCAGGGGCTAACTCTGCCTTCGACTGATTGTGCGAGAGGGAGAAAAGCTTTTATCCACTTTCTCTACATTGCAGAAGGAGAAAAACCCTCTATCCGCTTTCTCTACGCTGCTATCATGTCTAATTTACTTGCCTTTTTTCTCTAAACTGAGACACCCTGATCACTGCACCGTTTGACGTCTACTGCCTACAGGCTTGCTGGAGGTTTCTGCTCTGGGCCATTATGGGAAGCTCTTTGGCTTCCCGTGGCACAGGATGCAAATTTTTAAGCTTATTCTGCTAAAATTTTGGGCGCAGATGATACCTGCACACCTCTGGCTACCGTTCCCTCACCCCACCCCCTCCCTGCCAGGGTGGAGTCCGCCATGGGGCGCTGACATCACTGCCGCTCTTTTGAGGGCCCCCCCCGCCAGCGACACTCACCTCCTCCCCTTTGCTGAGTCGATCCACTAGCATGTGCCTGCGAGAGAAAGAGGGAAACCGAGTAGCGTTCAAACTCAAGAGCAAGCAAGGACACAGAGGCTGGAAGTCTGTTTCTCCATTGCCCACCCAATGTTTCTTCAGACTATGAGCAGAATTGACACAAGAGGGGAGGATCTTGAGAGAGGCTTAGCTTGGAGCTTTCCTTCCCCTGCTAGCTGTGAAGCAGGTTGGACTGAAGGTCTCCTGGCAAAGAGGTTCCGATTTGCCAATGCTAGATTTGCTGGTCGCACAATCACCAGCTAATCTGGGAAGGACAGAGCCTTCAATGGCAGCTTTAAGTTGTATTATGGTATTTTAGTATTTTTTTGGAAGCCGCCCAGAGTGACTGGGGAAGCCCAGCCAGATGGGCAGGGTATAAATAATAAATTATTATTATTATTATTATTATTATTATTATTATTATTATTATTATTAAAGATAAGCTTCTATGTGCATGGTCTTGGGAAATCAGAGATGCCCTTCTATGATCAGTGCTCCAGTACACAGATTATCACTCACAGCTGTAGGCTGGACGCACAGGTGCAACTGTATGCGAGGGTCTCTATACGCTCACCTGCAAAACAAATGGCTGGTGCGGCGTAGGGAGCCCCCACCCTCAAATTCAAATGAGTTAGGGGAAACTGCATTAATCCAATCTGCAGCTGGTCCTACTGTTCCTTCCCTGGTTTTGGCCAAGGCAGGATGCTTACCCAAAGAGGAACCAGTCATAGGCCACGGTCAGATAAAGGATCTCCGCAGGTTCCAGGGATGCATGGATCAGCCCATCCTAAGGAACGAAAAACTGACAATACATCACAAATGACAATGACATTCAGCTGCCCTGCATTTCCCCCTGCAGCTGTGTGGAAGAGAGACCCAAACAGGTTATAAGCCAAAGCCAATGACTGAGAAATGGTTTCTTGTCAATGCAATGAAGCTATGCCAGCAATTCTCTCCAAAGCTATGTCATATGCAATCTAGACACAGGGGAGCTTCAGATTGAAAGCCGTTTTCAAAAAGCAAGCTTCTCGTCCTCAGTGTTATAAGAGAAAAAAGCCGTGACGTTTTACAAACACCATGGGACAAATTTGACACCCACAGTTCTTAAGAGGCACCTCCTTTTTTTTTTTGCTGCTTCTCCGCCCTTCCTGTTGCCTCTCATTCCAGAGATTTTTTTCCCTGCATTTCCCGACATCCCAGTTTTATCAGCAAATGAAAATTATGCAAATGCAATAGGCTCAATGCGCTTTTGCTTGAGCGAACACAATTTGCTCCTGCTGCGGAACAAGAAACGGTAAGGAACAATAAGGGATGTGGATCAGAGGAATTCAGTTTTTGAATTCCTCTGATCAGAGGAATTCAGTTTTTGTTAAGAGAGAGAGTGTGTGACTCTGGCCTCTAAGGTCACAGGGAAGGGAGGAGTAAAAGTTTCAGCTATACACAGCCTAGAAACCAAAATGGGAGAGAATATTAAGTTGAAGGATTTTGGGGGTCTACGGCGGGGGGCCCTTCACTTGAAAATAAAGGTCACACACAAACCAAGCCTTCTTGCTCTGCCCCTGGCAGTGATTCCTTTGCCAGTCTGGATGTACCAGAAAATACTTGACCTCACTTGCTTCCCTGCCCCTCTGGAATTAGCTCTGTACGGAGGCTCTAGCAGACAAGGAGTGCAAGATTTTAATTCGGTGCAACTCACGTTGTCCCATATCCTCCAGCCCTCTCTGTCCCTAAAGGCAGCCCTAATTGTTCCACAAACCCCCACCTTCTTCCCCAAGCAAATAGTGGGGCAAGGTGTCCTCAGTTCTGAAAGTTGCTGACTCTTCCAACTGTACCAGCAATGCAAAAGGTGCCCCGTGTAATTTAGCAAGCCGAACATTGTGTTTTCTACTAGCAGATTCGTGCATTTGAAGAAGAAAGTGGGGGGAAGCATCGCCGCAAGAACCACAGAGGTCCCCCTGTTGCCAATCAAGCTACGAAAGAAAAGCGACCGCTCCCTCTCCACCCAACCCGCCCCCTTCCCGGCTGCACCCCTTGGCGACTGCCTCGCCTGCGGAAACATGCCCATTGGTACTCACAGCCCACAGGGAGAGGCGCAGGAGGGAGATGAAGAGAGGCGTCCTGTCCCAGCCGGATATACAGTGTATCAGGAGCCCACTGTCATCTGCGCTGAGCCAGCAGGAAGGCAAAGCAAAAGGCGGGAGGGGAAAAGGCTGTGTTACTTGCATGGCATTCAAGATGAAAAGCCCCCCGGGGCACAGAGGGCTCCGCTAGCCCCCCAGGAGATGCGGTGGCATATGCCAGGCCAGATGCACAAGGCACAGCGTTCTCCGGGGACGGGCTCCGCAAGGCAGGCAACAAGGGGCTATATGAAGCCTGGGGGACGGGAGAAAGGAAACGACAGAAGCACCCATTGAAAATTACTGAGTTAGGCCTGTGGATTTACTGTGAGTAAAATCCAGCCAAATAACTGCCCTGTATATTCAGCCCCAGGGACACGGGTGGCGTTGCAGGTTAAACCACAGAGCCAAGGACTCGCCGATCAGAAGGTCAGCGGTTCGAATCCCCGCGACGGGGTGAGCTCCAATTGCTCGGTCCCTGCTCCTGCCAACCTAGCAGTTCGAAAGCACCTCAAAGTGCAAGTAGATAAATAGATACCGCTCCAGCGGGAAGGTAAACGGTATTTCCGTGCGCTGCTCTGGTTCGCCAGAAGCGGCTTAGTCATGCTGGCCACATGACCCGGAAGCTGTACACCAGCTCCCTCGGCCAATAAAGCAAGATGAGCGCCGCAACCCCGGAGTCGGCCACGACTGGACCTAATGGTCAGGGGTCCCTTTACCTTTTTATATTCAGCCCCGATGAGCGAATCAGAGGGGGCAGATCGGGAGGCAAGTCGGCTACAGGGGCAGAGCTCACAATAAGCGCCTCAAAGCTCACCGAGAGAAGCAAAATGAGAGGCCTCTGAAAAGCAGGGTATATGGAGTGGCTGCGTCCAAAAGTCTCAGCCACAGAAGTTTCACGAGAGCTTTCTTGGGAGACATGCAGGGTGCACTGTGCAAAGGAGACCAGATGCAACAGGCCCTTCATAAGGTCAAATGCATAGGGAGCAGCACTCTGCAGCTCAGCTCAGATTATTGAAGGGGATGCCAATACAGTGGTACCTCTGGTTACGTACTTAATTCGTTCTGGAGGTCTGTTCTTAACCTGAAGCACCATTTTAGCTAATGGGGCCTCCCGCTGCCGCCACCGCGCAATTTCTGTTCTCATCCTGAAGCAAAGTTCTTAACCCAAGGTACTATTTCTGGGTTAGCAGAGTCTGTAACCTGAAGCGTCTGTAACCTGAGATACCACTGTATTTAAGTCTAGAAGCCCAACCCTCAATTCCCCTGCTTTTAGCCATGAGGTTTCTTTGCCATGGAGTTTTCTTCAAAACATACTCTCTCTCTCACCCCCCCCATAGTTTTCTAAAGTAGTCAAATAAGCCACCCCCGAAAGGTACCCTCCCCCCATTTCCCACCTTCTCCATAACAAGAAGAAAACCTCACCGTCACCATTAATAATGGAGATCAGGAGCTTCAGGTAGTTCTGTGTCTGTTGCACCAGGTCCCAGCTCTGCAGGGGAGGGGAGGGCAACACATGAGAAAGAGAGGAGAGAGAAAAAAAGAGAACAGATAAAGTGATGCGTATTGGAGCATCTTTGCAATCCTGCTCAACACTCGTTACCTGAAACACTTAACCCGCATTTTATTACCTGCTTTGTTTCTACATTTTGTTCCCCCACGAAGAGGCAAGTTAGGGAGGACTGGCATGCAAGCAAGAAGTGGGAGAATGCAGAGCCGCCTTTAATTTGCAGGAAACCACGTCTCTGCGGCGGCTCTCATAGAGCCCTCCTGTATTGTTGGAGGACGTGCATCTTAAACTCTCTGTTCTTAGGGCAGATGCTTAAGCCTCTCCACTTGCCAAGTACCCCAAACGAGATTGACAACCACCATCTTCATCTGTGGGATCACAAGGGAAAGGGGGCTGCAGGCTCTCTAGGTCACAACACAAACATTAAGGGGGAAAGGCTTTGGGGCAAGGCAGAGGCTCTGATGGGCACATGCATCTGCAAGACCCAGAAAAGGGTTCTCATTTTGATAGAAAGATGGAAAAGTTTCTGGTCTCCGTGGTAGTGAAGGCAACTGGTTTCTGCAGGAGGCTCAGGAACTAGAAGGTACACAAGCAGGCCTTCTCTTGTCTTCCCTTTGTTGTTTAGTCGTTCCGATTCTTCGTGACCCCATGGACCAAAGCATGCCAGGCACTCCTGTCTTCCACTTCCTCCCGCAGTTTGGTCAAACTCATGCTGGTAGCTTCGACAACACTATCCAACCATCTCGTCCTCTGTCGTCCCCTTCTCCTTGTGCCCTCCATCTTTCCCAACATCAGGGTCTTTTCCAGGGAGTCTTCTCTTCTCATGAGATGGCCAAAGTATTGGAGCCTCAGCTTCAGGATCTGTCCTTCCAGTGAGCTTTCAGGGCTGATTTCCTTCAGAATGGATAGGTTTGTTCTTCTTGCAGTCCATGGGACTCTCAAGAGTCTCCTCCAGCACCATAATTCAAAAGCATCAATTCTTCGGTGATCAGCCTCTTTATGGTCCAGCTCTCACTTCCATACATCACTATTGGCTTGTCTTCCCTATGCTCCCTCTAAAAGAATATGCTGCACCACCCTTTTCCTTGTCCAAAACCACGTAGAGCCCTGCATTTTCCAACTTTAGTCAGGCTTGCATGACTGTAACCCTAAAAATATTTCAGATTAGAGCTCCCATCGGCTCTAGTCAACACGGCCAAAAAGTGAGCTCCAGGGTAGAGGGAGGCTGGGCTTAAGTACATTCAAGAAAAGGGAAGGAGAGAAAAGTAATCAAAGAGTTAAGCAGAGGCGGTAGCGGATTTTGTATTTAAGGTTGGTTTACGCTGGGCTGAAGTACAGTGATGTGCCCAAGCCTGGATAGCTCAGCTGGTTAGAGTGTGGTACTGATGACGCCAAGGTTGCAGGTTCGATCCCCATATGGGACAGCTGAATCTTCCTGCAGTGCAAGGGGGCTGGACGAGATGATCCTCAGGGTCCCTTCTGACTCGATGATCCTATATCTGAGCAGGGACTTATCCTGCAAGTTTGATAATCTACTTAGTAGATTCTACTTTGCCGCACAACGCTGCAACTCTTGGTCCAGCTGCAACATCAGTTAAGTTTCTTAGTTGTGACGTTTGGGTCTGAAGCAAAGCATGGAACGCTTGCGTAACTGTTTTACCCAAAAAGAAATTTGGAAGGAAACTTCAGAATGCAGTGGGAGGAGAAGGAAACAGGGCTCTAATTTCTGACTCATTACTCAATTGTTCAGGAGAATTTGGTTCCTACAGAATCACACAGTGATTTCAGGACCCCCTAAAGTAAAGAACTGTTACAGCCCAGTGGCGGAGCGCGTTCTGAAACATTGATTAGAGTCTATGAACGCCCTGCTGCGTCCCGACCCACTTCACCAAGTGCCCCCCCCCAAAATGGGGAAGCTCAGTCCGTGAGCTCTTCACAGCGGAAAACAGATACAGTGCGTGAGTAACAGGAGGGCCTGGGAATGGGCAGGGGAAGGGAAAACCGCTACCCTCCTAGGAACAGCAGCCTCCCCCAGTAATTGGGGTGGCTGGGCCAGCAATTTCACAATGCACTGGTGTCGGAATGACCCCACCAAGCTGCCTGCAGAGTCCTAACCCACTTTCGGCAACTGGCATGGGATTGGCTGGCTCGACAAGATCCCAGGGACAGCAAGTCAGGAGGGAGAGGAGTCTTCAAGCCCCCACGGATGTTTACCAAGCAGTGTCTGTCCCCCCACCCCATTTATTATTATGAGGTGACTCGAGAGAGCTAGAAGACAAACACAACAGGGATCTATCAAACTTTGGGAATGAATAATGGCTGCTCTGGTCAAAGACTGGGAAGGGTATCCCCTCTCACCCAAGTTGCATCACACTTTGTCCGTGAAGAGCGACAGAGACACACAGACAGATTGTAGTGGTGATGGGCTGGGCTGGTAAAGAATGGCAGAACTCGGCATCCACCATACAAGTTTATATCCTGAAGGTTAGAGCTTTTGGGAAACTTTCCACTGCAAGTTTCTAGTGGTTGGGTTACGGCAATGCACTATATGTGGGGCTGGACACGGACATGGAGGCTGGAGCTGACGCAAAATGCAGCGGCTCATCTGCTCATTGGGAACAGCGTTCCCACATTACCCCTCTGCTGGAATAATTCCACAGGTTGCCAATCAGCTACCAGGTTAAGTTCAAGGTGCTAGTTTTGGTGCATAAAGCCTTATGTGGCTTGGGACCAGGTTAGCCTTTCCCCCCCCCCCCCACCTGGAGCCCTGGACAGACTCCAGCTACAAAAGCTGAGCCCGCTGAAAAGATTTCTTGGGCTAGGGTATTGTTTAGGAGTTTCCGTTGGGTTTTTGTTGCTGTTGTTGCTGCTGCTATTGGTGTTAATTCATTTTACCTAGATCTTATTATGACTTATGTGGAAACTGTACAATTTGGTGGTACAGTATAGCTTTTGATGTGTTTTTCTTATTGCCTAGGACTACTTTTGTTGTAAGGGACGCAGGTGGCGCTGTGGTCTAAACCACAGAGCCTAGGGCTTGCCGATCAGAAGGTCGGCGATTCGAATCTCCGCGACAGGGTGAACTCCTGTTGCTCGGTCCCTGCTCCTGCCAACCTAGCAGTTTGAAAGAACGTCAAAGTGCAAGTAGATAAATAGGTACCGCTCCGGCGGGAAGGTAAACGGCATTTCTGTGCGCTGTTCTGGTATCACCAGAAGTGGCTTAGTCATGCTGGCCACATGACCCAGAAAAACTGTCTGCGGACAAATGTCGGCTCCCTCGGCCAGTAAAGCAAGATGAGTGCTGCAACCCCAGAGTCATCCGTGACTGGACTCAATAGGGTCCCTTATTTTTGTTGCTGGCAATGATGCAATCATGTTGAAAGCTGCCTTGAGTGTGGTGTTACGTACGATGATGAGACTCAAAAGGTATTTTTGGCTTTTATATACCCAACCAATCATAGTGGCAGATACCCTTTGAAACTCCCCCACTCCCAACAAATAGTAAGATTGGCACCTTTTGTGCTGCCTTTTCAGCGCCTGCTAAAGACATTCCTCCTTTTTCAAATACAGCCGTACCTTGGTTGTCGGATGGAATCTGATCCGGAAGTCCATTTGACTTCCGAAAACGTTCGGCAACCAAGGCGCGGCTTCTGATTGGCTGCAGGAGCTTCCTGCACTAAATCGGAAGCTGTGGAAGCCGCACCAGACGTTCGGCTTCTGAAAAACGTTCAAAAACCACAACACTCACTTCCAGGTTTGCGGCGTTTGGGAGCCGGAACGTTTGTCTCGCAAGGCGTTCGGTAACCAAGGTACGATTGTAGCCTTCTAAATGGAGATCTTTTATCTCACTTGGTCTCTATACTGCACCTGAATTGATTTTATGTATGTGCTGTTGCTATTAACTGTTTTTCTATAAGAAACTTACTTATACAGGCTTCTGTTCTATTGCAAATCACTTTGGGAAGCAGTTTATAAATTAAATGAATGTTAACAACAGCGCTCATGGCGACGGCAGAAAGGGCAGTGGAATGGGGGCAGCACATTTGCTCCAACCAGGTACCTATGGCAGAAATCTCCTTACAGCCTGCTTCCTTGCCCCACTAATATAGGCCCCCGTTGTGCTATTGCTTCTGGTTTGACCAAGCCTTTAAGCAAAAGTGCCTCTTACACTAATAGGCTTCCTTGGGCTTAATTGAGAACTGCCCTGAGATCTTGTGATGAAAGGCGGCATTATAAATCTTAATAAATAGTAACAGTAATAATACAGGCACTGGCAATTGGCAGCTGTAGCACTCTGATCAGACTCGGGCAACGTCTGCCATTTAAGTTTCCCACAATTCCAGCCTTTAATGATAAATTAACATGTGCCATTAAGGTAAGACAGGGAATACGCAGGAGAAATGATTTTGAGGAGATATACCTGTATACCTGAAGGAGCATCTCCACCCCCATCATTCAGCCCGGACACTGGGATCCAGCATCGAGGGCCTTCTGGCGGTTCCCTCATTGCGAGAAGTGAGGTTACAGGGAACCAGACAGAGGGCCTTCTCGGTAGTGGCGCCCACCCTGTGGAAGACCCTCCCTTCAGATGTGAAGGAAATAAGCAGCTATCTTCTTTTTAAAAGACATCTGAAGGCAGCCCTGTTTAGGGAAATTTTTAATATTTAATGCTGTATTGTTTTTAACACTTGATTGGAAGCTGCCCAGAGTGGCTGGGGAAACTCAGCCAGATGGGCGGGGTATAAATAATAAATTATTATTATTATTATTATTAGGAAGGCGTATGCAGAATCCGTACTGTTAAAACGGAAAGGGGTCAAACCATCGCAAGAGGTATTGAAATTTTGGGAGGTTGGGTAGTTACAATGGAATGGTCTCGGTGGTGGGGTGCACATTTTTATTCTTATTTATTTATGATTATCACTTTGGCAAAAAAAATAGGGGGAGAAGTTTCCCACAATTCCCCCAGAGTAATGCTATTTTAGGGGTGCTGTGGGGAATTTGAATGGTGGAAGCTGCAAAGCACTGATCAGTGCTTTAGAAAAATGAGGCCTATGACAAATGATTTCCCAGCAGTCACCCTAGAGCGCCACATAAGACATATGACTTGCCATCTATATACTTGGCCATCTCCAGGCTTGACTACTGTAATTCGCTCTATGTGGGGCTGCCCTTGAAGCTGTCCCAGAAACTCCAGCGGGTACAGAATGCTGCAGCGAGGCTCCTCACGGGGTCTCTGCCATGGGAGCATATTCACCCAGTGCTTTTCAAGCTGCACTGGCTCCCGGTGCAGTACAGGGTCAGATTTAAGGTGCTGCTTTTGACCTTTAAAGCCCTTCACGGCCTAGGACCCTCGTACCTATGGGACCGCCTCTCCTGATATGCCCCACGGAGAGCCTCAAGGTCCCTAAATAACAACACCCTAGTGGTCCCAGGCCCTAAGGAAGTTAGATTGGCTTCAACCAGAGCCAGGGCCTTTTCAACTCTGGCTCCGGCCTGGTGGAACGCTCTGCCTCATGAGACCAGGGCCCTGCAGGATCCGATTTCTTTCCGCAGGGCCTGTAAGACAGAGTTGTTTCGCCTGGCCTTTGGCTTGGAGCCAATTTGATTCCCTCCCTCTCTTTTTCCCCCTTTCTTTTCCTTCTCCTCCTGCGATGAGGCTACATTTTAATATTTTAATGTTCCATTATTTTAATGTTGTATTTTATTTTTGTTTTTAAGTTGCAATCATTCATCTTGTTTTTATTATTGCTTGTAAGCCACTCTGAGCCCGGCCTTGGCTGGGGAGGGCGGGGTATAAATAAAAAAAAATTATTATTATTATTATTATTATTCATTTCCCACAAATTCTCATCTTCTCCTCAATTCAGCTCTAAACAAATTCACGTTCTGCATAGCAGGGTTTCATTTTGTTTTTAACAACCTGCAGCTGCCAATCCAGAGTATTTTAGGCTGGTGGGTGGGGACTGAAGGCCAAACCTGCCACAGGAACAGGAGGGTTATCTCCTCTCACGCACCAAGTTGCGAGCGCCAACTGGCTGCCGAGGAATCAAAAGAAAATGACTGACATTCCGCTGCGAAGCTCTCTCCGGCGAGGATGTGCTCAAAAATGCAATTAACGGCAAGCCACGCTTGGCAGAATTGAGGTGAAATTGCAGGGCAGCAGCAGAACGCTACAGGCCATTGCTTTGTTGTCAGCAGATTTTCAGCACAGTGCGGAGACACTACCCTGCATGTGTTGAATGTTACAGCGAATGTTATTTTTAAGGAAGTCGCCTACAAGAGGTGAGGGACACAGTCCACCTAGTCTTGTGGCGAACTAGTCAGTTCCAGGCCCTCCCTTGTTTCGCTTCATAATAAGTAATTTCGCTTAATAATAAGTAATTTCGTTGTCCCCGAGAGGGGGCAATGACAATAAATATATTATTATTATTATTATTATTATTATTATTATTATTATTATTATTCTTCATAGAAGACGCATGCTGTTCCTGTTCTGGGAAATGGCGGTGCTCACACCTGCTTTAGCACGTTGTCTTTGGGCGGAAGCACTTATCTTGAAAACTCTTTAAGGCTAAGCAGGGAAGTCCTGCTTCAAAAGAAAGGACTAGGAAATAAATAAAGGGAACCTTGATTCCAACTTTAAATGCTCTGTGTGTCAAAGGGAAAGGGGGGGGGGAAGGGCTAGTGAGAAATACAGTGGTACCTCGGGTTAAGTACTTAATTCATTCCGGAGGTCCGTTCTTAACCTGAAACTGTTCTGAACCTGAAGCACTACTTTAGCTTAAGGGGGCCTCCCACTGTCACTGCACCGCCGGAGCACAATTTCTGTTCTCATCCTGAAGCAAAGTTCTTAACCTGAGGTAATATTTCTGGGTTAGCAGAGTCTGTAAGAACTTTGTAAGAGTTCTGTAAGTGTATGTAACCTGAAGAGTATGTAACCCGACGTACCACTGTACTTGGTTTAGGCATGGGAGGGAATGTAGAATGAGATATTCGAAGACAGGCAAAAGGGTGTAAGCCAGCAACAAAAATGCCCTGGTACTTCAAGCCTGTTTCAGAACAACACATGCGGAAATTGTGTTTGTGAGAGACAGACAGACAGACAGACAGACAGACAGACAGACAGACAGGATCCTCCCAAAAGTTTTTTCAAGCCTGTTTCCCAGAAGGCAGTGCAGGATGGAATCACTATTCAGGCACATTTATTGCTCTATAACAGAGCGGTCCAACCTTTCACACCAAGTGGGCCACAAGAGTACTATACAGTGGTACCTCGGGTTAAGTACTTAATTCGTTCCGGAGGTCCATTCTTAACCTGAAACTGTTCTTAACCTGCAGCACCACTTTAGCTAATGGGGCCTCCCGCTGCCGCTGTGCCGCCGGAGCACGATTTCTGTTCTCATCCTGAAGCAAAGTTCTTAACCCGAGGTACTATTTCTGGGTTTGCGGAGTCTGTAACCTGAAGCGTATGTAACCCGAAGCATATGTAACCCGAGGTACCACTGTACTTCGACACAGAAGCCGCCACACACTTAACTCAATTCCCATATCGTAAATTAAAGTGTTCACAATATGTTTAATAACATTTAATAAGCACAATTAATTTATTTAAATATAATATTAAATACACAAATAATAGATTTAATCATAAAACAAAGCTAATACACGGGCGTATGCACTTTCGTTAACCACACCTGACACACAAAAATATCTTTTTAAGGCTTTAAGATCTATTTTTTCTTGAATGTTGCCGAGGGCTGCCAAAACGGGCATGGCGGTTCACATGCAACCCGAGGCCCAGACCACCCTGCTCTATCGTCTAACAAACTACTCACAAGCACAGGCGTACTCTGGAAGGCATTCTCCCAACGCTGTCCAGATGATAAGCAAGCAAATTGTGGGGTCGTGCCAGATCTCCATCTCTTTAGGTGGAGCAAAACCGTTTCCTCTCCACACAAACCCAAGTTTCAGGCCGCATCTAAGAAAGCTTCTCAAGTGCGCCTCCCCCTCTGACCTACACACCCGTTATATACATATGTGGAATGGCTTCAGCTTAATCCACACAAGGGAATTGAAAAAACCACTTATTTATGCAGGCTTTTAACGGATTGCTGCTCTTTGATAACATGCCCTTCCATTGTGAGCATGTTTTCGCCGTGTTTTGCAATTACAGAGGCACCGCTTTGTGTTTCGAGGCACTTGAAACTTTTTAATGGCGTTATTTATATATTCCTGATTTAGAGTCCCGTTTTGTACCGGTTTTTCTGCTGTCGGCTTTTGTTTGTTTGAGAAGTGCCTTGGTCTTTCTTCTCAGAATTAAAGGTAACATATAAATTGTTTTAACACTATTATTATTATTATTATTATTATTATTATTAGCTGTCAACTTTTCCCCCTTTTAAAGGGAAATTCCCTTATTCTGAATAATAATAATAATAATTTTTATTTATACCCCGCCCTCCACAGCCAAGGCTGGGCACAGGGCGGCTAACAAGCAATAATAAAAACAAGTTGAATGAATATAACTTAAAAACAAGATTAAAATACAACAATTAAAATAGTGAAACATTAAAATGTTAAAATGCAGCCTCATCACAGGAGGAGAAAGGAAAAAGAAAAAAGAATAGGATTCCTCGCAAGAAAAGGGAAAAGTTGACAGCTATATTATTATTACTACATGCCATTCATACATTTTTAAGACGTACTGTAAGCATTTTGGATATAAACTGCTTGTCAGAAATGTAGGCTGCAAATTTACCTCGGAAATGTTCGTCCTGGCTTAAAAGAGTACACTTGCGTACCTCTGAATAACATGGGCTTGGGACATGCCAAGAGAAGAGCTATTCCCTTTGTGCCTTGTGTGTAGTTTTCTGGCGGGTCACTATTGCAAACAGAGTGCTACACTGGAAGTAGCCTCTCTCTGGTCCAGCAGGGCTCCTTCTTAAGTGGACTCACTGCTGTTCCTACCCCAATTGGCTCAGAAAATGGCTAGAAAGGACACAATGAAATTTTGCAACTGAAGGAAGCCAAGCAGGGCTAGCTACCTGGGGGGGAGGCTGCCCGAGAACCAAGAATTAAACTGCTCTCAGCTCCAGAGAGAAAAAGTGGGTAAGGTGAAATTCTGATGGTAGGCTCATAAGATTATTGGGGGCGGGGGCGGGGGGCTCAACTCAGATACAGACCATAAAAGCACTTTTTAAATGTGCATACTGTTTACCACCGTCACCAACTTCCCCCCCCAGGAGTCCACAGATCGGCTCTGGAAACTCTTATGTGGAACAATTACTGGAGCATCATTTCTTTGTTGATCTCTGTAGAACCTTCCCACAAAATTGTGCCCAACATGGTTCTCAACGTATCACATGAACGACAATTGCAATTCAAAGACGTTACTAGTGTTCATCGTTAACACCAGTAGCAAAAAAAAAGAATCCGTACAACTTTGTATAAAATACTAGAAATAAACTGAATTAAGCAGCTTTCAGTAAACAGGAGAGAGAATCACATCAACACAAATGTAGAACATTAGCCGTACCAAACATCCTCATGAGTTTATGGTAGTATTCCTCAAACTTGGGTCCCCAGCTGTTGCTGGACTACAAATCCAATCATCCCTAGCTAGCAGGACCAGTGGTCAGGGATGATGGGAGCTGTAGTCCAACACAGCTGGGGGTCCAAGTTTGAGAAACACTGGTTACGGTGTAAGGCCCCGTCTACCATCCAGGGGTCAGAGGGAAACTTGGTCCTTGCGACCTGCCATCTTACCTGATACTCGCTCCAGTCAATGTTCAACCGCTCGGTGAGAGAGACTGGGATGCTGAGAGGAGCATCAACATAATCCTGCAAAAAAAGAGGCAGAAGGTTCATCAGGGGTAGGATGATGTGATGAAGGAAGTGCAGTGGTACCTCAGGTTAAGTACTTAATTCATTCCAGAGGTCCGTACTTAACCAGAAACTGTTCTTAACTTGAAGCACCACTTTCGCTAATGGGGCCTCCCGCTGCTACTGTGCCACCGGAGCCCGATTTCTGTTCTCATCCTGAAGCAAAGTTCTTAACCTGAAGCACTATTTCTGGGTTAGCGGAGTCTGCAACCTGAAGCGTATGCAACCTGAAGCGTATGTAACCTGAGGTAGCACTGTACTAGAAATCCTGTACTACAAACAGGTCTGTGTATTTTACTCCTCCATTCCTCTCATCTAAAGCTTAGCTTTGGGTCCAAGACTTTCAGCCCAAGCCCATGCAGATTTGCTCATGATTAGGTCCCTATGAATTCAGGGGGAGTTTGCTCCCAAGGCTACTTGCAGCCTTAGTTGTATCCTGGTGTATTATTTACTTATTTCATTTATATCTCTTGCCTGATACAAACGGGACTTCCCATTTTATCTTCAGAAAAACCCTCTTAAGATAAGGTGAGGTTGAGAGGCAGTGGGTGGCTCCAGGTACCTCCTGAAGATTCATACCTGGGTAGGATTTGAACTCAGGTCTTCCCAGTCCTAGTATGACGTTACAGTCAATACACTATGCTGGCTGTCTCACGCCAGTTGTCATTGTAAGCCATTTCCCCCAATGACATCTCTATGCCAGTGTTTCCCAACCTTGTGCCTCCAGCTGTTTTTGAACTACAACTCCCATCATCCCTGACTAGCAAGACCAGTGGCAAGGGATGATGGGAACTGTAGTCCAAAAACAGCTGGAGGCACAAGGTTGGGAAACACTGCTCTATGCATCTCAACGACTTTTCCAGGCACTGAATTTTCTCATCGCCTAAACTGGGAACGGCCAGTTGCCCCCCCGCCCCATCCCGCTTTGACAGTCCTACCAAATTTAAAATGAGGTAGGGTCAAACGTTCAACTCGGTTCCACATATATGAAGGCAGTGTTTTCAGATTTAAAAAAATATTCCACACGTTAACATAGCCTTCATGTCCCTCGTTTGTTTACATGCAGGAAACATTTTTAAGTGTACATTTTTAAGTGTACAAGCCTAACAACATGTGTTTCATTCCCGAGAAGCCCCAATGACTAGATGACACAGGCTTTATTATGGCGCCTGCACTACTTGTGGATTAATAGACATATAGTGCTCTGATCATCAGAAGCAGGAGTTCTGCTCTGTACTGCACTATTCTGGCTCATCATCGGCAGTAATCTATACTGTTCTGGGCACATTTTAAGAAGACACTGACAAACTGAAGCATGCCCCGAGAAGGGAGACCAAGATGTCTAGAAACAAGGTCTTATAAGAAGCATTTGAAAGATCTGGGTATGTTTAGCCTGGAGGAGCAAAGATTAAGGGGAGACATGTTCGTCTTCAAATATCCGAAGGGCTGGCTTCAGGCTTCCATCTTTTCTATTTCATTCTGTCTTTTTCTGGGTCTCTGCCCCACTCAGCGTTCTGTGTCCACTGAGCATGCTCAGTCCCCAGAAGATGGTGCAAATTTGTTTTCCCGTTGCTCCAGAGAGCAGGGCTAGAACAAATGGGTGGAGTCTGCAGGGAAGGAGATTTCGGCTAAGCGCTAGAAGCTTCCCCCTGGTAAAAGTGGAACAGAGGCTGGCTTAGGAAGTGTCTAGCTTTTCCTTCAACAGACTGTCTTTCTCTCTCTCTCTCTCTCTCTCTCTCTCTCTCTCTCTCTCTCTCTCTCTCTCCACACACACACACACCATATTTTTGCTTTATAAGACTCACATTTTCCCTCCTAAAAAGTAAGGGGAAATGTGTGTGCGTCTTATGGAGCGAATGCAGGCTGCGCAGCTATCCCAGAAGCCAGAACAGCAAGAGGGATTGCTGCTTTCACTGCGCAGCGATCCCTCTTGCTGTTCTGGCTTCTGAGATTCAGAATATTTTTTTTCTTGTTTTCCTCCTCCAAAAACTAGGTGCGTCTTGTGGTCTGGTGCGTCTTATAGAGCGAAAAATACGGTGTGTGTGTGTGTGTGTGTGTGTGTGTGTGTGTGTATACATCCACACACCCATATATGAATGAGACGACTCCCAAGGTCCCTCTCAGCTCCACACATCTTTGAAAAAGCCAGTTTGTGTAGCAAAATACAGAAGCTGGCAATCCCTGCCTAAATGAATGGCCCCGTTTCTCCACAATTAAGTGGCTTTCAAAGCCTTCTTCCTGAGCTCCGAATCCTGATTTACGGCGGTTCATAAGTGCTGAGGAAGACACCATGGAGTGTGGCATTGCACTCCTGCTAGATTTCACAGCAACCGTATTTCACCTGCGTTACGTCTCCCCGTTGCGAAGCGCGTTACTGTGGTGTTCTTTTCTATGGGAAGAACAAGCCTCTCGGCTGAATGCTTTCAAAAGGCTTTCTCAGAGAGGACCGCCTGAGCAGCAGTGGGGAAGGGGAAGGACAGAAGCAGCAAATCCCAAAACTGCTGCAGATTCTAGGCCCTCTTGTGGCTGCAAATGCGAAGGTGGGGCTGTCTGCGACGGTGCTGCCAAGACCGGCCAACACCTAAACAGACACTCTCTGACTTTCAGGAAAATAGCACCAAGGTTCATCTGCCCCGGAACACTGCCCTCTGACCCGACAGCTCCTTCCGCCCATTCCCTGGTGAATGAAATGAATCCTTTTAATTGCTCAGAGGAAACCTGTACTCCAATTTGAGCCTTCTCAGGTTTGTGTAGCCAAAACAGACGCACAAAATCAGCAAGGAAAATCCTAAAACCCTCAATAATCCCTTAATAGCTCAAGTAGCGTGGAATGTTGAGGTGGGAGGTGATAACTAGAAGGGGGAGAACACACTGGAATAGGTAACAGGAGGACACAGAAACACAGACATATGCAAAGGGTCAAATGAACCATCTTTCTGTCTTGGATAGCTTCACAATGGACTACCCCTCACCATTTTATTTTTAAGGAACAGGGGCACAAAATAGCCCACTGAGCATGTTCAACAGGCACAGAATGCTGACTACCGTATTTTTCGCTCTATAAGATGCACTTTTTCCCCTCCAAAAATTAAGGGGAAATGTGTGTGCGTCTTATGGAGCGAATGCAGGCTCCATAAGCTTCAGTGAAAGCAACGCGAAGTCTCCGAAACGCAGCGGGAGCGCTCCCGCCGCGATCTGGAGGCTTTGCGTTGCTTTCACTGAAGCCTGGAGAGAGAGGGGGGTAGGTGTGCACTGACCCCTCTCGCTCTCCAGGCTTCAGGGATAGCCGCCTGAAGACTCTCCTGGCTTCAGGGATAGCTGTTGACGCCTGAAGAGCAAGAGGGATCGGTGCACACCAATCCCTCTTGCTCTCCGGGCTTCGCTTCGCCGGAGAGGCACTGCGCAGCTTTCCCTCTCTGCGCAGCGCCCCTTCAGCGAAGCGGGAGGAGAAATGGAAGGGGCTCCATTTTTCCTGCCACTTCGCTGAAGGGGCGCTGCGCAGAGAGGGAGAGACTTTTTTCCCTCGTTCTCCCGCTCTAAAACTAGGTGCGTCCTATGGTCGGATGCGTCCTATAGAGCGAAAAATACGGTGATCTGTTGAATTATCTGCTTGTTGAGCAGAGGACCATGGGGAAAAAGGGATGGAATAGGGAAGATGGAAACCTGAAGAGAAACAAGTCAATGTTGCAGTGACCCCTACTTGTACATACTAATGGGAAACTCCTTCGCCAAGTTACAATCCTTAATAGTTGTAATAGTTGTGTGTTGATAGCTATGCCAAAGCATAACTATCAACACGCAAGAGGCCTTGCTGGGGGACCCTGGGCATTGCATATGTGTGCAAAAAACTGAGCCCCACTCCCAAAAAGAAGACCCCAAAAGAACCCACTGCTTAGTGGCCAGAGAAACCAAGTATTTGGGGCCCTCAGAAGTGGAAAAGCACAGGCAGAAAAAAGAGAGGAGCCTGGGAAAGGACGCAGCTGGCTGGCCGTAAACCCCACTTATTTCACATTCCAGGGTTGAGTCCTAGCACTGGGAACAGATGTCTGGGCTGGACTCTGGCGCAAAATTAAGCCCATGAAGAGATTCCGGTGACTACGGAGAAACAAACGCCAGGTCTCTGCTCCCAGAGTTGGTTCACAAACAGCTTGTGCCATCGGCAAAAACAAAAAAGTTTATCTTGGAACAGCTTCGCGGCAACTCTGCTTCATAGCCTGCCCCCGTACCTGCTTCCAGTTAAAAACAAGCCCTTCTGCCCGGTAGCCCCGCTCTTTGTACTCCTTGAAAAATTCACAGCCTGCGTGAAGAGAAGAACGAGAGGGTGAGAGGGAATCCGTGAATGAACATGCACAGGGTAGTATCCAGACTTGACTTCCCACTCAGCAGGGTGGATTTAAATCAAATCGATTTAAATCCCGACTTAAATCACTAGTCAGTAAGACTTGATGTAAATCATTTTTTTTACAGAAAGACTAATTCCTGCTAGTATAATCTTAATATTTACAACCAGATGAAGGTTTCATTTTTGGAATAATAAATTTTCAGAGTAGTGTAGTTTTTACAGTTATATCAAAAATTACTGATTTGGTTATACAATTTAAAACACACAGACAGATAATGATGAAATGATTGTGAGGTTTAATAAGTTAACTGTTTATATTTGGACAACTTTTCTGCTGTACTTTATTGAAAGGAGAAAAACAATCATTTTCTTAATAACAATTTATTTAACTAAAGCAATAACATCATAGCATATGTATCCATGTTTGCTAACTGGCGTTGTTAAACGTTTTTTAAAAAAAAACACACAACAGACTCAGTTTTAGCACACATGAAAAACTTAAAACAAATCCTTATTTCCTGATAAATAGCCTTTGGACTATAATGTAACCCTAAATAGAAAACTATCTTTAAAAAGATTTTCCCTCCAGAAGCATTTTATTTTAAAAACCCAATTTAAATAATAAAAATCTGATTTAAATTTTAAAAATCCATTTTTTTTTATTTTTAAAAACCATTGATTTTTATCCACCCTGCCACTCAGCTGCTTCTGAGGTAGAGGGAGGATACACTCCATGTCTGTCCTCCAGAATCAAGAGTCCAGGACAAACAGTGTGTTAAGGGCTAGAGCCGGTTGCTGGGGCACAAGAGGTCAGACAAGCAGTCAGCCTGGCTTGCAGCAACCAGGCTGCAAACCACTGTCATCACCACCACCAGCCTGGCACCAAGGGGGTCACAGGAGGTTCAGTGGCAAGCAAGGAAGCAGGGACTGGCAGCCCTCACCAGGAAGCAGGCAAGGCTTGTCGCCAGAAGCTGAAACCAGCCAAGGGACCGCGCTCTCAAACTCTGCCCCTGTGAGTGCATTTCATGCATCAGCACATGGCTCTCAGCTACCCGCTTCTCCCCCCACCCAAAGCTGGTTTGGAAAAGGTTCTTGAAATGGTGTTTGCTGGCAGGGGAGAAGCCTGAAATCCCCTTGCTTGGAATAGCTGGCAGTGAAGAAGAGGCCACAGGGCGGGGAAAACAGTTGGCGACACATTGGTTCTTTGAACCATGTTTTAAAGCGTTTGCTCCTTAACAGTTTTATTCCACAATAGAAATATTCATGCCTGCAAAGCGATGTGCATGCTCAGAGGTTATTTGTACATAGCCATATGAAAATGTCTCCGGGTTCCTTTGGGAAGAAGGAATAATCATCATCGTAATAAATTAAGAAATTCCTTCCAGTAGCACCTTAGAGACCAACTAAGTTTATTGGTGTGAGCTTTCGTGTGCATGCACACTTCTTCAGATAATGATAAATAATAATAATAATAATAATAATAATAATAATAATAATAATTTATTATTTATACCCCGCCCATCTGGCTGAGTTTCCCCAGCCACTCTGGGCGGCTTCCAATCAAGTGTTAAAAACAATGCAGCATTAAATATTAAAAACTTCCCTAAACAGGGCTGCCTTCAGATGTCTTTTAAAAAGATTAGAGCATCCTTCACATCTGAAGGGAGGGCGTTCCACAGGGCGGGCGCCACTACCGAGAAGGCCCTCTGTCTGGTTCCCTGTAACCTCACTTCTCGCAATGACGGAACCGCCAGAAGGCCCTCGATGCTGGATCCCAGTGTCCGGGCTGAATGATGGGGGTGGAGACGCTCCTTCAGGTATAAAGGACCGAGGCCAAGATACACAAATTTGTTTGTTTGTTTGACTTATGCCCCACCTTTTTCTCCTAAGGAGCTGAAGGTGGTGTACAGGGTTCTCCCCTCCCTTTAATTCCTACAACAATCCTGTGAGGTAGGTTCAGGTAGCTTAGGCTGAACAGTAGGTCACCCAGTGAGTTTCATGACCAGTGGGCCTCTGAACGCGGGTTCTTAACCACAACACCACACTGGCTGGTTGATTTTTAAAACAGTCTCTCAGAATGAGAGTGCAGTTCCTCTCCATCCAGGCCATACATTTAAAGAATTTTTTCCCACTTATTATTATTTCCCAACAGTCATGTCTTCCTCCAAATAACCCTGGGAACTGTGTTAGTTTCTGTTTTGCCACTGAGCAGCTGCTTGGAGTCACAGGACTCTGTTTACATTCCAGAGACAGTCCAGGCTATTGGAAGTCTCACAGGAGACTAGAGACGGATGTGATGTTACTAGTTTCCTGTTTCCTTTGTTCAGTTGCTCTCTGCTTTCATAGAGAAAGGATGTGTTTTTTGTCTGCATAGTTAAGAAATAAAACTCTTTAACCATGTAGCCCAAACCTCCCGTCTCTTTCCTGTGCTGAAAACTCTGCTGAATGGAACGTGCCTTGGAGCTTTATCAAAGGCTCAGGTCGTTAAACACGTCGGGAGGCGATTCCGAAAGACTCGGGGGAAGAAAATGAGCTTTATAAGCTTAGCCGAGCAGAGATCCCGACAAACTGTAGGTTCTTAAGGGTGCTAACTTTGCAGGGTTACAGATCCCGGCAGTCTTGAACAAACTGCAGTGCCCGAGATCCTCCAGGGCTGCTGAAAGTGGTTTAATAGTGCTTTAAATGTTTGGAGCAGATGCGACCTTAAGCTAGGCTATATGAAGCATAGTGGTCATGCCAAACTGGGACAAGTTGCGATTAGAGCATCATGCCGCTTGAATTCAAAATGGATTCTCGTATATATAAATAAATATGTACACACACACACACACACACAAAGGCACTTCCTAGATTGGTTTGAAAGCCTTCAAAAACTTTAATAAAAAAAAAAAAAACAACCTTGGCAATTACAGAGCCATGTTCTGGTAGTGGCAATTCACCCATGGCTTGATGCAACCTTAATTGGAACACTCCCAGTGTGGCTCTCCCATCCATTAGAAGATGTCGGGCACCTAAGCATGTGCTCATTTCCCCCACGTAATGCCTCTCGAGGAACATCCCACAGCATCTCAGGACTTTGCAGAGTTTCCAGGTCAGCACCTGCTTGCCGTGAGTTTCCTCGCTGTTTCCTAGCAGCAGAATCCCAGCCTTGGAAATAGCAGGGAGGGGAGGGGAAATCCGAGTTCCAGCATGGCGGGTGAGCGGCGATGCCAAATTCAAGGACGCATCCTTCCTGCAGCCACCCATTATCCTGGCACGCGACATCCATTTGCAGCAACATCCACTTTTGATGTGCTACTGGCTATGTTCCCGTGGGGGGTTGTGGGAGTGGGAGCATGGAAGGGCAACACAGACCCGGTCTAAAAGCCGTGGGCAGAGACTGCTAGACTCTGACCGAGGAGCCTTATATTTCCAGAGTTTTCTCCCAAAAGACAAAGGAACTCCTCCATCCAGAGACAAGCAGGGACTCTGATAAGAGACCGTGCAATTCTTGAAATACGTTGGGTGCGCTAAAGAAACTGGAACAATTTTGTAAATGAAAGAAGTGGTTTTATTCCGCACCCCTTAAGAGTTTTGTCTCTTGGAGGTGCTCCTATTTTACTGTGGGAGAAACCACTCATAGTCATTCTGCCCTCTTCCCAGTAGTAAAGCTTTCCCCAACCTAATGGTCCTCAGGGTGTTTTGAACAACAACTCCCATCAGCCCCAGGGCTAGACATAGTACCTCTGGTTACGTACTTAATTCGTTCCAGAGGTCCGTTCTTAACCTGAAACTGTTCTTAACCTGAGGTACCACTTTAGCTAATGGGGCCTCCTGTTGGCGCGCAATTTCTGTTCTCATCCTGAGGTAAAGTTCTTAACCCAAGGTACCCGAGGTGTTTGTAACCCGAGGTACCACTGTACTGCACTGGCTGGGGCTGTTGAGAGTTGTAGGCCGAAACATCTGGAAGGAACCAGGCTGTGGAAGGCTGCACTAGACAGCTGTGCGGAATGGCTGCTCGCCCCTCAGAACGCTTCCTTCCTACCTGGGTACGGGATGGAGAGGAGGGTGAAGTCTGCATAGCGCTGTGCTTTATCCACCTTCTCGGAAGACGTCACGCTAGGGAAGGAAAACAGAGAAACGCACTACACGTGTGTGAAGCTGGCTGGCATGGCGTGGCAATTGTGGGCCAACCTCAACAAAGTCAGCCCAGTTTCCCCTGCTGCTCCCCACCCCCACCCCAAATAATCTCAGCTTTTCACCAACGAAAGTTTACAGAGAATAACTGCACACTCAGGATCTCTTTCCAATTAAGGCATGAGCTAGTCTTTGTGCTTAAATTATCCCATCTGGCATTCTTTTTCTTTTCCTTTTCTTGAAGATTACAAAGAAATACCTGGCCGGAGTACCCTTCACGCCTACTCTCCAACAGAAGCTTGTTTGTTTTTAATTTTGATGAGTCTGGGGTGGGGAATTAGAAATGGCATCACGCTGAATGCAGAACGCCACAGACCAATTTCATTTATGAAGCAAGCCAAGTTTTTTAAGCTCATGGCTACCAAGTGGCAGGCATCCTGCCAAGACCTGGAAAAGCTCCCTGCAACAACAACAACAAAAACACCCTGCCTAATTAAGCAAGCATTTCATGGCAGAGACTTTGAGCTGATCAACGCGCTATAAAACATTATTCCTGCACATAGTGAGCAAACTCATAAGAGAAAAGTTCAGTGTAGTCTTCTCCTTATTTTGCTACATGCAATGAGCATTAAAAAAAAAGAACTTCCTCACCCACTTGCATTCCGAAGTGCTGCTACCTAGCATTCTATCCTTGCATTATGTGCAGAACAACTATCTGCAACCACACTTCAGGATGCTCTACGCTCGAGGAAAAACAAACCTAGGCCAAAAACACAGAGAGGCACTCGGCACATTCCTCCATTTGGGGGCTCTTTCCAGCAGGGAAGGAGAAGAGAAGCCAAAAGAGAGAGAACGACCCTAAGAACGTCTGCTGAAAATGAAACCTGGTTGCTATATCGAGATAGCAGCAATAACTTGGCTTCCTTTACTTTTTAAAACTCATTTCAATATATTTTTTTATCCCACCCTTTTCTCTGCAGCAGGGATGGGGAAACCTTGATATGTTACTGAACTCCAAGTCCCATCAGCCCCAGCCAGCATGGCTAATAGTCAGGGATGATGGGAGATGCAGTTCAATATCTGGAGTGCTACAGCTTCCCCAACTCCACCCTCCTGCCTTTTATCCTCACAATATCCCCTTGAAGGCAGCTGAGGCTGAGTGATAGGGACCTGCTCAAGGTTAGTTACTCAGGAAGCTTTAGGCAACAGTGAGACCCATTGTGGAGTATCCCTGATCTAAATCTGACCGCTGTCCTACACCTGCTCTCGGGAGCATCCGTCACCTGCAGTGCTTCTCAAAAGTTGCCGGTGGCCAATTGGGACACACAACACACAAATGGCACCCGTACTTACTTCAAGCCAAACTTCACTTTCTTGTTCTCCACCATCAAGTCACAGATGTACGCAACCGACAGGTACCTCAAGAGCTTGATGTCATGACCTCGGACCTTGTCGAACAGCTGCGAGTCTGCATTTCTGAAATACAGGACAAGGGGATGAGGTTTTCCGCCCGGAGGAGGAAATGCAGAAGGCTCAGATTAGCACAATCGAGGCATAAGCAAGTCCGACAAGCCAACACAAAACGCTTCACACAGCAGTCCTAATGCTCTACTATGGGCAAGACCAAGGACATGATAAGCCGAGCGATTCTCCTGTGCAAGACCCGTTGTTTTCAACATGGCTTTTGCAGGAGAGCTTGGTGCCCCAGCTCAGTAGTAAAAGCATCTGAAGAACCTCTTTAGGAAAACGGGTTACATTTTTTATCCAAATCTCTGGAGCTTCTTGCTTCATCTACTATGAAGACATACATTGATTTAGGTGTCCTGACCTCACTCCATATTCTGGGGGTGATTCTACAGGGGTTGCTGAGAATTCCAAAGAGATCCCCAACAACTTCCAGAATTAAGGCCTCCAGAATTAAGTTCGGGAGGAGGGGGGAGCTAAGCCAAACCAGTTAAACCATCAAATTTAGAAGTCACACACGTCCAACACTGCCCTGTGAGTGGCAAACAAGCAAGTCCTTGAGAGAGGATTTTAATTGGCCTAAAATTACCAGAAGGAATAATCTTAAAACGGCAAGCTATGCATTAACAATGGAGCCCATTCTGCCGATGGGCTTTTAAAGTTTTGCTTCAAACTGTTCTTTTGATCTCGCCAAAGTATTTTATTATTGATATTTCTATATGCTGAGATTTTAGGACTGCTTTTTATGAGCTGTTCTCCAGTTTTGTTTTAAATTCTACTGTGAAGCACTTCCAAGCGCCTTAATATAGTACAGCAGGCTATAGGTTCGTGGAATTAAAAAAACAAACAAACCCAAGAAGAAATATTGGCAGCAAGTGTGTAGTCCGCCTCCCATACGATCCTTACTCCCCCCACGAACTCTACTGCAGTCCAGAAAAAGCATCACTGGACTGGCCTGTTCTCACAGAACACCAACCATTGCTTTGCGACCCACAACAGCCAAGTACTTCCCTGCCTTGGGAGAGATGAAATTATGGAAGTGCAGGTTTTTCCGTTACTGCAGCTCCATGGTGGCAGAAAAAGGTCCCTCTTACATTTTCTCCCTGCCACGGCAGCGTAAAGCAGATCAATGTAGGAAAAGGAGTCAGAGCTTTGTCTGACATATTTGTAGGAGGTGGTTGGGTCAAACAGACCTGAAAGCAGAGTCCTCTTCTGACATGTCCTCCGTATCTGCCCAGGCATCGTCTGTGCCCCCTACAGAGAAGACACCGAGAGAAGTTCAATATATTAGTAGCCACAACCTCTGCCCTAAACAGATTGGGTCAGCTGGCATAAGAATCTCAGCACTTCTCCCACAAAGCATGGTTCTGGACTTCCCACGTGTTCCAATAATGTAAGGTGTCGTTTGTGATGATGAGCGAGTCCTATCAAATCATCAGGCTTGTCTCACGTAAGCGACTTGCTTGCCGCCTCACAAACTGGAAGGATACTATCAACGGGACCAACTATATTACAGAGCTTTTCCCCTTCAGTCCCACCCCTTGTTTCATTGATGGGGAATTGCTCCAAGGTGATGTAGACCCTGAAAACGACCCTGCGAGGTAGGCTAGGCTGAGATATAGCAGCTAAGATGACACAGATTACACCATACTGGCACTCAATGACTTCATGGCTCTGAAGAGATCAGAGTCCCACGCTCGTATATTCTCCTGGACCACCCAGGTATATTTGACACTACACCTATCTTTTTACTTTTCAGTGCTATGCATAACATTAAATATTATATTTAAAGTGTTTTTTGACATGAAACTTATCGAGTGGATAAGGAACGTGTGCCTGCTTCCTGCATGGTAAAGCAAGTGGTGATGGCGATAAATCAAGACTGTTCATTTAGTCTAGGTGAAGAAATTGATGCATGCAGTAACACTAACAGTTTCAACAAAACAAAACAAAAAGGATTGGGGAACTTTTTTGGCCCGGTGGACCAGATCCTTATCTGCCTCCGCCCAATGGGACAGCTTACCTGACAACCACCTGACATCACAGTGATGTCAGACAATTGACATGTGGCCTGTCCAGCTCACCTGCTCAAGCGTCCTGCTCAGCGCTTCCCAGACATCAGGGACAGGGCTGAGGCTCAGCCGCTTTCTGCAGAGATCAGCAATGCAACAGAGATGCCTTCAGGAAACTGAGTCATGCAGCGGATCCTTTGCAGAAAGCAGGGCTGCAGTCACCGGCCATCAGCACAACTTGGGCACATAGCCAATCACAACAGGCGTGACCTCACCGCCCATTTAGCTGATGGGTGGGGACTTCAATACTGCTTTCTGCAGCAATAGGCTGTGTGATCAGGCTGCCCCACAAGTAAGTCTGTCATGCAGCCAATCCAGTTGCACCTGTACCTGCCCTACACTTGACTCCTCATATGTGATGTCAGCTATGGAGCAGCTGGGTGTAGTTTGGGGGAAACAGCCTCACCAGCCAGATTGGGACCTGTGCTGGACCAAATATGGCCAGAGGTTCCCCACCCAAGATAAAGACCTTAATGCTGTGATGACCTCCTGAAGGTGTACGAGCAATCAGAAAATAGGGGAGGGGAGTCTTAGCATTGAGTGCAGCTCCCCATAATTAAGAGGTAAAGGTAAAGGTAAAGGGACCCCTGACCATTAGGTCCAGTCGTGGCTGACTCTGGGGTTGCGGCGCTCATCTCGCTTTATTGGCCAAGGGAGCCGGCGTACAGCTTCCGGGTCATGTGGCCAGCATGACTAAGCCGCTTCTGGCGAACCAGAGCAGCGCACAGAAACACCGTTTACCTTCCTGCTGGAGTGGTACCTGTTTATCTACTTGCACTTAGACATGCTTTCGAACTGCTAGGTTGGCAGGAGCTGGGACTGAGCAACGGGAGCTCACCCTGTTGCAGGGATTCAAACCGCTGACCTTCTGATCGGCAAGTCCTAGGCTCTGTGGTTTAACCCACAGCGCCACCCGCCTCCCCATAATTAAGAGGACAATTGTCTAAATGTCATATTTTGCATAACTTGAAAGTTGGAAATCAGATTTTCTTTGTGCAACAGGTAGCTTCCTTGGCCCAGAGGTTTTGCTTCGTTTCTGAAATGCGGAATCTATGCAGCAGTGACTGAAGAACGAAAAAAGCCACTCTGGTCACAGTTCTCCTGTATGACCAGGGATTCCTGCAATTACCTCATCACTGAAGACATGCCACAAAGACGCCCTTAGGAGCAGACTCCAGTACTGAAACAGGAAGTTTACAGAGCAGCTTGCAGACCCACAAGATAAGGCCACAAATGGTTACCACCACCTGACAGTACCCTTTGCATCTTCCTCTCCTTGCAGAACTTGCCAGCTTTGGCTTTCTAGGGAACATGAGTTTGGTTTCCATTTTGAACTAAACCACCGACCTCAATGGCAGCTCACACCAATTTTCAAGGATGCTCCCCCAACTAGTGTTATAAAGCAGAGATAACACACAGCAACTATTACCAAACCTACACCTCCCTTACCTGAGAAAATGTAGTTGTATCCTGTGCGCCCATAAAGTTCCCCCCACCCCGCCAGGGTGGCCGATCGGCATATATGCTGAGGAAAGAGAGAGATGCAACAAATGACCATCAAAGGACAGAGAAGCAACGGACCCTCCTCCTCCTCCTCCTCTCCCAGCTTTTTCCCATTCCCAATTCGAGAGAGTCTGGCTTTGCACTCGTGGTCTGCACTGCGCCTTCCAGATGGAGGTCTGCATGGCTCGAAGGTCAGGCTTAATTACTTCCCAACCCTCTGCTAAGCTACATTTCCCCATGATTCTACTTTGCACCACTATTTGCAATTCCTTTTTAACTAATATCAGCCTTGTGCGCTTCATTAACATGCTCTTTGAACCGTCTCTGCCTCAAACCGTTAATGAACGGGATTAGGCTGGTCCCCGCAGGATCCTCTTTAAGTTCACCTATCGGTAGCAGAGCTGAAACAAATCTGCAAGTTATGGAGCAGCTTATTCAAAGGCGCCAGCCCAGCCTCAGTCTGCACAGGTGCATGTCCGCTTGACTTGGGAGCATCGAAGAAAGGTTGTCAAGAGATTGCTGCACCCGCTTTCTAGCGCCTTCTGCTCATGGCTGAAGGCACCCTCCAGTAAATCGTGCAAAAGCTACAATGAGACATCCACGTAAGGAAAGAAAACCATGAAAGTCACAAGACACACACGCACAGAGACAGAGCTTTACCTTGCCCTTGTAGAGGATGACGGGGCAGACAAACCGCCCTCTACACCTGGCCATTTTACTGCGGTGGATGAGGTCTTGCAGCTTGCCAACTTGGACGGTGCTCTCAAATCTATTGGAGGCAAAACAGGCCATTACCTGCACAGGCACCAACTGCAGATTGGAGGGGACAGGTGTTGCCTGGATGTGCTTCTCAGGCTACGAGTGACTGCAAAATCTCATCTTGGCATACATTCAGTGTAAAGCCTGGTAGCTTCTGTCATCTTGTTTTGAAGCCAACAGATCAGGGGCAATGGGGGACGGGGAGACTTCCACTAACCAAAGGCTTGGTTTTGTTAACTCCACAGCCACCAAGAATGTGCACCTCACCGTTCACTGTCTTCTTGTTTAAAAGGCTCAGTGGCCACAAATTTAACAGATCCTGGATCCAGACTCAGATCAGCTAACAAATAGAAGGAAATTATAACCCTGCTCTCCCACCAGCATAGCGTACGTAAGTAAGCAGAGAGATGGCAATGGCTACAAGGCTGGTGGTCATCGCCAAGGAGAGACCCAAACGCAGATCTCCACAGTCTAGAATAATCAGGTTTCCAATTGTTCACCAGCACTAATATCAGACACCGATTCAGAACTGATAATGGATTCATTGGAGTTGGATGGAAAGGAGACAGAGGGTGTCACCATACTGATGAGACTGAACTTCAAATCCCTGGATGACCTCTCTTGGTGTTTTCATGTAGATGTTGAACAGCATGGGAGACAAGATGGGAGGACACCTAGAAGCCTCCCAGCGCCACATTCTTGAACTGTCCCTCAAAGAAGAACTGGAGCCACCATGAAAAAAATGATAAAAGTTCCACCCCAGTCAGGTGGTCTAGAATTAATGGTCAATAGTACTGAAAGCTTCCAAGAGGTCCAGCAGAACCAACTAGGACATACTGCACCTTCCCAATATGGATCTACCAAAGTCGTCTGCCCCACAACCAGGCTTTGAATACCATCTTTTTTGACAATCCAGTAACATCTGGAGCAGAGATGTGTCCATATGCTCAAGCACATTGCCCAAGAATGGAAAACGAGTGAGCCTGGTACTTAATGGGGAGGGGGGATGAGGCAGGATCAGGGGATTACCAAAAATCCTGGGGAGGGATCTAACACACCTCCATGCCACTTATTATTTCCACTTTGGTCTGAGTACCCGCTGCTTTATTTCTGGATAAAAACAAATCCAGCATTTAATAGGCACCAATTGGCCACCTCTGGATCATCGTATCTTGGCTTCATAAACAGAGATATGCCTAAACCTCTTGCCTAACTGCTCCAGCCTCATATCACCTCTTCCCCACCCCATAATGCACCGCAATAAGACAGTAAGTCTTCAAATTAAGCCTAGTTTCCCATTTCAGTGAAATCTTTCACAAGCCAGGATGTTAAACCTATTTAGGCCTGAGGTTTAAGATCCTAGCTTGCTCCAATCTGATAACCATTGTTTCCTGGTCCAAATGAAATGGGAAACTGTGGTTAGTTGAAGAATTCCAGGTTTCATTCTGGCACACCAAGGAGGAAAGGAGCGGCACATAGAGTCAGATGGTGAGTAATAAGCTGTGGTGTGATCACCTGAATATAGCCTGCGTAAGAGAACACAAGGGCTAAAAATGTCTTTCCCCCCACAGAGAGGACTGTATTTGCTAAATGAATTCAAGGATGGGAGATGAAAAGAAGAGTGAAAGAGAAGCAGTTGAGGAGAAATAAGGTAGTTTTGCCCAGGAAAGGCTTTGCTGACAACACGATGCTTGAGAGACACTGGAGAAACAGTGGCTTGATTGAGAGAATCTCCCAAGGTCCGGGGAAGGAGCATGTGAGAGGCAGGGTCAACTGCAGCCAGGCCCCAAGGGATGCCAATTAGCACTTGATGGTTTCAAATTTATTCCAGTAGTCAGATCAAAAGATCTGGCCCCTCACTCTTTCTATTACCTTAATGAGGCTTAAGTTGGCTCCTGGCCCCTCTGTATTTAATTCAAAGGTTCAGCCTGGGTAAGCAACTGGGATATATGAAGCGCCACAAATTAAGCTGTGATCTACCCCAAACCACACACACCCCTTCCATCACCGAGACACTGCATTGGATGAGGTTCCCTGGTACAGCATCTGGCTCAAAGCTTCGCCTTAGTGCCAAGCACTCTCCAAGTCTCTCAAGAGCTACTCTGGTTCGCTCGAATGCCTCACAGCGGCAAAAGGAAGCTTTCTGACAGATACACTGCAACTCCACCATATTCCAGATAGCTCTTTAAAATGTCTTTCCCAACCTGGTGCCCTCCAGATGTTTGAGACTTGTGGTCCACAACGTCTAGAGGGCACCAGACTGCCAGTGTCTTCCTTGAAACGATCGCCTTTAACAATCCACCTCTCAATGTTTTGCTACCCCAAAAAAATGGCGGGGGGGGGGGGGAAGAGAGGAACTCATCTACAAGTTAGACCAAACACTAGAAATATCAGGTGTGTTGCTTTCCTCACACTGGACCACCTCTTGCATCAGCACCTGATTATAAGCCCCTTTTACATTGCTGTTTATGAAAAAAAAAAGCATATTATATGTACAGTGGTGCCCCGCAAGACGAATGCCTCGCAAGACGGAAAACCCGCTAGACGAAAGGGTTTACCGTTTTTCGATGCGCTTCGCAAGACAAATTTCCCTGTGGGCTTGCTTCGCAAGACGAAAATGTCTTGCGAGTCTTGCGATTTTTTTCGCTCCCCCCCTTTTTCTAAGCCGCTAAGCCTTTAATAGCCTTTTAGCCGCTAAGCCTCTAAGCCTTTAATAGCCGCTAAGCCGCTAATAGGGTTGCTTCGCAAGACAAAAAAACTGCTAGACGAAGAGACTCGTGGAATGGATTATTTTCGTCCTGCGAGGCACCACTGTATTGTGTAAGATGATTTTTTCCATCTAATTTTGCATACAGTTTGGTGTACAGTGGTACCTTGAGTTAAGTACTTAATTCGTTCCGGAGGTCCGTTCTTAACCTGAAACTTGTTCTTAACCTGAAGCACCACTTTAGCTAATGGGGCCTCTTGCTGCCGCTGCACCGCCGGAGCACGATTTCTGTTCTCATCCTGAAGCAAAGTTCTTAACCAGAGGTACTATTTCTGGATTAGCAGAGTCTGAAACCTGAAGCGTATGTAACCCGAGGTACCACTGTAGGTATTCTTCTCCAGTGTTATAACATATTTTATGCATTATAACATAAACTTATAATTGGTGCTTGGCACTTTAAGGAAACCTGGCTGTGTGCATGCAATAAGGGACGTAACAATATGAGAACTGTTCTTGTTTTTAGCAGGATGGGGGAAGTTGGCAATATTAAGGATCAAAGCAGGTTTTCCAGCAACTGGTATGCAGACGTTTTGCTGCCCCTGAACATGGAGGCAGAGCACAACCATTGGGCTACCAGCCACTGCTAGTCTTATCCTCCCTGAATCTGACTGATGATCCTCTTTCAAAGCCATCCCAGTTGGTGATCATCCAAGGTAACTGCCCCATCCTCCTCCAAGTACCCTGATCTCAAGCTGCTTTGGGGCTTCCCAAAACGAAATAACCAGGACTTTGAATCGCGCCTGGAAAGAATCCTTCTATTTTGCACCAGGAGCCAATGAGTTGTATAATATGACCCCATTACATACGATCCCTGAACTGTAGCTCTTGCTTATTAGGGGTGAGCGAGTGCCTTTCACTTTCTTCACGGATGTTGGAGTAGTGTTAGGAAAAAAGGAGGAGAAGAAGAAGAAGAAGAAGAAGAAGAAGAGAACATTTTGCATGGCACAGCTGCCGTTTGGGCACCTTGTCTATGTGTGCCGACCTCGGGGACAGGAGAAAAGCCCTGCCACCTGCCCAGCCGGAAGGTGCCAGGAACACACACCCGGCCACCCATTGGTGCCAGGGAACTGGACGCTTTTGAACTCGCGGCTGCAGTTCCCTCCGACACACAGGAGAACGCTGCGGTTATGCCAGGCAGGAGCCGGTGCCCAGCCGAGAACCGTGCCCAAAGCGCAATGATTTCATGCCAACTCCATTAAAGTTCCCAAGCCCTCTTAAAAGCCTCTGTAAGCCAAAGGGGTTGCTATGGCAACCCAGACCCCTGCTTATGAAAAATACATAAAGTACAACATTTCCAGTTGTGTTGGTTTGTTTTTTTAAAAAAAAAACCTCTTTTAAGGACGAGCGAGGAAGCAAGTACCGCCAGCTTAAAGTCCCATAGAATATTCTATTACCCTGTGCAGTTCACACATCCAGCCCCTAAAACAGTCTGCTTTATTGGTCACGTAGCTGCTGTTGCTGCTGCAGCACCACTCCCTGCCATTAAGGTGTAAGGGGCAAAGCAGTAACTCCTCTAGGGGGGTTTAACAGAACCACCACCGCCCTGCCCCATTCAGTTGGACGGGCAAAGAGGGCAATGGTGTTCGATTCCCTGAACACATGGGGCATGTATGTGCAAAGGAACAGTAGAATGCTCAAAACCAGGGTGGATCTGATTTAAATCCAATCAATTTAAATCACAATTTAAGTCACTAGCCAGTAAGACTTGATTTAAATCATCATTTTTTTACAGAAAGACTGGTATAATCTTAATATTTACAACCAGATGAAGGTTTCACTTTTGGAATAATAAATTTTCAGAGTAGTTTTTACAGTTACATCAAAAATTACTGCTCTGGTTATATTATTAGAAATACATAGACAGATAATTACAAAATTATTGTGAGGCTTCAGAACTGTTTATACTTGGACAACTGTACTTTTCTGTCGTACTTTATCGGAAGGAGAAAAATTATCATTTCCTTAATAAGAATTTAAACAATTTATTTAACTAAAGCAGTAGCATTATGGCATATGTATCCATGTTTGTTAACTGATGTGGTTGAACAATTTAAAAACAAAACACACTTAGACTGAGTTTTAGCACACATGAAAAACTGAAAACAAATCCTTATTTCCTGATGAATAGCCTTTGGACCATAATGTAACTTAAATAGAAAACTATCTTTAGAAAGATTTTTCCTCCAAAAGCATTTTATTTTAAAAATCTGATTTAAATTTTAAAAGAATCTGATTCCCCCCTCCCCCGGCAATCATTTATTTTATCCATCCTGCTCAAAACAGAGGGACAGATCAGAGGTGGGGAACCCTTGAAGGAGCGTCTCCACCCCCATCGTTCTGCCCGGACACTGAGGTCCAGCACCAAGGGCCTTCTGGCAGTTACCTCCCTGAGAGAAGCCATGTTACAGGGAACCAGGCAGAGGGCCTTCTCGGTAGTGGCGCCCGCCCTGTGGAACGCCCTCCCACCAGATGTCAAAGAGAACAACTACCAGACCTTTAGAAGACATCTGAAGGCAGCCCTGTTTAGGGAAGCTTGTAATGTTTAATAGGTTATTGTATTTTAATATTCTGTTGGAAGCCGCTCAGAGTGGCTGGAGAAGCACAGCCAGATGGGCGGGGTATAAATAATAATAATAATAATAAATAATAATAATAATAATAATAATAATAATAATAATAATAATAAGCCCTTCAGAGAGCATGGCAAATGGTCTGGGATGACGGGGATCCAGCTGCAGAGCTGCAGAAGAGTCATAGCTCAGTGTAGATGGTCCCTGGTTCAACCCCAGCATCTTCAGGTAGGGCTAAGCGAGAGCCATTGCCAGTCAGTGTAGACCAGTGGCTCCCAGTTGATGGTCCATGCACCCCCTGGGGATCCATGTAACCCACCCAGGGGGTCCCGCAGCACCATCCACATAACCAAAAGTATCAGAGAGGTATCAACATTTTCACAAAGGAGGGGGTCCATTGCTTGGCTTTCGAAAAACAAGAGGGTCCGCAGTACAGTGGTACCTCAGGTTACAGACGCTTCAGGTTACAGACTACACTAACCCAGAAATAGTACCTCAGGTAAAGAACTTTACCTCAGGATGAGAACAGAAATTGCACGGCGGCGGCAGGAGGCCCCATTAGCTAAAGTGGTACCTCAGGTTAAGAACAGTTTCAGGTTAGGAATGGACCTCCGGAACGAATTAAGTACAGAGGTACCACTGTATTTAGTTATTTGGCAACCTCTGGGATAGACAATGCTGAGCGAAATGGATCAATGGCTGACTCTGTCCAGGGAAGCTTCCTATGTTACTTATGAAGCTAAGAGCGGCAAGGGCGAAGCAAGCCCATAGGGAAATTCGTTTTGCGAAGCGCCTCCAAAACAGAAAACCCTTTCGTCTAGCGGGTTTTTCGTCTTGCGAGGCATTCGTCTTGCGGGGCACCACTGTACCAGACTTTTGGAAGACATCTGAAGGCAGCCCTGTTTAGGGAAGCTTGTAATGTGTAATAGACTACTGTATTTTAATATTCTGTTGGAAGCAGCCCAGAGTGGCTGAGGAAACCCAGCCAGATGGGCGGGGTATAAATAATAAATTATTATCGTTATCGTCATCGTCATCATATTCCAATCAGATTAAGGGATATTGAAAAACAAAACATTGAGTCAGCTATAAATAAAATTTGCTCCCCCCCAAGTTTTATGGTTTAAATACAACAGGTAACAGGGTTGCTTATATTTCAAAATTAATAATTCCAATCCAACGCAGGGCCTTTATGTTAGCCTGACTGAACCTTTTCCCCTCAGCTTTTGTCAAGGGCAGATATTTAAACATCCCCAGAAACAATAGATATTGCAAATGCTTTTTGAATGTGCCAGACACAGTAGAACATATTCTTTCTACTCTCCATTGTACAACCAGCTACGCAAACGTGTTATTCCCATTTTTGAGTAGTCTAACATCAAGGCACAATGAAAATATCAGATTCCATCTGTCTGACATTAACCCGGAAGTAACTGCAAGGATTGCTGAGTTTTTTATCATTAGTACCTCTCAGAGTGGTGAATGGCACTAATTAACAGGAAGAAAGTCCAATGAAAATCATCATTATTACATATTTTTAGATGGCTGTTTATTTGTATATATTTTAAAATTTATATATATGGATGTTTTATGATGGCCTATATTTGTAATGGGGGGCGCGGGGGGCGCTGTGGGATAAACCACAGAGCCTAGGACTTGCCGATCAGAAGGTTGGTGGTTCAAATCCCCGCAACAGGGTGAGCTCCCGTTGCTCAGTCCCTGATCCTGCCAACCTAGCAGTTCGAAAGCACGTCAAAGTGCAAGTAGATAAATACGTACCGCTCCAGCAGGAAGGTAAACGGTGTTTCCGTGTGCTGCTCTGGTTCGCCAGAAGTGGCTTAGTCATGCTGGCCACGTGACCCGGAAGCTGTACGCCGGCTCCCTTGGCAAATAAAGTGAGATGAGCGCTGCAACCCCAGAGTCGTCCGTGACTGGACCTAATGGTCAGGGGTCCCTTTACCTTTTTATATTTATAATGCCTAACAAAGGTTTGGTGAAGTAAGCAAGCATGTCACCATTACAATTGCTAACTGCACTTACTGGGCACTTTTCAAAACATAAAAATAATCTGAAAACAACTTTCAATATATTAACACAGAAACACAGGGCAAACATATGTTTGGAAAATATATGTAAAAACTAATAAAAATGTATACAGTATTAAAAAAACAACCTTAGGAGTGGGCAACTGACTTTTTCTTTCACACATCTTGAATGCCACTGGGTTCAAGGAAGGCGTGGATGCAGTTCCTCAGGAGTAAAGCCAGAGGTTTGCTCATGTTTTCCAGTGCCGGTTGTCAGCTTGTCAACACTCAGAAGAAAAGCGGAAGTTTACTCATCCTGGTTGTGGGTAGCAAATGAGATGACTTGAAGCCGGCACACCAGGAACATAAAATACCGGGTTTTTTGCTCTATAAGACTCACTTTTTCCCTCCTAAAAAGTAAGGGGAAATGTGTGTGCGTCTTATGGAGCGAATGCAGGCTGCGCAGCTATCCCAGAAGCCAAGAACAGCAAGAGGGATCACTGCTTTCGCTGCACAGTGATCCCTCTTGCTGTTCTGGCTTCTGGGATTTAGATTCCCCCCCCCCTTATTTTCCTCCTCCAAAAACTAGGTGCGTTTTGTGGTCTGGTGTGTCTTATAGAGCGAAAAATATGGTACTTTTGTGACTGGGGGCCTACCTATTGCAAAGTGGTTGCTTAAAAAGTTGTGGAAGGACCAAAATCATTCCAAACAGGGCTGACTTCCACGGAATTATCTCTGCACAGATCAAACCGTGCATGCTATCTCAATATCCCACAAGCACCCAGGAGGCGCTTCGTAGATCCTGAGTTTATAGCAAATGATACCAAACGTTTCAAGTGAGCCATAGCAGGGATGCAAATCCCTCTTCATGGGCATTCATGAACATGGAAGGGAAATCCTTTTCCAGTCTCAAAGACAGAACTGAACAGATTCAGAATGATGCACGCTTCAGGAGGAAATGGGTATACACATGGGGGGGCCACACAGAACCCCACACCACCCTTACATTGTGCAGCTCATACTTAGTTACTTTCCTATTGTAATGTTTCTATAGGTTGAAAGCTTGCTCATTCCAACAGGAGGAGGCAGCGTGGCTGGTTCCCTACGCAGTACAGAATCTTGCACAAATCCTTCCAGCTGAGGTCAGTCACCGTCCTGGTAATTTCCATCAGCTACTTTTTGTTCTAAAGTTGCATGTTGCATACTAGGAGGAAGAGGTGGGCTTTGTGTGAAGGAAAGACTGACCCTGGACACCTAATTAGACCGGAGGCGCAAGAAGTGGGAGCTGTGGTGCCCAGTGGCCTACCATCATCACTAGGCTCCTCTCGTGTAAAAGGCCTCAATGTTTTACGGCTGCAAAGTGGGGGAAAGGGCTCCAAGAGTAAAACCAAAGAGGGCAGATACTGCACTATACAGAAAACAAGGAACTACCAAGTGCAAGAATGGCCCCGAGAGATATCAGGCAATAAAGAGCTCCACGGTTGCACTGATCTAAGCCCTGGAAACGTGTCAAGAACTCAATGCTGTGGGTGAAAATGTTAATGTCTGAAGATCATATCAACAGCATTTTGCCATATTCCCTACAGAGCTTGGCCTGCCAAAAATGGCTTGGCAGGCCAGCCTCAGAAGTCTGGCAGGACTAATTGGGCCCGTGGGCTAGAGATTCTCAAGCACAACTCTAGGATATATAGAGAAGCAGAATCCAATGCATAGGAAGATCTTCCAACAATAATTTTCTGGAAAAGCCACTTCACCGTTAGTAAGCTCTGTGCTCTTAGCTGTCAAACGGACAAGGGCAAATGGAGTGCAATAAGCAATGCTGGGAATCATGTTAGCTCCTTTATGATACTGGAGTTGGTGTTGGGGCAAAGCAGGTGAGGTATGTAACACAGGAGGAGGAGCGAAGCACAAAGCTGCAATATAGGAAAGTAGTATTCCCTCCCCAAATCCTTGCAGAGCAGCGTGTTTTAGTGGTTTGGTTAACCAGGCAGGATGCATCATGGTTTGGCAACCTCATGAAACACCAATCCAAACTTGAATTCAATGGGAAGTTCGGATAAAAACGAAGCGTCATTCAATTGACGCTGCTGCAGTCTCCACCTCTCCTCTCTCAGTGCAATCTCAGAAAGAGCAGGCAAAGGTTTGGTAGCTGAAGGGACAAGATGGTGCATTGATTCAGCCCAAGAATCAATACTTTTGTCAACTCCTGGACAAGACAGACCTCCTTTCCAACTCACTGAATTTTGCAACTCCCCACATCTTTCCGAGTTCTCACTACGGATATGAGGGGACTGAAACGAAACTCGGACTTTTTCAACTGCTTTTGCAAGATCCTCAGATTCCATCTTCAGGGTCAGAAGCCGCTTTCTACCTTCTGATCTAGACAGCATTATCAAATTGTACAGCTTACATCCAAGTCATCGTTTTGGTTTTCCAAGAAGCAAGAAAGCTGAAGTGAAAAAAATTAAGAGGAACCAAAAGGGCGATGAAAGCTACTCAGGCATGAAAAACATCACATGGGTACACCCTGCAGCTGGTGGGCACATTAAGAAGCAGCACAGCTAAGCATTGCTGTGCGTTAGTCAAATTTGCAAATGGTAATAACTCCTACCCACCCATTTTAAAAGAACATTGGATATCAGTCAGCCAAAGGCATGGTTAAAGGTGAACGTTTTCGCCTAGCGCCTAAAAGTTTATAATGAAGGCACCATGTGAACCTCCCTGGGGTGAGCATTCCACAAACGGGGAGCCACTGCTGAAAAGGCCCGTTCCCAAGTTGCCACTCTCTGGACCTCACATAGAAGAGGCACGCAAAGAGAAGGGCCTGGGATGATGATTGCAAAGACCGGGTTGGTTTATCTGGGGAGAGGTGGTCTGTGACATCTAGTGATATCAACATACCTTGGAAATATCAGCAACCTGCCTCATGGTTATGGCTACACTGAGGGTTGTTAGAGGGTAAGCGCAGTTAAAAAAGCAGAGACATCACCTTGCCAACAAAGATCCATATAATTAAAGCTGTGGTTTTCCCAGTAGTGATGTATGGAAGTGAGAGCTGGACCATAAAGAAGGCTGATCGCTGAAGAATTGATGCTTTTGAATTCTGGTGCTGGAGGAGACTCTTGAGAGTCCCATGGACTGCAAGAAGATCAAACCTATCCATGCTTAAGGAAATCAGGCCTGAATGCTCACTGGAAGGACAGATTGTGAAGCTGAGGCTCCAATACTTTGGCCACCTCATGAGAAGAGAAGACTCCCTGGAAAAGACCCTGATGTTGGGAAAGATGGAGGGCACAAGGAGAAGGGGACGACAGAGGACGAGATGATTGGACAGCGTTCTCGAAGCTACCAGCATGAGTTTGACCAAACTGCGGGAGGCAGTGGAAGACAGGAGTGCCTGGCGTGCTCTGGTCCATGGGGTCACAAAGAGTCGGACACAACTAAACGACTAAACAACAACAAGTGCAGTCAGGCCTCACTGCAAGCAAAGGATTATAAACAAGCGTACAGAGCTCACCATTATAAAAAAAATAGTGGTCAATGTATCAAGGAAGATGCAACATGACAAAATCTGCATGCAGATTCAAGTTTTGCATGGGAATTGAGTTCTCTATGAAGCAGCACTAAAGTGTTTCAAAGAACAGCAGTGGAAAAAGTGAAAACCAAAGAGGAAGTCTACCCCACCCTTCTCCAACTGTGCAGATCTGTCATATGCTTGAATTTCTACTCTGCTATCACTGCATGGACCCCATGACATGCAACATGTGTCTAAGAGTCAGAACAATTCAAGCCACTGATGCACTGTGCTGGAGAGGGTTTGAATAGCGCAGATGTGTCCCTCTGCCCAGCGCTGCGGGGGTACAGGAATCCCACTGGCACAGGGCACCTCAATGCACTGCCTGAACAGCAGGTATATGGAAGTTACCTACAGTGGCATTCCCATCAGTGGAAACCCCTGAAACAGCATCAGGAGGGCCCATTGTAGGATCTGCTGAATCCTGAGCCAGCCCCAATGTCACTTGTGATGGCAACACCACCAATCTAGGCCATCTTGTTGCACCAGCATGGAACTTTAAAAGAGGATTAGACAAATTCACAGAGGATAAGGCTATCAATGGCTACTAACTCGGATGGCTATGTTCTACCTCCACTGTTGGAGGCAGTACCACTTTAAATACCATTTTCTGGAAACCACAAGAGCAGAGAGGGTTGTTATAATCAGGTCCTGCCTTGCAGGCTGTCCACAAGCATCTGGTTAGCCACTGTGATAACAGGATGTCAAACTAGATGGGTCTAATCGAGCAGGGTTTTTTATATTCACTGGTTGCTACTTAACTCACACACCACAGTAGCCTCTCATTCATAAAAAAATAACACCAGGGCTTGTGCACATTTATGTGAACAGCCAATTTTAGAGCCAAGTAAATGGAACGAAAAGACTGATTGTTAACTTGCTAGTACTGTAGTACATCTCCCAAAAAAACAGTGACGCACTCTGCAGGTCACAAACGTGCTCAGGTTAATTTGGGTAAGACACAGTCCTCCCGAAAGCAGCCACGACTTACGTGTGCCTCTCTTGATCTGTGCTCTCATACTCCAAGAAGACAATCAGGCGGGGGTAATGGCTGCAGATTTCACCATTCCCATTGTGGATCACGCTGAAGCAGTAGTCCTTGCCGAACAACTCAAGACAGCATTTCTCAATGCGCTCTATCTAGTCAAGTCAAAGAACAAACCAACAGTTATTACAGAATTATTGTTATTTATACAAGGGGGTAACGTTCTCAGCCACCATGCACAACAGGACAAGTCTAGGTCCCTTCCCGTCCGTTCTGCACCTGCCCCACCCCCTAAAAGCACACATGTCGGCAGCCGCAAATGTGCTGATTGCGCACAAGTGGGGAGTTGCCTGTACTGTGATCCAAACCAAAAGCCTGGTACATTGCACAAACACTGTATATATGAGTTAAATACAGTGGCACCTCAGGTTAAGCACTTAATTCGTTCTGGAGGTCCATTCTTAACCTGAAGCACCACTTTAGCTAATGGGGCCTCCTGCTGCTGCGCTGCACTATTTCTGTTCTCATCCTGAAGCAAAGTTCTTAACCCGAGGTAATATTTCTGGGTTAGCAGAGTCTGTAACCTGAAGCGTATGTAACCTGAGGTACCACTGTAAATGCAAGTGTGGAGCAAAACTTTTGATCTTAAGGAAAAGTTTGCTGCCTCAAAAATCCAATAATGAGACCCTCTGTATAGCTGGCATCTATCCCAATGGACTTGCAGCATTTGAAATTCTTATCATTAGAATTCCGGTTATCTGGCAACCTTTGGACAGGGGAAACACTTAACTTGCAATGTTTACCACGTGAGCATTAGGTTACTCTATAAACGAGGACAAGGTGCACCAATGAAGCACATCCAACCCACAAAGGCCATGCAGAATCCGATTGTACACTTGGGAGTATAGACATGGAGTAACCAGGGATGCTAGTATTGTCTACTTGTGTTCGGGAAGTTATGACTTCATGCAACACAGTACCTTCTCTCTCCACCCCACCTTCCTTTCCTATTCTGTTTTCCCATGGCTTATTTTGCAATGAAGCACCATACAAGAAACCCAGAAAATTCCCATATAAAGATTCGTTTTAAAACAACTGCACTAAGGGAGAAGCTTTGCAGTATTAACAGGGATCGTGTAGGGATCTCTTTTAATGGACAGGAATTTTACGCTGCAGAGAACAGATGTTGATTCACCTATCCACTCTTTTCAGCCAAAGCATGGCTCCAAAATTGGTTCACAGTAAATTACAAATTGACCCAACTACAAGTCTTCACGTATCAGAGTGATCTGTACTGCAACAGAAGCTTACGCCGTAATGGATTTGACACATCTTTATAAATATGCCCTCTTTTGCTGCTAATACGGCCTCCTCTCTGTCCAGCAATTAAAATGCAACACAAAAACACTTCTCAGATTTTTTTATCTTTCTTTTTGTTGTGGTTTCCCCCCAATGCTTTTAGCAGTTCTTATTTTTATCTGTAAGCGAATGCCTTGATCCCGCTGGGTGGAGGAAAGGCAAGAGTATAAAACCCAGTGTGGTGGGCTGAGTACAAATAATAAAACAATTCTCAGCTGCGTCTGGGTTGCAGGCAGGGCAGAGGAATGTCAGGCTGCCGTCCTGCTTATGCCTTTGATGGTCGGTGGGTAATAATAATAATAATAATAATAATAATAATGAATAATAATGAAAGGCATCTCCAAGCTGGAAGAAATTGTTCACCAGTGGGAGTGTATTTTTTTGTTTTTGTGCCAGTCATGCACTTATCAGAGGAGAGGGATCAGTAGCAACCTGGGGGGGGGGGCGGTTTAAGGCAAGGGCCGTGCAGAGCGGGGCTGAACGAGGCGGGCCCAGCCCACCCCTCAGGCTCACCTTGGCGTTGCTGCCGGCCCCGCCGCTGCCGCTGCCTCCACCTGCCGAGGTGCCTCCTCCTCCTCCGCCTCCCCCGCTACCGCCCCCTCCATCCCGGGCCCGGTACTGCGCCCTCGAGAACTCCAGCAGCAGCTCCGCCAAAGCGCGCTCCCCGGCGCCGGGCCCCTGAAGGGAGGAGCTGGGGTCGCCCGGGGCTCCTGCCATCCCCGCCCCGCACTCACGGGCCCGAGCCCCGGACTCGCCGCCCCTGCAGCGCCAGCGCCTTCTCCATCCCAACCGCCTTCCGCTTCCGGGAAAGGAGAGCGATGCCGTCATTACAGCGCGACACGAGAGCGAACACCACCAACACCACCGGCCGCCCGGAAAGGATCCCCCTTCCCTATTGGCCCGAAGAGAGCGCGAAAACACCCCCCCTCCCTCCTTCTCTGCCTCTTCCAGGGGAAGGAAAGGAAGAAGCGGAAGGGCGGGGCTTAAGGAGGAGGAGATGTGAGGGGGCGTGTCCGTGGGCGGGGCTATGTGGGCGGGGCCGGACTCCGGCTCTGGGAATTGCAGGCCTGCGAGCCAATGGCTGCGTGTGGAACTTTGGTGGCAGCGGCGAGGGGGTTTTTTTTTGTGTGTGTTTCCTGTCGCGCGCGCGCCCAAAGCGAAAAGAGATTGCAGGATAGAGGCATATAGCCTCCGGCAGTGGAGTCTCTCCTAGCCCTACCTGAAAATGCTGCCTGCAACTTTCTGTGTGCACAGCAGATGAACTATTGCTGAACTACGGGCCCTGCTCCTGTTATTTAGAGGTATACTGCATGCAAATGCAGATGACCATGCGCAGAAACTGCAGCTCTTGATCAGACCTTGAACGGCTGGAACCCTGCATCAGTTTCTCAAATTCTGATCCTGTAAATGCAGACCACCAGAGGGCTCAATAAATCCTATTATTTGCTGCCTGCCATGGACAGCAGGAATTGTCAAGCATAAACAGCGGTTAGGCTATGTTCTGTTTGGCACATCACAGCACCCCCATCCATGGTACATCCAACTTTAAAACTAGCCAAACGTGCAGGCATTCAGAGGTTCTCTCTCCATGTTGCTAAACAGTTTCAGTTGCTGATTTCTGCAGTTTCAGGTGCAATTAAAGACACAGAAGCTGGTCAGTTGGCAATCTTGGCATTTGATATCATGGACTCTTGCTTTTCTGTCGCCATTGAGCTATGCTGATTAAGATTTATTTCCCCTCCCCAACACCTGTGTATTTGTAAGTTGTGGTCAGAGTGCTAGGTCCAGTTGTGGCAGACTCTGGGGTTGCGGCGCTCATCTCGCTTTATTGGCCGAGGGAGCTGGTGTACAGCTTTCGGGTCATGTGGCCAGCATGACTTAGCTGCTTCTGGCGAACCAGAGCAGCGTACGGAAATGCCGTTTACCTTCCCGCCAGAGTGGTACCTGTTTATCTATTTGCACTTTGACGTGCTTTCGAACTGCTAGGTTGGCAGGAGCTGTGACCGAGCAACGGGAGCTCATCCCCTTGCGGGGATTCGAACCGCCGGCCTTCTGATCGGCAAGTCCTAGGCCGCTTGGTGACACACACATACAACACTCACGTCATGAACCTGATTAAGACAAAGGTGGGGAACCTTTTTCAGCCCACGTTACCCTCCAAGTGTAACTGAAAGTGGAGAATCACCACCACCTTCTCCAAACATCCTTGTCCCCAAAGGGGATTTTCACTACTGGGCAATCCAGGGAGGTCTTGTTAAGGAGGGTGTGCACCATGGCCTCCTTCAAGGCAGATGGTACTTCCCCTCTTCCCTGGACCCATCCAGTCAGTTCCCTACAGCCAGGCCTAAGGAACCACACTGCTTCCACACTGCTTATCCACATCCTCAGGCCACAAGAACTGAAACGGATCCAGCATGGATGGAACAGGGAACAGGCAGTGCTCTGCATGCCTCCATCAGATTTGCTCTAGGCGTGGCATCCGACACTATCCAAACCTGTAGCCTAGGGAGTTTGGGGAGAATCGCCAAGCATGGGTAGAGAACCACACTCATTCCCTGGGCCTGAAATCCTGGTCCTTAAGTGGACTCCTGCTCACATGAGAAATCTCTTAAGTCCACAAGGCGTTGCACATTTCTTTCTCTCGTTTTTTGCTGCAACAGACCAAGGTGTTAGCCTGTTGCATTAACTGGTGGTATGCCAGGGCTACAACCAAATTACCTGAAATCCAATCTTCGTGTTGTTGTTTTTTACGGTAATAATCAGTGCTTTTTTCTATTAAAAAATGTTTAGGGGTACTCTCATTTTGACTCGAGAAAATCACCATTTTATAGTTCAAATCGGGGGGGGGATACACTAAATGAGACAGAAGTACAAGGATTCAAGACATGTTTAGGGGTATCTGTCCCCCTGCGTCCCCCCCAGAAAAAAAAGCACTGGTAATAATATACATCAGAGTGCAGAAACCGATATTCTTCTTGGCAAAGCATTACTGGGTATTAATAATATTGTTTGTTGTCTGTCCATCCAGTGAGCACTCTTCTTACGTTCCCTGAATTCTCCTTAGGAAGCCGACCTGCAGTAACTGATCACCCTGCTTTTTCTGGGGGAATGGCGAAGGAATATAGCTTTGCCTAAGATCTCCCCATCCTTTAATACAGTGCTGGTTTATACATGTAAGGCTATCAGCAAGGGCAGTGCTTGCAAGTGATGGAGGCCAGCAACCCACTTCCTGATCTCTGGTACTTATGCTGCTGCTGCAGCCGCTGCTGCCGCCGCCACCACCACTGCTCTCGGGGCTATCCTAGCGGCTGCCACCCGCTTTTGTCACATTGCATTGTGGAGCAGCTTCCCTTTCCGAGACCTGACAGGGTCAGCTGTTTCCCCTCTGAGCTACGTGCTGAAGTGCTAGCCAGTAACAAGGCTCAGCAGAGGGTCCCGCAGGGTGGTGGAAACCAGACAGGCCGTTTTGCCAGGCCTTTTCATGCCTCAGCAGGCTTCCAGTTCCAGCGAGCGGGCTCACAACGGAGGTGGAGCTCAGTCTCTGCAAGGAAATAACAAGATCTTTGCAAACTCTTCCCCATTTCTCCTTTCCATAGCCTTCAGCAGGTGTAAGATATTTTCTGAGGTGGAGAAGCAAATGCCACCCACATGCCCAGTACCGTATTTTTTGCTCTATAAGACTCACTTTTTCTCTCCTAAAAAGTAAGGGGAAATGTGTGTGCGTCTTATGGAGCGAATGCAGGCTGCGCAGCTATCCCAGAAGCCAGAACAGCAAGAGGGATTGCTGCTTTCACTGCGCAGCGATCCCTCTTGCTGTTCTGGCTTCTGAGATTCAGAATAATTTTTTTCTTGTTTTCCTCCTCCAAAAACTAGGTGCGTCTTGTGGTCTGGTGCATGTTATAGAGCGAAAAATACGGTAAGTCAAAGTGCCGCGGATCCAAAGCCGGCCAAGTTATTGTCGCACCTGAAGCAGGAAAATTTCACCCTTAACTCTCTTTTCCCCCACCTCCCTGCTGTAAAATTAAATAAAAATACATTGAACTATGAACTGCATGAGCAAGAACGTTGTTGTTATTGTTGTTCTTTAGTCGTTTAGTTGTGTCCAACTCTTTGTGACCCCATGGACCAGAGCACGCCAGGCACTCCTGTCTTCTACTGCCTCCCGCAGTTTGGTCAAACTCATGCTGGTAGCTTCGAGAACACTGTCCAACCATCTCGTCCTCTGTCGTCCCCTTCTCCTTGTGCCCTCCATCTTTCCCAACATCAGGGTCTTTTCCAGGGAGTCTTCTCTTCTCATGAGGTGGCCAAAGTATTGGAGTCTCAGCTTCAGGATCTGTCCTTCCAGTGAGCACTCAGGGCTGATTTCCTTAAGAATGGATCGGTTTGATCTTCTGAGCAAGAACGTTACTTGCCCCCAAATGGAAAGAAGTCCCAGCAAAGGAAGACATGGCGAAACTTACCGGACGAATAAGAAATCACGATAACAAACTTTTTGTAAAAGAATGGAAATGGTTTATTGAATATTTACAGATAAATTGTAAACAGATTAAAACACTGGCAGGATTATTGTAATAACCTGCAGCTACGTAAGAGAGAGAGAGAGAGTATGATAAATAAATGAGTAAGTTGTGTTAATTTGGATATTCAAAATAAATTTAAGGAACCGCAAAAAGAGGGGGAAGGAAGTCGAGTTTTAAAATGTCAATATGATTGTAAAATCAGTGAAATGTATATATCTGAAAAGTATAAATAAAATTTAATAACGAAGAAACAACATGAACCGTTTGCTACCCAATGGTAGGGCCAGCACTGAACAGATAGCTGTACACACCATGCATTTAAAGCAAAAGCTCCCAAGAATGCTGGGAACTGTCGCTTACCCCTCCCAGAACTACAATTCCCAGCACTTTTAACAAAGTAAGGGCCCCAGGATTCTTCGGTGAAAGTATTTTGCTTTAAATGTATGGCGTGTACACGTCCCCAGTGTGCTGAAATAATTCAAATTGTGATCCGAGAAGATTCAGATCTCACACTCAGAAAGAAATATTTCATGTCAAACAAATAGGGCTATATCCACACACAGCCCTCAGAAGGCTGAAATGGAGGCCTGTAATTTTATGTTGGAAGAGGCTTTATACTGAGTCAGACCATGGGTCCATCTACTTCAGGGCTGTTAGCACTGACAGCTATCCAGAGTTTCAGACAATACAGTGGTACCTCAGGTTAAGTACTTAATTTGTTCCAGAGGTCCGTACTTAACCTGAAACTGCTCTTAACCTGAAGCACCACTTTAGCTAATGGGGCCTCCTGCTGCCGTTGTGCTGCCGCCGCCGCACAATTTCTGTTCTCATCCTGAAGCAAAGTTCTTAACCCGAGGTATTATTTATGGGTTAGTGGAGTCTGTAACCTGAAGCGTCTGTAACCTGAAGCGTATGTAACCCGAGGTACCACTCTAATCCTTCCCATCAAGGACTTACGCAGCACAATAGGAATCAAAAACAGCATCTCATGACCAAATCTGGCTCTCCAGAAAGACCATACCTCCTCTTTCCCCAATTGCCAACCATAAAAAGCAGAAATTTGTGGGAATGTAACTTGTTTTTTAAGCGTTAGGCTTAGGAGATAAAAGTTGAAGCCCATCTCACATCACTCCTTTCTTGAAGTGGCCCTTCAGAACAACGGCTGACTGACAAGGGCGAGCCCAATATATTTTGCTGCCTCACAACAGGACACATACAGAAGCCAACCGGGCGGGCAATTGAATCTTATTATTCCTATACCAGGACGCGGGTGGCGCTGTGGGTTAAACCACAGAGCCTAGGGCTTGCCGATCAGAAGGTCAGAGGTTCGAATCCCTGTAACAGGGTGAGCTCTCGTTGCTCAGTCCCTGCTCCTGCCAACCTAGCAGTTCGAAAGCACACCAGTGCAAGTAGATAAATAGGTACCACTCCAGCGGGAACGTAAACGGCGTTTCTGTGCGCTGCTCTGGTTTGCCAGAAGCAGCTTAGTAATGCTGGCCATATGATCTGGAAGCTGCACGCCAGCTCCCTCGGCCAGTAAAGCGAGATGAGCGCCACAACCCCAGAGTCGGCCACAACTGTTCAGGGGTCCCTTTACCTCTACCTATTCCTATACTGGCAATGGGGCAATGGCTTCCATCTTACCTAATGGCAGCAAGGTAGTTCTGAGGGGCAGATCAGGCCACATGGCGCAAACCAGGGGACTGAAGAGAAACAGGAGGCCGTTGCTGCTCCCCTCCTGCATCCACCAGCCGAGGCAATGGCCTCACTCTGTCTAGGGATAGGGCCGGCTCTGGGTAGACTGATCAGGGTAGCAGAGGGAATGGAGGTTGGGTTTCCATGTGACATGGTGATGTAAAAATTAGGTTGCAATTCTGGATAACAGGACCCTGTTGTGGAAATGAACCGAGCTGGAATAGGTTTGTTAACTAGCCCCAAGGAAAACAAGGCCAAAAATAAATAAATTATTATTTTTTAAGACATGGCCAGCTTTGGATTGTAACCACCAGGTGGTGCTAGAGCCCTGTTTTCTTCTTGCTCTGTTTTCCTGTCTCCCTTTGCCACTTTTGGAAAGCACAGCTTGGATTATTACCAGATGCAACTCTCTCCGTAGTCCCCCTTGCTACTAATAGATTTCCATGGAGCAGCAGCTGCAGGAGAGCTGACACAGCGCATACAGTGCGAGTTGGGGAATCCCTGGGCTCAGCCTCACTGGGGAAGCCACTATTTGCTCAGATTCCGTTAGCCCTCACCCGCAACAGGGAGAATGGTGACACTGGTCCGCCTTGCAAGGCTGTCGTGAGGAGCATCAATGCAATTTATAGGAAGCGCCCTGAACACTGGAAATATGCTACTTAAATGCCCAGAGGTAGTATTATTACCACCTCTGTCGCCAACCGAAAATGAAGTGTTAGCATTTAGAGAGGGCTCCCGGAGCCACCTGATTGCAATGTTGTTGTTGTTGTTTAGTCGTGTCCGATTCTTCGTGACCCCATGGACCAGAGCATGCCAGGCACTCCTGTCTTCCACTGCCTCCCACAGTTTGGTCAAACTCATGCTGGTAGCTTCGAGAACACTGTCCAACCATCTCGTCCTCTGTCGTCCCCTTCTCCTTGTGCCCTCCATCTTTCCCAGTATCAGGGTCTTTTCCAGGGAGTCTTCTCTTCTCATGAGGTGGCCAAAGTATTGGAGCCTCAGCTTCACAATCTGTCCTTCCAGTGAGCACTCAGGGCTGATTTCCTTAAGAACGGATAGGTTTGATCTTCTTGCAGTCCATGGGACTCTCAAGAGTCTCCTCCAGCACCAGAATTCAAAAGCATCAATTCTTCTACGATCAGCCTTCTTTATGGTCCAGCTCTCACTTCCATACATCACTACTGGGAAAACCATAGCTTTAACTATACGGACCTTGTTGGCAAGGTGATGTCTCTGCTTTGATTGCAATGAGACTCCTGCTATTCATAAATCTAGCTCATGGGTAGGCACACTAAGACCTCGGGGCCGGGGCCGGCCCAATCGCCTTCTAAATCCGGCCGGGGGACGGTTCGGGAATCAGTGTGTTTTTACATGAGTAGAATGTGTCCTTTTATTTAAAATGCAGCTCTGGGTTATTTGTGGGGCCTGCCTGGTGTTTTTACATGAGTAGAATGTGTCCTTTTATTTAAAATGCAGCTCTGGGTTATTTGTGGGGCATAGGAATTCATTCCTTTTCCAAAATATAGTCCGGCCCCCCACAAGGTCTGAGGGACAGTGGACTGGCCCTCTGCTGAAAAAGTTTGCTGACCCCTGCTATAGCTAGAGTTAAAGGTAAAGGGACCCCTGACCATTAGGTCCAGTCGTGGCCGACTCTGGGGTTACGGCACTCATCTCGCTTTATTGGCCGAGGGAGCCGGCGTACAGCTTCCGGGTCATGTGGCCAGCATGACTAAGCCGCTTCTGGCAAACCAGAGCAGCGCACGGAAACACTGTTTACCTTCCCACTGGAGCGGTACCTATTTATCTACTTGCAGTTTGCCTCTGAATAAGGTAAAAGGTGAAGGTAAAGGACCCCTGGATGGTTAAGTCCAGTCAAAGGCTACTATGGGGTTGTGGCACTCATCTCGCTTTTAGGCCGAGGGAGCCGGCGTTTGTCCACAGACAGCTTTCCGGGTCATGTGGCCAGCATGACTAAATCGCTTCTGGCACAACAGAACATCATGATGGAAACCAGAGCGCACGGAAACGCCATTTATGCCGCAGTGGTACCTATTTATTTACTTGCACTGGCGTGCTTTCTAACTGCTAGGTTGGCAGGAGCTGGGACAGAGCGACGGGAGCTCACTCCGTCGCGGGGATTTGAACCGCCAACCTTCTGACTGGCAAGCTCAAGAGGCTCAGTGCTTTAGACCACAGCACCACCCATTTCCCTCTGGATACCAGTTGGTGGAAACCATAGGAGGGGAGAGTGGCTGTGGTGCTCGAGTCCAGCTTGCAGGCTTTCTGCAGGCATCTGGTTGGCCACTGTGAGAATGGGATGCTGAACTAGCCCTCGACCTGATCCAGCAGTTCTTGCCTTTGTGTTCTTATGTGAAATGATGCTTCTCACCAGAGCTGTGCGCAAATGGCTTATCGAATGTATCCACTGTATATGTGGGCAAAGAAAGTGGGAGGAGCATTTCAGTGAATTGCTCCAGGGGAAGGAAGAATTATTGTTATTACTTGTCCTTTATCCTATCGTGGCCGACTCTGGGATTGTGGCGCTCATCTCGCTCTATAGGCCGAGGGAGCCGGCGTACAGCTTCCGGGTCATGTGGCCAGCATGACTAAGCCACTTCTGGCGAACCAGAGCAGCGCATGGAAACACTGTTTACCTTCCCACCGGAGCGGTACCTATTTATCTACTTGCAGTTTGACGTGCTTTCGAACTGCTAGGTTGGCAGGAGCTGGGACCCAGCAACGGGAGCTCACCCCTTCGCGGGGATTCGAACCACCGACCTTCTGATCGGCAAGTCCTAGGCTCTGTGATTTAACCCACCGCGCCACCCACGTCCCTTTTATATAAAGTTAAAGGGACCCCTGACTATTAGGTCTAGTCGTGACCGACTCTGGGGTTGCAATTTATTTATAAATTTATAAATATAAAGTATATAAATATAAATTTATATAAGTATAAATAAATAAATTTATTTATATACTTACTTGCTTACTTACTTACTTATTTATAAGGCTTCAGTTATCCCATGGCTTTAAAAAAGGGGAGGGCCACATAATCTACCTGGCCTGGGCCTCTGCCTGGCTCTGCAAGGCCTTGTGTATGGCAGTCCTGTGCCCAAAGGACAACAGAGCAATTAATTGGCACCAGCTTGGCTGCAGGAGTCTCTGGAAAGAGCCGTGATCTGAGCCAAACGGAGTGAAAGGGAGCCCGGGAAGCAGGGCAGCCGCTCCTCTTCCCACCAATGCTCCGCTTTACCTTCTCCCTTCCTGCCTGCAGCTTCCACCACCAGCTTTTGGCACAGCCGAGGTGGGCTCCCTCCTCTCCCCCCCCCCTCCAGCACCGCAGGTACCAGAAGCATCATGACGCAGCCGGATTGGCTGCAGAGCATCCTCCGAGACGCCTCTCCTGCGGCGATTGGTTAATATGCTAGGGAGGACCCGGGCTGCTGCTTTTTTTGGCATCCCTGCGCAAGGAGGATGGGAGGAAGGGCGCCGCCGCCCGCCTGGGAACCGTGCACGCGATGCGGATTCCCTGTTACAGAGCGACTTTCCCGCAAGCGAGTAGTAAAAGGCCTCCTCGCTTGCCTGGGGCCTTGCCAGAGCCAATGAGCAATGCAAGGCGCATCGATTCGTTTCCAACGGGCTAGGAGAACGCGCCGGGTTTCTGAATGAAGCGCGGAGTGAATTGCTCAAAAGGTGGCCAACGCAGCGTCTTAGGGGGGCTTGGAGGAGGTCATTTGGGCTTAAACCACCCCCCCTTCAAGGTTATTTTGTCGGATGCAGCCTCAGATGCTTCCCAAAGCATTCCCCAAACACATTCTTCCATCTCACAACAGTGCCTTCCAGGTTGTTACCCTCCTTGATTCCCTCCTTGTCTTTCCCTCGCTGATTAAATGCTTCTTGCAATTTGTCCTGAGTCTATGTAGTTGTGTAGGGTGTGGAAATGGCAAGGGGCCATCTTAATGAATTGATTTTTAAAATTTGATTCCTCCACTCCACCCCTATCCTCCGCTGTATGAGTTGCTGGAAAATAAGACACACACACACTTACACACACACAGTGGTGTAGCGTGGGTTGTCAGCACCCGGGGCAACGCAAGTAATTTGCACCCCCTAACCCGTGGATTTGCGCCCCCTAACCCTAACCCCCAGATGTTGCGCCCGGTGCGGCCGGCCCCCCCTGCACCCCCCATGCTACACCACTGCGCACACACACGCACACACACACACACACACACCAGCTATCTGAGTACAAATTGGTAGTCTTCCGCCATAGTCTTTCTTTGTGTATATGTGTGGTTGGAGAGGGGGGAGTGTTCACACACACACACAAATCAGAAACAAATTTTTGCTTTTTATTACAATTGCTTTCACTTGCTTTCCAGAACTGTAACGGTATTGGTCCATTGTACTTTAAAAAATAATAATAATAATATTCTGTACAGTGGTACCTCGGGTTAAGAACTTAATTCATTCTGGAGGTCTGTTCTTAACCTGAAACTGTTCTTAACCTGAAGCACTACTTTAGCTAATGGGGCCTCCTGCTGCTGCCGGAGCACAATTTCTGTTCTCATCCTGAAGCAAAGTTCTTAACCCGAGGTACTATTTCTGGGTTAGCAGAGTCTGTAACCTGAAGCGTCTGTAACCCGAGGTACCACTGTATACTTATTTGAGAATATAAGGAGGCCTTCTTCTGATTAGACCTGCATAGGGAATTGTGATTTCCAATAGCCTTGGTGAAAACGGAAGCAGGGCAGGCTTTAGTTCAGACATACAGGTCTACCTGTGGCACATCATGACTTGGGTTGTGATGCATCTGATGGAGGGGTCCAGGCATCTTGCACAGGCAGTGGCATAGCGTGGGGGTGCAGGGGGGCCGGCCACACCAGGCGCAACATCTGGGGGGGGTGCTCGCACTCGCAGCTCTCTGCCCCTACTAAAATCCACGGGTTAGGGGGCGCAAATTACTTGCCTTGCCCCGGGTGCTGACAACCCACGCTACGCCACTGTGCACAGGCAAGAGATCTGCCATCTGCAGATGGTTCAGTCCAGGGGATCACGACAATCCCAGGCCATATTGTACCTTTCTGCATCAGCAGCATCTTCTGCACGTTTGGCTTTGAGCTGCACAGTTGAAAGAGAACATGAGCAGGGCCCTCTCTGCACCATCAGACCACAGAGTCGATCTAGTCTGGCATCCTCTGTCCTACGCAGTGGCCAACCTGGTGTCCCCGGGAAGCCCAGAATCAGGACATGGGGAGGGACAAAAGCATAAACCATGCCCCTTAAGAAAATCTGTCTATATTTTCAAATTTTCATGGTTTTATCTGAGGTTCTACCCACTGACTTCCAAAAATCCTACTCGGCTCTCTCTTCGAGTTTCCGAGATTTCACAGTGTGTTGCTATTATACTTTCAAACACAGCTTTAAGGACTAGAAACCTTGCATTTTAAAAACCAGACAGCAGAGATCACTGCTGAGGAATTGTTACCCACCCATGAAAATGCAATACTTCGTTGGTACGGTAAATAAATCATCAGTCCAGGACACAACTACCATTGCAAGTGATGTACAAAATTCCATTAAAAACATAAAGATTGGGGGGGGGCACTAATTAAAACTGCATCCCACCACCTTAAAACTGAGTAGTAGCAATTAACTTTGCTGCAGCGATTAATAAAACGCTGATTGAACTAAAAATAAAGTTTGATTTGCGTGGGAAGGAGTAAAATACACTTTGATTCCCTGCAAAAGTATGTAGCCTCCAGACTTTCCTCCAGTGCTTTGTCCTACGCACCTCTCAGTCAGGAATAAACGTGTTAGCCCCATCATGTTCTATTTTCGTGCATCTTAAGACACCTTTGGCATCGCCTTGGAATATTCTGTTTGAAGCAAGTGAGAGATACCTGCAACTGCTAAGTTCAGCAAACAGTTAAGGAAAATTCACCCGTGAATATTACTGAGAGTGGATTCGCAGAGCTGTTTAGGTTCCCCCCATCACCACCACATATCCCAGGTGACTCTTTTTGAGGCATTCATGTGCATCCCAGTAGCCAACATATTTTGCTTGCAATTTGAACAGGCGCTCGTTAGATCCGAATGCTTGCTGGGGCCAAAATAGTGTTGGATTATTGTAGCTCGTGAACTCTTAATGTTGAACGATGCGCAAAACCTCATTCTGTAGGAGAGTGTTTCAAGCATTAAGCAGCTACTAATACTTACAAAGGGATTTTGAATGTGTCAAGTCAATTAAATAACGTTTAAAATGCTAGTTTGGGCAAATGTACTGTGACTGTATTGATTGCTAGCATTGCTTGTCCTGTGTTTTTTTGGTTAGCCGTGTTTTGAAGGAAAATTTATTATTATGGAATGTGAGTGTGGTAGGTTTGCAGGCTCACACCATGGGCGTAGCCGGTGGGGCAGCTGCCCCCCAATTAAGTAAATCAGTAAAACTATTTAATGAAGCCTGCCCCTCTAACACAGGGCTGGATTTAGGTTTGATGAGGCCCTAAGCTACTGAAGGTAATGAGGCCCTATATATGTCCAGCTGTCCTTTGTCAACAACAAATTGTCGCTCTTTTTTGTGTTGAATATATGCTATATGGTAATTTATGGACCTAATAGGTCCTATTACTTACACCATAGGAGCCTACACAACACGAAATACTGTTGCTGTATGTAGGTTTTATTTTATTTGTTTTTTATCTTATATTTTGGAAAGGTTTTTTCCCCTTGAATTTTTTTTGGGGCCCCCAAGAGAGTGGGGCCCTAAGCTATAGTTTGTTTAGCTTATACATAAATCCAGCACTGCTCTAACATAAATCCTGGCTACGCCCATGCCTCATACCCAACAGAAGTGTTCCTGGTCAGGATTCAAGCTGCCTCATCTTACCCTCCTCTAGGAAGCTGTTAGGTTGCAAGGCATTCAAACACACCAATTCGCTCTCCCACACCCTGGTTTTCCAAATGACACTCAACCTTCTGAAGCAACTGAACATGCTCAGGCGTCATTAGGGATTTCTCTGTTTGGGTTGCCTTCAAAACAATAGCATTGACATTTCCATCTGTGCTCATCCAAACATGCCTTCCTCTTGTTTCTCAGTGGCTCAGTTTTGGGCTCCAATTCTATCGGCGTTCAACCACCTGAGTTTGCTATTAGAGGAAACGAGTGGGGCCAGAAAGAAAATGCTAGAGATAGTTTCATATGGTTTCAGCCAACTAGCTAGCTATGGCTAGCTATAGAGATATTCCATCTCTGGCCCTTATTCTGTTCTCGTTGGTCTGTTGGGATTTAGTCAGTGGAGGCTGGTCTAACAGGGTATATGGGTCACAGCTCCACCAACCTCAGCCAAACCCTTGACTTTTTACTTACAACCAGTCCAGGAGGTGGCACTGCCTGAAATAATCTTCCTCTTTAGCTTCAGTGTTGTCCTTATAGAACTCAGCAGGGAGAAGGATGGGGGCAAATTTAGAATCAATTGGCTCTGTCTGTCATTGCTGTAGCGCCACCTACTGTTTGTCTCCCTACTTATCACACTACCAGTTAAAGCCCTAAACGGCCTCAGCCCTGTATACCTGAAGGAGCGTCTCCACCCCCATCGTTCTGCCCAGACGCTGAGGTCCAGCTCCGAGGGCCTTCTGGCAGTTCCCTCATTGCGATAAGTGAGGTCACAGGGAACCAGGCAGAGGGCCTTCTCGGTGGTGGCACCCACCCTGTGGAATGCCTCCCATCAGATGTCAAGGAGATAAGTAACTATCTGACTTTCAGAAGACATCTGAAGGCAGCCCTGTTTAGGGAAGTTTTTAATGTTTGATGCTTTGTCGTGTTTTTAATATTCTGTTGGGAGCTGCCCAGAGTGGCTGGGGAAACCACTGGTCAACAAAGTAAATAATATATGATGATAATGATGTTTTAAAAAGTGTACTAAAAACCTTGTAGATACTCCAAGGATGCCAATTTCTCTCTCTCTCTCTCTCTCTCTCTCTCTCTCTCTCTCTCTCGTTTCTCACTTGGCCCCATTTTGGTTGCAAAACTGTCAGCCCTCACCACCTGAGTTCTCTGTTAGAGAGAATGAATGATGATGCATTTATATCTGATGCAAGCCTACTTGGAGTGCACTAATTGCAGGAAGTGGATACATAAATAAATCTGACTTGACTAATTGCCTGACTCTCATGAAGATGAATACATGCAGTGATACTGAATCAGACCATTTGTCCATTTACTGTTGTCTATTCTGACAGGCAGTGACTGTCTAGAATCTCTGCCAGATATTTTTCGTACCACCTGATACCTGGGATTTTTCAGCTTGAGATGCCAAAGGCCTTTCAACTAGGCCTATCACCTGATATATATATATATACTAAAGCTGAACAATGGTTTATTTTTTTCTTAATGAACTTATTAAATGTGTACAGATTTGTATATTGATACAAATAATACAAATGAAGCATCATGCTTTCCCCTTTATTTTTAGATGATGTGTACATGTGCTGCAGGGACGTGGGTGGCGCTGTGGGTTAAACCACAGAGCCTAGGACTTGCCGATCAGAAGGTCGGTGGTTCGAATCCCCGCAACGGAGTGAGCTCCCGTTGCTCGGTCCCTGCTCCTGCCCTCTTAGCAGTTCAAAAGCACGTCAAAGTGCAAGTAGATAAATAGGCACCGCTCCGGCGGGAAGGTAAACGGCGTTTCTGTGCACTGCTCTGGTTCGCCAGAAGCGGCTTAGTCATGCTGGCCACATGATCAAATTTGCAGATGACACCAAACTGGGAGGGGTGGCTAACACCCCAGAGGACAGGATCACACTTCAAAACGACTTTGACAGATTAGAGAACTGGGCCAAAACAAACAAGATGAATTTTAACAGGGAGAAATGTAAAGTATTGCACTTGGGCAAAAAAAAATGAGAGGCACAAATACAAGATGGGTGACACCTGGCTTGAGAGCAGTACATGTGAAAAGGATCTAGGAGTCTTGGTTGACCACAAACCTGACATGAGCCAACTGTGTGATGCGGCAGCTAAAAAAGCCAATGCAATTCTGGGCTGCATCAATAGGAGTATAGCATCTAGATCAAGGGAACTAATAGTGCCACTGTATTCTGCTCTGGTCAGACCTCACCTGGAGTGCTGTGTCCAGTTCTGGGCACCACAGTTCAAGAAGGACACTGACAAACTGGAACGTGTCCAGAGGAGGGCAACAAAAATGGTCAAAGGCCTGGAAACGATGCCTTATGAGGAACGGCTAAGGGAGCTGGGCATGTTTAGCCTGGAGAAGAGGAGGTTAAGGGGTGATATGATAGCCATGTTCAAATATATAAAAGGATGTCACATAGAGGAGGGAGAAAGGTTGTTTTCTGCTGCTCCAGAGAAGCGGACACGGAGCAATGGATCCAAACTACAAGAAAGAAGATTCCACCTAAACATTAGGAAGAACTTCCTGACAGTAAGAGCTGTTCGACAGTGGAATTTGCTGCCAAGGAGTGTGGTGGAGTCTCCTTCTTTGGAGGTCTTTAAGCAGAGGCTTGACAACCATATGTGCTCTGATGGTGTTTCCTGCTTGGCAGGGGGTTGGACTAGATGGCCCTTGTGGTCTCTTCCAACTCTATGATTCTGTGACCCGGAAGCTGTATGCCGGCTCCCTCGGCCAATAAAGTGAGATGAGCGCCGCAACCCCAGAGTCGGCCACGACTGGACCTAATGGTCAGGGGTCCTTTTACCTTTACCTTACATGTGCTGCAGCTGGTAGCATCTTAAGTAAGGCCTTCTTTTCTTTGTGAGAAAAAAGGGAGAATACCTCTTTAAAATGGTGCTTGCTATCTGCAGCTTGTATAAGCACTTGTAGGAAAGATAATGCATGGTTGGTTGGTTGGTTTGAACCAACCACTGTTTGATTATAGATTCAAAGCATTTTATAATCTAGCAGATCAAACATTGCAATCCTACTTTTGAAATGGATGAATTGATGTTAATGAATTTTAAAACAAGTATTCCCCCCCCCCAAAAAAAATTCATTAAGAAGTTACAATACAGCTTTGTTCACAGACATTATATCACAGAATGATCACTCCAAAGAAATCTGCTATTACCCAAGCCTCAGGGCTGGTGCCTTTCCGAGATACTGAAAGAACTGTACCATGACAGTAAGAAAGAGCAACTACAGTGGCACCTCGGGTTACATACGCTTCAGGTTACAGACGCTTCAGGTTACAGACTCCGCTAACCCAGAAATAGTACCTCAGGATGAGAACATATAACACCGGTCTTGAAAGACCTACATTGGCTCCCAGTATGTTTCTGAGCACAGTTCAAAGTGTTGGTGCTGACCTTTAAAGCCCTAAATGGCCTCGGTCCAGTATATCTGAAGGAGTGTCTCCACCCCCACCGTTCTACCCGGACACTGAGGTCCAGCCTTCTGGCGGTTCCCTCACTGCAAGAAGCCAAGTTACAGGGAACCAGGCAGAGGGCCTTCTCGATAGTGGCGCCCTCCCTGTGGAATGCCCTCCCACCAGATGTCAAAGAGAACAAAAACTACCAGACTTTTAGAAGACATCTGAAGGCAGCCCTGTTTAGGGAAGCTTTTAATGTTTGATGTATCACAGTATTTTAATATTCTTTTGGAAGCCGCCTAGAGTGGCTGGGGAAGCCCAGCCAGATGGGCGGGGTATAAATAATAAATTATTATTATTATTATTATTAACAGAAATCATGCTCTGGCGGCGCAGCGGCAGCAGGAGGCCCCATTAGCTAAAGTGGTGCTTCAGGTTAAGAACATTTTCAGGTTAAGAACAGACCTCCGGAACGAATTAAGTACTTAACCCGAGGTACCACTGTACTGGTATTTGCTGTTAAAAGAAAAGGCCACCGTTACATCAGGACCAGCGGAGTCTGAAAAATAAACAAATATGCTCTTCAGTCATAATCACACTGATTAAAATTGGTGCCTACTAATTAATGGACAAAAAAAATTGGTTGATGGGATCTTTACTGGCATCCCACCAGCTTTTGAAGATGCACCTGTTAGCGCAAGCATTCCCTTGATCTCTCAGCCCAAGTCTCCCGTTTTAATTACCGTGTTGTTTTAATGGGATGGTTTCATTGCATATTCTAATTATGGATGTTTCTATTTTACTGCTTGTGTAGTTAATTGGTTTTCACACTTACAAACTGCTGGGGAGCCTATTTGAGCATTAAGTGGTATATAAATTACTGTAATAATAATAAAAAACCAGTGAAAGCTGTTGACCCTAATATGCTCCTAAGTGGTGATTTCACTACCCCACCCCGACCCCCACCATCAGTTCTATGAGGGTCTGAGCACTTACAATATACACTGCACTTACTTTGTTGTTGCTTAGTCGTGTCCGACTCTTCGTGACCCCATGGACCAGAGCACGCCAGGCACTCCTGTCTCCCACTGCCTCCTGCAGTTTGGCCAAACTCATGTTGGTAGCTTCGAGAACACTGTCCAACCATCTCGTCCTCTGTCGTCTCCTTCTCCTTGTGCCCTCCCTCTTTCCCAACATCAGGGTCTTTTTCCAGGGAGTCTTCTCTTCTCATGAGGTGGCCAAAGTATTGGAGCCTCAGCTTTACGATCTGTCCTCCCAGTGAGCACTCAGGGCTGATTTCCTTCAGAATGGCTGATCTCCTTAAGAATGGACTTACTTTGTACTGGCATGCTAATCTATTCTAGGGCGGCCTGTCCTGTTTTGCCATCTGAGGCAAAAAGAGAAATTGCACCCTCCCCTTAGCAACGCCGCCCTTACTGGGGTCGCACAGCTGCAGTGGTGGGGTGGCTTCTAGTGAGATCTCATGAAACTCTCGCAAGATCTTGTTGGAAGCCGCTGTTGCCATCATGTGACCCCACCAGCAGATGCTTCAGCCCACCTAATGGGTGGGTCAGCACTTGGGAGGCGAATGTAGCATGGTAGTAACACCTAGATCAATCTGAAGAGGAGCAAAATTTCCCGTTTCAAAAAATGTGGGCGCTCCGAAATCCATAGATCAAATTTCAGGGCTGTTTATTCTGTGAGAGCCTGAAACTTCCTGGGATAGCTCAGTCAGTAGAACATGAGACTGTTAATTTCAGGGTTGTGAATTTAAGCCCTGTGTTGGGCAAAAGATTCCTAGATGACCCTCATTATCCCTTCCAACTCTACAATTCTGTGATTCTATGATTGATCAGTTACATTTCCACTACTGAACCTGGGGTACACAGGAGTCCTGGCAGCGGGTGATGTTGTGGTCTAAGCCACTGAGCCCCTTGGGCTTGCCGATCAGAAGGTCGGCGGTTCGAATCCCTGCGAAGGGGGGAGGTCCCGTTGCTCTGTACCAGCTCCTGCCAACTTAGCAGTTCAAAAGCACACCAGTGCAAGTAGATAAATAGGTACCGCTGTGGCAGGAAGGTAAACAGCGTTTCCATGCACTCTGGTTTCCGTCATGGTGTCCAGCTGCACCAGAAGCGGTTTAGTCCTGCTGGCCACATGACCTGGAAACCTGTCTGTGGACAAACACTGGCTCTCTCGGCCTGAAAGCGAGATGAGCGCCAGCCACAACCCCAGAGTCGCCTTTGACTGAACTTAACTGTTCACGGGTCCTTTACCTTTTACAGTTATCATTTTACACAGGGGTCCTAGAAGTTCTACCACCCAGGCAGAGACAAAAATCCAGACCTGTATGCCTCATGTGCCTTCAGACAACAGCACAGGAGAACCAGGATTATTCTTGTCCCCCAATGCAGTGAGTATGCTTTGTGGCACTAGGCAGGCAGCTCCCTTCTGAGCAAACATCTGTGCACATCTGGGATGATAAAAATGAGCTGGGAGGGTCTGAGCATTTCAATAGCTGGGGTTATTACCCAACACTCCAGGGTGGAGGAGTGCCTGATGGATTTAAATCAGTAGTCATTCAGCTCCAGCTAAAAAACGAAAGGAAAAAGTAAAATCAACCTGGATGCCGATTCCCTAGCTATTCCTTACCTTTTCCTGGGGAATCTGTGGCCATTCAGGAGCCATTGAACTACCACTTCCATCTACCTTGACCATTGGCTGGTGTTATGTACTGAGTTGAATAGGATCCAAAAGGCAGCAGTCTGATTGGTCCTAGAACAATGCAGCAGTACGATTGGTCCACAGGAGCCACCCAATCAAGCTCCAGGTGGAAGTGACTGGCCCACGGAATTAGCCAATCACATGCGACCCATTGTGTAAATAATGTATATAAAGCAGATATTTTGGGGGAACTTTCATTCCTCACTACTATGAGCTGAATAAAGAGCATGAAATCCACACTTGACTCTGAGTATATTTCAGCCGGCCTGGCTGGGTTGATGGGAGATGGTGTGAACAACATCTTGAGGGCTACGGGGTATATCCATTGCTAATTTTAGGGAGAACAGGATTTGTGATCAGGCATACACAAGCTTCAGGTACACCTGGCCTCTATCCTGTTTCTGGAACCATGCCAGTTTTGGTTTTCAGAGCACTGAAATCACACCTGGGACTTATCTCTGTTTACAGACTGATAGGGGTTGCGCTCACCTTGTTGATCCTTTCAGAAGTTATCTGTGGTTTCCAAAGCCCTTGATCAAGAACTCCCACCTGCATATCTGCGTAAAGACATACTTTTTAAAATTGATTTTCATTTTAGAAGATTACAAGAGGAGCTAAATAAACAAACCAGGGACAATCAGACAATAATAACACTGTAATTACAGGGTCATGCGATTATGAAGGGGAGAAGGGGAGAGAATGTTTGTGTGTGTGTGTACAGTTTCTGGCAAAGCATGCTGATCGCCTAACCTTATGCAAAAGCTCTACTTAGGACACCCAAATACCGATGCAGGACACCCAAATATCTGGTTGCCTGTCCTAGGGAACTGTGAAGGACCGATTGTTAAACCACTCTGGGAATTGTAGCTCTGGGAAGGGAATAAGCATCTCCTAACAACCCTCAGCACCCTCAACAAACTACAGCTTCCAGACAGTGTTGGGAACTCCCATTGTTCCAGGCACATTTGGGAATTTCATTTAGCGCGGGCTGTTTCTGAGCTCTGGGTGCAGTGCTGCGCCTAAGATTTCAGATTAAAACTGCAGAGGGGAAGGAAAGGAGGACCTTTTTCTGCCTCCCTGCTTCTAGCTACTCTCTGAAGATTGGAGAAGAGACCCTCTTAAGAATACAGTGGTACTTTGGGTTACATACACTTCAGGTTACAGACGCTTCAGGTTACAGACTCCGCTAACCCAGAAATAGTACCTCGGGTTAAGAACTTTGCTTCAGGATGAGAACAGAAATTGTGCTCCGGCGGCACGGCGGCAGCAGGAGGCCCCATTAGCTAAAGTGGTGCTTCAGGTTAAGAACAGTTTCAGGTTTAGAACGGACCTCCAGAACAAATTAAGTACTTAACCCGAGGTACCACTGTACTGGGGGCGGGCAGTCAGGGGAAGGAATAGACCATGTGAAAAATGAACATAGTATCTTAGCTGCTGTTTATTCACTTTCAGCTTTGTATTCTTATAAAAACACCCCTAGACATTCTGTTGCCGTGCCTATAACCTAGGTTTAAGGTGCCATTTAGCTCCTAGCTGTCATAGCTCAGTTTCTGACACTGCTCCCAGAATTCTCTGGGGGGAGCCATGACAGTTTCAAGCAGTATCATGGCGCTTTAAATGTATGGTGCGAATGTGGGCTTAGCCTAACCCTACCTCACAGGGTGGTTGTGAAGGTAAAATGGTGCAGGAGAATGCTTTAAACCAGCGATGGCCAAACTTGGCCCTCCAGCTGTTTTGGGACTACAATTCCCATCATCCCTGACCACTGGTCCTGTTAGCTAGGGATGATGGGAGTTGTAGTCCCAAAACAGCTGGAGGGCCAAGTTTGGCCATCACTGCTTTAAACCACCCGAGTTCCTTCGAGGGAGGATGGGAGAGGGAGGAAATGTAATAAAGATCTGTTAACCACCCACCTCTAGCTTTGTCGGACTGATCTCCCTCCTTCTGCCTTTTACCCACCACTCCTCTTCCCTTGTATACCTTGTCATTTATTCTGTAAGCCTGAGGGCAGCGCCTGTGTCTCATTTTCAATTACAGGCAGTGTCTGCCGCAAGCACTGCATCCTGAATTTTAATTGCTGTCAGCTACTTTGGGAGGCATTCTGATTTCCTCTAGAAAGCAGGATGGAAAACATTAATAGCTCAATAAATGAAATAGCCTTTCGTTTCTTTCCTATGTACACACTTTCCTATGGGGAGACCGCCTCTCCCCATATGAACTGCCCCAGACCCTGCGATCGTCATCCTTCACGTGCCTCTTCCATGGGAGTCCAGGAGGGCAGCAGCACGAGAACAGGCCTTTACTGTGGTGGCTCACTGCTTGTGGAACGCTCTCCCCAGGGAGGCTCACCAGACACCTTCATTATCTATCTTTAGGCACCAGGTAAAAGCATTTCTTTGTGACCAGGCCTTTGGCTGATTAACATTCTATGGCCTTGTAAATGTCTTTGGTGGGCTGTTCCCAGTTTGCTTTTGCCTTATTGTACATTTTGTGTTCTCAGTTTGTATTTTTATGTTGTGAACTGCCCTGTGGTCTTCAAACGAAGGGCGGTATGTTGTTGTTTAGTCGTCTTGGTCGGGTTCGACTCTCCGTGAATCAGCGCACGCCTTGGAAACTCTCACTTTCTTCTCAAAGATTCTCCTTTTTTTATGTCCATGGAGTTTTCTTGGCAAAATACTGGAGTGGTTTGCCAGATCTTTCTCCAGGTGGATCACATTTAGTCTAAACTCTCAGCTATGACCTGTCCATTTTGGGTGGCCCTGCACAGCATAGCTCATAGCTTCTCTGAGTTATTCAAGCCCCTTCGCCACGACAAGGCAGTGATCCATGAAGGGGAATGACGGTATACAAATTTAATAAATAATAATCCTGACCCATCTTACCTTTTTCATTCGGAATAGAAGATGGAAATGGCTAAACAGCAGAATGTATCATTTGATGTAATAAAGCAGAAATGGAAGCTGAGGGAAGTCAATGGGGGGTAGGGGGGTGGAATGAAAAACTAATGTTTAGTACAGTGGTACCTCGGGTTAAGTACTTAATTCGTTCCGGAGGTCCGTACTTAACCTGAAGCTGTTCTTAACCTGAAGCACCACTTTAGCTAATGGGGCCTCCCACTGCCGCCGGAGCACGATTTCTGTTCTCACCCTGAAGCAAAGTTCTTAATCTGAAGCACTATTTCTGGGTTAGCAGAGTCTGTAACCTGAAGTGTATGATATTTGTTTTGAAAATGAAAAATCAATAAAATCTCTAACAAACAAAAAAGGAGGAGGAAATGGCTAATTTAAAATTGGTCTCCCTCCTCCACTCCTCCTCGCCCCCCCCAAGGATATATTTTAGGGCTCAAGAACATGAACTGCTTTTGTGGAGTCTGGCCCAGGGTCTGCTGACAATGCAACCTGTGCGTGTTCACTTTGCAGAAATCATCAAAGTTATGTGCACTGAAGCTTAGAGCAGGGACGGCAGCTCACTGGAGGAATGCTTCCTTGGCATACAGAAGTTCAATCCCCAGTATCTCTCAATTAAAAAGAGCCACTAGCATGAATGCAAAATGACTCCGGAAAGCTACAGCAGACCTCCTTCAGTTTTGTCAGATATGGGTCCCACCTTTAACCCAATCATGCATTTGAGGACTCACTTATTTTTCTTTTCGTAAAACAAGGTATCTGCGTGTTGCTGTCTATTTATTTTATTTATACCCCGCCCTCCATCCCCAAAAAGAGCCCAGGGCAGCAAACACACAAGCAATACAACAACTGGAGGTTTTTAAGAAGAGGTCAGATGGCCATCTGACATGGTCATGATTCCTGCATTGCAGGGCACTGGACTAGATCAGCGTTTCCCAAACTTGTGTCTCCAGCTGTTTTTGGACTACAACTCCCATCATCCCTAGCCAGCAGGACCAGCTGTCAGGGATGATGGGAATTGTAGTCCAAAAGCAAGTCCCAAGTTTGGGAAACACTGGACTAGATGACCCCGGGGGTTCCTTCCAACTCTGCGATTCTTTGATTCTGTGAATTAAAGCACCTAAAAATTATTCCAGTAGAGAGAAACAGACTTAAATACAGCCCCAACCCAGCAGTTGGGGCCAATGGAATAGACCAAGGGTCAGCAAACTTTTTCAACAGACCATGTGGGGGGCTGGACTATATTTTTTGGGGGGAAATATGAACGAATTCCTATGCCCCACAAATAACCCAGAAATGCATTTTAAATAAAAGTACACATTCTACTCATGTAAAAACACACTGATTCCCGGACCATCCGTAGGCCGGATTTAGAAGACGATTGGGTCGTATCCGGTCCCTGGGCCTTTGTTTGCCTACCCATGGAGTAGACTATACTGGGCTAAATGGACCAATGGTCTTGCCTAATACAGTGGTACCTCGGGTTACATACGCTTCAGGTTATGGACTCCGCTAACCCAGAAATAGTACCTTGGGTTAAGAACTTTGCTTCATGGTGAGATCAGAAATCGTGCTCTGGCAGTAGGAGGCCCCATTAGCTAAAGTGATACCTCAGATTAAGTTTAAGAACGGACCTCCAGAACAAATTAAGTTCTTAACCCGAGGTACCACTGTACAAGGCAACTAGCTTCCTATGTGATTTACTTCCAGGTGTCTGTCCGCAGCATTCCAACCTCAAGTCCATCACCCAATTCCTGACCCTGGCTAGACAAAATACATGATGGAGAAAACCACCCCATTGTTTATTCCCAGCATCTGCTCCCTAGCCAGGAAAATAGCCCTCTGATATTGGAATCCTGCCCCGAAGCCCCAGAAATTAGAACTGAGTTGGGTCCATTGAGTTTGGCTTGAACTTGGTGAAGACGTCCATTCTTCCAATCGTTATTGCCACTTCAACACATGGAAATGGCTGTGACTTGAAAACACCACCACCACCACAACAACACCATGGGCTCATGGTCAGGGCAACCCACAACAAGTGTGCTGAAATGCTTAAAAAAAAATATTGGTGGTGGTGGGCCATGGGGACTACTCAGTGTGTAGTCTATGTGTTTGTTGAAAATTCTTCATAAAAATTAAACAAACGACAAGTTCTTTCAGGCTTCCTTTGCAGAGAGGAGGCGGTTGGAGTTAAGAGAAAGAGAGAGAATCAAAAGGAGGAGGATTCCTGAAATAACTCCTTGGTTTCCATTCTTAGCAAGATCTACCAAACATAGGAAGCTGCCGTATACAGAGCTCAGTTGTTGTCTACACTGACTGGCAGTGGCTATCGAGGGTTTTGGACAGGATTCTCTCCCAGCCCTGCCTAGAGATGCCAGGGACTGAATACACACTTGTGCTACAAACTTTCATAAGAACATAGAGTATGCTGGATCAGGCCAAAGACTCATCTAAGTCCATCATCCTGTTCCCACAGTGGCCAAACAGCTGCCCGTGGCCCCCCTAAAAAAGGGTCGACAACTTTGACCTGAACCCCCAAAAAACTGATCACCGTCACTTTTTCATTCTGAGTAGATCATTGTCTCTTGGGAGTTGAACGTCCCTGCTTTAGAGTAATGAGATAGCTCAGTCAGTAGAGCATGAGACTCTTAAATCTCCGGGTTGTCGTGCGGGGGGTGGGGTGGTTTGGATCAAGTTGACCCTCGTGGTCCCTTCCAAACCTGCAATTATATGATTCTAATGATTCACAGCCTGGGTGGCACTGTGATCTAAACCTGATCCAAGCCGATCAGAAGGTCGGCGGTTCGAATCTCCACTTCGAAAGCACGTCAAAGTGCAAATAGATAAATAGCTACCACTCCAGCGGGAAGGTAAACGGCGTTTCTGTGTGCTGCTCTGGTTCGCCAGAAGCAGCTTAGTCATGCTGGCCACATGACCCGGAAAAACTGTCTGCGGACAAACGCCGGCTCCCTCAGCCAGTAAAGCGAGATGAGCGCTGCAACCCCAGAGTCGGTCACAACTGGACCTAACGGGCTAGATCAACAACATAAAGGCATGGACTAGGGCGGTCTGGCATGCAGCCCTTGAAGCATTTTGGTGGCCCTCAGCAACATTAAACACACACACACACACACACAGTTCGGCCATCAGGCTGGCTTCCCAAAGCCATGTAAGCGAATTGCTGGGCTTTGGGGAGGAAGAGTGACGGGTCTGGCAGAGTCCTACTTTCTCCTTCCCAAAGCCTAGTTGTTGCTTTCTCAGCTTTGGGAAGGAGATGGGATGACTCTATGACCCTGCCAGAGCCTCACACCTCCTTCCCAAAGCCCTGCCTCGCATAGCAGGCTTTGGGAAAGCAACATGAGGGCTGCGGGGGCACCAGATTTTGGCCTCACTCCCCACCCACCTGCATGACAAGGTAGTGTGCAGCCTGCAAGTTCTGTGTCAAAGTACATTTGTGGCCCACTTGGCATGAAAAGTTGGACCTGCCCTGGCCTAGACTGAAGATCAGCTGATTTCCCCCCACTTAGGTTTATTGTTGTAGACTTGACCCCAGGCCTCTGCATTTTGTACAGTGGTACCACTGGTTATGTACTTAATTCGTTCCAGAGGTCTCTTCTTAACCTGAAACTGTTCTTAAAGTGAAGCACCACTTTAGCTAATGGGATCTCGTGCTGCTGCCACACGGCAGTGGCATGATTTCTGTTCTCATCCTGAAGCAGAGTTCTTAACCCGAGGTACTATTTCTGGGTTAG